>NW_027249157.1:35000-728998 GCF_030848795.1 Temnothorax nylanderi | reverse complement strand
TTTGTCGTAAATAGATTTCTTTATATAAAGGATAGAGGGAATAGAAAATCGGGTTTGAATAACGGATACTGATATTTCTAAATTAAATAATGAATATTTATAATTAGAATTGAGAATTGACAATTGGGAATTGAGAATTGGGAATTGGGAATTGGGAATTGGGAATTGGGAATTGGGAATTGAGAATTGAGAATTGAGAATTGAGAATTGAGAATTGAGAATTGAGAATTGAGAATTGAGAATTGAGAATTGAGAATTGAGAATTGAGAATTGAGAATTGAGAATTGAGAATTGAGAATTGAGAATTGAGAATTGAGAATTGAGAATTGAGAATAAAAGTTTTAGAATTACTTAGTTTAATTTAGGGAATCATGATACTGTACAGATTAAATTATTTAATTAATAGAGATTCTCTATGAATTCTTAATTATTCACTGGCAACTCAAGCTCTTTGTTTTGTTTTTAAATTATTTAAAATTCTTTAGATTTATAAGATTCATGGTAAAATAATAATTCGTCATGATTTAATTATTACTAGAAAGAAGAGGTGATATCTATTTGTCGTAAATAGATTTCTTTATATAAAGGATAGAGGGAATAGAAAATCGGGTTTGAATAACGGATACTGATATTTCTAAATTAAATAATGAATATTTATAATTAGAATTGAGAATTGACAATTGGGAATTGAGAATTGGGAATTGGGAATTGGGAATTGGGAATTGGGAATTGGGAATTGAGAATTGAGAATTGAGAATTGAGAATTGAGAATTGAGAATTGAGAATTGAGAATTGAGAATTGAGAATTGAGAATTGAGAATTGAGAATTGAGAATTGAGAATTGAGAATTGAGAATTGAGAATTGAGAATTGAGAATTGAGAATAAAGGTTTAGAATTACTTAGTTTAATTTAGGAATCATGATACTGTACAGATTAAATTATTTAATTAATAGAGATTCTCTATTAATTCTTAATTATTCACTGGCAACTCAAGCTCTGGTTTTGTTTTTAAATTATTTAAAATTTTTTAGATTCTATAAGATTCATGGTAAAATAATAATTCGTCATGATTTAATTATTACTAGAAAGAAGAGGTGATATCTATTTGTCGTAAATAGATTTCTTTATATAAAGGATAGAGGGAATAGAAAATCGGGTTTGAATAACGGATACTGATATTTCTAAATTAAATAATGAATATTTATAATTAGAATTAAGAATTGAGAATTGGGAATTGAGAATTGGGAATTGAGAATTGAGAATTGAGAATTGAGAATTGAGAATTGAGAATTGAGAATTGAGAATTGAGAATTGAGAATTGAGAATTGAGAATTGAGAATTGAGAATTGAGAATTGAGAATTGAGAATTGAGAATTGAGAATTGAGAATTGAGAATTGAGAATTGAGAATTGAGAATTGAGAATTGAGAATTGAGAATTGAGAATTGAGAATTGAGAATTGAGAATTGAGAATTGAGAATTGAGAATTGAGAATTGAGAATTGAGAATTGAGAATTGAGAATTGAGAATTGAGATTGAGAATGAGAATTGAGAATTGAGAATTGAGAATGAGAATTGAGAATTGAGAATTGAGAATTGAGAATTGAGAATTGAGAATTGAGAATTGAGAATTGAGAATTGAGAATTGAGAATTGAGAATTGAGAATTGAGAATTGAGAATTGAGAATTGAGAATTGAGAATTGAGAATTGAGAATTGAGATTTGAGAATTGAGAATTGAGATTTGAGAATTGAGAATTGAGAATTGAGAATTGAGAATTGAGAATTGAGAATTGAGAATTGAGAATTGAGAATTGAGAATTGAGAATTGAGAATTGAGAATTGAGAATTGAGAATTGAGAATTGAGAATTGAGAATTGAGAATTGAGAATTGAGAATTGAGAATTGAGAATTGAGAATTGAGAATGAGAATTGAGAATTGAGAATTGAGAATTGAGAATTGAGAATTGAGAATTGAGAATTGAGAATTGAGAATTGAGAATTGAGAATTGAGAATTGAGAATTGAGAATTGAGAATTGAGAATTGAGAATTGAGAATTGAGAATTGAGAATTGAGAATTGAGAATTGAGAATTGAGAATTGAGAATTGAGAATTGAGAATTGAGAATTGAGAATTGAGAATTGAGAATTGAGAATTGAGAATTGAGAATTGAGAATTGAGAATTGAGAATTGAGAATTGAGAATTGAGAATTGAGAATTGAGAATTGAGAATTGAGAATTGAGAATTGAGAATTGAGAATTGAGAATTGAGAATTGAGAATTGAGAATTGAGAATTGAGAATTGAGAATTGAGAATTGAGAATTGAGAATTGAGAATTGAGAATTGAGAATTGAGAATTGAGAATTGAGAATTGAGAATTGAGAATTGAGAATAAAGGTTTAGAATTACTTAGTTTAATTTAGGGAATCATGATACTGTACAGATTAAATTATTTAATTAATAGAGATTCTCTATGAATTCTTAATTATTCACTGGCAACTCAAGCTCTTTGTTTTGTTTTTAAATTATTTAAAATTCTTTAGATTTATAAGATTCATGGTAAAATAATAATTCGTCATGATTTAATTATTACTAGAAAGAAGAGGTGATATCTATTTGTCGTAAATAGATTTCTTTATATAAAGGATAGAGGGAATAGAAAATCGGGTTTGAATAACGGATACTGATATTTCTAAATTAAATAATGAATATTTATAATTAGAATTGAGAATTGACAATTGGGAATTGAGAATTGGAATTGGGAATTGGGAATTGGGAATTGGGAATTGGGAATTGAGAATTGAGAATTGAGAATTGAGAATTGAGAATTGAGAATTGAGAATTGAGAATTGAGAATTGAGAATTGAGAATTGAGAATTGAGAATTGAGAATTGAGAATTGAGAATTGAGAATTGAGAATTGAGAATTGAGAATTGAGAATTGAGAATAAAGGTTTTAGAATTACTTAGTTTAATTTAGGGAATCATGATACTGTACAGATTAAATTATTTAATTAATAGAGATTCTCTATGAATTCTTAATTATTCACTGGCAACTCAAGCTCTTGTTTTGTTTTTAAATTATTTAAATTCTTTAGATTTATAAGATTATGGTAAAATAATAATTCGTCATGATTTAATTATTACTAGAAAGAAGAGGTGATATCTATTTGTCGTAAATAGATTTCTTTATATAAAGGATAGAGGGAATAGAAAATCGGGTTTGAATAACGGATACTGATATTTCTAAATTAAATAATGAATATTTATAATTAGAATTGAGAATTGACAATTGGGAATTGAGAATTGGGAATTGGGAATTGGGAATTGGAATTGGGAATGGGAATTGAGAATTGAGAATTGAGAATTGAGAATTGAGAATTGAGAATTGAGAATTGAGAATTGAGAATTGAGAATTGAGAATTGAGAATTGAGAATTGAGAATTGAGAATTGAGAATTGAGAATTGAGAATTGAGAATTGAGAATTGAGAATTGAGAATTGAGAATTGAGAATTGAGAATTGAGAATTGAGAATTGAGAATTGAGAATTGAGAATTGAGAATTGAGAATTGAGAATTGAGAATTGAGATTGAGAATTGAGAATTGAGAATTGAGAATTGAGAATTGAGAATTGAGAATTGAGAATTGAGAATTGAGAATTGAGAATTGAGAATTGAGAATTGAGAATTGAGAATTGAGAATTGAGAATTGAGAATTGAGAATTGAGAATTGAGAATTGAGAATTGAGAATTGAGAATTGAGAATTGAGAATTGAGAATTGAGAATTGAGAATTGAGAATTGAGAATTGAGAATTGAGAATTGAGAATTGAGAATTGAGAATTGAGAATTGAGAATTGAGAATTGAGAATTGAGAATTGAGAATTGAGAATTGAGAATTGAGAATTGAGAATTGAGAATTGAGAATTGAGAATTGAGAATTGAGAATTGAGAATTGAGAATTGAGAATTGAGAATTGAGAATTGAGAATTGAGAATTGAGAATTGAGAATTGAGAATTGAGAATTGAGAATTGAGAATTGAGAATTGAGAATTGAGAATTGAGAATTGAGAATTGAGAATTGAGAATTGAGAATTGAGAATTGAGAATTGAGAATTGAGAATTGAGAATTGAGAATTGAGAATTGAGAATTGAGAATTGAGAATTGAGAATTGAGAATTGAGAATTGAGAATTGAGAATTGAGAATTGAGAATTGAGAATTGAGAATTGAGAATTGAGAATTGAGAATTGAGAATTGAGAATTGAGAATTGAGAATTGAGAATTGAGAATTGAGAATTGAGAATTGAGAATTGAGAATTGAGAATTGAGAATTGAGAATTGAGAATTGAGAATTGAGAATTGAGAATTGAGAATTGAGAATTGAGAATTGAGAATTGAGAATTGAGAATTGAGAATTGAGAATTGAGAATTGAGAATTGAGAATTGAGAATTGAGAATTGAGAATTGAGAATTGAGAATTGAGAATTGAGAATTGAGAATTGAGAATTGAGAATTGAGAATTGAGAATTGAGAATTGAGAATTGAGAATTGAGAATTGAGAATTGAGAATTGAGAATTGAGAATTGAGAATTGAGAATTGAGAATTGAGAATTGAGAATTGAGAATTGAGAATTGAGAATTGAGAATTGAGAATTGAGAATTGAGAATTGAGAATTGAGAATTGAGAATTGAGAATTGAGAATTGAGAATTGAGAATTGAGAATTGAGAATTGAGAATTGAGAATTGAGAATTGAGAATTGAGAATTGAGAATTGAGAATTGAGAATTGAGAATTGAGAATTGAGAATTGAGAATTGAGAATTGAGAATTGAGAATTGAGAATTGAGAATTGAGAATAAAGGTTTTAGAATTACTTAGTTTAATTTAGGGAATCATGATACTGTACAGATTAAATTATTTAATTAATAGAGATTCTCTATGAATTCTTAATTATTCACTGGCAACTCAAGCTCTTTGTTTTGTTTTTAAATTATTTAAAATTCTTTAGATTTATAAGATTCATGGTAAAATAATAATTCGTCATGATTTAATTATTACTAGAAAGAAGAGGTGATATCTATTTGTCGTAAATAGATTTCTTATATAAAGGATAGAGGGAATAGAAAATCGGGTTTGAATAACGGATACTGATATTTCTAAATTAAATAATGAATATTTATAATTAGAATTGAGAATTGACAATTGGGAATTGAGAATTGGGAATTGGGAATTGGGAATTGGGAATTGGGAATTGAGAATTGAGAATTGAGAATTGAGAATTGAATTGAGAATTGAGAATTGAGAATTGAGAATTGAGAATTGAGAATTGAGAATTGAGAATTGAGAATTGAGAATTGAGAATTGAGAATTGAGAATAAAGGTTTAGAATTACTTAGTTTAATTTAGGGAATCATGATACTGTACAGATTAAATTATTTAATTAATAGAGATTCTCTATGAATTCTTAATTATTCACTGGCAACTCAAGCTCTTGTTTTGTTTTTAAATTATTTAAAATTCTTTAGATTCTATAAGATTCATGGTAAAATAATAATTCGTCATGATTTAATTATTACTAGAAAGAAGAGGTGATATCTATTTGTCGTAACTAGATTTCTTTATATAAAGGATAGAGGGAATAGAAAATCGGGTTTGAATAACGGATACTGATATTTCTAAATTAAATAATGAATATTTATAATTAGAATTGAGAATTGACAATTGGGAATTGAGAATTGAGAATTGAGAATTGGGAATTGGAATTGAGAATTGAGAATTGAGAATTGAGAATTGAGAATTGAGAATTGAGAATTGAGAATTGAGAATTGAGAATTGAGAATTGAGAATTGAGAATTGAGAATTGAGAATTGAGAATTGAGAATTGAGAATTGAGAATTGAGAATTGAGAATTGAGAATTGAGAATTGAGAATTGAGAATTGAGAATTGAGAATTGAGAATTGAGAATTGAGAATTGAGAATTGAGAATTGAGAATTGAGAATTGAGAATTGAGAATTGAGAATTGAGAATTGAGAATTGAGAATTGAGAATTGAGAATTGAGAATTGAGAATTGAGAATTGAGAATTGAGAATTGAGAATTGAGAATTGAGAATTGAGAATTGAGAATTGAGAATTGAGAATTGAGAATTGAGAATTGAGAATTGAGAATTGAGAATTGAGAATTGAGAATTGAGAATTGAGAATTGAGAATTGAGAATTGAGAATTGAGAATTGAGAATTGAGAATTGAGATTGAGAATTGAGAATTGAGAATTGAGAATTGAGAATTGAGAATTGAGAATTGAGAATTGAGAATTGAGAATTGAGAATTGAGAATTGAGAATTGAGAATTGAGAATTGAGAATTGAGAATTGAGAATTGAGAATTGAGAATTGAGAATTGAGAATTGAGAATTGAGAATTGAGAATTGAGAATTGAGAATTGAGAATTGAGAATTGAGAATTGAGAATTGAGAATTGAGAATTGAGAATTGAGAATTGAGAATTGAGAATTGAGAATTGAGAATTGAGAATTGAGAATTGAGAATTGAGAATTGAGAATTGAGAATTGAGAATTGAGAATTGAGAATTGAGAATTGAGAATTGAGAATTGAGAATTGAGAATTGAGAATTGAGAATTGAGAATTGAGAATTGAGAATTGAGAATTGAGAATTGAGAATTGAGAATTGAGAATAAAGGTTTTAGAATTACTTAGTTTAATTTAGGGAATCATGATACTGTACAGATTAAATTATTTAATTAATAGAGATTCTCTATGAATTCTTAATTATTCACTGGCAACTCAAGCTCTTGTTTTGTTTTTAAATTATTTAAAATTCTTTAGATTCTATAAGATTCATGGTAAAATAATAATTCGTCATGATTTAATTATTACTAGAAAGAAGAGGTGATATCTATTTGTCGTAAATAGATTTCTTTATATAAAGGATAGAGGGAATAGAAAATCGGGTTTGAATAACGGATACTGATATTTCTAAATTAAATAATGAATATTTATAATTAGAATTGAGAATTGACAATTGGGAATTGAGAATTGGGAATTGGAGAATTGGGAATTGGGAATTGGAATTGAGAATTGAGAATTGAGAATTGAGAATTGAGAATTGAGAATTGAGAATTGAGAATTGAGAATTGAGAATTGAGAATTGAGAATTGAGAATTGAGAATTGAGAATTGAGAATTGAGAATTGAGAATTGAGAATTGAGAATTGAGAATAAAGGTTTTAGAATTACTTAGTTTAATTTAGGGAATCATGATACTGTACAGATTAAATTATTTAATTAATAGAGATTCTCTATGAATTCTTAATTATTCACTGGCAACTCAAGCTCTTTGTTTTGTTTTTAAATTATTTAAAATTCTTTAGATTTATAAGATTCATGGTAAAATAATAATTCGTCATGATTTAATTATTACTAGAAAGAAGAGGTGATATCTATTTGTCGTAAATAGATTTCTTTATATAAAGGATAGAGGGAATAGAAAATCGGGTTTGAATAACGGATACTGATATTTCTAAATTAAATAATGAATATTTATAATTAGAATTGAGAATTGAGAATTGGGAATTGAGAATTGAGAATTGAGAATTGAGAATTGAGAATTGAGAATTGAGAATTGAGAATTGAGAATTGAGAATTGAGAATTGAGAATTGAGAATTGAGAATTGAGAATTGAGAATTGAGAATTGAGAATTGAGAATTGAGAATTGAGAATTGAGAATTGAGAATTGAGAATTGAGAATTGAGAATTGAGAATTGAGAATTGAGAATTGAGAATTGAGAATTGAGAATTGAGAATTGAGAATTGAGAATTGAGAATTGAGAATTGAGAATTGAGAATTGAGAATTGAGAATAAAGGTTTTAGAATTACTTAGTTTAATTTAGGGAATCATGATACTGTACAGATTAAATTATTTAATTAATAGAGATTCTCTATGAATTCTTAATTATTCACTGGCAACTCAAGCTCCCTGTTTTGTTTTTAAATTATTTATAATTTTTTAGATTCATAAGATTCATGGTAAAATAATAATTTGTCATGATTTAATTATTACTAGAAAGAAGAGGTGATATCTATTTGTCGTAAATAGATTTCTTTATATAAAGGATAGAGGGAATAGAAAATCGGGTTTGAATAACGGATACTGATATTTCTAAATTAAATAATGAATATTTATAATTAGAATTGAGAATTGACAATTGGGAATTGAGAATTGAGAATTGAGAATTGAGAATTGAGAATTGAGAATTGAGAATTGAGAATTGAGAATTGAGAATTGAGAATTGAGAATTGAGAATTGAGAATTGAGAATTGAGAATTGAGAATTGAGAATTGAGAATTGAGAATTGAGAATTGAGAATTGAGAATTGAGAATTGAGAATTGAGAATTGAGAATTGAGAATTGAGAATTGAGAATTGAGAATTGAGAATTGAGAATTGAGAATTGAGAATTGAGAATTGAGAATTGAGAATTGAGAATTGAGAATTGAGAATTGAGAATAAAGGTTTAGAATTACTTAGTTTAATTTAGGGAATCATGATACTGTACAGATTAAATTATTTAATTAATAGAGATTCTCTATGAATTCTTAATTATTCACTGGCAACTCAAGCTCTGGTTTTGTTTTTAAATTATTTATAATTCTTTAGATTCATAAGATTCATGGTAAAATAATAATTTGTCATGATTTAATTATTACTAGAAAGAAGAGGTGATATCTATTTGTCGTAAATAGATTTCTTTATATAAAGGATAGAGGGAATAGAAAATCGGGTTTGAATAACGGATACTGATATTTCTAAATTAAATAATGAATATTTATAATTAGAATTGAGAATTGAGAATTGAGAATTGAGAATTGAGAATTGAGAATTGAGAATTGAGAATTGAGAATTGAGAATTGAGAATTGAGAATTGAGAATTGAGAATTGAGAATTGAGAATTGAGAATTGAGAATTGAGAATTGAGAATTGAGAATTGAGAATTGAGAATTGAGAATTGAGAATTGAGAATTGAGAATTGAGAATTGAGAATTGAGAATTGAGAATTGAATTGAGAATTGAGAATTGAGAATTGAGAATTGAGAATTGAGAATTGAGAATTGAGAATTGAGAATTGAGAATTGAGAATTGAGAATTGAGAATTGAGAATTGAGAATTGAGAATTGAGAATTGAGAATTGAGAATTGAGAATTGAGAATTGAGAATTGAGAATTGAGAATTGAGAATTGAGAATTGAGAATTGAGAATTGAGAATTGAGAATTGAGAATTGAGAATTGAGAATTGAGAATAAAGGTTTAGAATTACTTAGTTTAATTTAGGGAATCATGATACTGTACAGATTAAATTATTTAATTAATAGAGATTCTCTATGAATTCTTAATTATTCACTGGCAACTCAAGCTCCCTGTTTTGTTTTTAAATTATTTATAATTCTTTAGATTCATAAGATTCATGGTAAAATAATAATTTGTCATGATTTAATTATTACTAGAAAGAAGAGGTGATATCTATTTGTCGTAAATAGATTTCTTTATATAAAGGATAGAGGGAATAGAAAATCGGGTTTGAATAACGGATACTGATATTTCTAAATTAAATAATGAATATTTATAATTAGAATTGAGAATTGACAATTGGGAATTGAGAATTGGGAATTGGGAATTGGAATTGGGAATTGGAATTGGGAATTGAGAATTGAGAATTGAGAATTGAGAATTGAGAATTGAGAATTGAGAATTGAGAATTGAGAATTGAGAATTGAGAATTGAGAATTGAGAATTGAGAATTGAGAATTGAGAATTGAGAATTGAGAATTGAGAATTGAGAATTGAGAATTGAGAATTGAGAATTGAGAATTGAGAATTGAGAATTGAGAATTGAGAATTGAGAATTGAGAATTGAGAATTGAGAATTGAGAATTGAGAATTGAGAATTGAGAATTGAGAATTGAGAATTGAGAATTGAGAATTGAGAATTGAGAATTGAGAATTGAGAATTGAGAATTGAGAATTGAGAATTGAGAATTGAGAATTGAGAATTGAGAATTGAGAATTGAGAATTGAGAATTGAGAATTGAGAATTGAGAATTGAGAATTGAGAATTGAGAATTGAGAATTGAGAATTGAGAATTGAGAATTGAGAATTGAGAATTGAGAATTGAGAATTGAGAATTAAGAATTGAGAATTGAGAATAAAGGTTTAGAATTACTTAGTTTAATTTAGGGAATCATGATACTGTACAGATTAAATTATTTAATTAATAGAGATTCTCTATGAATTCTTAATTATTCACTGGCAACTCAAGCTCTTGTTTTGTTTTTAAATTATTTAAAATTCTTTAGATTTATAAGATTCATGGTAAATAATAATTCGTCATGATTTAATTATTACTAGAAAGAAGAGGTGATATCTATTTGTCGTAAATAGATTTCTTTATATAAAGGATAGAGGGAATAGAAAATCGGGTTTGAATAACGGATACTGATATTTCTAAATTAAATAATGAATATTTATAATTAGAATTGAGAATTGACAATTGGGAATTGAGAATTGGGAATTGGGAATTGGGAATTGGGAATTGGGAATTGGGAATTGAGAATTGAGAATTGAGAATTGAGAATTGAGAATTGAGAATTGAGAATTGAGAATTGAGAATTGAGAATTGAGAATTGAGAATTGATGAGAATTGAGAATTGAGAATTGAGAATTGAGAATTGAGAATTGAGAATTGAGAATTGAGAATTGAGAATAAAGGTTTTAGAATTACTTAGTTTAATTTAGGGAATCATGATACTGTACAGATTAAATTATTTAATTAATAGAGATTCTCTATGAATTCTTAATTATTCACTGGCAACTCAAGCTCTTTGTTTTGTTTTTAAATTATTTAAAATTCTTTAGATTTATAAGATTCATGGTAAAATAATAATTCGTCATGATTTAATTATTACTAGAAAGAAGAGGTGATATCTATTTGTCGTAAATAGATTTCTTTATATAAAGGATAGAGGGAATAGAAAATCGGGTTTGAATAACGGATACTGATATTTCTAAATTAAATAATGAATATTTATAATTAGAATTGAGAATTGACAATTGGGAATTGAGAATTGGGAATTGGGAATTGGAATTGGGAATTGGGAATTGGGAATTGAGAATTGAGAATTGAGAATTGAGAATTGAGAATTGAGAATTGAGAATTGAGAATTGAGAATTGAGAATTGAGAATTGAGAATTGAGAATTGAGAATTGAGAATTGAGAATTGAGAATTGAGAATTGAGAATTGAGAATAAAGGTTTTAGAATTACTTAGTTTAATTTAGGGAATCATGATACTGTACAGATTAAATTATTTAATTAATAGAGATTCTCTATGAATTCTTAATTATTCACTGGCAACTCAAGCTCTTGTTTTGTTTTTAAATTATTTAAAATTCTTTAGATTATAAGATTCATGGTAAAATAATAATTCGTCATGATTTAATTATTACTAGAAAGAAGAGGTGATATCTATTTGTCGTAAATAGATTTCTTTATATAAAGGATAGAGGGAATAGAAAATCGGGTTTGAATAACGGATACTGATATTTCTAAATTAAATAATGAATATTTATAATTAGAATTGAGAATTGAGAATTGGGAATTGAGAATTGGGAATTGGAATTGAGAATTGAGAATTGGGAATTGAGAATTGAGAATTGAGAATTGAGAATTGAGAATTGAGAATTGAGAATTGAGAATTGAGAATTGAGAATTGAGAATTGAGAATTGAGAATTGAGAATTGAGAATTGAGAATTGAGAATTGAGAATTGAGAATTGAGAATTGAGAATTGAGAATTGAGAATTGAGAATTGAGAATTGAGAATTGAGAATTGAGAATTGAGAATTGAGAATTGAGAATTGAGAATTGAGAATTGAGAATTGAGAATTGAGAATTGAGAATTGAGAATTGAGAATTGAGAATTGAGAATTGAGAATTGAGAATTGAGAATTGAGAATTGAGAATTGAGAATTGAGAATTGAGAATTGAGAATTGAGAATTGAGAATTGAGATTGAGAATTGAGATTGAGAATTGAGAATTGAGAATTGAGAATTGAGAATTGAGAATTGAGAATTGAGAATTGAGATTGAGAATTGAGAATTGAGAATTGAGAATTGAGAATTGAGAATTGAGAATTGAGAATTGAGAATTGAGAATTGAGAATTGAGAATTGAGAATTGAGAATTGAGAATTGAGAATGAGAATTGAGAATGAGAATTGAGAATTGAGAATTGAGAATTGAGAATTGAGAATTGAGAATTGAGAATTGAGAATGAGAATTGAGATTGAGAATTGAGAATGAGAATTGAGAATTGAGAATTGAGAATTGAGAATTGAGAATTGAGAATTGAGAATTGAGAATTGAGAATTGAGAATGAGAATTGAGAATTGAGAATGAGAATTGAGAATTGAGAATTGAGAATTGAGAATTGAGAATTGAGAATTGAGAATTGAGAATTGAGAATTGAGAATGAGAATTGAGAATTGAGAATGAGAATTGAGAATTGAGAATTGAGAATTGAGAATTGAGAATTGAGAATTGAGAATTGAGAATTGAGAATTGAGAATTGAGAATTGAGAATTGAGAATTGAGAATTGAGAATTGAGAATTGAGAATTGAGAATTGAGAATTGAGAATTGAGAATTGAGAATTGAGAATTGAGAATTGAGAATTGAGAATTGAGAATTGAGAATTGAGAATTGAGAATTGAGAATTGAGAATTGAGAATTAAGAATTGAGAATCGAGAATAAAGGTTTCTAAAATTACTTAGTTTAATTTAGGGAATCATGATACTGTACAGATTAAATTATTTAATTAATAGAGATTCTCTATGAATTCTTAATTATTCACTGGCAACTCAAGCTCTTTGTTTTGTTTTTAAATTATTTAAAATTCTTTAGATTTATAAGATTCATGGTAAAATAATAATTCGTCATGATTTAATTATTACTAGAAAGAAGAGGTGATATCTATTTGTCGTAAATAGATTTCTTTATATAAAGGATAGAGGGAATAGAAAATCGGGTTTGAATAACGGATACTGATATTTCTAAATTAAATAATGAATATTTATAATTAGAATTGAGAATTGACAATTGGGAATTGAGAATTGGGAATTGGGAATTGGGAATTGGGAATTGGGAATTGGGAATTGAGAATTGAGAATTGAGAATTGAGAATTGAGAATTGAGAATTGAGAATTGAGAATTGAGAATTGAGAATTGAGAATTGAGAATTGAGAATTGAGAATTGAGAATTGAGAATTGAGAATTGAGAATTGAGAATTGAGAATTGAGAATAAAGGTTTTAGAATTACTTAGTTTAATTTAGGGAATCATGATACTGTACAGATTAAATTATTTAATTAATAGAGATTCTCTATGAATTCTTAATTATTCACTGGCAACTCAAGCTCTTTGTTTTGTTTTTAAATTATTTAAAATTCTTTAGATTTATAAGATTCATGGTAAAATAATAATTCGTCATGATTTAATTATTACTAGAAAGAAGAGGTGATATCTATTTGTCGTAAATAGATTTCTTTATATAAAGGATAGAGGGAATAGAAAATCGGGTTTGAATAACGGATACTGATATTTCTAAATTAAATAATGAATATTTATAATTAGAATTGAGAATTGACAATTGGGAATTGAGAATTGGGAATTGGGAATTGGGAATTGGGAATTGGGAATTGGGAATTGAGAATTGAGAATTGAGAATTGAGAATTGAGAATTGAGAATTGAGAATTGAGAATTGAGAATTGAGAATTGAGAATTGAGAATTGAGAATTGAGAATTGAGAATTGAGAATTGAGAATTGAGAATTGAGAATTGAGAATTGAGAATTGAGAATTGAGAATAAAGGTTTTAGAATTACTTAGTTTAATTTAGGGAATCATGATACTGTACAGATTAAATTATTTAAATAATAGAGATTCTCTATGAATTCTTAATTATTCACTGGCAACTCAAGCTCTTTGTTTTGTTTTTAAATTATTTAAAATTCTTTAGATTTATAAGATTCATGGTAAAATAATAATTCGTCATGATTTAATTATTACTAGAAAGAAGAGGTGATATCTATTTGTCGTAAATAGATTTCTTTATATAAAGGATAGAGGGAATAGAAAATCGGGTTTGAATAACGGATACTGATATTTCTAAATTAAATAATGAATATTATAATTAGAATTGAGAATTGACAATTGGGAATTGAGAATTGGGAATTGGGAATTGGGAATTGGGAATTGGGAATTGAGAATTGAGAATTGAGAATTGAGAATTGAGAATTGAAATTGAGAATTGAGAATTGAGAATTGAGAATTGAGAATTGAGAATTGAGAATTGAGAATTGAGAATTGAGAATAAAGGGTTTAGAATTACTTAGTTTAATTTAGGGAATCATGATACTGTACAGATTAAATTATTTAATTAATAGAGATTCTCTATTAATTCTTAATTATTCACTGGCAACTCAAGCTTTCTGTTTTGTTTTTAAATTATTTAAAATTTTTAGATTCATAAGATTCATGGTAAAATAATAATTCGTCATGATTAATTATTACTAGAAAGAAGAGGTGATATCTATTTGTCGTAAATAGATTTCTTTATATAAAGGATAGAGGGAATAGAAAATCGGGTTTGAATAACGGATACTGATATTTCTAAATTAAATAATGAATATTTATAATTAGAATTGAGAATTGAGAATTGGGAATTGAGAATTGGGAATTGAGAATTGAGAATTGAGAATTGGGAATTGAGAATTGAGAATTGAGAATTGAGAATTGAGAATTGAGAATTGAGAATTGAGAATTGAGAATTGAGAATTGAGAATTGAGAATTGAGAATTGAGAATTGAGAATTGAGAATTGAGAATTGAGAATTGAGAATTGAGAATTGAGAATTGAGAATTGAGAATTGAGAATTGAGAATTGAGAATTGAGAATTGAGAATTGAGAATTGAGAATTGAGAATTGAGAATTGAGAATTGAGAATTGAGAATTGAGAATTGAGAATTGAGAATTGAGAATTGAGAATTGAGAATTGAGAATTGAGAATTGAGAATTGAGAATTGAGAATTGAGAATTGAGAATTGAGAATTGAGAATTGAGAATTGAGAATTGAGAATTGAGAATTGAGAATGAGAATTGAGAATTGAGAATTGAGAATTGAGAATTGAGAATTGAGAATTGAGAATTGAGAATTGAGATTGAGAATTGAGAATTGAGAATTGAGAATTGAGAATTGAGAATTGAGAATTGAGAATTGAGAATTGAGAATTGAGAATTGAGAATTGAGAATTGAGAATTGAGAATTGAGAATTGAGAATTGAGAATTGAGAATTGAGAATTGAGAATTGAGAATTGAGAATTGAGAATTGAGAATTGAGAATTGAGAATTGAGAATTGAGAATTGAGAATTGAGAATTGAGAATTGAGAATTGAGAATTGAGAATTGAGAATTGAGAATTGAGAATTGAGAATTGAGAATTGAGAATTGAGAATTGAGAATTGAGAATTGAGAATTGAGAATTGAGAATTGAGAATTGAGAATTGAGAATTGAGAATTGAGAATTGAGAATTGAGAATTGAGAATTGAGAATTGAGAATTGAGAATTGAGAATTGAGAATTGAGAATTGAGAATTGAGAATTGAGAATTGAGAATTGAGAATTGAGAATTGAGAATTGAGAATTGAGAATTGAGAATTGAGAATTGAGAATTGAGAATTGAGAATTGAGAATTGAGAATTGAGAATTGAGAATTGAGAATTGAGAATTGAGAATTGAGAATTGAGAATTGAGAATTGAGAATTGAGAATTGAGAATTGAGAATTGAGAATTGAGAATTGAGAATTGAGAATTGAGAATTGAGAATAAAGGTTTAGAATTACTTAGTTTAATTTAGGGAATCATGATACTGTACAGATTAAATTATTTAATTAATAGAGATTCTCTATGAATTCTTAATTATTCACTGGCAACTCAAGCTCTGTTTTGTTTTTAAATTATTTAAAATTCTTTAGATTCTATAAGATTCATGGTAAAATAATAATTCGTCATGATTTAATTATTACTAGAAAGAAGAGGTGATATCTATTTGTCGTAAATAGATTTCTTTATATAAAGGATAGAGGGAATAGAAAATCGGGTTTGAATAACGGATACTGATATTTCTAAATTAAATAATGAATATTTATAATTAGAATTGAGAATTGACAATTGGGAATTGAGAATTGGGAATTGGGAATTGGGAATTGGGAATTGGGAATTGGGAATTGAGAATTGAGAATTGAGAATTGAGAATTGAGAATTGAGAATTGAGAATTGAGAATTGAGAATTGAGAATTGAGAATTGAGAATTGAGAATTGAGAATTGAGAATTGAGAATTGAGAATTGAGAATTGAAAATTAAGAATTGAGAATTGAGAATAAAGGTTTTAGAATTACTTAGTTTAATTTAGGGAATCATGATACTGTACAGATTAAATTATTTAATTAATAGAGATTCTCTATGAATTCTTAATTATTCACTGGCAACTCAAGCTCCCTGTTTTGTTTTTAAATTATTTATAATTCTTTAGATTCATAAGATTCATGGTAAAATAATAATTTGTCATGATTTAATTATTACTAGAAAGAAGAGGTGATATCTATTTGTCGTAAATAGATTTCTTTATATAAAGGATAGAGGGAATAGAAAATCGGGTTTGAATAACGGATACTGATATTTCTAAATTAAATAATGAATATTTATAATTAGAATTGAGAATTGACAATTGGGAATTGAGAATTGGGAATTGGGAATTGGGAATTGGGAATTGGGAATTGAGAATTGAGAATTGAGAATTGAGAATTGAGAATTGAGAATTGAGAATTGAGAATTGAGAATTGAGAATTGAGAATTGAGAATTGAGAATTGAGAATTGAGAATTGAGAATTGAGAATTGAGAATTGAGAATTGAGAATTGAGAATTGAGAATTGAGAATTGAGAATTGAGAATTGAGAATTGAGAATTGAGAATTGAGAATTGAGAATTGAGAATTGAGAATTGAGAATTGAGAATTGAGAATTGAGAATTGAGAATTGAGAATTGAGAATTGAGAATTGAGAATTGAGAATTGAGAATTGAGAATTGAGAATTGAGAATTGAGAATTGAGAATTGAGAATTGAGAATTGAGAATTGAGAATTGAGAATTGAGAATTGAGAATTGGAATTGAGAATTGAGAATTGAGAATTGAGAATTGAGAATTGAGAATTGAGAATTGAGAATTGAGAATGAGAATTGAGAATTGAGAATTGAGAATTGAGAATTGAGAATTGAGAATTGAGAATTGAGAATTGAGAATTGAGAATTGAGAATTGAGAATTGAGAATTGAGAATTGAGAATTGAGAATTGAGAATTGAGAATTGAGAATTGAGAATTGAGAATTGAGAATTGAGAATTGAGAATTGAGAATTGAGAATTGAGAATTGAGAATTGAGAATTGAGAATTGAGAATTAAGAATTGAGAATTGAGAATTGAGAAATGAGATTTGAGAATTGAGAATTGAGAATTGAGAATTGAGTAATTATACAGTTTAGGGGCCTCACCTCAAATCTCGATGAAATTATGCTCAATCGACGCGTTTTTGTACGAAACGAAAAAATCTGGCAGAAAAAAGTATTGCTCTGCCCCGCGACGCGAGATATTAAACGTTAAAGTTGACAGGAATCAGGTTATGATTTCTGTCACCGACGCCATGTAGCAACACTGAACATGCCCTGCGGCCACATACGCATGCTCAGTGGCCGCACGCGCATGCAAAACTGCGCCAATTTTAAATATTATGACTGGTCAATCATGCGGAATAATCAAGCGTTTTAATTCAAGCAGTTAGATATCACGCTGGGAGTTTCTTTAGTTTTATAAACTATTATACACATGTGTATAAACAGTACATAAATAGGCGGGGGAAGGGCTCCTTCGCAGGCGGAGCCCCTTTCCCCGCATAATAAAACTAAATAAAACTCCCAGCGTGAAACTTAACTGCTTGAATGAAGACGCTTGATTATTTGTGTACTGTTTATACACACATTTGTATATAGTACATGTGTATAAACAGTACATAAATAGGCGCGGGAGGGCTCTACCTTAAATGTTTAAACAGTTAAATACTTTTAAAGCGCGTCACTAACCTACTAGGTTAGTGACGCGCTTTAAAAGTATTTAACTGTTTAACCCCCCTCCCCATGCATGTACTTTATAATTTCGCTTTACAACTTAGCATGTACTTTAAGTTGTAAAGCGAGTTCCACGCTTTCAACCACTGGACGGTGCGGGGGGGGGGCCGAAGGCCCCTCCTCGCACCGCCTCGTCTGTGTGTGTGTGTGTGTGTGTCCACGCGAAACGAGGTGCCACATGGGTTCATGACGCGCTTTACAAGCTCGTTTAAGTACATGCGTGGGCGAAGGAATTTTGCTCCCCTGCACCCCCCTTTCCATGCATGTACTTTATAATTTCGCTTTACAACTTAGCATGTACTTTAAGAGTAAAGTCCCATGGAGCCAGCTTATGGCGTACCGGCGTATGGCGTACAGAAGCTTAGCTAATCACAGGCTTTACGCTCGTTTTCGTTACGCCAGCACAAACATCGGCTGTCCCATGGAGCGTATTTAAGCAGCGTAATGATTAATAAGCCAATCACAGTGTTGTTTTACACAGCTTATTTTCAAAATGGATGCTCAAGGGGTCTTGTGATTGGCTTATTGATCATTACGCCGGCGTAAATACGCCCCATGGGACAGCCGATGTAATTTTCAGCGCAATTTTTAACACATACATTCATACATGAAGCAATATTCTATATGCGTGTACGTGGGTGTGTATCATTGTAGCATAAACGCCGGAACACTTCAAAAACCAGCGTAACATCTGTGTTGGCGTAACGAAAACAAGCGTAAAGCCTGTGATTAGCCAAGCTTCTTTAAGCGTCGTTTACAATGGCAGCAGGAGTATGCAGTAAGACGTAAGCAGTAAGCTATTGACCAACCACAGTCGATTATTCTTGAATTGTAAAAATCCCATTAGTCAATAACTTACTGCTTACGTCTTACTGTATACTCCTGCTGCCATTGTAGACGACGCTTTACGCCATACGCCGGTACGCCATACGCTGGCTCCATGGGACTTCACCCTAAGTTGTAAAGCGCGTCATGAACCCATGTGGCACCTCGTTTCGCGTGGACACACACACACAGACGAGGCGGTGCGAGGGGGAGCCTTCGGCCCCCCCGCACCCCCCCGTGGTTGAAAGCGTGGAACTCGCTTTACAACTTAGCATGTACTTTAAGTTGTAAAGCGAGTTCCACGCTTTCAACCACTGGACGGTGCGGGGGGGGGCCGAAGGCCCCTCCTCGCACCGCCTCGTCTGTGTGTGTGTGTGTGTGTGTGTCCACGCGAAACGAGGTGCCACATGGGTTCATGACGCGCTTTACAAGCTCGTTTAAGTACATGCGTGGGCGAAGGAATTTTGCTCCCCTGCACCCCCCTTTCCATGCATGTACTTTATAATTTCGCTTTACAACTTAGCATGTACTTTAAGAGTAAAGTCCCATGGAGCCAGCTTATGGCGTACCGGCGTATGGCGTACAGAAGCTTAGCTAATCACAGGCTTTACGCTCGTTTTCGTTACGCCAGCACAAACATCGGCTGTCCCATGGAGCGTATTTAAGCAGCGTAATGATTAATAAGCCAATCACAGTGTTGTTTTACACAGCTTATTTTCAAAATGGATGCTCAAGGGGTCTTGTGATTGGCTTATTGATCATTACGCCGGCGTAAATACGCCCCATGGGACAGCCGATGTAATTTTCAGCGCAATTTTTAACACATACATTCATACATGAAGCAATATTCTATATGCGTGTACGTGGGTGTGTATCATTGTAGCATAAACGCCGGAACACTTCAAAAACCAGCGTAACATCTGTGTTGGCGTAACGAAAACAAGCGTAAAGCCTGTGATTAGCCAAGCTTCTTTAAGCGTCGTTTACAATGGCAGCAGGAGTATGCAGTAAGACGTAAGCAGTAAGCTATTGACCAACCACAGTCGATTATTCTTGAATTGTAAAAATCCCATTAGTCAATAACTTACTGCTTACGTCTTACTGTATACTCCTGCTGCCATTGTAGACGACGCTTTACGCCATACGCCGGTACGCCATACGCTGGCTCCATGGGACTTCACCCTAAGTTGTAAAGCGCGTCATGAACCCATGTGGCACCTCGTTTCGCGTGGACACACACACACAGACGAGGCGGTGCGAGGGGGAGCCTTCGGCCCCCCCGCACCCCCCCGTGGTTGAAAGCGTGGAACTCGCTTTACAACTTAAAGTACATGCTAAGTTGTAAAGCGAAATTATAAAGTACATGCATGGAAAGGGGGGTGCAGGGGAGCAAAATTTCCCCGCCCACGCATGTACTGGGCACACAGACACACACACGTGTGTATGCCCTGCTTTATAGAAGTTGTGATTTTTACATAGAAGTAGCCTGCGGCGGAACCCCTTCCCCCGCATAATAAAACTAAACAAACTTTCAGCATGATACCTAACTGCTTGAATCAAGACGCTTGGTTATTCCGCACGATTGACCAGTCAATAGTCATTATATTTAAAATTGGCGCACTTTTGCATGCGCGTGCGGCCATTGAGCATGCGCGTGCGGTCACTGAGCATGCGCATATGGCCGCAGAGCACGTTCAGTGTTGCTACATGGCGTCGGTATGACAGGAATTATAACTTGATTCCTGTCAACTTTAAAGCCCCTTGCACAATGCCAGGCAACAGGCAATAGGAACAGGAAATAACCAAAAAACCGTTAATTACAACCTAAAAAATTCGAATGCTATGATTGGTTGGCAACAGGCAATAGGCACAGAATTTCCAACGTGACGGAAACTCTGTGTCTATTGCCTGTGTCACTCTTTATTCTGCATTTATACATGATTTCTGATTTCTATTCCCTTTTCCTATTGCCTGTTGCCTGGCATTGTGCAAGGGGCTTAAAGCCCGTATCAGACTACGGATTGGGATTGAGATTGGATTGAAATTTAATCAATCAGAACAGAGAAAACTGATCTCAAGTTTAGTAAACTTTGCTCTGATTGGTCAAATTTCAATCCAATCTTAATCCCAATCCGTAGTCTGATACGGGCATAAGGGGATCCTGGAGTGACAGCGACAAGGCATAATCGGTCTAAGCAATATCTTTGAATTGGCTGAACAGAATGGAAAATCCTTTTACACGATTAAAGTACGCACAAAAATGTAGAGGGCTGTACATGATTTTTTCTGATAAACTAAAAAAAAATTTTATTTTTATAAATATTGTCTTTACTTGACGACAATATTTGCTTCATACAAAAATTCTGCAGTTTTTCTATAGAAAATAGTGATGCAGCCCTCTACAAAAAACTGTCAGGAATAATATCGTGCAATTAGAAGTAAGATTTGAAGCCTAAAAAAAAGATATTACTTAGACCAGTGGAAGATGCAAGGTTAGGTGCTATCCTTGTCTATATCCTTGTCTATACAAGGACAGATATAGTCGGTGAGCACTTCTTTATCGACGCTGATCGAGTTCGCCTGCGGCTCCAGCATCCCCTTAACGTTTAATATCTCGCGTCGCGGGGCAGAGCGACACTTTTTTCTGCCAGATTCTTTCGTTTCGTACAAAAACGCGTCGATTGAGCATAATTTCATCGAGATTTGAGGTGAGGCCCCTAAACTGTATAATTACCTTAACCCATGGTAGAAAGAAAACAAGGTATGCTGTTGCGCATCCTTTCTAATAACTAATGAGTGCGTTAGGCCAAGCTGGAGACATATTGGTTTATTGGCCAATAGAATTAAGACCGCAGTTTTTTAAATGAGAATTAAGTTCTTTTTCTGTTCTGCATATAATGCAATTTTATTTCATGTAATAATTAATTTTAAGTAAAAAATGTTAAAATTATATATAAAGAAATATTAAAATAAATGTAAAAGAAGCATGAATTGAACAATATAATAGATGTATGAGAAAAAAGTAAATAATTTTTTGAAGTTTTAAAAATATTGTGGATATAAGATAGGTTTATTTAAATACAGCAATTTCAATAAATGTAATAAATATTTTATTTTAATAACATGAGAAGTTGTGTTTAATAAGTTTATTATTGAATAGTATACAAGAAATTGATATGTGAAAATGAACATATGTGGCACGCTGATATTACAGATTTCAATACATGAATTTTAAAACTTTTTTGTATAAACGTTTTTTTTTACATCAGACACTAATTTCTTATTAATTTCTCGCAATCTTATGTACGTTTTTGTACAAGACATAGCATTACTTCTTCAGGTATACCATACTCTTCTGGCATTTTTTCCATTGTTAATTTAGTTACAGTCTTAAAAATCCACATACTTTTAGATAAGCCAGAAGTTCCGTGAAATTCTTCAAAAATCTTGTTCATAATTAACGCTGCTTCAATGAAATGATCAGAGGGATAAATCAAATGACCATCTGATACTGTTAAAACCCAATCAGGCTTAACTTGCACTGCTGAAAGTAAAAAATATTTAAGAAATGAAAATATAAAACAACATGCAATAATTTCTTGTACAGCAATGAAGTCGTTAATACGCATAAAATCAATAAAATTATACCTAGCATTTTCTTTTTAAGATTGCATAAAACATGTTTCTGCTTTATTTTCCATTGAAGTGTCGATCAAATTGGTCTCGGACTCACTAAAACTGTTTTTGCTGTTAAAAAAAGATATTGTAAATAGAATTTATTGCAATCTTCACATATTATAATAAGAAAACATTTTATATAATACAATAATACACACCTGCTGTTTTCACTAACATTTATTATGTTGTGTTGATTTTGCACTTCCTTTAGCACTTCTCCTTCCTTCAATAGTGGCAAATTTTCTGTTGGAATGCATGATCATGAAGTCTTCGTAATTTCTTAGGCGAGTAATTTTCGCAGTTTGCTAAATACGCTGGCTTTGGTTTGTAACAGCTTGATGTAAAGTGGACAGAGCATATGCGAGCTACAAAAATTAATTTCAATAAAGTATTAAAAATATATGCCTCAATATTATAATTTATATAGATTCAAAATAGCGTACCGTTTTTTAGGTTAACTTTTTTCTTGGAAACTTTTATCCATTTTCTTCAACGCAGTTTCTTCATCCTTTGGATAAGAGAAAAATTGAATATTTTTCTCTTTTGCATTCTCGCTTCTATTTTTGCATCCACTTACACTACACATAGGCATTTTAAAAAAGACAAATTAAGCCGAAACACGTTCACTTCTGACGTATGTATATACATAAAGTATATCTATATATATTCAATATGGCGCTTGCTTGGCCGTCGCCATGTCTGCGCAGAACATGCTCAATTTCGACCCCTCTAACGAGCACACCTTGTTTTCTTTCCACCATGCCTTAAGGTGCGATTTCACGATGACGCTCGACGCTGGATTCGAGCGTCAAATCTGGTCACGTGATTAGATTCAGCCAATCCAGTGGTTAGGTTATATTTCGCGTCCCTCTGAATCTATCACGTGACCAGATTTGACGCTCGAATCCAGCGTCGAGCGTCATCGTGAAATCGCACCTTTAACCGCTATTGGGGTATAATTTTTTTTTAACGTATGCGCAATCTATTTAATATTTATATGTTTATGGTTTTGTTTCACTCTTATTGCACCCTGCACCCTGCACCGGGTGCACCAATGTGCACCAGTTCAGGAAGTTCGAGAAGAACGGACGATTTGTCTGGGTTTGTCACGTGTATGCAGTGCGAGCGAGTCATATCCTGTTATTAATCAAAAACACGTAATTTTTACGAAGAAATGGGTAAAGGCCGAAAAAATAAACCGAAAAAGAACTTCGCTGAGAAACGTCGTGAGAAGCAGAAGGTATGATTATCCATTAATATTGAAGATGAAATATATTAGAGGTTATATGGTTTACATTTATGAGAATAACGTGACTAACAAGTTTGTACACATTTGTGCTCTTTTAAAACAACACGTTCAGTATGTTTTTATCTGATGTAATATTCGATGTCATTGTGAATTTGAAATGCGTGTTGACATGTAATTGATATTTGTAGAAAAAGGATGAATGGAGTAGTACTCCTCATAAAAGCTACGCGGATATTATTCGTGAGAACAATGATTTTGAGAACTATTATAAGACACAAGGAATAGTACCAGAAGATAAATGGGATGCGTTTATCAGCACTATGAGGACCAATCTGCCAGTTGCTTTCCGTATTACTGGTTCAAAAGCTGAAGCTAAAGCCTTATTGGAAATAATCAAAAGTGATTTCTTCAAAGGGATTTTGAATGCAAATTTGGACGGTGGTGATAAGGAAGACGTTAATAGTCAAGCAAAAACTATATTACATAGTTTACCCTTTTATCCAGAAGAACTAGCTTGGCAATTGCAATTAACCAGGAAAGATATCCGACGATCTGAGGCGTACTTTAGGCTGCATAATTTCCTTATTGCTGAAACTAACAATGGCAGTATCAGCAGGCAGGAAGTAGTTAGTATGGTACCTCCTTTGGTTCTGGATGTCAAACCTTCACACAAGGTTCTTGATATGTGCGCGGCACCAGGATCAAAGACAGCACAACTTATAGAAATGATACATGCAGATGAAGGAAATGATCCTCCAGGTAGTTAATGCTAAACTGTACTGTAAAAGATGAGCGTAATGCAAATGTTAATTATTTTCCGTAGAGGGTTTTGTAATAGCTAATGATGTTGATAACAATCGATGCTACATGCTGGTGCACCAAGCTAAAAGATTAAACAGTCCAAACATTCTTATTACGAACCACGATTCATCAGTTATGCCAAACTTTATGATTACAAAACCAGATGGTGCAAAAGATATATTAAAGTAGGAATTCAAACTTTATAATATTTAAGTAATTATCTTTATCATTTTTATATAAGTTTTGTTTCTTTGATAGATTTGATAGGATACTTGCGGATGTCCCATGTAGTGGTGATGGTACTATGCGAAAGAATCCAGATATATGGTGCAAATGGAGTCCTGCTAATGGCAATAATCTCCACGGGTACAAATTAATATAATTTATTGTAAAATTATATATTATGTAAACAATGTAGAAAATATTAATTTCAATTATTTTATAGAATTCAGTACAGGATAGCAAAACGTGGCTTAGAATTGCTAACAGTTGGAGGGAGGATGGTATACTCCACATGCTCACTAAACCCCATTGAAAATGAAGCAGTACTTCATAGACTTCTTCGTGAGACTGGAGATTCAGTACAATTAGTTGATTGTAGAGATTTAGTACCAGGATTACTATGTGACCCTGGTAAGTTTTAAGATACCAATATGTGAAATATGTATAAAAATATATTCATAACGATATTGGTAAATCTTTAAAAACATTATATTATATGTATGATAGTATATTTTGCAATTAGGTGTCACACATTGGAAACCAGCATCTAAAAATTTACAATACTACGATAGATGGGATGATGTTCCAGAACAATGGCAGACGCAAGTACGGCCGAAAATGTTTCCTCCAGAAGCAAACGAAGTTTCTAAGTTTCATCTTGAACGTTGGTAAATATCAAATAAATTATTATCAGATAAAAATATATTATTTCTGTGGATTATATTTTTACTAATTTTATAGTATGAGAATATTACCACATCATCAAGATACTGGAGGTTTTTTCGTAGCCGTGTTGGAGAAAGTAAAATCCCTGCCATGGGAAGATAAAACTTGTGTATTAAATCAAAATGCACAAGATGCAGATGATAATGAAAAGAAGGAAAAACATATTCTTGAGGAAGAAGCTTCGCAAGATACAAGTGGAAAAAGAACATTAGAAGAAGAAAAGAAATCACGGGAACCACAAAAAAAGCGAAGAAGGATTGTCGGTTACAGAGAGGACCCATTTGTCTTTTTTAAAGACGAAACAGAAGACGTATGGCAGTCTATTAAGTGAGTTCCAGTTTTTTTTTCTTGTACTATTTAATATAATTGCTTTTTATATATCATTTGATATGTTTTCAGAGATTTTTATGGTATATCTGACGATTTAGATCCACGTTGTTTATTAGTAAGATGTCGCGAAGGAAAAAAGAAAAATATTTATTTCACGTCGCCGGCAATTCGTGATATAGTGATATCTAATGAGAATAGAGTAAAGATGATCAACACTGGTGTTAAGACATTCGTGCGGTGCGACAATAAAAATATGAATTGCGCCTTCAGACTTGCTCAAGAAGGAATGCATAGTATCATTCGTTACATAAGTGATAACAGAAAGCTTGAGATCTCGAAAGAGGATTTAATAATGCTTTTACAAAATGACGAGCCACACACACCACCTGAAATTGTAAAATTAAGTTCAAACACTCAGGAACGTCTCAAGGAATTTGGTAAATATAATAGTACTTTTTTTGCTTCTTTATACTTTTTTACATGATGATTCATAAATATTACTTAAAAAATATGTTTAATTTAAGCAACTGGAAGCTGTATACTTTTATATAAAGAAGAAAAGACTGACAATCTAAATCGTCTAAATCTTCAGCTGGTAGGGTGGAGGGGAATAATGTCTCTTAGGGCATATGTGCCTACTTGCGACGCAATTCATTCTTTACGGCTTTTAGGAGCGGATTGTTCTAAATTTGGTATGTTTCTTGTAATAACGTCATACTATTGTGGAAGAATATATCTTATTGTTTACATTATAATTCTACAGAGAAAAATAAATTCGAGGAAAATCGCGCAGCTGCATTAGCCGAGGACGTCAACAACAGTGATGTTAAAACTGAATTTGAAACTGAAATTAAAACTGAAGATTAATGAAAAAAGTACAACGAAGAACAAGGATAGCATAAAAAAAGTTGATGGTACAGAGATGCCAATTGAAACATAACGAATAATTGAATTGTTCGTTATGACATAATTAAGACTTCTCAACTTTTCTAATTTCATACACATATTATACACATATAAATTAAGTAAGATTAAATTACTAAGGACTTAATTTTTCTTATTTAAGGGGAATGTGTTAATCCGATCTGGTAATAATCGAGTATTTATACTGAAAAGTGTATAAATTATATTATAAATAGACTAAAGAAAAAAATATGATTTTATGGGATAAAAACATCGACGATGAAATGATGGAATGATTATTTTTACTGTCCATTTTCTATGAAATAACTACTTTATGAAATTACATGCGATATCTAACGTTTTTTGAGCGGTAAAGATCTTCCCATTTCCTAATGCCTATTGGACACTTCTCGCCATAATGTGTAATATAGTACAAATTTTCATTATAAATATGGCCGGATGCAAGGAATCATTAATCCTGAAATGACTGATGTTTTTGTAACATCTAATATCACTGCCTTTAATAATTGATGCACTTTCCTGCATATATCCTTGAATATCATGCAACAATGACAAAAAGAATGAAACCTATTAACAATTCCTAAAATCTCTCGTTTTAACCAAGTTATATCCCCCACGTAGATTCCGCAAACTAGCTAAATTAATAAGCGTGTCGCCTAAATCTATATGTATATACATATATATACATATATATATATATGCATATATATATATATATATATATTTAGATGACAGATATAGATATATATGTCAGAATTTCCAACTTACAATTTAAAAAATCCGCTCTATATGAATCTCTACTAATAAAGGATGGGTTCTTCTATAAAAAATCGTTTAGATATAGGTACAAATATAAAAAACGCTGGACAGCTCATATATATATAACATATATATATAAATTATGAAGTAAATAAAATCAAAATCCCTTTCTCTAAGACTTGTCGAATTTCTCCACTGGCTTCGAGGTTGTTGCCTGATGCTAGTAATCTCTACCCGTTGGTGATGTTAACTTGCCGCTGATACTTTGCGAGTTAGACGGTGATTTCGAACCTAGAATCGTATGGAAATTTCGAATTTCACTAAAATTATAAAACAGCATTTATTCTACTATTGTAGAGTTCTCCTATACTCTCATAAAAGCTTTACAGAGAATCCTTCCTAGATTTATTACAAATAGTCTAAATAATTTATATTTTATCCAAGTCGGAAATATATCGTAACTTACAACTTTTCCCGATCTTGCTTCGTGGATTATTTACACACGGATGTTCCCCCATGAGATGTTCTCGCCACTTGTTTTGATTGACCAAAGCCGAGCAAAGGGGACAGCGTTCATACCCCTCTATAGGTTCTAAAACACAAATCAAGATTTAAATTCCTGCTTCACTCGATCTCTATTATCATATCGTATCAGAATAGTGAAGTATATAATACTTGTGCATTTTTGGTCTTGTCTATGATTCTCGAACGCATTTTCATTCACCGCCTGTTTACATGTATCGCATTTTACGTAATTACTCCTCATGTCACATTCATCTGTAAAAAAATTATGAAATTAATATATAATTTCGATAGGTGCAAGAGTTATCAATTGATCATGTTTTCTCAGTTGTGTATGTTACTTACAGAATATTTAATACTTTTGATTATTAAATGCAACTTAAATGTATTAAATTCTCATGTACTTACTTAACAAATGCAGATTCAAGTAAGAAATTTCTACGACTTGCTTACACGCTTCACATTTCGTTAACATAGGACAAGTTCTCCAATAATGTATGTTCAGACCTTCTTCGGAGTACACTTGACCCTTCGACAGGCAAAATATGCACATTCTGCAAAATTTGCCCAAACAAAACAAACATCAAGATTCTCCATATCTTTTGCGACCGATGAATTTAATTCTCATTGTACATACTTATCTCCCTTATGATCGGTACTGTTTTCGGACGGAGACGTAATACTCGTTGAACTTCCGGTACTCACGACCGGGCTTGATCTCGAGGGTGATTTGGTTAAATTAGTTACATTATTTTCCGTAGATCTAGTTCGCGTAGGCGTCGTTGTTGCTTTATGGGTGGATTCGGCTTCCTTTTTTCTCTACAATCATAACGTGATTACAAAATCGATCCCTCTTATAACATATCCAAGTATTGCGTACCTGAAGATCGATCAAATCGAATTCATGGAAGAGCTGGCGATATAGCAGGTTCCGTCGTGTTATGTCGTCGTCAGGCGGCAATTGCTTTCGCACCAGTCTGGGATTGACCTTGTACACCAACACGAGAATCCTCTCGGAGACCTTTCGCACTGCCTCAGCCGGGTGGTGCAGACCGGAAGAACCTAGTTCGGATAATGTCCGACAAGTCAGCCCGCTACAACAGTTACAATACCTTATCAGAGTAATTGCGTTTTATTAACACAGAGTCGAGTTTGAGGAAGGACCTCTGCGGATCGATTAGACGAGAGTCAGAAGGACTGCGTTTCGATGGCAGAGGCCCAATATTCCTCAAAACTTCTGGTAAACATGCTTCATGCGAGCTCGAGCGTTCCAAAACTATTGTTCAGAATCACCTTTGTTTCTCCGTCGAGATGCCATGGCTCAATATCAGTTGCTCCACCATCTCCAGTCTGCTCAGGGCGAGCCTCTGATGCGTGCTGCTATTGACGGGTCTGGTCAAATGCACCGGTATTATATGCAACTCCCGCACGCATTTGCAGTCTGCCATGCTGAGAATTGTGTGCACTGCCATATTGTGTATCCTCGGGGTGGTGTCTCCAGACTTCGTCAGAAGTTCTGGCAGCAGACGTTCGACGCTTCTGGCAATCTCAGTCGAAGACACTCTAAATAAATCATTAATAAATCATCAGTTAAACGTTAAACTAGATGCTGAACCTCAGAATATAAGAATAGTGTTTATATTATATGTTAGAAAGGTTTACCTGTCCGCGGCGAACTCGGCGAAGAAGATTCGGATAAGCTGCGCGGCCAAGCTGTATACGCTGAAGACTTTGTCTCTCAGTGCTCTGTGCAACAACAGGATCGTCGCCCTGGCCGTTTTATTCGGAGAATGTTTCGAAACCGCCGAGTCGAAATTCTTCAATTCCTCTTTCAATTGCATCAGTCCCTCCTCCTTGTCCGTGAATTGTTTCGAGTAGAACTTTTCCACCTGCATACGATTATCGTTATCACTTATCCTATATCCAAGCATTGTAGGAAACATCTTTATCGTTACCATCTCCATCCCGAAAACCGCAATAGGTAACGCTGCTTGTTTCTTCTCCCTATCGTTGAGTTTCGAGGTAACTTTCGTCTCCGCGCTGTCCAAGTGGCACTCTCTCGTAAACTCGTTTGTGTGCGAGCTAAACATGAATATCAACGAGAGTTTATCGCACCGTTTCGATATTGTTATGATGTTTCAACGTTGTACCATCTTACTGTCTTAGAGCGGGGATGGTCCTTTCCTCGTAGGCTTCGTAACTCGACCGGAGGGCCGGGCCCGCTGATTTAGTTTTCCGCCTACTGAGGGATCCCTTGTTACAGTTCTGCTTCTCATGGACACCGTTCGTAGGGCTGTCGGTTACCTCTGAGGAGTGCGAAAATTTGACGTTACGTAAATATCTAAAAATTCGAAGAATCTAAATCACGTCAAGAAGATATGTAGCATAATGATATCCTTCGACAGATTATACCGGGACTGTTAGATTTCTGACGCAATGGCGACACAGGTGGTTGATGTGCTGGACCAGTTGGTGACACGGCACCATCGCGATTAGGTGGAATGACCAGTCTCGGGGGAGATGTCACGTCGTCGGGCAACGCCGCTGTGTTCGAATTGTCGGTCGACGTCGGCTCTTTGTCCTCCGCGGTCGACAGATTATTTTTCTCCACAGGCTGCATCATTTTTGATAATTATAGTATTACTGCTGGGCCTTTCGCTAGCGAGAAGTTCCAAAGAACGCTACTTACCCCGTTGATCTCGAGCAGATTGTGTATCTCCAACGATTGATAGACCTGCTGTCTGTACTGCTGAGCCTGAGCCTTTTTAGCTTTGGCTTTATCGTAATCTTCCAAAGCTATGGCGTACTTCTTCTCCAACTCGTACTTGCCCAGACGCTCGCCCGCTTTTCTCAGGTTCTCCATAGCCACCTTCAATTTCGAAGCGTACTCGAATCTCTCCTCTTCCACCGCCAGCAACTTCTTCACTTCCATTTGCCTTATGATTTTGGCCACTTCCCGATCGACGTACATTTCGAATGCCAGATCGTCGTAAGGCGAGATGTAATGCGGATTGTACGGGGCATCCCCTTGTCCGGCTAATTCCTGACCATAAGGCTCGCCAAGTATATTTATGGCTATAAGGCCAACCTGATAGAAAAATGATTTTTATAGCTTTGTCTAACAACTTCAATAAATTTATCTGTACGATAATTTAATTATATCTTGAATTTACCTTATTTTGTTAAACTTGTTTTACTCAAACAACTTGTTGGGCTACATATTTATTTTAATTTTTATTAAAAATCTTTATATTTATAGTTTTTTTTTAGCCAGCTCTAAGTGAGTCGCGTACCTGACAGTAAGTGTTGTGCGCGTTACTGTGCGGTTTGTGTAGCCTGAGCTTCAGCGATAGCGCTTCCGTTTCCGGAAGAGCCACGCTTTTCAGCTCCCTGCTCTTATAAAGGGTCGATGCGTTGTCGGACAGCGTGATGTAGCCCAGGTAACTGAAGTCCGTCGAAGCGGATGCATTTGCCTCCCTCGATGTCCAGATCTCCAGCTTCTCAGCTGAAATCAAAGTAGACGTAGCAGTTTACATTCTTCGCGGAAATTGCATCGGTAGTATCCACCGGAAGATCTACTACGTCTGCCCGTAAATTTATATCGAAAATTGGCACGATTCTCTTGCCACCCGGTACATTTTCATTTCCGACGGTGTAGCCGGACGGAAGATGAAGAAGAGGAGACGAATGTAGCCCCGAGAAATCACGGTAAGCTCGTTAATTCGATTTTCATTGTCAGCAAATTGCTTTTCAACCGAAACGTCATTTTAACAAACAATAATGCTTTTAACCGCGCTGAAAGAAAACTGATGGTTTTCTTTCATCGTTATTTCTATATTATTTGCGTAACATAATTTATTGACGTAAATATATTAATTTTAATTAAAATTTTGTAGTAGAATCAGTATTTGTCTATATTTCGTATTTTAAGTAACTTTTAGGACTAGTTAATAAATAATATTTCTATAAAAATAAGCAAAATATTCAATTTTTTGATATAAAACGTAAAGATATATTTTTAGCAACTTGTAATTTTTGAGACATCAGTTTTTCAAAATCATTGATGTAATATTAATAATTTGTGTGCCTATCACATATTTGGGAAGATAAGTTGAATTATAATTCGAATAGTTTAGCCGTTTAGCCTTTTAAAATTCACACTTACGTATAAGGTACTGATGAGCCAGGACCTGTATTCTCGTAAGCTTTGTGGGCCCATGAAGTCGTAGAATCAGTTCCTGAGGATACGTGCAGTTCCTTGCACTCTGCCAACCTCTCACTGTCGGCCCATGAACGTTAAGCTCTAACGACGAGTGCCTATCCTCCTCGCCTTGAAAATACATTTCAGAATCTGAATAAAATCCAAGGCTTAGTCCTTCTACTGCGAAGGGAGCGCTTAAAATTATCCTAGAACACTTTTTTCACTCTACTTCAATTTCAAACGAATATATTTTTATCGCAATGTGTTTTCGTTAAACAATAATAAAAATTATTTTCACGTGATTAAAATGCAACGACATAAAATCGCTTTAGTATAGTATTGATAATATACGAGTTAAATTTTAAGTTAACTAGGCTATTTAGTAATCACGATGTGATATAATAATACTTGAAATATCTAGAGAACTCTGCGAGTCTTTCGTCGAAATGTCAATCAAAAGCCAATGTCAAGCGAGCACGCTCGTGGAAGTTCTTACTATACGTTACTTAATTATTGACGCACATATAGTTACATGTGGTGTTGGATATTGCTACTTAATGCTCAGATACTTCCTCGAGCGTTCCTCTGATCACAGTCGTGCATTTTCATTCACATTTGCGGTATATTTAAGATTTCGCGCGCGTTTCCGCAAGAAATAAATTGGCCCTCAAAATGCCGCAGTTTAACTCTTTTGGATTTTCAAAATACGATTTATGCGGAAGGGAGGCGTTTTGAAATAACGCAACGTCGTCACGCGATATCGCGGTTTCGCGCACGATTTACGACCGCGTATTTCCCCGGAACGGTGTACGTCGTTCCGAGCCGTACCAACCCCCTCCGCGGTTACGAGTTCATAACGAATTCATTCACGTCTCGTCGATACATTTTTAAAAGTAATTCCGTGGTTACGGCTTGCAGATTATTGCTCCCGTCGACCAGGCCGCGGACACGTGCAGCTAGATAACGTGCGAGCCGAGGGAACCGCAGGCTCGTCTCGCGGCAGAAATCAATGTATCCGAATATGAGATGATAGGAGCGTTAAGACACAACGATCCTAGCGGAATCCCGACGCCCCCGACGGGCCATCGCGACAGAAATAATTCAAGTGCCGAGAGCCATGCGGATCTGAGCCGCAGAGGGTGAATTTCAGAGCGCGACGACGAGAGAATTTGAGAAATTTCTTATTCTATATCTATTTCTTATTCCGAACATTTTCCTATAAATGATATCAGTTAGATCATGATTTAGCTTTAATTAATCTTTGTGGGAACGGTCTGAAATCACCAATCGTATTATCTTGGCTCATCGCGACACCCCGACACCCTATCGAGCAGCCGCCGCACTGTCTGGAAAACGCTAAAGTAGTCGGCATCACCGTTTAACGGAACTGTCCATTTAATCCTTGTCATTTATTAGCGAAATTTCGGTCTTTGTAATATATCCAACTCTTTCCCGGTCCTCGCTCGAGGTTAGTACGCGTTTTAACATCACAATCCTGTGCCTGGCAGCCTTACTCGTGGCGTAGACGACGTTGAATCCGACTTTCCTGGGCATGTCGTGGGGGTGCTGATCGTCGAGAAATGGAAACCGACGGAGCGAACGACGTGAGAAACGACTGAAATGTTGTGGCACGAAGCGCGCGGACGAACGAACGGGGAGGAACGGAGAGACACGTCAAAATCTAAAAGGCACAGCCATCTGCAAGCTCGATAAAGGGGGAGCTTGCAAGTTTCACCCCGGCGCGCAGGCCACCCCACTCGCGCATCCGGCCGCGGCGAAGCTTGCGACAGAACTACTGGCTTCGTACCGGACTCCGGACTACCGGAGCTGAAGTGGAGAACCGCCTCTCCGTCTCTCCGACTCTCTCCGTCGCCGTTTAACTGGTTGAGGGATTTTCCTGGCGAAAAAGGCATGCGTATATTCGCGGATGTGCGACGGTTTTGCACACGCGACGTTGCAAACGCGACGCAGATATCGGGGTGACGCCGCCGATGTTGCCGTGAAGTCGATGGAGATTTCCGCGTAACTCGATCGTCGAGTATAATTCTCGGAAGGAAGGGATAAATCGGAAATCAGAAACTTAATGCGAATTTATTTTCCTCAATCGTGAAGAATTGATCTTGACGACGACTGAATCGCTTCACGTTTCTCTCTTCTTATCTATAGATTTATTTTAATCCGTGAAGAGCAATTCACGGAAAATCAGAATTAAACATAAGTTTCACGGTCGTATCTAAATTCATATTTTTTTTTACTTAAAATTGCTAATTGAAACTGTAATCTTTTTCAACTTTTATACTATTGCATTTGAGTGGATTAGGATTTAAAAATTTTTTTATGTCTCAGTTTTTGATTTCGAAAGAAATTATTCAAGCTAACGAGAATAAATATCTTTTGTGTGTTTTTATTTGAAAACATCGTTTGTTAAGGCAGTTTGTTCTTTTTATTCAGTAAAACTGGATTTTTTTTCGAAAATTTTTTTAATGTGAATTAATTGAGAAAGTTGCGGTATTTGAGAATCCCTGGGAAATTATTTTCACGGTGAAGGATACACCGTGTTTGTTTACCGCATAAATACCGATATTCTACTGATGTAGTCTACTCGCGTCTTGCATTCTACTCGAGTCGGCTCGAGTAGAAATATAGACTGTAATTTCGTAATGGATCAATAAATGGAGGCTGCGTGACGTCAGAGGGTGCGGCGAGGGTGGACGAGCCCACGAGAAGCGTTATGTACGCATGCTCCCTCTGCATCGTTCATGGCCACGTGCAGGCGCACGTGTTATTTTGAAATAATTTTGATTATTCTCGCGCGAGAACGTTCGCGTTACAAAATGAAATATCGCGTGAAGATACTCGCGTGACAAAAATGCCTGATGTATCGCAATCTTTGATTTAATATTCCATTTATCATTCAATCTAACGATGTTTGCGACGAGAACATTTCATGAATTGGAAAATGTAATAGTAACATAAGATTACCAATATATAAAAAGTGGTATTTTAATAATTTATTTTTAAAACATTTTAGATAGATATATTATATATATATATATATTTTTTTTTTAAACATATCCATACGTGTATATAATTGTTTAGGTAGTACACAATTTGGAATGTTTGGTTAGGAAGTTTGATGCTTCCTGATGCTGCCTAAATGCTTTGACCTGGAAGGATCATTTTTTTTCTTATCCTATACATTTGTTCAATTACGTGGTAGCAAAAAGATATAGAAGGCCCTTGGCAAACTGAAAAATTTCTGAACCACCCAATTTAGATTGACCATAGACTCTGTCGACAAATGTAATTGGCACTTCCCCTATCGTATAATTGAATTGTCTAGCTCTGACTATCATTTCCATTTGGAATACGTATCCTTTGGATACACAGGACTGTATCAGCTTTTCCAGTACATCTTTTTTGTAAAGTCTAGAATTATAAAATCCCATGTCAAAGAACACATTAAAATCTGTTAACATTTTAAGAGAGCAAAAATCTATAATAAGTTTATCACCTAAAACTACCGGTTAAATCGCTTGCACCAGGCCTCAATAGAATCTGAGTTAGAAAATTTGCACCTCTACTGACTAACTTTCTCCTGAAATCCCAGCCGTAAACACCGCCGCCCTGCGCATATCTGGTACCGCTGACTATATCCAGCTCCAGATACCGTTGTAACTCAGCCATTTTTGGAATAAATTTGGGCTGAAAAATAAAAAATCTTTTTTTTATAGAAACACATCAGTATTACTTTCCTATTTGTTCCTCAATGTAATACATACATGATGAGATAAATCGGCGTCCATGATAACAATAAAGTTCCCGGTCGCATATTTAATTCCATGCATGTAAGCAGTCCCCAGTCCTAATTTCTTTTCCCTGGGCTTTAAGACTATTTTATCCTCGCCGTAGACACGTTGCAGTTGCTTGGCCATGTCCAGGGTCCCATCTGGAGAACCATCGTCTATCACAATAATTTCGTAGGCAAGCTCGCTGTAACAATGTAGATTATTGTTTGACAAGCTTTCTTTCAACTACGCGGCTTAAGTTGATTTGTTTTCATTTTATTTCACTAATTATACATAAATTCTGATCGGTTCTAGGTTATGTCTAGTTACCTCTCCTCCATATATTTCACAATAAGCCATATTATTATCGGTAAATTCTCCACTTCATTGTAAGTGGGAAGTAAAATTGAGTACTTGTCATTCTTGCACAAATCCTTTATGATGCTCTTCACTTCTTCTTTATTTACCATTTTGACGTAGCTGTTTTGAGCTGTTTACAAATGGGCCGACGTGTCGCAAGAAACAGGAATTTCGAGTATCTCGATTCGACAATTGGTAAGACTGTCAGAAATGTCATGGCACACAAATGCGCAAGACCATAGTGATATCTGACATTCAAAACCGCGCTCTCTTCAAACTAATAAATTGCACATTTAGCAAAATATCACATTTTATATAATGCTTCAAAAAATTTTAGGGAGAAAGAAAAAGAGAGAGAGTGAGAGAGAGAAGGAAAAAAGTGATTTAAAACTGTAATATTAAAATTATAAAAGCGATAATGTTCTTCAATCAAGAGCATTTTAAAATAATTTTAATTAATCGATTACATTGAGATTAAACTACATTAGTCTAATAATTCTCTACAATATCGTTGAGTAAATACAATTTCAATGTAACATTGTACCGTGAAATGTAACATATTTACATACAGCAAATTATTCATCTTATCTTTCATCAGCCAAATGATAAAAAGCCCGAGTTAAACGCGACATAATTATGCAAGCATCGAAGCAATTGAGAGAATTATTAATTGAGAAAACAAGCACTTTCCAGAAATTAACAAATTAATAAACAACATTTTATACGTGAGGAATTATTAAATTTGTGTGTACACTGTCTATTATACATGTATCACATAACATTTAAGTATAAATTATATCACTTTTATTTCTCGTGCTGCATTTCAATATGTTCCATTTACTTTATTGTTATGTTGCATTAATTATATACTTATATTCCTCCATTAAAATTAGTACTACAAACTATCCATGCGAAACTATCCGCACCGCTTTATCGGAGTTATCAAATATCGTTACATAAATAGATAATGCCGAATTAAGATAATGATAAGAAGCGTTTCTTATCCCTCGTTCCAATTACTTATTTTGCAAATTTTGCTATAATTAGTTGCGGTGTGTTTTATCGATCAAATTTATCATGTCTTCCCCCTCCCCCCCCCCCCCACTGCATGGTCGCATATTATTGGCTATTGGTCTATATGATCGCCGATAATCGCTTATCGTCATAACGAGCCTATGAGCATTCCGCAAATATCCGCGAATTTGCGCTCGCGCAAACACGTACGCGTTCGCACACAAATATACATATTTCATATATATTTGGTCCATTGGCCGTTTCCGCCGCGTGCGACAAAGGTCGGCTAACCGGTAGTGCCGGTCGACTAATTTTTGGCACCCCCGGACGAAATATCTGCCGAATTGCGATTCTTGCGATTTCATTACTTTATTAGACGTTTGAATAGACGATTAATTATTATACATCACGCAATAACTGTAGACGTAAAATTAGTAAAATTACATATTGCATATGGATTTCTTCATTGTTTATTCTTGATTGAGTAATAAAAAAAATAGTGATTTCTGTAAATCCTGCAAATATTTTTATGGATTATATATAGATTACTGTGTAAATAAATTTTACGTGCGTTCTTAACGATATAAGCGCAAGTTATACAAATTTCCTGGCGCGCTAAAAATTATTCTGTTTCTATGAGAAAAGTTTTAAAATTATGTGCGCGCGTCTCCGACGTTTTAAATTTGAATTTTCCGCATCTTTTCTCGCGTCCATTCCGGGTAAAATCTTTTGGACGGCCCTGCCGGCGATGCACCCCTCATCCCGCGGGCGACGGGGCGCGGAGTAGCGTGTGTGCTCACGCCGCGCGCCGACGACCCCCACCGCCGCGCCACCGTAGCCGACCTCGAGATAGCCGAGGAACAGCCGCCGCTTCGAAGCAAACGACGCCGCACGCCGCACTCCACTCTACGATCGGTCGTTCGCGGATCCGGAGTGCTCGTTTCGCCTCTCCGATCTGGTCGGCGTGCATTTGTGCCCCCCTGCGAGTTCACATATACGACAAGCGTCGTCGGTACGTGTGAGCGAATCTTTTTTCTCCCTCGCCGAGGAGATGACGATCCTCGACGGGGGATCGGCGAAAACGTCGGCCGATTTTGCCGAAATCGCGGGTGGTTGTGTGCATGTGTGCGTGTATCTCTGCGTGCGAGTGCGTACATGCCTGTGTGTGTGTGTGTGTGCGTGCGTGTGTGTATCGGTGGTGATCGAACGACACACTGTGTGTGTGTGTGTGTGTGTGTGCGCGCCGATTTGTGGGCGGTTTAAAACGCGCCAACGCGACCCTTTCTGATTTCTCGCCAGCGAAAGCTGAGAATTCCGAAAGAACGCGATCGCCGATGGTCGCAGGGCCTCGATGACATCCCCGAGATCGTCGAAGAATCAATTCTTACGCCAGTTCTCGGTTTTACAAGAAGAGCGAACCGCGAAACCAAGATCTAGGGCAACGATTCCGTTCGCGTCTTTGTGTTAATCGTTCTCTCAAACATGAAAGACCTAGCACGACGGTTCGGATACTTTTTCGTCCGTTGGTCTGCTTCTCATATGGTCGGCGGTACTCCGTTCTTTTTGCCCTCGACTTTTTGTCACGACGCGCCGGGATTCTCTCGACGGCCGACTCTTTCTCTCTCTCTCTCTCTCTCATCGTCCGCGGCTTTTTTTCGCGCGGGGAAGATCAGCCGTTCACCAGCGCGAGCGAATTTACGTCTTGTCTTGTCTCACGGTCGCGAGATATCGTCCCCGCGACGCCGACGTGAGTGTACCGCGATCTCCGTCGCTTCTTGGATCTCCAGTTTATCCCCATAAATTTTCTCTTTCCCGCGGCTCCGTAGTCGAGTTACATGATGTAACGACGGTGACGTAAAATGCGTCGCGGGCGTCACGTCCCGATACGATCGACTTCCGCGAGAGAGAGAGACGCATCGTCTGACGGGTCGGAGAATAATTTCGGGCTACGCGGTGGGTCGTCCCCCCCGTTGCGGCAGGGGGTGGCAGGGGGTGGCAGGGGGGCCAGGAGAGGAGGCGTGAGGATTTTAAGCGGGGGTCCACACGGACACCGTCGTGGCCGCCTGGCATAGCCCCCGAGCTCCGGATGGCAGCATGGCGCGCACCGTTGCGAGGGGTAGATTGAACCGCTCCGCACCCTGCGATCAATAAACTCGCCGAGAGGGAGCAGCCCCGTGACGAGCCGTTCAACTCCGCCACATTTTGTCTCCCTCCGCCCTTCCGCGCCTCTTCATCCCCTCTCGCGATCGCTCCCTCTCCGCCTTCGACCCCCCGTCCCCCCCCTCCTCCCCCCGCTGACGACGATTCACCCGCTGTTCTTCAACACCGTAACCCTTGCTATCAGCGATTCAGCACGTGCACTTTCATTCCGCAAAGAGATAGCGCTCTCTCGCGTTCTGCGGATTATCGCGGACCAACGCACGCCAAAGAGATGCTCTCCGTGCTTTTCAGAATTTTCCTCGCGTCTTTAATTGCACGTTCTTGCAATGCGAGGTGTTGTGAGGAAGACAGGCATTGTGCAGGAAATATTCTTAGGTTCTTCACCCTGGACGCGCTAGTCCATTTTTAAATTTACGAAGAATTACAATAGTGTGTTCACGCGTGTTGACGATTAGATCCAGAAAATTGAGTTTTCGGAGCATTAAAATCAATTCTTTGAAGTCCTTGAAAAAAGAGGCAGTCTATTTACTGAAAGTCTTCAGAAACTGAAGTCTTCAATTTCTTCAATAATTTCTTCTATTATACATGTACACCAATTTTTTTTTGCTATGTGATTCAATTAATTAATTAATAGAAATGCCTGAAAAGTTACTTAAAATAGATGCTAATTTAATATCATTCTCTGCCATATAATATTAAAAAATTATTTTATTACATGAAATGCAAATTTAATAATTATTTATAAATACTCTCATAGAATTGTATCTAAAAGCAATCACGTTTAATGCATAATTATGTTTTCGTTAAGCGTGTGCCAGATATACTAGCACTTCTAATCTTAGTTCAAAATTCTTTGATGATTACTTAATCAAAATTGATTAGTGTATCAGACATGTTATTATTATGACCAATTAGTCAGAGTTTACCCAATCTTGCCGTCTAATCTAATCATATTTATATAATTTCTGTCAGCGGAGAACGATTAATTTCATTCATTTTGGAAGCCTATTACGCGAGTTTCTTAACGTATGCTAAACACGTTGAAAGTGATTGTGCCAATAGTTACCGACCAACCGACCTTGAACTAAGCGAGAGTTCGTGTTTACCTGTTAAATTTATGAGCCGTCAATTTATAATAAAATACTAAAACGTGGTTTGAAACGCGTTTTCTTTTTGATAATTATTGGGATATCATCGAGACGGATCATCGGCGATCGCCTTACGACGTGCGTATATCGTTCAACTGGTGTATTTTATGTGGAATCAGGTGAAAATCAGTGCACTCGGAAGAGCCGCGGTAAGGATGTGGCGAGATCCTCCAGGCGGAGGGTACAAGACACCCATCCACGTCGTCGCTATGCTGCTATTAGTCGCTGTTCTGGCATTGACAACGGGTGAGTCAACTTCGCGCGAAAAGATCTCATTCATCCCGCGTTTCTCGGCATGGCTCGACGATAATTACGAAGAAGCATTGATGCATGAGGGTCATGCGATATGCGTTGAAAATTGGAAGAATGTTTATAGAAGGACAAGCCACGACTCTTCTTTGTACGCATTAAATACACTGCAGTGAGGCGTAATAATGTAGCAACAAAGGCAGATTTTAACCCAGTAAAGATACTTATAATATAGGACATAATAATGTAGGATAAAAGCAGATTTTTAAGCCAGTAAAAATAATTTGATTGAAAATGTCAATGCTTAACATGTGTGATGCATAACTGGAGAAATTACAAGAGTTAAATTCAGATATTAATTGAGAGATCTAGGACAGTTTAGATTTTCTTTCAAAACTAAAGCTTTTGTTTATTTTAAAGCTGTGCAGTTTTTAACAATTTTGTTGTTGCATCTGCAACGAGATTTCTGATGGTTTTTCAGAATTATTCGTAATCTTTTTGCATAAACTACAAATCTGATACATATTTGAATACTGCAACATCCTTATAAAATACACATCCTAGCTTATCAAATTGCAAAGTTTATCAGCTGACGCGGCATTCTGCTCTTCGTGGTACACGTGCTTCAAATACTCAACGGATGCTAGATATTCTCCTTGAATTCTCCTAGCTATCATTAGCATATTGAAGCAAGATTAGCATATGGCTCTAATCAATTCCTACCGAGATGCAGAACAAAATTGTGAAAATTGAGAAAATTAATTTCCACTTATTTATTGTACATTCAAATCTGATATAATAAAAATGTAGAAGTATAGGAATTTTAGAGAGATATTAGAAATTGTTATTCTATAAATGTTATATAGGATTCTTTTCTATATAATGTAAAGACCAGCAGTGGGAGATTGACGTTGCATTCCAATAATGGAATAATCAAGAGTCGCCGCGCGATTTTGATGTCGTTCATTCCTGATTCGTTATAACGGTCGACTGCTGCTTTTTTCGGCGTAATCTCGTATCCGCGTATTTTGAACCGAACAGACGGTTAGTTGGGACCGTGAAAGGTCCCGACGTATAGGTACGAACGGATCACGAAGCGCAGCTGTCGGAGGAGAGACTAAGATGAAGGGAACGAGGAGTTCGAGGGAAAGGAACAGCTGCTGTTCCCAGAATGCAGGCTCACATCATGCTCCGAGAAGAGAATTGCATTCGCGGATGCTCGGCACCAGGTGAATCCGCGTATTATGCGGGTTCTGCATTATTTCATCAGCGGAACTTCATTTATTATTAAAAGAATAATGGCATCAAGCCGGGGTGTTCTTAATTGATCTTTGAGTTGAGGATAAAAATTAAAAAGAGACCATTGAGAGGAATTTCATCGATAACCACAATGAAGTGAAAAATGGAATTTATAATGACTCAATTATACGGAAAATTTGCGAAATCGCGTACACACGAGACATTTCGGATTTTAACACAATTGTGACGCAAACGGTGCTAATTGCAAATATACGTCGACTATAATCATGTCAAACACGTGTATAATAAATTACATTACATGTCCATAATCAAATTCTAATTTAACAATATTTTGTTGAATTTTTATTGCGTTGAAAGTGATATTGAGACCAAATTGATTATACTGTTTGCATTTGGAGCTTGAGTAAGCGAGACTTAAAGAAACATTCGATATTTTGGTATCTAACAGGAAGTAACAGAAATAGACGCAGTTATAGAAGCCGTATATGACCTGAAAGAACGAGAGAGGTTTGAGAATTTCTCGCGACTTCCTACACACCTACGCGAATAAGTTATATATCCACCCTCGCGGTCATTAAGTAATATGTGTTGACAAAATATAATTTGAGTAATTCTAATAGTAATTTTAGAGAACTGACTGTTAATTCTGAAATCTCTGGAAAAACGACTGAAAAATATACTTCAGAATTAATTAAATTAATGCTTAAGAGAATTAAAGTTAAATTAATTACTCCGTCTTTTATTTAACTAACTAAATAATTAAACAATTAAAGAAATCTCTGAAAAACGAAAGAAAGTCATATAAAAAAATGCATGACACTTCACAGAGCATAGCAGTTTTAAAATAAAAATGTATCCCAACAAGCGTTTAAAATTAAAATTTAACTTCAAATTAACGAAAAATCGAAAAAAAGGTTCGATCGAAATACCGTTTGGTTGACTCGTTTTCTTTTTTTTGGCACCTTTGTCGACTTATGGTTTCGACATATTCCTCGTTATTATGCACGTCGCAGTATCTTACGTTTACATACACATACGCACTCCTGAGCAGATGTGAACACACACGTGAGTCACGCGCGTGATGACGCGTGTGCGTGTGTGCACGCTGGAAATATATTCGATGCAGCGTGTCCGGACGTTTCGAAGCTATCGCTATATATAGATTACAGAGCGGTTCTCGACCGGGAAGAATCTCGTCTTTCATCGGGGGATGCGTGAGAGTTTAATCTCGGAAAAAAATTCTACTTGCCACTTCTGCGATCGATATCCCACTTCGTGCAGCGTACCGCGTCCGTCGTGTATATAGCCGCGGACAATACCCTGGGCTATTGTTGCAACCGTGCACGTGCCGCGGAACGTATAAACAACGTAACCCTTTGAACGTAAATGCACAACCATTGAAACTGCCGTACGCACCCAGTTAATCATTGCAATACCCCTGCGTTAACTTTAATCCTTTTAACCCTTTCGGTGACCTAACGCCATTATAACTGTCAACTTAACGAGGTGATTTAAAGAGAAAGAGAAAGGGATAAGAGAAAGAAAGAGAATATTCGCGATGAGGTTTAAAAGAGAAGAAGAAAAGAGAGACAAAAATATAAGATACTCGCAAAAGAAGAAATAAAAAGCTGACATTTCTTATGCTTCAATTTAATGTAATTTTATTTGGAAAGTTTCCACTACCATCGAGTGAAATGGATCGGAAGGAAAGTTGGAACAGGACTAGAATAGGCGAGATAAAATTGCAGTTGTGCGAGTCGAGATCCGACTCTAGCAGAAGGCGCGTATTCACAAAAATTCGGAACACCTGTTCTTTATACCTACGCGTGTACCTCCCGCCTGCTCCAACGGCGCACGCTTCGCTAACCGGTTCTTGATTTTATACCGCACCGGGTTTATATGTATACGCTCCCGCTTCGTTGCAATCGTCGTAGGTGAATCAGTAGGTGGCTACGTGCGAGGAGAAAAGTAGCACGGTAGACTCCTGCATAAACTTTGGGTATCCATTGCAGCAAGGAGCGACTTGAATCGATAAACATTCGTATCTTCGTGTTCCTTTTATATCATTCTGTTATAAAAAATTGCAGTTAGCTACTTTCACGGGTAAATAAATACAGATTCCGAAATATATTTTCTCAGCTGTTGATCCAGTTATAAATCATAATTGTGTAATGTCGCTTGTACATTATATCGAAAGAGAATTGCACGGAAACTGTTTATAATTCGTATTTGGTAGAGGATTTTTTTGTTTCTTGTGAGATATGAAAAATGTGCGAGTCATGCATTTGCAATAAATTTGCAGTCAATGGCACATAATTTGCTGTCGATGGAAATAACTTTTCGCTATCGATGGTACCGATATAGACGCAGAAGCGCAGCTCTCCACGACGGAAAAGGAATCACGCATTGTCGTCTCCCTTATGGTCACATGACGTTGATCGCATATTATTCAATAACAGACCCGACAACCTGTTGTTTGCTGCAATTGGCAACGCGCCAATTGCAAGTGGGTGTCGCATATCCTGGTTGAAACGGATGATAAGCGAAACCCGAAGACACGAGACAAAAGGTCTCGTCGCTCGTGGCACTTTAAATTAATTGGCTTCGTTGCTAATGTTCCCACAAGCTGTTAAGTGTCCCTTACATTTCGTTCTGTTTCCACGGAACATTCCTTTTCCGTAACTAAAACTCCGTTGTTATCTTCGGACCAAAATTAGTTCAACTTACAGAGCTTACACTTACGCAGAAATTGCTTGAAGTCGTGGCATGTCGTTTGCAATTTCGAAAAAATAGCTATTAAAAAATTAGCCACTTGTTCCGAAAGTGATGTACGTTAACAAATATTGTTAAATTTGATACTAAAATTTATGATGCTTTAAAATAATGTGTACATTGCTTTCGAAATAAATTGTTTAAGCACTGTAAACATTCGTGCATGATCGTTGAAACTTTTGCATTCTGCTTGCAGTTGTCTTGGCTGAAGATGCATCTATGGGACCGGTGTTTGTCAAGGAGCCCCCAAACCGGATTGATTTCTCAAACGGAACCGGAGCCGTCGTCGAATGCCAGGCAAGAGGAAACCCACAACCGGATATCATCTGGGTCCGTTCCGATGGAACTGCTGTGGGAGACGTTCCCGGATTGCGACAGGTATTGTGTGAAATTTTTATCTATTCCTTTTTTAAAATCTTATTTAGATAAGTATTGAAGTTGACATCGAAATAGATTCACGGTCGTTTTTATCGAGCTGTTTTGAAATAGGTGCGCGCGTATAGCATCTGTTAAAAATGTATTAACGTTATCAACGCATCTATTAATGTTAGTAAAACGGATGTTCTCAATGAAAAAAAAAAAGAGATTGAAAACAAGTTTTTTCTGTCACGCGTAGGACGGTGAACTATTCCTCTAAATAGCCGCCAATTATCAGTCATTTCAGTATCAAATACCTATTTGCAATATGTGAATGGAATTATTAAACGCCCATGCCATCCCACATTCATTCACGCAATCATGAAGGACGCTTTAATTATTTCCAAGCTTGTTGCTTGCGTTATTATGTACTAATTTAGTTTCTACATTCTATACGGTTATTGGCCCTTCGCAGGTTCTGCCAAACGGAAATTTGGTGTTCCCTCCTTTCCGCGCTGAAGATTATCGTCAGGAAGTTCATGCTCAGGTCTACAGCTGTTTGGCACGTTCCCCTGCAGGTTCGGTACACAGCCGTGATGTCAACGTGAGAGCCGGTAAGTGTCAATCTTTACCCATTAAGCATTTAACGTTTAGCCATCTATAGTATCTTATAGAGGATGTTCCAAAAATAAAGAGCACTTTTAAATTTAATCTCAATAAATTCAAATTTAATATCAATTTCTGACAGAAATTCAACTCTCTATATATCGAAATAAATGTATACGTTAGTTATTAAAACGGCATTTGAAGTTATAATGATGATAAAGACAACTTGAATTTTTAACATTTATTAAAAAAGAAAGTTGTTAAAATGTAGAAATATATTTTGTAATGAAACAAAAATTGTGTTTTAAAATTCTTATTTTGTATAGTGTTATTTTAAACACTAGAAGTTCTTACTTAAGAATTAGCAATTAATTTTGTTTATAAATAAGTAATATATAATTTAATTTAAAGTTCAAGTTATATTTTTAGATAGAATATAAGATGGCTAAACATAGAAAAATTTAAAGAATATTCTTTCCAGCTATGGCCAAAAGCACGTATTTTCGTGCTTACTATTTCTTCCATATTTTATCCGACGTATTTCTTTGGAAGAATTTCAATTCGGTGAAAGACATCGGTGTCAATCGAATGATACAGTAGTCCGATGTTATATATTACTCTTTTAAATGTTTTGCAATCTCTGCCGCCGCCGTTTATGCGAACTTATATTCGATTCGTTCTGCAGCCTCAATCTGCTCACAAGCAATTAGAAAATTATTCTATGATCGATGTAATCCTATTTTTACATGATGATAATCGTATCGTTCTTGCGAAACTGAAAATATTTCTGAATCACACAGTGATGTCATTAAATCTCTGACGTCACTGTGCTTTATCGACCGCAGCAATTTCCAGTTACTTATCTGTTATTGGTTAAATATAACTTTTTTTTTACAGATTTTTTAAAATAATTCTTTGGACAAATATGTAACAATGGTTATTTAACAAAATTAATAATTACTAAAAATATTGTAATGTTAGATACACAGTAACGAATTTTTTAAATGCTATTATATTAATTGTAGAAAATCAATTTTAAAGGAAATGTTTATTTTAAGGAACTTACATTTACGAAAAATATGCATAAAATTTCTTGGAGCTGTTGAGGCTGGAGCAGAATAATTCCCGACGCATTGTGAACGTTATTTTGTGTGTACGAAATTATAGTGGTGGCGCAGTATTACGACACCGACGTCAATAAAGAATACGCGATCCGTGGGAACAGTGCCATTTTGAAGTGTGTCGTTCCTTCTTTCGTCGCCGATTTCGTCAAAGTCCTATCCTGGCACACGGATCAGGGAGAGGAATTCGTACCTGGCGATGACTTTGGTATAAACAGGATTAGGGTTTGATCAGTGAACTGATCGATCTTCTTAACTCTTTGCGAGCAGAAAATTTCGTCGTTGCATCTTTGTCATATAATGATCTTTTATCTATACAAAATTAAAAACCGTGAATTTTAAAATTATTCTGAAAATATCTAAAGTTTTGTAACAATACGAAATTCATCACATTTGACCTAGCCATTACATAGAAACCCATTGAGACAAAATGCATTTAAATCTCTCATTAAATTTTCTATTCTGAGTCTCGTCCAAATTTTATTAACGCATTTTCCCAATTCATTTATACCCTTTGCATAGGGACAATTAAGAAATAATGTCGTTATTACCCGCTCATATATTTCAGTTCGATGGCACAAATGCATCGTGTCGTTCGGTTGAGTGACTGACACCATCCGTGCGACTCGGCTTCTCGTATATTGATCTCAATTGCCACGGTGGCAAAATGCAAATCAATTTGGAGCGGTGCAACGCGAAAGTATATGGGTCGCTCACTTTCCACTTCCACGGCTAGCACGTGTGTGTGTGTGTGTGTATATGTACATATATGCGTACATCGTCACATTCGTCTCGTTAACGTTATATTCAACTCGATATGTATCTAGCGTTAGCCGAAACGATCGGATATTTGACCGTTGTCAGCTATCTCTCTCATTTTTCTATTAAACCACAGGGTATTCGCTTCTGACGCGCCGTCTGTGTACTTTAAATATATCAGTTCGTTTAATAATATTTATCTTCATTCTGCTCTCTTTCCTTTGTTCTGGAAATTAATAGTAACAATGCTAATTGATCTTAATAACAATAGAAATTATAATAGATGCATTTTTATTAGTACTTACTATTATTTTTATGGTCTCGTTAATGCATTAGTATTTCTTAAAAAATACGAAAGTAGTTAGTATCTCAATTATGGAACAATTATTCTCGTAATTACAATTAAATTTGATTTTATATAATTTCATAAAAGCGAGGAAAATTTCACGGTTTTGTTTTAAACTTTTTGGAATATTGTATCGACGCATCTAGGGTACATATGCGTATACGCACGCATGCACCGGGCTTGAAAGTCAATCGATCGTGTGCCATCATGATGTCTGCTCGCGTTGGCGACTGCCGGCATAAGATGCGACAACGCAAATAATTCTGCTCGCGGAGCAATAGCGAGATATATTGCCCAAAGCTGCCGTCAACGTCGTCGAGATTTCGTTCGGTATATCCGTCAAAAATTAATTTTTTCATATATTTGAAAACAATTGATTTAAAAGAAACCTTTTATGAATATGTAATTTTGCATTGTAAAGATAATATGTCAACCGAGCAACTTGAAACGGTCATAAAACATGTTCCATCACGGACCTGCGTGTGTTTCATTGAATGTATTTCCAATCGTTGTGAAAATGAAAGCGGTACGAGTGGACGCCGTTATGTTCATTGTCAGTAGAAAAATCGGACTCGCGCAGATTATTTCGATCGTTTATTGCAGTGGTGCATCAATATTATCAGTCAGAGGTCAACAACGAGTATGTAATACGCGGCAACGCGGCCATTCTCAAGTGCAGTATACCGAGCTTCGTCGCAGAATTCGTTCAGGTTATTGGGTGGCAGGACGATCAAGGGAACTCTTTCGATCCGGATCAGGACAACGGTATAATCCGAAACTTTTAGGAAATTCGGAAAGTCGGAACCCGCGTGGGCAGCGAATTAAACTGGTCAACGTCGTCGACGTCGCGAGATATTTCTTCTCGTCTGACAGCGTATCGTGTATCGCGAATTTCGCTGATATTTCGCTGATATTCAAATTAATTGAAGTAAAAATCTAAGAGCAACCTTTTTGAAACGTACATTGAACTTGCTACTTCGTGTTTAAATGGCTGAGGGCTTTACACGAGTATAGGAGTGCTTGGTGTTTTATTTGAGACTTGCGTAACTAATGCAATTTCTTGAGTAGGTCGAATCACGAGGCTTCCACTTACTAAGAACCAGTTTCCGTAATTACATAGTGGAGCATAGGATCAAATTGTATAATGCTAGCTGCCAGAGTGCGACTCTAATGTTGCAATCTCTTTGATCGTAATCACCTAATTTTCTCCAGAGAAATACATATATTTCATTTTCTACGGAATGATTAAATCAACATGCGTAACAAGGTATTGTCTGTAATGACTTGCACGACATGATAATAATTAAAGAATGTTACGCGGCGTCCTGAACCGAGAGAAAATGGTTTCTTCTCGATTAGGCACGCAGCAACGCAACGCGATATTCGGAAGCACGCAATGTGCGATGTAGCAACACACAATGCACCATTATAATATGCCATTATCTTTCGCAGTCGTGACTCAGTATTACGAGGCGGAAGTGGTATCGGAATACGTGATACGCGGAAATGCGGCTATTTTAAAATGCACGATACCGAGCTTCGTCGCCGAATTTGTGTCGGTCGAATCGTGGGTGGGAAGCGATGGTTCGACTTTCAGATCGTCTACTGATTACGGTACATTACAACATACGTCTTCCTATTCATGTGCGCTTATTCTTTTACCGCTCCTTCTAGAGCAGAATCCTGAAAGGAATGATACGCCGGGGAGAAATTTATCTCTCCTCTATTTTTCTGCTTCCTTCATTCATCTAGTTAAAGAAAACTGATATCAGTTATTTTTACTTATAGTATAGCGATGACATCTTTCTAAAGCAATAACAAGATGTCTTTGTTATATCAGTAAAATATGTGGAAAACTCGTTATTAAAAGAAGAAAAAAGTAAGGCTTTTAGAAATTTTTGCTATTGATCACGATACACATCCCTCTTTGATAGAAAAAAAATATTTACGATACCGATTTTTATGACGTTTGCAGCTTTTGTTATATCTTTACATGTTTTTATAAATATTATATTTGTGAGGCAAGATAAATTATTTTATTCATTCAGAAGCAATTAGCAACCCACGCGTGTGATATTTTAAACACTTATCCTGGTTGTATCTCATCTCAGATCATTTTGATGCATTTTATTGACTTATAATGCGCAAGCGTTGCACAATTTGTATGATGACCACTGATGAGCAAACGTGTCGGCCAATAAGTACATACGATGAGTACACAGAGCGAGGAAATTCTCTTTCCGGTCGTATCACCCCTGTCTCCCTGCTACTCAGACACCCTGTCCCCTCGCCTAACTTTGTCAAAGTTCAAAGTGGCACGTGGTAACGATTCGTTTCCGCCGGCCACGCGGTCCGATCTGACGGGGCGGCAGAACGGCGGCGGCAGCACGTACATACGAGAGAGTTAATGAACCATCCGGTAGCTCTCACGCCGCGAATTACGATAGGCCTAAGAAAATAAGCCGACACCGTGTCTACGGACGAGCGTAGAAAAGGGAAGTTGCGCAAGGAAAGTCTGGAATAAATTTTCCGTTTCAGCATGGTGTAACGTCAGAGTCTAGTAAGCACATTTTGACGGATTAAAAACGCAATAAAATAGTGCGAAAAGAACAAAAGCAATATTTTCCTGGAATTTGATTTGCGATTGCATTATCATGCTCATTTCGCTCTATTTTAGATGTACAAAAGTATTTACAGGGCACCGTGATTCAGAAAGACCTCAAACTGCTTCTACTATAATTTCCACTGCTTTTTAAATAAAAATATGACTGTTTACTCGGGATTTATTTTATGATGTCTCTAAAAAACTTTTTTATTCGTAGACATCTAATTATACCTTCTTTCTTGCTGATTTATTCGCGGAAAACGTATATTTCATCTGCAAATAATATAAAAGACTAAAAATAGCGATTATACATACTTTATTTTGCATACCATGGGGGCTATTTTTTATTGATTTAATCATTTCTTATTGATTTAATCAAAAACATACGCTTATTTTAATATGTACTCCCCACATAGTCGTCACTCAACCTTACAATCCGGAGATCTTGACCGAATACGTTATCAGGGGAAACAGCGCGATATTAAAATGCAGCATTCCCAGTTACATCGCAGAATTCGTTACTGTCGAGGCGTGGATTCGCGAAGATGGAGAGGTTTACCTTCCAGCGGATCTTGCGGTTGCGCAGGGTACTACAGATCCCATTGGGCGATTCTCAATTATTTTAAGTGTCCCCCACCGAAAATTTGTATATGGATTAGGATGTTTATTCTAATAGAAAAATGTTTAATAGAAAAATATTGAGAATGAATAATTCAAGATTTTAGAAAGGATCTAGAATTTATAGTAACTTAACTTGTTTCTTGAAATTATAATTGAGAACTTTATGCAGTTCTTTTCTTGCAACTAATCCTATGCAATTTGCCGTGGAAAATATCCGTCGCTTATTTGTGTTTTACTAACATCGCTAACCGAAGTAATCGTTCTTTCTTCTATGACCCTATTATGCAGGGCGCATTTTATTTTCCGTCGATCCACCTGTTTAACTCTTTGAAGGGTATTTTTATAAGAGTGTAGCAAAAGATGTTTTGTGATGTATCATAAAACAAGATATCTCATGTTATGTATAACATGACAAAGAATATTCTGAACTTTTATTCGATTAATTGATATGATTTATTTCATATAAAGAGGTACAAATTAATCACATAAATCTCACCGTTATGAAACCAGGAAAATTATTAAACCTTCGAGGAAACGATAAATTTTTTACCGTGTCTCAAAGAGTTAACATATTGCCGGCAGTGGTTACGCAGTTCTACGTTACCGAGGCCGAGAACGAATACGTGATCCGGGCTAACAGCGCGATCATGAAATGCAAAATACCGAGCTTCGTGTCCGAGTTCGTCCAGGTGGATCAGTGGGTGGCCGACGACGGGACGATTTACACGCCCGGACAGGAGTACGGTATGACGCCGGTCGATGCCGACGTAGTATGCGTTGTTGTATCCGCGGAACAGCTTCTTCTTCTCCATTCTCTTATTTCCCCCGTTATTCTCATTTCCCACCCTCAAACGAATTCTCGCACTTTCTTCTCATCCGTTTCCAGGCAATCCGACAACTGTCGGTTGCAGTTCGCGGCTCGTGACGAGCTCCAACTTTTACTTTCGGATTTCTGCTGTAGTTCAGGGCAATCGTGCGTATCGAGAAAGAATCGCATTAGGAAGCGTGTTTAAGTTACGGGATAAACGTCCGAAAGATGGATACGAAAACGATATCGAAATGAGTTTTGACGATAACAATTTCAACGGCGAAAAATACGATGCCTCTGCAGAATCTTAATCGTCCGAGTAATCGTCTTTCGGTGCAGTTCGAGTAGCATCCGTCAAAGCGATATTTAATATCATGATATATCACGAGATCTGCTCTGACAATGAGAGAAATCGCGCGTTACAGTGGTCCAGCAATTCTACGAGACGAGGGTCATCGACGAGTTCGTCTTACGTGGAAATGCGGCAACCCTGAAGTGCCTCGTGCCCAGCTTTGTGGCGGATTTCGTAGATGTGATTGAATGGCAGGCTGAGGATGGTTTCACGTATACCGCGAATAGCCAGGAAGAAAAGGGTACTTATGTTGGTTGCACGAAATCAACGTTAACGAAATAATATTTGTAAATCTGTCGACATATATATATATATATATATATATATATATATATATCAATTCTAAATCTTAATTATGTCATAGCGATGCAATTTTTTATTTTTTCTAGATAAATCCTTTTTATCTCTCAATATATTTTTCTATGTCCTTAAAAGTTCTCACGAGATCCATCTTTCAAAGCACTTTGTAAATTAAATTACAATGTGCTCGTCTCAAATAGACGGAGACGGTTTATTTATATGCATATATGTCGCACATACTAGCGTCGTTCGGTATTAGAACGTGCACTCTCATATACATAATAGAAAGAAGGGTTGGTGGTCGATGGAGTGGAACGCGGGTTCTGTCCCAAAAAATTTGCCCTTTTTCGATTAGGCGATCGGGGAAGGGTGAATAGAGGAGGAGCATGCGGCTTGCAGTGGTCTCGTTCAACGTGATCCTCGGATCAGGATAAGCCGGATTAATCGGGTCGAGAAGCGAATTAACGCCCGCGCAACCAGGCGATTTGATCCACTTTTAGCAAAGAGAGAGGATCGTTAAAGGGTTATTCCCGGCAACGTAATCGAATCTACCTTACGGCCGCGGTAGCCAGTGCACGAATATATTGCAATATTAATTAATGGGGCGAGGATATATGGCAAGCATTAATGTATTAAATTTTACCGTGTTTTCATATGAGAAGTCGTTTCTGTAGTCACATAATCTCGCTTCTGTATCTAACTTTTAATTATGGAAATGGATGTTATTTCCTGAATGTTGCGTATTTTAAAAGCGTCGTAACTAAATTTATTGACTAACTCGTGAGAGTAGAAATTAGGGTAATAGATCTTAGCAGAATTCGCACAAAACGGCTTGTGGTTATAAAATGTTATTGAGAGAGAGAAATGTTATTTTAAATATTAATTCAGAGTGCAATATTCGTAAAATATGCCGCGTATTGATATCTTCTTCGACGTAGAATCCGCGAACTTTCTGTATGAAATTAAGAGTCGAGAGCGCGGATTTGCTAATTTGCAATTAGATTAAGTTGGATTAACTGGATCGATGTCCACGTGCATCGGATGGTGCTGAACTCGATAGGAGCACGATCGGAAACTGGCTACAGCGGTAGCCAGTTTGCAGACAGCCAGCCTCATTGGAATTTTAATCGGCGCGATCAAAGCGCGTACTCGTCAGCCTAGAACAAACGCCAAACTCTTGTTTTTTTTTCTCGCTTCATTTGCAGTGGTCGCCCAGTACTTTGAGGTTCAGGTTTACGATCAGTTCGCGATACGCGGCAACGCGGCTATTTTCAAGTGTCAAGTTCCCTCGTTCGTGGCCGACCACGTGGACGTGGTGGGATGGATCGATTCCAACGGCGGCAGTTACGTCGCCGACGCACAGTCATATGGTAGTATAATAAAAACTGAAGGGATGCACGGCGTTGCGCATTGTGTTCTGCCTTGTAAGCTGGAAAATCGCAAGTCTTGTCTGAATAGGGCGCAGATCACCGAACGAGAGAACTGGATCGTTCGACCGAGTTATTCGATCTTGCATGCGCTTCCCACAATTTCCTCCTTTCCTCTTAATGATACCACGTATCATGTTTGCTTGGTTTAAATGTGAAGTGTGTAAGGCGCATGCAACACGCCTTACGATTAGATATCTTTCATATCGTTGCGATGTGCATCGATGTGCCACTTGTTTATTGAACGTGTATAACGAATCGTAATGTTGAACATCGATCGCGTCTATTTCAAGACCGGTCGCGCGACCAGTTCTCTTTGACAGGAACATATTCTTCAGTTGCCGCAGACAGTAGAGTTTATTTTAATTCACAAAGAATAGAGACGTGATGGTGACGTGAATAGGATTCCTGATTATGATACGCCCGTCTCGCTGAACAGAATTTATCGAGTCATTGAAAACCGTCGTGATGATCATGTTGCAAGAATAACGTCTGGATCGTTCGTTGAGTACCTGTTTTTATTATAAATTGCGAAAAAGATTTATTATACAATATATAATATTTATTACACATTATATGTTACAATAACATCGAAGCGTTTTCGTGTTAATTAAAGCGGACTTGTCAATCAACACTTCTGAAAATTTATGATATAAATTTGCAATAATATGGAATGTCATAACAGTGTTTTGTACAAACTTTTAAATTGAAATCGTTAAAGCGTATAAAAATACGTTATTTTGTTGATTAACAACTTATCCGCAAGCCAGTATAATAGCACACAATATTTTCCGGTTTGAGATTCTTTCCTTGGTATAAGATAACATAAATACTCACTTTGAATTAATGAAACTAGCTTTTTTTGCGGCTCATATAAATTCGATTAAAACGTACTAGGAAATTACGTAATAAACTGCGTTTACGCAATCCGTGCGTAAAGCAGGTACAAATGATAAATAAGTTTATATACGATACATAAATATTTAATAATTAATTATCGAATGATATAAATAATCAAATTATTAACAATCGAAAGGATATGAAACAATATTTTTGTATTTGACTTTAATTGTTAGACGCAACACCTCATCTATCGCTATGAAATTAATTAATATCTTCATTTTTTACGTACAAATCGACGAAATCGTCGATGGTATGAAATCAAAATCGTATAGTTAATCGACGAACGACCGACACGTCCTGCCAGGTGGGAGATGTGCGCCTTATGGTAAAGCCGGAAACCCGTGTCTGGTTGCAGTTGTCGGGCAGCGGTATGCAGTGAACGTGATGGACGAACACGTCCTTCGGGGGAACGCCGCAATTATCAAGTGTCACATACCGAGCTTCGTCGCCGAATTCGTCGAGGTTGACTCTTGGATCGAAGACGAGACCACTGATATATATCCTAGCGCCGATTACGGTACACGATGCGCAACATTTCATGTTCATCTTCATTCTGCTCGAATATCGCGCGAATCTTCCATTTCTACGAAACTCCGCAGTCCACCAAATCGGCGAATCATGCGGAAACTTATCGAGAAAACAAACGCATGGAACGCGATAGGAATTATGTTCTATTCTCGTGTGGATTTGTGTTATTCCGTTGTCGAAGTTATATGATTTTTGAGATAACATCTGTGCAGAATTTCAGATTCAGTTTAGGAACAGATTCTTCAACAAGTTTCTTATGGTTTTTCGGTTTTTTCTTCTTGTATTTTCGTTAAGAAAATTTATGCATTTCTTTTGCGTTATCTGTTCTGTAAGAGCGATGCATGCCGAGCGTTTGGTAAATGTAATAGAATTACAGTGCTCGGTAAGCTATTAGTATGCGGTGATGTAGCTCAAGGATTCTCTCATGCGTCGCCCGACCATCGTCCGGTAATGACACTCCGTTTGATGATCGCTTTCGTATTCGAGCAAGAATTATCCTCGGCTCGACCGTGACAAATAAAAACGCGCTGGTTTCAGTCACGAGATTCGTAGCAAATACGTACGCAGTGACGATGGCTTTACACAAATTTTGACACGTGGGAGGGAAAAAGAGAATGGCAGGGAAAGGGATTAAACTTTTTCACACATGAATTTATAGTTGGGAAATAACAAAAATACCAATCCAGGTCGTTTAAATCGTTCCATCGGCCTCCGCTCTATCGACCAAGTACCGTTCGAATCGATACCGTATCACGGATACGCGTGTAAAATGCAAGATATACGTATTCTCTTGTTTTGATGGGATGTCCCTCGTTTCAAAAGTACCGTGCAATATGGGATTTTACGTGGAAATTTGTACGACGTTGACTGCCGCTGCTCGCGCTGTTCCAGACCTCTCTTCCCTCTTTCCACCGATTTTTTTCCGGTCATTCGATCGGTCCCATCCATCTCTTCTCACCTGTACCCTCCTCTCTGTGTGGTAGTAGCTAAATGGCTGTGGATACCGCTTGTATATGATCGCATGAAACTAGTTCGCCTATCCAGGAAGTCTCGTTTGTCGATGAGATTTGGCCGCAAAAGCGATCAGATTCGTTAGAGGCGTTGAAACTAGAGTTTCAACCGCAATGGAGATTAACGCGCAAAATGGATTAACAAACAAATTCGTTATATCTCGTTTGTTAAGGTAATCTGTGTCAAGTAATATTGGGTATATATAGTTATTTAATAGAAGTAGTTTATATCGAAGATTTAATAATAAGATTGTCTTTACAAAACAGTTTAGTCATCATATGTTTGTGATACTAATGAATAGATTTTAGAATTAGTGTGTCACTTTTTTTTACATTTATTATAATAAATACAAAGAATACATAGATTTCCTGGATACTTCAACGAGCGAGGGGAATATCGCGCGCCATACATTTACATTTGCAAAGAGACGAAGACGTGATTTCGCATAATATCTTTCCTATGAGTCTGCACGACAGACGTGGGCGCGAGATTCCCTTGCTGTTCTTTGGCGAACGTGCTTTGATTCCGTGAAGAATTCGCCGAATCGTTAAAGCGGGAATTTGAGAAAGGGTCCGTGTCCATATTCAGCGTTCGGCGAATTCGTACACGAAGAATACTGCATGTACATTAAGCAAGACGGCATTGTGCTCGAAGTCTCGTAATTTTACTGCCCTTCGAGCATCGTGCGATTAAGTCGGGATAATCGATTTTCCCTTGATACTAATGACATATGTGCCTGTAATTAATCGGTAGTGATGTGTTCGTAACTAATCAATTGGTACTGATATCACGCGACATCAAACAATGCAATAATCAGTCGATCGATTATCCTGACGAGTCACGTAGGCGAGACTAATGCGCAATGACTAACGCGTGCAACTCTGGACGGGTTTAGATGGAAAATACTTGGTACTGCCATCCGGAGAGCTGCACATCAGGGACGTCGGACCCGAAGACGGATATAAGACTTACCAATGCCGCACGAAGCACCGACTCACCGGCGAAACTAGGCTATCCGCAACGAAGGGTCGTCTCGTCATTACTGGTAAGTTAAAATGCCAAAGTGTCTCGTTTCTTTCATACGGAAATCACGATTCTGATTCGGCACCGCTCTCTTTGAAAACGTTTCTCGATTATCCTTCGATGTAAGCGGAGGTACAGCTTCACTAATCAACGTCCTGTATCGGTTTTTCGAAAGAAATCAGAATCGTATTTCTAGTTTCGGACCTGGATACCATAATTCACACCTTCAACTTTGCGGATCAATACAGTTATTTGCAGCGATTAATTTACATAAACACGCACATTACAATTATGAAAGCTAATTAATTATGAAATTATTATTGCGTAATAATTCGTTTGTCTATCGCATTAATTATAAATTAATCGAGTTAAATATAAAATTGATATTATAACAAATATAAAATATTGTCTTTTTTTCTTTTTTCTAAAACTTAGTTCACACATCTTTTTCAATTTAGCATAAATTTGGAAACGTCAATATTTTTTTAATACCGTTATTATGCTATCTATTTTATTGCGAGGTGTCTGGGTTCGAAACTATTATCCAAAAGATAATTGATTTTCCACAACAGAAGTAAATATACACAAAACTAACATTTCTAGCATTACTGTAATCTTCTAAGTTATTTTTTAAATTACTTTTATTGTTGTAATAAATTATTTTTGTATTTCTGGAAAATCAGTTTTCTCTTTGGATTTATAGTCACGTTCAATGAACGTGCAATCATTTGCGCCAACGAGTTTGATCGACTCTCGGTTTTTTCGAAAACGTGAAAAGTCAAGAGAAGTTAATTTCACATCACCGATTCGAATTTCTTCTGGTCTCAGAAAAGTCGAAACGCATGTCCGGCATTTAGCGCGATCAAGCTCGGGGGTGAACCTGAATGCTGGGACAGGGTACCCCTGCGGGCACGCGCCACCGCCCGCCCAAAACTCGACTCTTGACATGATCGGTTTCGAGAGGAATTGTCCAAAGAAAGACAAATGAAAAGTAGATAAAGAAAGAAAGAAATGACTTGTGCGAAATTCTTTCGTTTTGCGGCGCCTTCCGCGATCTCCGGGCTCTGTCCTTCGCTCTCGCGTGGTAAGTTTACGGAACATGTTCTTTCAGCCGAGAACTTCACCGTGTGGATGCTGCGCATAGTAGTTAGACGCAATATACGTGGCACTCAACGCAGCTGAGCTCCGTTCTGTGCTGTGAATTAGGCGGAATTGATCGAATCTTTGTTCGCTCTTACAGTAAATTAGCAAGGATATCCGTTAGCCGTTAAGTGCGATGGTACTAGCCACATTTCCCTCATTTTGAAAAGATCCCTTTTTAGTCATTGTTCTACCTCGTTCATTTTTATGAAAACAAATAAAATCTTATATCAAGCTAAAATGACGTATCAAATTGCTATATAAAATTTTGTTTTCGATTTTTATTCGTGACTTGTATCACTAGTTCACTCAATGGCTTATCTTATCGTATAATTCGGGTAGTCGAGAGTCAAGAAATCCTTTTTGATATACTTCGACGGATTCATCGCGTTACAACGCGACATTGAGCGCGGAACCACTTTCGCTTCGCCATCGCTTTCGTTTCGCGTTGAGTATCACACTGATCGGCAGGATGACACCGATAAACGAATCGCCTTGTTCGTATGAACGGCGCAATAGCGCGTAGGCAAAGCTGTCGAGTCACGTTGACGCGATGCTATAATCTAGAGGCTAACTAGAGCAAGATGCAATGTAGCTATAATAACGATGATTGGCGACACGAGTAGGGAGCTTGGCAAGTATACGGCTCCACTGGCTTTTCGTTATGCAGAACCTGTGGGGAGTGTACGACCAAAGTTTCCTACGATGGACAACATAAACGGACTTTCCGTGAGCTTGGAAGGCAATATACCGCTTCTGTGCCCTGCCCAAGGATTTCCAGTACCATCTCATAGGTACGATGTTCTTGATCGGAGCGCAGATTAACTTATGACTGGAAACTGTTAAATGAATATAGAGCAGCTTGCATCGGAGGTTCCTTTATCTGCTAAATTATATCTCGGACAATAATTTATAAAATGACAAGGGAATAAAGTTGTGAAGAAAATAGCAAAGAGGCGATTACTGATAATAGCAGATGCAAATTATTAGTTGCATCTATTTCGGAACGAATAGTATCGTATCAGGGAGGACAAGCGATAATTAGTATCTATTTTTTGTTAGCTCAATATTTAAATATGTTTATTTCGATTTCAATTAGTCTTTTATCGGTTTTATCATAAAGTTAGGTGTTTTATTAAAATAAGTAACATACGAACATTCACCTGAAAATTATCTAGAAATAACAGAATCTCTGTAATCTGCAGACACGGATCTTAGCTCAGACAATTCTAAACTTTGTGGTAACGATGTAGATATCATTACTTGGAAAATAATGTTTCATGGTATCGTGTGTATGTATGTGTGCACAGGGGTTCCCCGTTCCTTCTCATTGCCTTAATTAAAGCATTTATGTCATCATTCTTGAAGGCGTTCATATACATTCGAATACGATCACGACGTTGAGTCGATTTATCATCTGTCTTTTCGCAAGGGCGACTCTTGCTTTGTATTAAAATTACAAGCGAGTCCAAAGAATGCAAAAACAAGAACGGCGTGCTTTTTAGAGCCGGTGGGTAGTGTGCGCCCAAAGATTCCGTCGACGGACGATGTGCGCGGTTTCCGGACGTTCATCGGAGACTCCCCGGCCCTGATGTGCCCGGCACAGGGGTTCCCCGTTCCCCTGTACAGGTAGAAACCACAACACCGTCACCACGTGCGAACGCGAGTCCTTCGGGATGACCGTTCGTCGCGGGCGCGCAAGTTCCCAATTATAAACGGTATGATCAGAGCCGATCGGCAGCGTGAGGCCCAAGTTCCCGACGATCGACGACTCCAGGAGCTTCCGCACAACGAAGGACGGCTCGGTCACGTTGATGTGCCCCGCTCAGGGTTTCCCTGTCCCTCTGTACAAGTAAGTCGCGCTTCACGAAAGTCGCTATGTATTTTTCTTTCTTTCTCTCTTCTTCTCGGGTCTCGTAATTCGGCACAGAGCCTGTGGGAAGCGTACGTCCGAAGTTTCCAAGCGTCAGCAATATAAACGGCCTCATCACGTCCACAAACGGAACTTTGCCGCTCTTGTGCCCTGCACAGGGTTTCCCGGTCCCGTCATATAGGTACTATATCATCGAGTGCCTTGATGTCATTTCGGCCTTAGAGCGAGCCTTACGTTGGTTCTCCATTAAGGAATTGCAATTAAATATTCCGTACTTGCGGTGAAGCCGCTGGTAATTAGCAATGACGGTACACCTGACATCGCGCGGCAGTTCTCTCATTTCATACATCACGATTTTCTAATTAGCGATATGGCCTCAATTTAATATTAATGCGTTTTAATGAAAAATTCTATTAACAACTATATTAACAATAACATATTTTATTTTACGGTTCTATAATTTTATCTGTTTTAAATCTGTTTCTTTCTTTGTTCGTGTATTTTTATATATTTTTTTACAATATAATATTATTAGGGAGAAATTCTCTCTTTGTTATATTTTTTAGGGTTGCATGTTACGAACAAAGCCTACATTTGTAGCATTAAGCATAGAATGCAACGTCAAAAGACAAAATCGCGTTTACGTTTTTATCGCGAAAATTTGGAAATATAGATATAGTTCGAGCTTCAGGGGTCCCCCGTCCTTCTACAGACAGACGATATCTCAACTAGCGGTAATATATACAGTATATGTGCCGTTCGATAATGTTTAGAGCCGGTTGGCAGCGTGAAACCGAAATTCCCAACGATAGACGACATCAGAGGATTTCGCATGATCAAAGGTGGATCCGTCACTTTGTTGTGCCCCGTTCAAGGGTTCCCTGTCCCGATTCAAAAGTAAGTCGAAATTCGTGAGAATGTTTCGCGCATCTCACTGTCGTCTTTACAATTATCCTCTTCTCTCCCGGGCTGCGACTGGCAGAGCCCGTAGCGAGCGCACGTCCGAAACTTTCGAGTACCGTCAACCTGATTGGAATCGTGACGAAGACCAACGAAAGCTTGCCACTTTTTTGTCCTGCTCAAGGATTCCCGCTTCCGTCTTATAGGTAGGGCTCATTATTAAAACGGCGATTTAAATACGATGACATAAAGTCAAAAATTGTCATATATGTTTTTATAAATTTCTACAATAGATTTTTAGAAATTAGAGACTATAGAGAGAACTAGGAATTTGATACGATAATTCCTGACGCGATGTTCAAGAAATATTGAATTATGACACGGAATTGTACACAAACCATCTGGTTAAATAATGAATTTCGAGCTGGTTATCACTTCAATGGCTTCAAAGGGTTCCCTGTCCCCTAGCATACATACGTAAGTGGATCATTGTAACATTGTCAGCGTTTCTGACACGTTTCCTTCCACGTCCGTGGTCTTTTTGTAGAACCCGTAGGGAGCGTACGTCCAAAGTTTCCGACAATGGATAACTCGCGGGGATTTATCTCGAACCAGAGAGACTCTTTGACTCTGCTCTGTCCTGCTCAAGGATTTCCTGTACCATCGCATAGGTGGGACAAGGTTATATCGCAGCAGATTTAGATTTTGTAATTAACGAAAGTACATCGCGGGAGCGACAGAAAGAACACGAGCAACTATGTAATCAAATTTAATTATTTTGAAAATTTGCAAACATTTTTTAAATAGAAGTTTAACGGAATCATTTCTTTCTATGATGATAAACAAATTTTTTTTATTGTTTCGAAAATATTTATCCGTCATTTTAATAATATCTATCTGTAATAATACAATTGTTAATATGCCCTGTCTCAGCAATTTTCTATACGATTTTTCGAGGAAAAATAGAATTCTATTAATTTAAGTTATCGCATTATCGTCGCGACAGTATGATTGTAGATACGCGTTGTACGCTCGTGCTTTCTCTTTCGCTTTCTTGTAGAACCAGTCGCCAGCACAAAACCGAAATTTCCGATGACAGAGAACTCGCGTACGTACACAGTTCACTGCGATCGGCCGCTGACTCTCATGTGTCCGGCGCAAGCCTTCCCCGTTCCAGCTTTCAGGTATACAAAGCGCTCATGTCATAAGAAAGCGAATGCGTATTATACAGCGACCATATTCCGGTTAATACACGACGGCAATGCGGAATAATGTAAAAATAAGACGAGGAAGGAAATTGCGGACGGATAGACGGCTCTGTTGCGGAGCGTGCACGCTCTGTTCTCACTCTTCTCTTTTGATCTTTCAATGTCTATACGAATCAACTCACGTATCAATTTCCGGTGACTGATGAAATGTTCCACGATTATCATACGTGGAACATTTAAAACGTAATTTATTTATAATTTACTTCATAAACTGCATTAGATTTTTCTTTAATAAATAAAAAAGATAGCAAATATCGTGTTTCTTTGGCATCTTCGAACTTCCGTAGAACCAGTCGCAAGCGCTCGTCCGAAATTTCCGTCGCTGGCGGACTCGCAGACATTCAAAGTGTATCTAGGCGGTGCGATGACGTTACTGTGTCCTGCTCAAGGGTTCCCCGTCCCATCGTACAGGTAAAGACTCCTTTTTTCTTCCGCAAAAAAAAAAAAAAATTTTTTTATCAGAACCGGCGTCCAGCACGCGACCGCAATTGTCCGGCTCGAGCGATCTTCAGCGATTTAGTGTTTCTTCGCAAAAAGGTGTTACCCTTCTTTGTCCTGCTCAAGGATTCCCGGTACCTTTCTATAGGTAGGCTTTCGTGCATTATTTGCGAAGGGATTTAAGAAATCAAAGATTGATATACTTTTAACGTTCTATCTCTCTCGGCACCTACAACATGTCATTTCGTCAGGTAATTAATTTCTGATTTACTTGATATAATTTAATTCGTGTGGTTTTTCTCAGATTTTCTTAATTTTTATAATGACAAAAGTTAGAAATATTGTTACTATGTCTCTGAAGGTAGGCTAATTCTCATTTGCTCGTTATCAACATAGAATGTTCATCGTTGTTGGCGAAGGGGGCGAACCCTATTCCAGCATAGTTAGAGTAATCTGGCACCGCCAGCTTTGTGCATATCGCACTGTCTAGCGTTCTGTTTTTAGAACCCGCGTCAAGCACCAAGCCTCAGTTTCCATCTGTAAACGACGTTGGGCTACGCGTTACAAAAGGCATGGGCTTTACGTTGTTATGCCCAGCTCAGGCGTTTCCGGTCGCCACGTATAGGTAGGTTGATGTATTGGTCGATCTCCCGCTATTGTCGCGAAGAGAGGAGAATCCGACGGAAAATATCAGAGGGCTTCTTCTCCCTGAGGCTGGCTACTCTGTCCCAGTATTGATTTCGCGCGTAAAACGAGATTTGCGGTTAATCTCAAGTTTCACTTTGTTTGCGACCAAAGTTTTAATGAATTCTTAACTAATAATGATTTAATATGTATTATAATATATGTTTAATATTATAAATTTATTAAGTAATCCGAAAAGTTTCCGAGATGAAAAAATTGTCGAACTTTATTTAGAATTTAATTCTATCTACTTTAATAATACGATGTATATATCGGTAGTATTGAGACTTTGCGTTTGATTAGAAGTTTGATTTGTAGAACCGGTCGGTTTTGCAAAGCCCAAGTTCTCCACTGTCGATAAAAGCCGTACGTTCGAGATCGCGGAAGTCCAAGGTCTGACGCTGCAATGTCCCGCCCAGGCGTATCCCGTCCCAGTCTTCAAGTAAGTTAGCGGTCGTAAAGTGCGCGGGGATCATCGATTTCCTACGGTCGAACGATATTCGGTATTTGCTCGTATTTGTATTTCTGGTTACGTAGAACCGTTGTCGAGCTCGAAACCGAAATTAACGGCGTTGGACGTGAAATCGACGAATCCGAATGCGATATTGGGCTCCGTCGCGACTCTCTTGTGTCCCGTTCAAGGGTTTCCCGTGCCAGCATTCAGGTAAATTGCTCCTTAACTTCATATTCGTCAGGGCTATCCTCGCCATCTGTTTCGGGGTGGTCTTTGATTGCGCCGGGGTGGTGAGTGAAGTCATCGAGGACACGTCATGGCAGGTGATTATCTTCCCCAGTGTTTCGCGACGGTTGCTGAGCACTGGATAGTCAATACAGCGCGTTTGATTGTTATGGAGTTACCTTGTCCCGGTATAGGGTTTCTTAGGCGTTAAGAAGGATAAAGTGAGATCGTATTGCCATAAATATCATTTAGGAATTATCAGTTTGACAGAAGAAATTATTTCGTTAATTCGTAGTCGTCTGTCTTACTGTTAGCTATTATAATTATGGATTTTAAACGGATAGAAATGTTGAGTCTTCGATTTCGTAATAATCACGCGTATGTAACAACTACTGAAGATTCACGGATCTCTGGTTCTTCTTTTGTAGAACCGGTTGCCAGTACGAAACCAAAATTTCCAATGACAGAAAATTCTCGCACGTACACAACGTACACGGTGCAACGTGAGCAACCTCTAACTTTACCATGTCCAGCTCAAGCATTTCCAGTACCGAATTACAGGTATATTGAATATATAAAGATTATCTGAATACTGCATATCGGTTGATGCGCGGTCACGGTACAGAAAGTGATTGAGTAAACACGAGAGAAAGTGGACATTAAAGGGCAGCAATCGATTTTTCCTTCCGGCTTAATCGTGTTCTTCTGTTATTCAAATTACGTTCAGATCCCGCTTAATTCCTTCCTGTTCTCGGGTTTCCTTCGGCGCAGAAATTTAATATCTATCGTTTTCTATCTTTATTCAGGTCTAGTCGGTATTTTAAATTTACATAGAATTACGTGTAATTTGAATATTTTAGATATAAAAATTTCTTTTGCTGTTTTTAAAGTCGTTTTACTGTTTTGCGTGTTTTAAATAAAGTTTTCAAGAAAAAATGTTTACTTTTTCATGTGAAACATGATTATTAAAAATTTAATAATTTTTATATATTGTTTAAAGTATTTATGCGCTTTTTAGAGAGAATATTTTATGCTTTTTTGTGTTTGAAATGCAATTTTATGGTATTTGATCCAGTCTTGCTTCTGATTCTTCTACGGGATACCCAGTCCTAGCGTTCAGAACGTGCCATGTAATATCAATACGCGTGACGGTCTAACGTTTCCTCAATGTAGAGCCCGTGTCCAGCGCGAAACCAAAGTTTACGAATGCCGACATAAAAGTGGTGAGGCCGACGCCGAGCTCCAGCGCGGTGTCGATGACTTGCCCCGCTCAAGGGTTCCCTGTTCCCATTACACGGTCAGTACCAGTCTCCGTGCCTAACAATGCTTATTCTCGTCATCGTGCACCTCTTAGAACCGACGTCGAGCGCGAAACCCAAATTGCCGAGTGTACGTAAAGTCGAATTCATGGAAGCTAGGGCGCATGGTGCAGTGAACCTGATGTGCCCTGTACAAGGTTACCCTGTTCCAATTTCAAGGTGAGACGTGAATGCATTCGATATTCTTCACAATCGCACTAAAATAATTGGCATTTTAACTGTATGTTCAACGTCTTGAATTTTTCGATTTTTAATCGCGGGAGATTCTTTCCGATTTCTTAATTATCTGTTCGCGATGTCGCGAGTTGCCACGTAAACATGATCGTTTCCGTCACGTTGTCTCTCGCAGAACCGGTCGGGTTTAAATCACCGATTTTCTCCACCGATGACACTTCTAGAGCCTATCCTAGACGTATGGGTACGGATGTGGTGCTTGCCTGCAACGCTCAGGGATTTCCCATCCCAATCGCCAGGTAATCTCCCGTAAGAGGTGCTTACGCGCGGATCCAATTTTCGTCAATTTCAGAACCGATAGGCGCCAGATCGCCTAGATTAACGTCGGACGATTTAAGTCGTACGATCGGAAGGCACGAAGGACAACCCATTAGTATTTTCTGTGCTGCCCAGGGAAGCCCTGTGCCGACTACTAGGTAACAGCTTTCAGATAGTTGACAAAGGTTGACTTTGTAAAAAAAAAAAAAAAATTGTTTTGTATCGATGTGGATGAGATTCGGAAGAAGCAAAATCAATTTATATTCGATCGACCAAGAGCTTCGTTTTTGAGGGGAAACCCTGTTCCCGCGCAATGTGTAGGAGAGTGTGTAGAAAGATAGTGTTCTAAGTAAATTAATATTCTTTAGAACCCGTCGGAAGCAAAGCACCCGCCTTCGCGGGTGACGCAAAATTATCAATGCCGCTACGAAAAGCGAACATGGACGTTAGTCTGCCTTGTAATGCTCAGGCTCATCCTCCTCCAGTATCTAGGTACGAGATTATTACAACATTATTAATTAATAACGCAAGAAAGTGTCATCAAAGCAATAACACTATTTTTAAGAAAGCCGCTAAATTCTATTTAAGAGCCGTTCTATTAAAAAACGAATTTAATAATGCATAATGCATAATTCGTTGTTGACGAGGGGAAGCCCTGTCCCCGCTTCAAATATACGAGCGAAAATTGGGTTTGTAGTAATGGCAAGTCGATATTCTTTAGAGCCTGTCGGAAGTAAGGCGCCTGCCTTTGCCGGCGAAGCAAAGATATCTTTATTGGCGCGGAAAGCGAATGCAGAAGTCAGTCTTCCGTGCAATGCCCAAGGCCACCCTCCTCCCGTGTCTAGGTACGATTTAATAAGGATTCAAGTAACATCGATCTCTCAAAGTGATAGTAACTTCATTTTACGGGCAATTTTTATTTGCCTGTGAAAACCATTTTGTGAATATTAAAGATCCAGAAATTATTTTGAACACATTTAAAATACAGACATGCAAATTATATGTAGGTATTAAAACGTCTTATTTTTGGCACTTTTATGTTATTCGTAATGTTCCGTTTATTTATTACATAAAGAGGAAGGAGCTCGGTTGAATTTTCTTGCACATCTTTCACGGAACAATCGCTACAAAAAGTCGACGAGGGGAACTCTGTCCGAGGGTTCAGTTATATAAATCAAGATAGATATTTTTCGTGACGTCTTTTATTCTCTCATTTAGAGCCGATGGGAAGTAAAGCACCCGCATTTATTGGAGACGTAAAAACGTTCTCTCTCGTTCGTAACCGCGGGTTGGAAGTGAGCATGCTATGTAACGCGCAGGGGCATCCTGTCCCCGTAACCAGGTACCGAATAATTGCATTGTTATTAACGATTTCAAGTCATGACATGCGCTTTCGCAATTCAACATCTTCGTAATACTATTATAATATATGGAGATCTAACGATTCTCACAGTATGGTTCGGATTTCCTCGCTTTTGAAATATACTGGAATCTGATATAGTGCGATGATTGCTTTATACCCCTCGATGTAATTAGAACCAGTCGCCACGAAGAAGCCGAAGTTCTCGAGTGAGTCAAAGCTGGCTTGGTACGATCGCGTTCGAGGAGACAATCTGACCCTGTTGTGTCCCGCGCAGGGGTTCCCAGTTCCCACGTATAGGTACACATGCGCAAGTACTTTAAAGCTTCTAAATAGAGCAGTAGGTGATTGTCATAGCATGCGCGAGAGCCCTATTTAATTCTCTATCATACAATTAGAACCAGTCGCCACGAAGAAGCCGAAATTTTCGAGCGATGCAAAGTTCGCTGGATACGATCGCGTTCGAGGAGACGATCTGACCCTGCTCTGTCCCGCGCAGGGGTTCCCAGTTCCCGCGTATAGGTACATGCACATGAGCTGTTTAAAGCTGTAAATAGAGCGATAGAGAATTCTTGCAGCATGCGAAGAGTTTTTTATTTTATTTCCCGTCATTTAATCAGAGCCAGTCGCCACGAAGAAGCCGAAATTTTCGAGCGACGCAAAAAAGGCCTGGTACGATCGCGTTCGTGGAGACGATCTGACCCTGTTTTGTCCTGCGCAGGGGTTCCCAGTTCCAACGTATAGGTACATGCACGCAAGTACCTAAACCGTAGATAGAGCAATCGGTCATTCTCGTAGCATGCGAGGAAAGTCTCACCTCCATAATTCTCATGTAATTAGAACCAGTCGCCACGAAGAAGCCGAAGTTCTCGAACGATGCTAAGCTAGCTTGGTACCATCGCGTTCGGGGAGACGATCTGACTCTGTTTTGTCCCGCGCAGGGGTTCCCAGTTCCAACGTATAGGTATACATGCACACAAGTACTAAAGCCGCGTAAACCGAGCAATAAGTGATTCTCATAGCATGATCGTATCTGTCTATAAATTGTCAGAGCCAGTGGGAAGCAAAGCGCCGACGTTGACGGGCACTTTGAAAGGAGGTTGGATGAATAGCAAAGCTGCTTCCAGCATTGTGCAATTTTGCCCTGCGCAGGGCTATCCGGTACCTTCGTTTAGGTAAATTCACGCATCTGTGTCTCTTTTAATTTCTTTAAAACTATGGATATTTTCTATTTTAATTTTTAGTGATCTTGTTTTCCATCAAACGCGTTGTCTAAATGCATTTACGTTTCTATCAATCTTTCAGTCGTGGATTATCTTATCGATTATTCTAAAATTGGCACGAGTCACGTGGCTTCATTGATTTCGTATTAGTCGAAGAAGGGTTCCCTGTCCCTTTAGGGATAAAAAACGATTCTCTTATTGTTTACTGCATGTCTTTTTATACATTAGAACCTGTGGGCAGCAAGGCGCCTGCTTTTACGGGCGATGTAAAAGGTGTGTGGATGGAAAAGGCCAGAGCATCCAGTGTCGTATTACCGTGTCCAGCACAGGGATATCCCGTGCCTTCCTTTAGGTATATAGCTTCTATATATATGTCGTACGAAAAAGAACAACGATTTGCGTTTCATAGACTGGAGATCATGAGCGATTATATAAATCAAGCACAAGTTATTGCTTCCTCGTTTCTTATTTTATCTCCAACGTGCCGTTTTCTGCTTCGATTTTCCGCTCCGTTTCTCGCTAACGAAGGGGGTCTCCTGTTCCATCAGAAAGGTCACATAAAAACACGACAAGCGTTCGCGTGGAGTAAAAATAAAAGCTTGCTGAGCAATCGTTGCATAAATGATTAGAGCCAGTCGGAAGCAAATCGCCAGCGATAACCGGCATCGTGAAGGGCGTGTTGATGGAGACCGGAGCGCGGTCCGCTGTCGCATTATTTTGTCCGGCGCAAGGCTATCCTGTACCCTCCTTTAGGTAATGGCATGGAACGTAATTAGATCCGATAAAGTTGCTGTTAATTTAGGTTAAACTTTAAGCTGCACAAGATTTATCTACGTCAAAGTAAAACTTGTTTACTTCTTATTTGATTATTTTTGGATTCGTTGGATTTGTTTCTATTTATTTTTTATGATGATAAACAAAACATTATTTTTCTTTAAATCCGAGTAGGAGACTAATAAAGCTTGAACATGTACAACTAATTAACACAGAAATAAGCATATACAATTAATTTCATAAAGTCCGAGTTGGTTTATCATGCACGTTTGTAATCGTTAGAACCGATTGGAACTAAAGCTCCGGCTCTCAGCGAATTAAGAGCTGGATGGTTGAAGAAAAGAGCGAACTCCAACACCGTGTTGTCGTGCCCGGCGCAGGGATATCCTGTACCCTCCTTTAGGTAATGACACAGGAAGGATATAATTAGATTCGATACATCTTGTCGTGACACTTATATCTCTCAACCTAAAATAAGTCGATTGCTCTTTATTTTATCTTTCTCGCGGGTGAATTTTTTTTTAGATTTGCTTTGATTTATTTTTCTTGACATTTTTGACAAAAGACGCGAGCATCAATTTGTTGCTTTATAAATCAGGATTAATCTTGAGTACTATATACAATTAATTTTATAAAGTCCAAATTGGTTGATCGCATGAACGTTTGTAATCGTCAGAGCCGATCGGAACTAAAGCCCCGGCTCTCACGAACGAGATAAGAGGGGGATGGCTGAAGAAGAGAGCGGGTTCAAGCGCAGTATTACCATGTCCGGCGCAGGGATATCCTGTACCCTCTTTTAGGTAAAGTTACCGCAGTTAATGAACACGTGTTGCGCGCCACTTTTTCTGACTTCTCGGTGGCTTTTGTCCGCCAGAACCGGTCGGCAGCAAAGCGCCGGCATTGACGGGCGATTTGAAAGGTGGATGGAAGCAACGAAGGGCGGGCTACACAGTCATATTGTTCTGCCCAGCTCAGGGCCACCCTGTGCCCAGTTTTAGGTAAACTTCTTTAACGTAGAGATAAATTTGTGCAATTTTATTATTTAAAAAAAAACCGAAAGTTTTTTCTGGAAAAAGGTTAAAGAAAAAATTTTTGATCAATGAACTTTTTCCTTCATCCCGGTTTTGCTTGAAACACTTTTCGTTTTATGAATCGTCAGAGCCGATCGGAAGTAAAGCACCGGCGCTGATCGGCGAAATGAAACGCGGGTGGAAAGAGACGATCGCGAGATCCAGCGTGGTATTGACGTGCCCGGGTCAGGGCCACCCTGTGCCCAGTTTTAGGTAATGACCTTCTCGCGCGATCCCTTTTTCCGAGCGATTAAAATGTACTGTACGTCGGTAGAACCGGTCGGCACTAAAGCGCCCTCGATTGTGGGGGAGAAGGGCAGTCTGATGGAAAGGCGCACCGGTACACACATCGTGATTCTCTGCCAAGGGCAAGCTTACCCTGTGCCAGCTTTCAGGTAAATCACGTATGGGCGAATTATATCGATTGGAACAACTCTTTTCTCAATCGCGTCAGCAAGGGTATCCGATTTGATCGGAAATAAATCGATACCTTAGGATAATTTCTTTATTTCTTTAATATGTTTGTACAACAAATGTCCGTAATGTTTATCTGCGTAAAGAACCGGTTGGCAGTAAGGCGCCTTCCGTCACGGGTGACGCGAAACGATGGCTGCGAACTAAATCGACGGCCGGATTCGCGATGCAGTGCCAAGCGCAGGGTCACCCGGCACCAGCGTTCAGGTAGTTAGAGCGTGATTGTGTCCTTTATTGATTTGTGCGTGTCATTAGTGAGAGCTCACGGTTCTGACAGAACAGTTTATGAAAAGGCAATCAAGACTCGTTTTCCTCGATAGCTTGTTTTCACGTCGAAAACACGAGTTTTCTGGTGTAACTCTTTTAATTCGGAAATCGATCCATGCGATTCTTGTATTGCCAGAGCCGATGGGAGCGAAGGGGCCGAAATTCTCGAGTGACGATCGCGTCAACTCGTTTATACGCGCCGCGGGAAGCGCATCGAGCTTGCACTGTCCCGCGCAGGGGTTCCCCGTACCGTCGTTCAGGTAATTGAAAGAATGAAAAATTACCGGAGGATATTAAGACGCGTGCTTTCTCGTTTCGCTTCAGAGCCCGTAGGATCGAAGGCGCCCGCCTTTCAAAGCGACGCGAAAAGCAGCACTTACGTAAGAAATGCGAAATCGTCGCTCGCGCTAACTTGCGCCGCTCAAGCCTCGCCACCTCCGACTCACAGGTAACGTTGTTAACGAGCTGGACATAAGTCGCGTAATTTATGGAGTCTAAACCGATAAACTGTTGCTGTTAAAGTAGAAATATTATACGATGCACGATTATATGTTTTTGAGCTATGATCAAATGATAATTACTCTTATATTTTATTTATATAAATTTGTGAATTTTTCTATCACAAAAAGAGATAATTACAAAGCACTTTTTAAAATCACATTTATACTCTATTATTCTCTTTCGACGATTTATATTTTTAATTTAATTTTAGTAAATCATTTAATAAGAAATATAATATGGCGGTGGCGCATCCTGTCCTGTCGGATATGTTATTTTAAGAGAAATAACAAATTTAATTTCCACGTTAGAGCCAGCAGGTCGTGTGTCTCCAAAATTTCCGAAATCAGCAAAAAGTGATTCATTCGAGGTGGCGAACAGTGCCGTAATAAGTTTATTGTGCGATGCACAAGCATTCCCTGCTCCCGCGTTTAGGTCAGTTCACCGATGTGTTTAGTCTATAACTTTGTCTTTATCTGTACTACACAGTTCTTATTTTCATTTATTTAATTTATTTAATTTTAGTAGACTATTTAATAAACATTGCACGGCGGTGGCGCGTTTTGTCCAGATGTAGATATATTGTTTTAGGAACAATAATAAATTTCGTTTTCACATCAGAGCCAGCAGGTCGTGTGTCTCCAAAATTCCCGAAATCAGCAAAAATTGATTCATTCGAAGTAGCGAACGATGTCGTGATAAGTTTGTTGTGCGATGCACAGGCATTCCCTGCTCCTGCGTTTAGGTCAGTCCACTACTACATTTAATTAGCTTTGTCTATATCTATACTATGTAGTTCTTATTCTCAATTTAATTTTAATAAACTATTTAATAAAAAAACATTGGCGGTGGCGCGTTCTGTCTAGACGCAAATATATTATTTTAAGGGAAATAATTATTTATACGCATTAGAGCCGGCAGGTCGAGTGTCTCCAAAATTCCCGAAAATGGCAAAGATCAATTCCTTCGAAGTGGCGAATGATGCCGAAATCAGTTTACTGTGTGATGCACAGGCATTCCCTGCTCCCGCATTTAGGTCAGTCCATGCATATTTCAATGTATTTTATCGACTTTTAAATTTAATGAAACTTTCATTTTCTCAATCGATTTTAATAAAATCAAATTAAGTAAGAACTGTAGCACGGCGGTGGCGCGTTCTGTCCTGACGCAAATGTGTCATATGTCATAAGAAATAACAAAATTCACGCGCATTAGAGCCAGCAGGTCGTGTGGCCCCAAAATTTCCAAAAACGGCAAAGTCCAATTCCTTCGAAGTGACGAATGATGCCGAAATCAGTTTGTTGTGCGATGCTCAGGCATTCCCTGCTCCCGCATTTAGGTCAGTCCATCGACATATTTAATTAGCCAAAATATTTTCGTAGAGCTTGCTGTGTTCTTGCCTATTCGATACCAGCTCTCGTAACGTTATCGTTCTGTAGAACCCGTAAACGGTGCCAAGCCTAGAGTCGCTTCCACGTCTAAATATGACGTTCTCGCAAGTGTCGTCGGAGCGGCTGTAACAATGTTATGCCCCGCGCAGGGACACCCTCTTCCAGCTTATAGGTATTTACAAATATTACTGTATACTATACTCTATAGCGGAAACTCTCCTCCGTTTCGTCAATTTTATTCGCGGTTAAAGAAAGATGCCTTTGACATAGCGTTCTTTCCTTGACAAAGGACAGCTTTGCTCGCTCAAGCGAGTACATAAAATATCTCGACACGTTTTACCGCCTTATTGTTTATGTATCTAGAGCCAGTAACTGGCGCAGCACCGAAAGTGCCACCGACAGCTAAAATAACTGTCCTCTCGGTCGCGTCGCGAACTGCCATGGCGATGCTGTGTCAGGCTCAAGCGAATCCACTTCCTGTCTTCAGGTACGCGATGCGTAAGCGCGATGCAAATGTTGGCTGTTGATAAGAGTTTCCTCGGGATAAAAATTAAATAAAAGACACGGTACTTCCAAATGAAATTTATGTCCGTTGCAACTGTGCACGTGCAAAAGAAGCTATTTATTCGTAATTCTTTAAGAAAGACTTTTCGAGAAAGAACTATTAGAAATATTGAATCTTTAGATACTATTTATTTTTCAAAAGTTTTTATTATAAAAGTCAGGAAACAACGATATTCGCTTTCACTGAAATTAGAAGTGCATCTTGCCGATCGTGTACTAATATTAAATTGAGGCATATATGTGAAGATATCGATTGATTCCGCGGTAGGTGAACCTCTCGCCCTTTTCGTTTTTAGAACCGGTTGGAAGTAGTCCGCCTCGATTGCCGCCTAGATCTAAATTTGACGAAATGATGAAAAATGAAGGACAAGCGGTGACGTTGCTTTGCGAGGCTCAAGCCAGTCCGTCGCCTTTGTTCAGGTGAGCAAGATCGAACAATTTAACATAAATCGTCACTGGATTATCATAATTTGTTGAAAAAAATATATAAATTATTTCAATTATTTCAATTCTATTGATAATTATACCAAGTTCTTATAAAATCGGATTAAAGAAATTTATTAAGGGCAAGATATTGTAATGTAGTTCTTGAGAATGTAAAACAGTTATCAATCGTTATCTTCACATTTTACCATCCGCAAACCCACGTTCTGCGTGCCGTGCGTCAACAATGCGCTTGATAACGACGACGATGACGATGATTATGGTAGCGTCGCGTTCCCTACTTTCCCCACTGTTTGCGCTATTGCAGAGCCGCGAGGCAGTGTACGTCCGAACGTACGAGACAAGGATGTGAACGGATTGAGGAGAGACATCCTAATCGAACAGACGGTCGGCCTACCTTGTCCTGTTCAGGGTTTCCCAGCACCTGCATTCAGGTACAAGCATTCACAAGTCGATTGACAAGCCGCGATGCGAAATTAGAATTGTATATCAGGCAATTTCGAAATGTAGATGTTTGTGTATCTCATTTTATTTAAATTGCGATACAACTGCGGGAAGGTCCAATTGAAGAAATGAGATAGATATCTTCTTTTACGCTAGTTCGTATTCTCGCACCGATCTCCTGCTTACAGAACCAACCGGCAATGTCGCGCCGCGCATTGCTGGTGAACGTTACGAGGGTTACAAATTAATAGACGTACCAAAGACGGGTATGGCGGCCTTGGACTGCGCGACTCAGGGTTTTCCTGTCCCATTGACGAGGTACATTGGCAAAGATCTCTGAAATACCTTCTTTTCTGTGTTTTCTTCACGATGCTATTTCAGAGGGTACAAATAAAATCGCGCCACGATCGTCAGGCAAGAAGTTCGGATTTGAAGTTGTCCTGGCTATTGATGGTCAGGATATCGCGTTGAGCCATTCGCTTCAGGGATACCCTGTACCTCTAACAAGGTAGACTTTAGAGGTCTTCCTCCACGCGTGCCAATTTGTGTCTGTTTTTTTTTCTCTTCGTCATCGTCGTCGATAAAGCGAGTCATATTCCAGCAGATTAAAATACATAGAATGCCCACGTGAAAGTGTTCTCGCTGAGCGATAGAGAGTGAAAGTCACTGATGGGCATAGTGCATTATTTCGTAAGTTAAGGAGTTCGTGAGTTAACAATTTCGTGAATTCGGAATTAAGCTAATAGTGAGTTTACATCCAACGTTTACCGCATAACGCTTGTGTTTGGCATCGGATTAAACGCAATGTAAACTCTACGGAAATTTCTGAGGCATTACATTATATTATTTAGATACTGCTCAGATACGAGCGTCATGCAATAAACAATCGGACGTAAACGCATTGAATTCGAAATCGTTCACCATCTGGCAAGATTGGCATCATAGTCAGGTGAGTAGATTGCATGCAAAAATTCTATCGACTTAAGCCAGGACGAACGCAATGGCGATAGGGTACGTATATAATGAAACTTTTAGTCGCTTAAATTCAAACGTCGCGCAATTTCGGTTGCTGAGTGCAATTAAGAAATAGGATGAAATCGAAACGTTACGAAGAGACGAAGCTCTGACACTTTGGGCGATCTATTTATTTCAGAGCCGTCTGGTCGTACTGCCCCAAAGGCGACTGGCGACGGCCTTAAGTACCGCGGGGTAGAGGGCGAGTCTCTGGCGCTGGCGTGTGCGGCACAAGGCTTTCCTGCCCCGATAACTAGGTACACTCCTCCGTATAGATCTCTCTTCTCCCTGATTTGGATGTAGTCTCACGCTCCGCGGGGCACAGATCCTGTTATTCACTTTTAATATTTTCCATCCTTACCCTCTACCCCGTGTCGGGTGGCGGTACCGTAAGATTCGACAGGGGCAAGAAGAAAGAACGGACATGATTTTTTTAATAGAGAAATAGGATAATATTGTAAAATCCAGAGAGGAAATATAGAAGAAATATTTTTAAGACCCGGTGCAGAACATGAGAAAAAGAGCGTAGAGAACGTAGAGAAGGAGGAGAGGGGAAGAGAACGAGAGAGAGCGTAGATTAAAGCAGAACTTGGAAGAGGGGGTTGAAAAAAGCTGATGCTCTGGATTTTTTATGCGACGACTCAATAATTTCGATGGCCTTTCAATTCCGAGTGTAAACTAAACACGGTATTACATGAGTCAAACGTGATAGTGCTAATGACGAAATGTATATCCCTGATATCCGGGGCCAATCCGACGTGTTGGTTTTCAGTGCCAACTGGATCCTCCCCTCAACCCTCGAGATAAGTGACGGAAGCGCGACCTCGAAAAGGATGCGGGCCCTCTGCTCCCCCGGTATCCTCGGTGCTGATCCGGGTGGTCCGAGAGGGCGTCACCCGATCAATGGGGCGGTCAATGTTGCCCTACACCTGCACACCTCCAAATAAGTCCCACAATATTTGGCTGGTAAGTCCTTGCCACCTTCTCGTGCCTCCGTTCATCCGCTCGTGTTAATTCATTCCCCACCCTCTCTCTCTCTCTCTCACTTGTTCAAGAGATAAGATAAGGTAAAGAAGTGGATCGCTCGTTCATGTACACGTTGGGCGTGAGTGACTGAGGAGGATCGAGCCTTAACGTTTTTTCACGTCGTCCAATTGCACCATCGCCATTAAACGTACCGCCAGTTCACTACCACCTATTTTTGCCTCCCTGCCCGACCCCGCCTTCCACTATCCGCCACCATTTGTGATTGTACATCCGACAATATCTCGCAACCCCCGTTTTACGGTTCTGGAATTGGCTAATCAATGCTGGAGAACGAATTTTCAAATGACTTTATATCGCGACATACATATATTGCTACGTGTGAGAGATATTGTTGCTTAGAGAAGTATGAAAATGACCCTGCACTAGCACCTGCCTTCAACCACCACGTAAAAAAACCCGCTGCTACGATCGCTTGATTACGTCATTTTATTGTGAATTATTGACGTTTCTTTTTTACACTCTTCCTGCCTAATCAGCGACGAGCGCCGCGCGCCGCGGCGCCGTTGCGAACAATCGCATATTACGAATCGATATCGAGTGTAATCGCTCGTACTTGCTTTCACGCTGCAATCGCCCCTCACCTTCTCCCTTAGGGACATTATCGTGCCGAGAATTGACACGCGAATACATATTCTTTTTACATATTCTTTTGCTTTTAATCTATTGTCGTCGCCATTGTCTTTATTCTTCTGTTGCGCCCCGCCTGCATCGCTTCTCGATCGTGAGGCTACAGTAGAAACATTTTGTTTTATTCTTGAATTGTGATTTTGTTCTTGTATGAAATTATTTCGCGTGAGAGATGTAACACCGATAGATCGGTGGAAGAAACGGAAGGCCGTGCCCAGAGACGCCCAAAGCCCCGTGTATAGAATTTAAGGCATAGTAGCGTAGAATGGAGCAAACAGTGTTGTCCGTTATCGAACTTATAAAAATTTATAGTCTCGTGTCTCATTTTTATTCTGCTACCTATACCTTTATATAGACCATTTATTATAATAAAAATTAAAAAAATACTCTTCTATAAAGTATTTTTTATATAAGAATTTTATATACAAGCAATTCACAAACAAAATTACAGAATTAATATATATAATTGATATATTCTTGTTCCATTTTGCGATATTTTGTATAAGCGAATGCATAAGGTACGGAACGAGCGGGTCTCGTTCCGGCATTGGCGCGAAAATCGGCAGTTTTTATCCTCTCGTTTCAGATGGTACAAGTTCATTGAGGGCACGTCGAGGCGTCAGCCGGTCCAGCTGAATGAGCGCGTACGTCAGGTTAGCGGCACTCTGATCATCCGCGAGGCTCGAGTCGAAGATTCCGGCAAATATCTCTGCATCGTCAACAATTCCGTCGGCGGCGAAAGTGTGGAGACCGTTTTGACTGTTACGGCACCTCTGACCGCGGAAATCGAACCGAGTACGCAGACCATCGACTTTGGAAGACCAGCGACCTTCACCTGCACCGTCCAAGGCAATCCGATCAAAACTATCTCCTGGCTCAAGGATGGAAAGCCTCTTGGATTGGAAGATCGCGTGCTGAGGATTGAGAGTGTGAAGAAGGAAGACAAGGGAATGTATCAATGCTTCGTTAGAAATGATCAAGAAAGCGCGCAAGCAACGGCGGAATTAAAACTTGGTGGAAGATGTGAGTTTAATTTTTACGTCATTATTTTCCGCCGGTTGTTTAATTAAATTAGTAATAAGCATTTTCACTAATTATAACAATTTAATTTTGTAAACTAATTTACTATATTTGTGATTAATTCAATTTAAAATTAATATTAATTTCATGAGATAAAAAATTTTCTTGAATTAACAAAAAATTCTTTAATGCAATCACTGTAATTTTTGTTAAATTAATATATTCGTAAATGGAATCACTAATTAAAAGAACTAGTGTTGCGAATGTAAAAGGTAACGCTATGATCGTCAACGGAATTATCTTTTTATCTCTTTGATTATCGACAGTCGAGCCCCCGCAGATCCGTCAAGCTTTCGCCGAAGAGACTCTTCAGCCGGGACCGAGCATGTTTTTGAAGTGTGTTGCCAGCGGGAATCCCACCCCCGAAATTACCTGGGAACTTGATGGAAAACGGTTGTCGAATACCGAGAGACTGCAAGTGGGACAATACGTCACGGTCAATGGTGATGTCGTGTCGCATCTGAATATTTCGAGCATTCATACCAATGATGGTGGTCTCTACAAGTGCATTGCTGCGTCAAAGGTTGGTTTTTGTTTTTTAATGAAAATATATAAAAATGTCTTATTTTAGCTTCATTTACCAATTGTAAATAAACAAACATATAATTTATTTATTTTATGTATAATTTTTTTTCTTTTTGCCAATAAATTTTTTTATCAATTTAAACCTTGCGAGAACTAAATATGCAATGCGTAATTTTGTTACAGGTTGGAGCTGCCGAGCATTCTGCCCGTCTCAACGTTTATGGTTTGCCGTTCATTCGTCACATGGACAAGAAAGCCATCGTTGCTGGGGAAACTTTGCGTGTGACTTGCCCTGTTGCTGGTTACCCGATCGAAAGCATCGTCTGGGAACGAGACACCAGGGTCCTGCCAATCAACCGAAAGCAAAAGGTCTTCCCTAATGGTACACTCATCATCGAGAATGTTGAACGAATGAGCGACCAGGCGACCTACACTTGCGTGGCACGCAATGCACAAGGTTACAGCGCACGTGGAACTTTGGAAGTTCAAGTCATGGGTAAGTTCGATATTTTATTTTCTTAACATTTCTTCGTATAATATAATATTTAAATTTTAAAACAAATATTAAATCTTCACTGTCTCTCTCAATGTATTATAAAGTTCGGTAATATCTTAAAAATTAAAAAACTTTTGACATTTAAAAGAATTGAGTTTTAATGAAAAATTTGTCTAATGCTATGAAAATTTGAGTATAACATAGACTATTTATGAATCAAAGAGAAATTTAGTCTTTATTGTTAATATAATAATCGAATAATTCTATATATTTAGCATAAATAATATGCAGTAATATATGCAGTAATTAAAATTCGAAACGATTAATCAGTGTTCTATTTAGCAATTAATTGTCTACCAAATGTGTTTTCTCAATAATTTGGGAAACAAAGGATATATTTATATTTACAGCCATCGGTTAACCGACCGATCAACAAGATAGATATTAATTTATTAATTATGATAATATTAGAATAGCAAACGTTTATTTGCAGCATTCTCTTTACAGCGGATTGTCGTGTCTGTTATATAGCCACCACTAAACTTTATTATGTCGCACCGTTCCATATTGGTTGTGATACCGAGCTGGAGGTACCGGCGAATTGTTTATTGAGGGTGTCGTTCACGCGTGTAGGGAACGTGTCGTAGATTCTAAAGGGTGCGACTGTAGGACGCGGGCACGGATTCGGAAACGCATACGGACGATCCTGTTGACGACCATTTGATAACGTAGAGCAAACGTACGTCGATCCACAAAGAAGATACGCATTCGTGGAAAGTCTGGGAGTTGGTATGGCGGTGGCCGATTGAATCGTTCAGTAAGAAAATTCTGATGCGCTTGTTTTCAATTCAGATCTCTTCTCCTATCGCGCGACCGTCTCGCAACTAATGTCATGTGTCCGTGCGTGTTATATAGGCATTGTTTCATGCTGAGAAAAGATATCAAGTTTTCCCGCGGCAATTAATATCGAATTTACATATCTAGGACAAAATCAGACTTCAGCGTTCTGTATATAATTGAGAAAGAAAATTATACGACTTCAATGCGAGAGTCACACAGTTCGGAGAGTCACATAGTTTCCGCTGAAGCTCGAGATTGAACGTAACATGTCTATGATATCCACGAGCGTGGCACATTGACGCAGGACGCGTATAATCGTATACATCCATACATCGCTCCTCCATCTTCAGTGCCGCCGGTCGTTCAGGAGTTCGCGTTCACGAAGCTACCGATGAACGCCGGGGAATTTGCGAATCTGCAGTGTATCGTGTCGAGCGGCGACCTGCCATTGAACATACGTTGGAGCTATCCCGGAGAAGAGATGGGCGGTTCCTCCGGCGTACTCGCGAAGAAGGTCGCGGATCGCGTTAGCATGCTTATGATCTCGGTCATCACCGCGAGACACGCGGGGGAGTACGTTTGTACCGCCGAAAACGCGGCTGGAACGGCGTCCCACTCGACCGTCCTCACCGTCAATGGTTCGGGATTATCTGTTCCTAGAGAACACAGTCTTTTTCATTCTTCAGTTGCGTTTTGTCACCTTCTATCTCGTCCCTTGCACAGATCCTGCAAACAGCACCATAGTTGTCCCCCCCCCCGTTTGACACGCCTCCTCCGCGTCGATGTTGTTAAATCCTTCGCCTACTTGAATCCTCCGAAAGCTTTAATGCGACCATTCGATGGGTAGTTGACTAACGCACAGGTGTCTGCTAGAGTCACCACCGAGAGTAATCCGTGATTTCGCAGACGCCGCTGCATCCTTTTCGGTAATGAAGCATGATCTTTTATTTGACGACACTCTTTAGTCGGGCCGCAGCTTCTACCAATCGCTTTCAATGCCGAGATCGCCAATTGGGGAGACTCCGTGTCCGTGCCCTGCTCGATCCTGAAGGGCGACATGCCCATGGACATATCGTGGTCGTTCGACGGCGTGCCGATCGACACGTCGAAAGACACGGGTATCACGATCACCAGAATCAGCAAGCACTTGAGCACCCTCAGCATCGACGGCGTCTCGGCACGCCACGCTGGAGAGTACGCCTGTTCCGCGTCGAATCTAGCTGGTTCCGTCAGTCGATCGACGACTTTGACTGTCAACGGTATGATCCTAATCCTCTCCGCACGGTTCCCGTTACAATAGGCTCGTTGTATATAATTATCGACACGAACCTGAAGTACCCCTATCCATCGAGTCACCCACCAGTCCTTGTTGAAAGATCTCTTGACGTAACGAGATATTCCACCGCCATACCAACTTCATTTAGCAGTCCATGTCACACTTGACTGAAACGGACGTCGTAATCGAAACACGTAAAGATGCTTCCGATTGACGCGATTAGCGGGGATCCCCGATATGTCGCATCACGAATCGATACTTGCTCCTTCTTGTCTCGTTTCTCCTAGTCGCTCTTTCCAGTTGCCCCGCAAATACTGCCTTTCGCTTTCGGGGATGAGCCGGCCAGCTGGGGCGAGCTGGTCTCAGTCACCTGTTCCGTCACGAAGGGCGATCAGCCTATCGAAATAACTTGGACTTTTAACGGAACACCGATTGACAGTCGCGACTCCGACGTAGTAGTAGCCAGCACGAACCGAAAGAACAGCGTCTTAACTATCGAATCAGTCGCGGCCCGACACGCCGGCGATTATACCTGTACTGCGTCCAATCGCGTTGGTGCCACGACACATACGGCTCATCTGGCTGTAAACGGTACATGCAATCGATTTTCACGGAAGACATGAATGTTCGTCCCATCTCTATCATGCATCTTCCTCATTTTCCTGAAGCATCGTTTAAGCGACCGATTATCGTAGCTGATCACTAAACACTTATGAACACAAATATCCATTTTTTTATTCTATTAATTAATAATAATTTTTTTTCTGTTACAAATATTACAAACAATCTAATAATATTAAAATTCTACTGACATTTTTATTTCTTCTTTTTCTTTTGTTAACAAACATGTACAAAATATTTTTGACTCACATAACATTCACTTATACACGAATGTACCATTTTTTTTATCCTTTCACTCTTTCACATTTTCTGTCTCTCGTTATATCCTTCCATCTGTGCTGCCGTGTCGTTCACGCAGTCGCGCCACAGATCCTTCAGTTTTCCTTCGGCGACGATCCTCTCAACTCCGGCGAGATGCTGTCGGTCTCTTGCACGATCGTCAAGGGCGACTTTCCCGTAAAATTGATGTGGACCTTCGACGACATCCCGATCGACTCGAGTCGGCCGGACGTTAATATCGTGACCAATAAGAGGGTCAGCTTCTTGAGCATCGACAGCGTGGCGGCGAGACATGCCGGAAGATACAAATGTACTGCGACCAATGCCGCCGGATCCGACAGTCACACCGCTGTACTCTCGGTGAACGGTACCGCGCTCGTATATGTAAAAAAGAATCTTACTGCCTTACACCTGTATATATACAGTTTCGTTATCCTTTTGTAACTTCTTGTGTCTCCGCAGTAATATATCAATTGAGTAATCACCGCTCTTCGCGCTCACTGTCGTCGTCAAAACGATAATCCTGCACAACGTAAAGCACTCCTACAGCAGCGAGATTATCGTCAGAGACGACGATATACGGTCTATCCCGCAGTGACAGCGAAACAATGGCCCATGTATCTTTTTTTTTCTTTTCCTTTCTTTTGTTCTCTTTTTATTTGAGTCTTTTCCCGTATCGCTTTATATAATGTATCGTTATAATGTTGTTCGATGTCCTCTATTGAAGTGTCGTTCCTTATCCTTCCCCGATCTTCCCTCTGAAGATTCAGAAGTGCTGTTTTATGAGTCGTCCAATTTGATTCTGAATTTAACTCGGCAATATCTCCCGTTACCTTGCCGCGAGTGTTCAAGTGCCACTCCGGAAGCTCCCACGTGTGATTCACGAGTGTGCCCTTCGCGGTTACAGTCGCACCGCAACTGGCGCCTTTCACCTTCGGTGACGAAGCCGCCAATGCGGGAGAAATGGCGACCGTTCAATGCGCCGTGATAAAAGGCGACCTGCCTATCGACATAATCTGGTCGTTTAACGGGCGTGTGATCGACATCGCGAATGGCGCATTCGACGAGCACAATTACGACAATCCCGACATAGTGATAAGCAGGAGTAGCAAACGGGCCAGCCAACTGACGATCGAATCGGTAGCCGCAAGACACGCGGGCGAGTACTCGTGCACTGCGAGCAACACGGCCGGGACCGCTACCCACTCTTCGGTTCTTTCGGTGAACGGTACGCTTATCCAGTTTGAATCAATGACGGTTGGGTGGTTGGTTGGACGCACGAAATACCGGGTTATGCTTCTCTTAGCGCTTTGTGGCATCCAGGAAAGATTGCGTGTACGGTAATGCGCCGCAGCTCTGAGATGTAACTGATGACAATCGGTAGTTGAGTAGAAAATGTCAATGAGATATCAATAGTATTCCTTTGTTGGTCTTTCTCTATCGGCAAGCTCTCAAGCAAATTGCAACCTCAAAAAAGAACTCGTGAAAGACCCGGAAGGCTGAGATTTTTACGTTTTTGATCTCTTTCTCACGTGTTATTTCCCTTGTCCTGTTTCCGGTTCAGTGTGAAGTAGCTTTTCTGTGATCTTGACAGTACCGCCGCGCATCGCCCCTTTCGAAATGGCCGACAAGGCGGTGAATTGGGGTGACTCCGTCTCGGCGGTCTGTACGGTGGTTAACGGCGACACCCCGTTAGAGATTACGTGGGCGTTAAACGGAATGCCTATCGAGGAGAATCATCGAATATCCGTGACCACTACCAAGAGGAACAGCCTGCTGTCCATAGATTCTGCGAGCCCGAGTCACGCGGGCGCTTACACTTGCGTTGCCTCCAATGCTGCCGGCGCAACCACTTATTCCGCGGAGTTGACAGTCAACGGTATCTACGATAATCGTTAGACACGAATGTTGGTCTTGAAATCGCTCATCCCTCTTATTCTCCTCTTCCATTCCTCCCCGATCGAAACTCGCGTGCATAATCGAACGTCTAATGGAAAGAGTTAACGGCAACAACGGCGGCTATTCTGACAACTCTATTCATTTCCTCTTCCTCTTCAAGTCTTTCTCTAGTCTCGCCGCGTCAGGTAATCACGTTGTCAAGAAGATTGACGGTTTACATAAAAAAGAGAGAGGGGAAAAAACACGTAGAACTCGTTGCAGTCGCACCGCAAATCGCACCGTTCGCTATCGCCGAGGAACCAGCCAACTGGGGCGATTCCATTTCCGTGGTGTGCGCCATCCTCAAGGGTGATTTACCGATTGAGATCACGTGGGCGTTAAACGGCGAGCCGATCCGGCCAGAACGTTCGGACGTTAATATCCTGGCGACGACGCGGAAGAATAGCATCCTCAGCATCGAGTCCGTGGCCGCGAGACACGCAGGAGAATACACGTGCTCGGCGTCGAATAAAGCCGGAGCGACCAGTTATTCAGCGACTTTAGCTGTGAACGGTACATCTCGTCTGAGAGATTCCCTACGCATTATATCACTTTATTTCCCTTTACATCCTATCATCGTTTATTATCCGTCATTATTCTCCCCCCCCCCCTTCTAAAATTGTCGTCGATGGTCAATCGCGGTCTTCAAGGCGTTATCAGATCGTAAAGACACGTGCTATTGTACTCGTGATTGTCAATGTTACGTCGGCAGTCAACGTTACGTTCGCAGTAGATTAGTCGCTACACGATCGGTCATTTGTCCACTTTAGTTGCTCCGGAGATAGCGCCTTTCGTACTCAGTGAGAAGCCGGCGAATTGGGGAGAGACAGTCACCGCGACGTGCACCATTTTGAAGGGAGACCAACCGATACAGATCGAGTGGGCGCACAACGGCCAGCCGATCTCTCATGATTTCTCCGATATAGCGATCGTCACCAGCAAACGCGTGAGCCTACTCACGATCGACGCCGTTACGGCTAGCCACGCCGGAGAATACACTTGCGTAGCCACTAACGCTGCTGGTGGGACGAGCTATTCCGCTTCCTTAGCCGTCAATGGTACCATATGACGTTCTTCGAAGTTATTATTAATTCTACAGTGCATGTATGAGTCGTCCACTCATGTAGCTTGACACTGATACTATTCACAGTATTCACACCCTCATTCCCAAGAGGTCCTCACGTCCCTTCACATTCTCAGGTCTGACGAAAGTGACAGGCTGTGCTCATGACATCGCAAGATGAAGAGAGAAATTCAAGTATACATGTCATAGATGTTGCTATCTATTACAATTGTATTAAGCTTCGTGATATGGTATTAAATATGGATCTGGCGAGAAACGCGCGCGACATTTAAAGTTTGACGAAAGCAGAATAGGGCTATAATTAAGACACACACGTCCCTAGTTGCCCCCGAAATCATGCCGTTTGTGATCGGCGAGGAACCGGCAAATTGGGGTGACACCATTACCGTAACTTGCACGGTATTGAAGGGCGATCACCCGATCCAGATCGAGTGGGCACTCAACGGCGAGCCAATTTCTCGAGATCATCCCGACATATCGATAGTTAGTACCAGCAAGCGCGTCAGTCTGCTTACGATCGATGCCGTGACAGCGCGCCACGCCGGGGAGTACACCTGCACGGCTAGCAACGTTGCTGGTGGAACGAGTTATTCCGCATCACTGGCCGTGAACGGTATAAAGGTCTTTCCACGTCTTGTGTTTCGCGTAGCTTTTCTCGCCCTATCGTGCATGTGCAGAACGGTACATCACTCCCCACGATTTCCTTCAATCCCTTTCTTTCGTGCGAAAGCACGAAAAAGAATATTACCAATTTGATGCTGATCAAATCTCGTCGACAATCCTTCCCTCCTATTTTAGCGATATTAGGAACAATTCAGGCTCGTCGTGGAAAGAATTGATTCTACGAGCATGATTGCGATGCTTCTCTCCAATCAAATAATTATTATAAGTCCAATATTTAGTATCTTTATTACCTTAGATAAAATTAAATCTGTCGGTTGTGGAATTTATCTCTGACTGTTTGTTATTGTAATATTATAGTTGCGCCGCACATAGGGCCTTTCGCGATCAGTGACGGACCGGCGAATTGGGGTGACATGGTTTCAGCAACGTGTTCCATTATGAAAGGCGATTTTCCCGTAAAGATCGTTTGGACGTTTAATGGCAAACCGATTAGTATGCACTACTCGGATATCACGATTACGAATATAAATAAACATATGAGTGCTCTCAGCATCGAATCCGTGGCCGCGAGACACGCGGGCGAGTACACGTGCGTAGCTACGAACAGAGCCGGCAACGTCAGCCACTCGACCATCCTCGTTGTCAACGGTACCTATACATATCTCCAGAAGCACACATGCACGTCAGCTAAACGTCGTACAGCACTTGCCTAATCCATCACTGCGATTCATAATTCATCATAAACCCGCTCATCGCATTGTCTTAATCTCATGAATACGACCCTTGTTCCTAATCGCTCGTGATCGCTCCCGACGACTGTCTCGCGAGGACCGTAAAGACCATGAGAATCGCGAGAGGGGATTTCACCGACGGGGATTGTTATTTTACCGTACTTCTCACGCGCGATCCGCGATCGCAGTTGCTCCGCAGATCTTCCCGTTCACGTTCGGCGACGAGCCGGTGAACTCGGGCGAGGCGATCTCTGCGACCTGCTCCATTCTCAAGGGTGACTTTCCGATGGACATTACCTGGGCGTTCAACGGCGAGCCGATATCCGCCGAGAGTACAGATCAGTTCTCTATCACGAAGGGCAAACGCCTCAGCGTCCTGTCGATCGATGCTGTCGCGGCTAGACACGCCGGCGAGTACACTTGCACCGCGTCGAACAAAGCCGGAGCCTCCAGCCATACGGCCGCTCTAGCCGTGAACGGTAACACCGCGCGCATGTATACACGAGCATACACGCGACAACGTCTCTTCCTTCGCCGGGCGAAGACAAAACCGTCCCTCCTTTTCATTATCCCTTTCAACCTCTTCAACTCGCGCTCACAGTCTTTTCAACGTTTCCTTTACACTTCGTCGAATACGGGGAGTACGATGAGGACGCGTCTACCTGTCGTCTGGCCTTATCGCGCATTCGCGATAACCGCGGAGATTTTGCGCTCCGCTATTCTATTACGTCGTGTAGGCTCGAAGCAACGGCATTACAAATATTCTCTCACTGAGCTTGACTATCTTTATATCTTTCTCGAACTTTAAACTATTATTTATCGTATTATTTGTATATAAATATACCGGAAGAGCGTAAATCAATAACGAAACAAATATTTAAAAATGTAAATTAGATCACGCGCGACGTTTTTCTATATAATATCTTTCAATAGGCATCTTTGAGACGGTTTTTCTCGTGTACTGGTGTACAGTTACTAGGTGTTCGAACTCGATGGGTTTGTCTGTGAATAGGTTTATCATACTTTGGAAAATCGTTTTCAGTCGCCCCGCAGATAGCACCGTTCTCGATCAGCGACGAGCCCGCGAATTGGGGCGAGGCGGTCTCGTCGGTCTGCACGGTCGTGAAGGGAGACTTGCCGATCGAAGTGTCGTGGGCGTTGAACGGCGAACCTATCACCAAGGAGAATTACGGAGATATATCGATATCGAGCACCAACAAGCGAGTCAGTCTAATGACAATCGAGGCCGCGAGCCCGAGACACGCCGGGGAGTACACTTGCACAGCCTCGAATGCTGCCGGAGCGACGAGTTACTCCGCCACCTTGGCTGTGAACGGTACTGGCATTGCAATTGCATGAAGTGCCTCGCTACGATTGAGACATTGAGTTTGGAATTCTGCCTGCAAAAATAACTTAGACGAAACTGCCCTCCTACCCTCGCGTAACAGCGATAACACGATTAACACGGCACCCCTTTAAAACTGTCCCGTCGCGTGAGGTATAATTGATAACGTACGAACACGAAGATTTAATAAAGACACGACAGCTAAGATTATTAAGGAAGTGATGGAAACGTTGAAAGCGGGGTACGTTTGCTCGACGATGCATATATAATTATATTCCAGATTCTACGAATTTGGTTGATTAAAACAAAGGGTTTATATATATTATATATATATATATATAGTTATTGATCACTTTCCGCGATTCTTTTCAGTCGCTCCGCAAATCGCTCCATTTTCTATCAGTGAAGAACCGGCTAATTGGGGCGAGCAAGTCTCCGCAGTGTGTAGCATTTTGAAGGGTGACCTACCGATCGAAATACGATGGAGCCTCAATGGCGAAATTATTACGCGTCTCACTCATCCAGACGTGATAATCACGAATACCGGGAAAAAGACATCCGTCCTGACCATTGAATCTGTGACTGCCCGTCATGCTGGCGAATATAGCTGCGTCGCGAGCAATCTGGTTGGATCTGTCACCCGTTCCGCCGCTTTATCGGTCAATGGTATTTAAAAAAAAAAGCCGCATGTCAAGACGTAGTGTCATTGCCAGCACTTTATCCCGCAAAGTATTTGGAAATCTATCCTTCCCAGCAACAAATTCAAATCTCTAAAGCTATCGGTACCAGAATCTCTCCTTGGATATCGATCCATATCTTGAAAAACCTAAGCAAACCTTCAATTTTATTCCCTTCGTATCTTACGTTTCAAATAAAAATCGCAAAAGCTGATCGTTCCTCGTGTTTTTCGATTTTCAAGGCTAGGAAATCCAAGTGTGTATTCATCGGATTTCGCAGGAATATTATACGTGATTTTCTCATCTTTCTCGAGCCGTTATGCTTTATCTTCTTGTTCGTATCGCAGTCTCCCCACAGATAGCACCGATCTCCTTCGGCGAGAATCCCGTTAACGCCGGAGACTTGGTGTCGGTGCAATGCGTGGTGACCAAAGGCGATTTTCCTCTGGAGACCACGTGGACCTTCGACGGCCGTTCCATACAATCTTATCATGGTGACGTGATCGTGTCCGATACCGGAAAGCGCGTCAAACAACTGACCATCGAATCGGTAGCTGCGCGACACGCCGGGGAGTATACCTGCGTTGCTTCAAACGCGGCTGGATCGGTCTCCCATTCGGCCATTTTGGACGTGAATGGTACACCTTTCGACAAGTCTATGGCCGCGATTCGCATTTCTGTATTTAGTCATCTTTTATCCGAATTTACTCCCTCATCTGATTTATCCACCCCTCGAGGTCTCGTCCCCGTTTTATATTTTTATCCCACGTCGTTATTTTTCTTTGAGTTTCTTCGCTTTTCATATTACTCGTAGCACGACGTGTGTCTGTGTTCTCTAGAGCCCGTCACTGTCACTTTAGCCACCGAATGTTGTTATTGAACGTGACATTTTTTCTCAATTCCCTTGGTTACACATGCCTGTTCTCTCTTTTGATTTTATTGTTAATTAGCATCGCGAAACATACAGTGTCATACAAATACAAGAACGACACGCTCGCCATAACACGGATCATAAAGCGGAAGCAAGAAGAAACGAAGAGAGGACGAAAGAAGCGAGGACGTTTCGCGAAATAATACGACTTCCCGTCGTCGATTTGATAATCGCGCTACTCCGCCTGTGCTGATCTAGCCCTGCGGCTTCAAGACACACACTCTCTCTCTCTCTCCTTTTCTGATCTCTTTCTCTTTCTCTCTTCCAGTCATTCCGAAATTATTGCCATTCTCGTTCGGCGAGGAGCCGCTTAACTCGGGTCAAGTAGTAACGGTACCGTGCGCAGTGGTCGAGGGCGATCCACCCTTGCAGCTCCGTTGGACCTTAAACGGTCATGCGATCTCGCCGCATTCCGGAATCTCGATCGTGGATCTGGGCGGACGCGGCGCCATACTGAGCATAGGATCCGTCCAGGCGACCCATGCTGGAACGTACACGTGTGTCGCGGAAAACCTTGCCGGCAGACACGAGCTCTCGGCCGATCTCATTGTGAACGGTGCATACTGATCCGCAAGAATCTACTTCGATATTTCGTTGACTCCTGCAAATTCTCCTCCCCCCCCCCCCATCCAAGCAGCTTCCTCATCCGTCATCCTAAACTGCCGCTTCTTCCCGTAGACACTCGTTTGATCAAAATCGATTTTTTTCCCTCAAATGTCCGTCGCGCTCTTACCGATTCCTGTGCGATAAAGTTTTTAGGTTGCGATCGTAATTTTTGCGGATGCGGCCAGACACGAGAGCAGGCTGTTACGAGATTATGGGAATTATCACCGGGCTAACCGTGCCCGGTGATATCGCGTCTTAGATCTCACGCAGCGCAGATTCGCCTCGATAACCGGGACGTTTATTCTCGCCCGCGTGTCTCTCTCTCTCTCTTTCTCTTTGTCTATTATTGCCTGTTGTCTCTAGTTTCTGTTCCGTTCTCTATCTCCCGGCAGTCGCTCCACATCTGCAGCCGTTCGCGTTCGACGAGGCCAACTCCGGCGATCTGATAATCGTCCATTGCGCGGTCGTGAAGGGGGACACGCCGATTTCGCTCAAGTGGTTGTTCGAGGGTCGCCATTTAGAGGTAGGCGACGGAGTGGGTATCACCGCGTTGGGGGATAGAGTCTCGGCCCTGACGATACCCGCTGTTAGGGGCGAGCACGCCGGGGAGTATGCTTGCGTCGCCGATAATCCAGCGGGCAGTGCTCGGCACAGCGCCCATCTGAAAGTGAACGGTACAGAGAAAACGAACACACGATCACAAAAGCATCCAGTAAAACAGAGAACAAAATAAAAAAAAATATATATATATATACTTATATTTTCTTTAACACAAAGCGAAACCGCGCGGCATGATGATGGTGTTTAACGGGCGTACGCGTAGTGAGAGTACCACCGTTTTGTATGCGTGTTACTATTTGAGCGGAAAGCAGTGGTACGTTTACCCTTTTATTCGGTTGTAGATTTTTATATATATTATATTTATATCTATCAGTAGAGCGTCTCAATATGTTAGATTTACGACCCTTGCTGCCGCTTAACGTACGTCGTAAAAATCTCCAATCTGTCTGTCCTAACTGTTGTGATGATATTATTATTACGAGATATGTGTGTCTGGAAATCTGCATTGCTCGACGCATACTCCTCCCTTCTATCTATAGAGAGTTGTCTTCCTTGTAACGAGGTTAAACCGTTTAGCTGATTCGCATAGGCGAGAGTAGTTTGCGCCCACGACTTGTTTGAATCGAGGTACGAGGCGTCGATTACTACGAGATGAGCCGTACTCCCGTTCTCTCCCGGCCCAGAACTGTCTCTCATTCTCTGTCACTCCGCATCCCTTCTCTCATCTCGATAGCTCGGTTCCCGAAGTGTGTTATCTCATCAGTCGATTCAATCGAAGGGCTGCCAGTCTCGATTATTCCGCATGTAATTAGTTTAGCGCCATCGATTATTTGTCGTGCAATCTACGGGGAATAACAGCACGCCGGATACAAGTGAGAGGCAACGTTAGATTCTTGGACGGAAGAGCGTATTACAGAAAACGAAACACGCAGACGACGACAGACGATCGACACGATCGTTCGCGTCGATCGACGATCGAGGGAACGAGGGAACCGGAAATGAGGATCGTTACGGGAGCATGGATCTATCTGCCGTTCCGTTGCAGTCCTGCCACGGATCAGTCCGTTCGATTTTGGAGACCGACCGATCTATGCCGGGCAGGCCGCCCAATTGGCATGCATGGTGCCGATAGGCGACACGCCGATCGAGATCGCCTGGACCCACGAGAGCGAAGCGTTGTCGCAGTTCATGGGATTCAGCGTCGGGAAACTCGGCCCACGGACGAGTATACTACTGATCGAGCCGGTAACACCGGAGCACGGCGGACGTTACGCGTGTGTCGCTAGTAATCCGTCGGGCAGGGTGATCCACGAGGCAACCTTACGAGTCCACGGTTAGGTCCAGAGTAAAAAACGGAGCACTGAGAATGACATGACGTTGATAATTGATAATGATGGTTGAGCGAAGTTTCGGAATGATAAAAAAAAAAAAAGAAACGCGGCCGCGCAGGTCCCGCGCGAGTATTTGAGTGCAGGCTTGATTGGTTGCATCTTATTCATCGTTGCTGTGACGCTGATCGTGTGTTTTTTCCCCCTGTTGGCGAAAGCTTTCTGGAATTTCAGTTGGTTGGAGCTCGCGCTCAGCCCAACTTGTACACAGAGCGTTGCTTTCGTCGCCGGTGACGACCTTCTCGCGCGTACACTCTTTCTCTCGCTGTCTTGCCACTTTCTTTTCACACTTTCTATCTCTGTTTCTTTCTCTCTCTCTCTCTCTCTCTCTCTCTCTCTCTCTCTCTCTCTCTCTCTCTCTCTCTCTCTCTCTCTCTCTCTCTCTCTCTCTCTCTCTCTTTTTCTATCTCTATCTATATTTACTTCTCACTGCTGTAATTTCCTCTTTACTATGTATCCGCCGGTCTTTCGAGCGAGCGAACGAGCAATCAATCCGAATTCCTTTGCGCTCCGAGAAACGATAGCTTTTTCCGAGCCGTTGGTCTTTCCTCGTTTATTTTACCGCCTCGTTATCTTGCTCTCATCGTCAGCCGCTCTTCTGCGACTTTTTTACGTTGGCTTCGATCATCCCTGCGGCAAAGTAACGCGACGCTCAGGATGTACCTTCCCTTCGCACGCGAATCTCATCGCGTTTCTACATCCTTCACGAACGCGTTCGCCGTTCCCGTAGCACAGACGATCTAAATATGCCACTTTTTTTGCGATCGCAGGATTGCGTAGGTCTCACATGCAAGTTGCATAATTATCCGTCTCGTGTACGTTCGAGTGTCGATTTATACCTCACCGTACCCCCATTCGCGCTAAAACGCGTCCTTGTACTAAGATGACCGACCGACCATCCAACCACATCTCAGAATTCATCTCCCACGATGAATTCATCACAGCCCTACATCCACGAATGAATTCCCCCAAACACGCCCCCTCCTCGCCCCCCTCGCCATTACCTCTCACCACACATCTTGCCTTGTTCATTTTGTAGACGCGTGTGTAGCGTAGTAGACACTTAATATGCATGGGTTTATACATGAACGAGCGTAATCGAGTATTATTCGTAAACGCGGTACAGCATGATGCACCGTGCTCGAGTACAAATTCGATAGCGCTTCGTGCATGCTCGTCGTTAGGCTCCTTCAGAGCTGAAGCCGTATAGTCTCTCTTTCCGCATGCATCTCCTCTCTTTTTCACTTTCTATCTATCTATCTCTCTCTCTCTCTGTTCCATGCATTAGATACCCGCATAATCATTTCAGAATCCCGCATGCCGTACATTCTATTCATCGCAGTAGCAGGAGCGTGTCGCGTTTTGTTCTGCATGCGACAAAATTGCCACAATTCGAGTCGATTTTAATAGTATTACGAATATTTAATGTCTAATATCGATAACTGCTAATTGGCAATTTTATTAGTTCATTTTAAACACAAACAAATACTTTTAACTTTGACGAAATTCAAAAATTTATTTTTTAAATTTCTTTTTATTGTTATTATTTTAGATTTCATGGAACTCAAAGAAAGCAATCGAATAAGTAATTGCTCATTAGTATAATTATTATACACTTGATTGAATAAATCTAAATAAGTCTAAATTTTATTGACATATTATTTTATATTAAAGAAGTTTATTGTTATAAATAATAAGTTCCAAGATTTCTAAAAAGTGGACGACTCGAGTTTTCAAGCGACTGGCTCTTGGATACTGCATAATCCCGAGTGCGCAAAAGTGCATCGTGGCTAATCTATTTATTCTGTAATAGTACCTCCTCGTTGGATCCTGGAACCTACCGATAAGGCATTTGCTCAAGGATCCGATGCACGAGTGGAGTGCAAAGCCGACGGATTCCCCAAGCCTCAAGTCACATGGAAGAGAGCTGCTGGTAAGCAAACACTTGCCGCAGTCTGACAAATAACGAATCTTTCTACTTGCGTGCATTAAAATTAAATATATACGTTTGTTCCATCTTACAGGGGATACGCCGGGAGATTATACCGACTTGAAATTGAGCAACCCTGACATTAGCGTGGAAGATGGCACCCTCTCTATTAACAACATACAAAAGACGAATGAAGGCTATTATCTTTGTGAGGCTGTTAACGGCATTGGATCAGGGTTATCAGCTGTCATTCTCATTTCGGTTCAAGGTATTTCACGTTTAATTATTTTGCATTTTGCCATAATTTCTACTGCGCTTTATACATCTTTTTGCAATATTTTTTCAGCTCCTCCACAATTTGAAATTAAACTGAGGAACCAGACCGCTCGTCGTGGAGAACCAGCCGTATTGCAATGCGAGGCGCAAGGAGAGAAACCAATCGGTATTTTATGGAACATGAACAACAAGAGATTGGACACAAAGAGCGATTCTCGTTACACTATTCGCGAAGAAATCTTGGCCAACGGAGTATTGTCCGACCTGAGCATCAAACGAACCGAAAGGAGCGATTCTGCCTTGTTCACTTGCGTAGCCACGAATGCCTTCGGTAGCGATGACACTAGCATTAACATGATTGTACAAGGTTGGTTCGTATATAATTATACATAACATATTATTAATAAATCAACAAAACATTTGAAGTCAAGATCTAATTTGTGCGTTTTTTTTTTTAAATAGAGGTGCCAGAAGTTCCTTATGGTCTCAAAGTGTTGGATAAATCAGGACGTTCGGTGCAATTATCGTGGGCTGCACCTTATGACGGAAATAGTCCGATCAAACGATACGTTATCGAGTACAAGATCAGCAAGGGTTCCTGGGAAACTGATATTGACCGGGTGCTCGTACCTGGCTCACAACAGAACGTAGCCGGAGTGTACAATCTAAGACCTGCGACCACCTACCACCTTCGAATCGTCGCTGAGAACGAAATTGGCACATCTGAGCCGTCTGACACGGTCACTATTATCACCGCTGAGGAAGCACCTACGGGTCCGCCAACTTCCGTCAAAGTGGACGCTCTCGATCAGCATACGCTCAAGGTAACGATTAGAAAAATCGTTTTACGATACTTGTAGATTACATGCAATAAATGTAAATTCCATTAGGTAACATGGAAACCGCCTCCGCGCGAGGACTGGAACGGTGAGATTCTCGGCTACTACGTTGGATACAGACAGTCGTCGGACAAGCCGTACATGTTCGAGACCGTCGATTTCTCCAAGGAAGACATAAAGGAGCACCACTTGCAGATCGCAAACCTCAAGACCTACACTCAGTACGGCGTAGTCGTTCAGGCATTCAACAAGGTCGGCTCCGGACCAATGAGCGAGGAACGCAGGCAGCACACTGCAGAAGGCGTGCCCGAGCAACCGCCTCATGACACTACTTGCACTACTCTTACCTCTCAGACTATCAGAGTGTCCTGGGTGTCGCCGCCACTCAGCGCGGCCAACGGCGTTATCACCGGATACAAAGTTAGTAAAAACGCGACTCGAGAAGGAGGCATAAAACCTTTTGCAGTAGCGTCTTTAAATATTTGCTTTAGGTCATCTATGGACCGTCCGACACGTGGTACGATGAGAATACGAAGGACACCAAGATCACGTCTTCCAGCGAGACCATTTTGCACGGCCTCAAGAAATACACAAACTACAGCATGCAGGTTCTGGCTTTCACATCCGGCGGAGACGGCGTTAAGTCCGCACCGATTCACTGCCAGACCGAGCAGGATGGTAATTGAGAAACTGTTCAACGTGCAAAAGCATATTTTTTTTCGGATATACTATATTTTTCGTGTCTACTTTCAGCACCCGAAGCTCCCATCGCTATCAAAGCTCTAGTCATGTCTTCGGAGTCTATTCTTATCTCATGGCGTCCACCTAGCCAACCTAACGGAGTTATTTCTCAATATACCGTTTACACAAAAGCTGATAATGCAGAAGAGCCGACTAGCCAGAAAGTACCACCGAACCAATTAACTCATGAAGCATCTGGATTAGATAAGCAACTCAGATATGAATTCTGGGTGACCGCTAGCACAAATATCGGCGAAGGTGAAGCTTCCAAAATAGTGGCCTTAGCACCAAGTGTTCGAGGTAATTTCTTATTTCTTAGTTCACTCAAAATTCGTATTTTTTTCATTACGATAAATTAGATCCGTGAACCGGTTCATGGCTTCTTATAAATCAAAAAGTGTTCCAAGTTTTATATTTAATGCGTTCTTACAGTACCGGCCAAGATTGCATCGTTTGACGACAAGTTCACCGCAACATACAAAGAAGACGTCAAGTTACCTTGTCTCACTGTCGGCGTACCCGCACCGGAAGTAACATGGAAGGTACGAGGCGCTACTCTTCAGCCGAGCGACCGACTGAGACAATTACCCGAGGGATCGCTATTTATCAAGGAAGTCGACCGCGCGGATGCTGGGGAATACTCTTGTTACGTGGAAAACTCCTTTGGACACGACACCGTGACCCATCAGCTGGTTGTACACGGTACATAAATATTCCGGCATATGGAGATTTTATTTACTGATTTCAGTTATCGATTACATTAAAATTAACGTTATATTTTCGCAGCTCCTCCGCACTCGCCGCAGGTCACTCTTACCGCTACCACCACCAACTCTTTAACGATGAAGTTACGCCCTCATCCCACCGACAATGCACCGATTCATGGCTACACGATTCATTACAAACCCGAGTTTGGCGATTGGGAAACCGTTCAGATCAGCTCCACGGCACAGAAATATACTCTCGAGAATTTGTGGTGCGGTTCCCGATATCAGATCTACGTCACAGCTTACAACGGGTAACTTTATCAGAACTTTGTCAGATTTGTAAAGCGATTTTTGCAACGAGAAATTTTGTACACGTGAGAGTCTTTTGCAGAATTGGAATCGGCGATCCTTCAGACATCCTGAACACGCGCACAAAGGGCTCCAAACCGATCATCCCCGAAGCGGCGAGATTCATCGAGGTATCCACGAACAGCATCACTCTGCACTTGAGCGCCTGGTCGGATGGTGGCTGCCCCATGTTGTACTTCGTTGTCGAACATAAGAAGAAGTAAGATAAAAAAAGATAATAACACGGCGAACGTTCAGTCCGATATCGAGGTCGATAGTTAAAGGCGCGTGTTTCGCATTCTTCAGGCTGCAGCAGGAATGGAACCAGGTTTCGAACAACGTCAAGCCGGGCGGTAATTTTGTAGTATTAGATCTGGATCCCGCTAGCTGGTACCATTTGCGCGTCACAGCTCACAACAATGCCGGTTTCGCCGTGGCTGAGTACGAATTCGCGACTTTGACGGTGACTGGCGGTGAGTATGGGTGGTCATTTGACGCACGGCGGCGACTCGTAGCCGGTGCCAATGGTGACTGGATTGAACGGTCGCCGAAACGTTTTCTGTTCCAGGCACCATTGCACCGGCCCGCGAGCTACCGGACGTGAACGGTGGTGGCAACGACGAAGACCCGATGAAAATTTTCATGGCTAACTTAAATCTGGTCGTACCTGTGGTAGCAGCCATACTCGTCATAATCGTTGCCGTCATCGTGATCTGCGTTCTCAGGGGGAAGGGTCATGGTAGCGATAAAGGTAATCGTTATCTACTCTTTTTCTTCAAACAGGCACGATCGCACCTCCCGTACGTAATGGTAACGAAAACTCCGCGGATGTGAGACGGTACTTCCCATGGTTACCTAGCTGGCTCGACGTAAACGTGGTGGTGCCGGTCGGCGCGACGGTTGTTGTCATAATAGTAGGAATAGTTGTCATTTGCGTGGCGCTCTCGAGACGAACTCGAGGCCCGGAACAAACAAGGCTGCGAGGTATCTCTTCAGCCGACGAGAAATATTACGAGGGACAATGTATACAAATTTTTTTTAATTACTTTTACTTGTAAGTCATAAAGACGGTGAAAGTTTGTCAGGAAATAAAACTGCAATGAAATAAAACCTCGAAATCTTAATTAACTAATCAAGAAAAAGAAAATCACAAATATGCTGATCGTAGATATTATCTCTATTTTGTAATACTATCATAATTTCTTGACGATCGATTCACGCGTCGGCCACCCTAGTCTTGAAATCCTCCAAATATTTCATAATTTTCCTCCTATGTTTTCCTTTTATTTCACAAGCGTGGGTGATGGCATATATAATGAATATAATACATCAAGAGTAAGATCAGAAAAATATTGAAATGTACGTGCATTCACAGTTGTTAGATCGACCGTCCTTATTTCAGATGACGTAGTCTATCAGCAAACCGGAGTTGGCGGCGCTACCCTGGACAAACGCAGATCCGATCTTCGCGACGAACTGGGATACATCGCACCACCGAATCGCAAGCTTCCACCCGTACCCGGCTCGAACTACAACACCTGCGATCGTATCAAGCGAGGTACAGTTATAAGTAAGCCACAACTGCCAACACTTACCTTTTAGACAAGTTTCGAATACTTGTTTATAGTTGTTGTCGCATCGGCACGATAGTTCCTTCTTTCATCTTTTCTCAAGGGATACACATCGAGATATTCGCACATACAACGTTAGGCTCCCGATCAGTGTCGGACAGATCCCTAGGCCAGACAGAACCCATACACACAATCATTGCCAGTTTCTTCTTTCGTTCGCCACGCTTCGAAATGTTTTTATATACGTTATCGAGTTTGTATGTCCCTCCAGCGGAGATATAACGTTCATTCTTACTTCCTACTTGTTTGCGCTTACCACGCCGTTGGTGCCTAACGAGTGTCGATTGTATCGACTTACGTATTAATTATTATCTTAAAAAAAAGAGAGAATAAAGAGCACCTTCTCCCTAGAGAATCCTCTAAAGAGAACAGAACAGGGCTATTGGCAGAAACAAATCTTGATAGGCGCCAGCGTGTCGTACGACCTTTGTAGTATGTGTTTGATAGGTGGAACTGGCTCGTTAAGGAGTCACTCGACGTGGGATCCGAGGCGACACATGTATGAGGAATTGAGTCACTACGCGCCCAACAGGAGATGCCCACCGCCACCACGTATGGGCAGCGCGGACGGTCTTTCGCACAGAGGTTGGTAATAGCAATTTTGGTTAACGGGGCATCCGGGATTTGCCCGATCGCCCTACGAGATTGATAATCGCAGGCGGCAGCCGGCGATGTTGCTGGCTCATCCCAGCCCGGTCTTCGTAAGTCTCCCTCCCGTTTCGTGAAACTTCGCATCACGTTAACGGCACGTCTCGTTTCTCGATGTTTGCACGTTTCCGCATGCCTGCGTTCATAGCACGCCGACAAATAACACGAATCACATAGGAAAGAACTACATTTATTTACTCATTGTCTTTCCTAAGACAAAAGTTTCTATGCCCGTTATCGTCATATCGATTTTTAAGATTTCCAGGATAGATAAGAGTAATTTTGAATATTTTAGATCAAATGGATAAGTGAAATTAAAATGACTAATTAATTGAAGAATATCACATTATTTCACATGTAACAAAGATTATGTGATTAATCGATAAGATGATCGGGCGTCAATGAACTCGAGTTTACTTAAATACATGTTTAATAATGCATGATCAATTATTGAAGACTTAATGATTTAACATAGAATGAGAATCGAGGAAAGAAGAAACGTTAAAGTGAGTAAAAGAAATTTCTTTGCTCGTTTAAATTTGGATAGAAGGAGCATGTAAAATCAATAAGGGGAAGGTTTGTTTATAAATAATTTTTTTCGATTCCATTCTTAATCAAGCTAAACTTAGGAATTGTCGGAAATATACTTTACACACGGGAAACAATCTTTATGGCAATCTTTATGGCAATCTTTATGGCAATCTTTATCGTTCAACAATGTCTCGTAGATTTACCGCCCGTAGCGGCAGAGTCTACCCTGGTTGATTGTCCATTTGCAGGTATGGAGGATGAGATTTGCCCATACGCTACCTTCCATCTATTGGGATTCCGCGAGGAAATGGACCCGAGCAAAGCTATGCAATTCCAGACTTTCCCTCATCCAGGAAATGGCCACTCTGGCACTATGGGACCACCCGTGGGACATCCCACTAACGCTTCTGCTCATAGCCGCTCTGGATCTCAGTCTATGGTATTTTCTAATACCTCTTTTGTGTATTTAAGCAATTTATTCTCACGTTATTGCGTTAAAATTTTTGATCAATCAATTATAAGGGAAAAATACATTTTACGGTCAGAATAATATTATGTGAATTTTATATACATTTCTTTGCCTCAGCAAACCACGTGCCGTTACTTACGGTCTTGAACCGTAGTCTCCAAACTAAAGCTAGAATAGTACAATCTATATAATTAAATTGATAATAAATTTATTAATACTAATACCTTAGAATATAGGAAATACACGATATAGAATTTTTGAGAACACTTGTAAAAAACAAATTATTTTGCTTATTGATTTTTCCCACAGCCCCGTCAAAACGGCCGCTACTCTCGAGTACCATCCCAAGGAGGCGGCAGCGGCACGCACAATGTTTTCTCACCTGAATACGACGATCCGGCTAACTGCGCTCCCGAGGAAGACCAGTACGGGTCACAATACGGACAGTACGGCGCACCTTACGATCACTACGGATCTCGCGGATCGGTCGGACGTCGCAGCGTAGGCTCGGCTCGCAACATTCCCATCTCTGGCTCGCCGGAACCGCCCCCACCGCCGCCGAGAAACCATCAGGATCAGAATAACTCCAGCTTCAACGACAGCAAGGAGAGCAACGAGATCAGCGAGGCCGAATGCGATCGCGATCAGCTTGTCAACCGCAACTACGGCGGTCAGTAGAAAGATTCGCGATAACTCGCGATACGGAGAACGAGCACGGGGGAGTCCATGAAGCTGAGACTCGACCCGGTCCGACCGGGAAGTTGCAAGACTCTTTCCCGTTCGAATCCTGCCGGTCCAGCGACATGCTCCCTCTCGGAGGAACGATCTCGCTCTGATTCAGCCCTTACTTACTGATGCTCGTTTCATATGCATTAAGCATTATTAGGCGTACGGCGGCTCATTATGCGGACGTATCGCATGGCGGGCGAGTTGCGAATGAAGAAGACTCGCCGCGGACTATGTGTTTTTCTTTCTTTTTTTTTTTGGTCTTTTAATCCTAATAGTTTATATAGTTTCCACAAATTGCATGTTACGTGTTGTCGTAGTAGTTTAATCGTTGTGTCAATCGTGCCGTGTGTTTTTCTATTTCAGTGAATGCTCGCGGCAAGGACGGCATGACCACCGAGGAGATGCGTAAACTCATAGAGAGGTCAGTAGAGCGCGAGTGAGCTTGGTTAACGGTGAACGGTTTTAATTACACCGTTCCTGCCGCTGTGTCTCGAGCGATTTTACTTTCGCGCGAGAGCTGTAATTACCGGTTATTATACCGCGGCATTTTCCGAATCGAGCGATGTTTTCATGACCGCTCGCCGCGGCATCAGCCGCAATCCGATTCGCCTCCACGATCAATTTTCTTTAATGAATCACGCTGTCGATCGATCCTTTCGATTCGCATCCTCGCTACATACCATCATTCGAATACTTGACTATTTGTGCGCGATTGAATTGTCGAATTGACAACGATCGAGTGCACGGTGGTTCACTAGCGACCTTCGAAGAGCCTCGAATGTTTAACTATTTAACTATTTAACGAACGTCTGATCTTTTCTTGTTTCATGACTAATTACGCAGGAAGCCGTAAGTTCGTTAAACATAATCAAAGTCAGGGTGTACAAACGTTAAAGACATGTGAAGAGCTTTTGAGATGCGTCATACCATTTTCCACTGATTTTCATCATCCCATTGAAGTTCAGCCCGATTTGTTTTGCGGCGAGCAGAGTAGACCTTTCAAAGAACCTTTCAAAACGTTGCTTTCAGACATGACAAAGTCCCCAGTCTCTATGGAAAACGCTTACTAATACAACATATGTTCGCATGTAGCTTTGATGAATAATGCCATGTGTAACGTGTAACTGTGTAACTAATTTGACGTTAGAATGTGTGATAAAGATAAGGCGCTGATCGTATTTCCACTGCAGCTAATTGCTACTATAATGCTACTGTCACCGCTATTTAACCCGCTATTCGGGCTGCTTACGCCATTAACGACTGACATGTTTACGATCGTCATTTTTATATTTTATTTATTCATAGCATTATCATTGCCGTCATCGCTGTTAGTTAATTGTTGTTATATAGCGCATGTTTTCATATCCAATTCGCGTACAGAGATCTCTTCCTCGTATAACAATTAGGCTAAACAAACGCTTTTGTCTTTCTAATGTTAAAAATAAATACGAAATTTGCTGTACGAGGAGAGATCTGTAAGCGAGTGGGATTTATTGCGTGGTAAGATGATCTGTCGGTGTCGGATACCAAAAACGCAAATTCCTGTTGCAGAAACGAAGCTCCCGGCCGGCAAACCGGCAGCCCCCACGGCGGTCACGGGGGACTCCTCACACCCTACGATACTGTGGCAGTGTAACCTGTAAATCGTCATCTTCCGTGGTCTTCCGCTTCTCTCGATAGCCAACGGCCGTGAGGAAAGCAGCCGAGAGACGCGGAAATGAAGCGCACGCCAACTCTTCCCCCGGTGCTGTCGTCGGTCCAATTTGCAACGATTTACGATAGAAATTAGAGACGTCGTCGCGAGTAGATAGATTCGATTATCGTGTAAGGTGTACGCGTATTGATTATCATCTCGAGATCGTTATCATCTCGATTACGGACGAGGTTCAGCAGCCCGCCTCGCGAAATGGGACCGCCTCCTTCGCCCTCGCGACCATATCACGCGAATTTTCCTCTTTCTCACGCTCTTTACGGCCTTCCGCTTCTTTCCTTGTACTTCCTCGGGTACGTTCGTTTGCATTTGATCCTGGGGGAAGGCCAACTCATCGAAACTGCCTTGTTTTTGATAAACTTTTTCGAAACCGATTCAGTCGATTACGCACATTCGGGAAGGCCAGACTCAAGACTGTCTGTACTACTGCCCTTATCGCGAAGGAGGCACGATTCGTGAGGTCAGCCACGATGCTTCGTTCGTAACTCTTTTACGAGTCCTGGAACTCCTCGCGCGCACGTTCGATTACATCTGAAATTTTTTTTATACCGACATTGACGATTACCGATCGGAGAAAATGATTTGTGTTTTGATACGTGTCTTCCTCGATGATGCGCGTTCGAACGCGATGTGATTTGTGAAGATACTTGACGACACGAACTTATCAATCGACCATCTATCTTTACACATGACGAAATATTTCGGAGAGACTGAAGGGAATTTGAATTCTCTCGCGCTATCGTCGAACGTGCACGTGGGATTCGAGGCTCGTGAGACTGCCGCGAGAGACTGTCCTGTAGGAAGGCGAACACAGCCGGAAGTCTCGTGTTCGCGGACGCTCAGCTGCGGCAGAGACGCGGCCCGCGATGGTGCTCTCGGCGACGGTGGATTTAACGGGGGTCTTCTGATATATATCCGGGATATAATCCTAGGTTACATTCGTCGCAGGAGTTGCGTAATGGGGGGAAAAAATGGAAAAAAACGTATAAACAACATAATATGCGTATACATGAGATTAGTTGGTCGCTTTTTAAGTCATGGTTGTGCCACACTGCCGCTCCCTGCGGGCGTACGATATATAGATACATACGTACACATATACTATATACATATACTGTACGATTTATAATTTCGTAAACGAAGGTTGTGTCCCCACCCCCGCCCCCCACCCCTACCCGCCACCCCTTGACGATCGGTGATCTTGAGTCTCGACGTCGCGGAGAGCAAAGTTTATAGGGTACGTCGTCGCTTTTTCGTCTTTCGTCGTCGTCGTCGTCGTCCTTCTAGCGATCCGTTTAGACGATCGATTCGAGACATTCCCATCGCTCGCTCGAAAGGGGAGTAGTCCCGTACACGAAAAAACACCGATCGACTGTCCGTAGGAAGAACAATGCGGCAAGCCATCGAGGGAACGCTTCGATATAACACGGCAGGCCAGCCACATAATACTATACAATACATCATCGCCACGCGCGCTGGCGCGTGCACGCAATATACGCCACACTACACTTGCTGTCGTCCTATATGATATAAATATTTAGTCCGCTGTAAACACCTAATTATCCCCCTCGTGCTAATCTTCTACGATCGATTGCGACGTACCGTACGTAAGATTCACTGACATCGCGACGATGATCGTTACAGGTGTAAGCGATTCGAGTAATAAAAAGAAGCTGGTTTAACGTAGATAGCTCTTAAGTCGGACGGATGGTCGCGAGAAGGCGTCGTTGGATCCTCGCGACGAGGCGAGAGGTCGGGATCTGGTTAACGGAACGTATCAGGGACGCGAACCGAAAATGGTCCTGTCTGTCCGCGATCGGACAATTGATCTTTTACTAGTTTGACGAACGAACGAACGAACGAAGCGGATGCTTCCCGAGCTTCTTCGCGGGTGCACCAGCCCGACGTCGCGCGACGCCGCGGTCACGACGCCGCGTCTCATAGTTCGTTTTTATCACGATACTATTTCTAGATATATACATACAAATATAAATATAAATATATATTATATATACACTAACTATATATACATACGTTGTAAGTAGCTATTTCTAGGTGTCGCATTTGTTTGCCGAGGCGATGCGCGAGCCGGCTCCCAGTTGGGCGACCGGGCCAAGAAGTACCCTCGAGAAACAGCAATCACGCGGATTGCAATTGTATTCTCGTGTATTTAACTCTGGATCGTGTTGCACAAGTTACATCTTGCGAGTTATTGTTCCTTGTTAGTGTTAACCATTAACTCGATTCATCTAATTTATCAGATTTACTCATCGAAAGCAAACATTTTGAAAGTTATTTGATATTGATGTTCTATTTATATATGCTGTTACATCTCAAAGTTAACTTCATTCGAGCCGCAATTAGCATGGCCTAAATTGCTACTGCCATCCTTTCTTGTTACGTATCTACGTGAATGGGATTAAAACTGAAAAGACGCACATACACAAATTGAGAGAGAATTTCCGAAAAGTTCGAATAGAACTTGAAGGGTACTTCGTCCGCTCGGGTCGCTTCTGCCCTCGCAGAGGAATTCCTACCCTCTGCCGCTCGAAACTGGCCGCGGCTCGACGCGCCAACGCACTTTTACTCATCGATGTGATTTTAAAAGGCTGCGCAAAAAGCCTCGTGTCTCGTGTATATGTTACGATCGCGCTCTTACCGTAATTAACATAGCCGTATCTCGTCCCAAGTCACCCTTTACGACTTACCAGTATCACGTTCTACTCACGTAACTCGCCCTCCCCTCGCGAAACTTTGTCGCTTCGAATCGCTTCCGAATCTAACCAGAGCTAATATACGGCACAGGCCGATAATGATGATAACGATATTAATGCATTCGTAAATATAGTAATATGATCACGTCTCCGCGCGCTACCTTGGTCGCGGTTTATCCTTTTGTCTTAAGCGAAGTGGGCGTCCGCGACGTCGCACAGGTGATAAACGTTTTATGTTGTGAGCGGCCCGGGGTGACCGGCAATAAGGGCTGTGAATGAGGCATTTAACAGACAATCAGTTAAATCGGATTTCGGCTAAACATTAAATGTTTTTCGCAGCTGAAACGAGTCGATAACGAGTAATAACGATACAAAGACTGAGAATTTTTACGTCCACGTTTGCTTACCGCTTTTCATCCACCTTTCGCTCGCGGTTGCTTTGCCCCTCACAGTAGTATCCTGGTAAGATTGATAATATTCGCCGCTCGTGCCCCTTCTTGCTGGACACCCCCCGAGCCCATCGTTCGCTCGTCGCGCTTCTCCGTGATCGACGTTATACTGCGGTAGTAATTCTTTGCAAGACTCGACGTTACTTTTTTGAGAGACGCCGCGAAGCGTGTCGCTCGCTTGTGTATGCTTGATTGATAATATGCGTTGAAAGCATTTGGCTGTTCTTTTCGTACGACGGCGAACGCGGTTCTTCGAGCTCGTGTTCCTTCCCCCTTCCCGCCTTCCTTATCGTCGCCTGTCAAACTCGAAGCGTTTCCTTCGTGTTCCTTTTGACGATCCTTGCGTACGTGCGGAAGAATCGCGGGAACGCGATATCTCGTTTGACAATGGAAAAATAAAGGTGAAAGGAAAAAAAATTCCACGCGCAACGTCATCCGCGCTCGAGGAGACTCGAGGATCCGCTCGCAATGTACCGTTTCCTCTCAACGCCACTACTTTATGTTTTTGTACCAAAGTTGTAGCGTCTAACTTTGCGTTGAATAAAGAAACCTTAAAACGATCGCCGACTCGTGTTTTTTTCTTCAATCTTTTATCAATTATTTGTACAGAAACGAAAACGTTTTATATCAAGAAACACTTTTATTATATACAAGTAATATAAGCTTTTGTTTTAATGAAAAACTGTTACGGTTAATTAATTACTTTATTTAAGAATAAGTTTAAGTTTATAGAATAAAGTTTATTTCCAGTTTATGATTATAAAAAAATACAATAATTTTATATCACAATTTTTCTTTTTCAAATTTTATGCCTGAATAAAATTGTTGACGTGATAGGATAGAAAAAAAATGAGTCAACATTTTTCGCGATAATTCAAATTTCTTATTTTAATATAATTATATAATCTCATTTTTCTAGTATCAAAATATTTTCGTATCAAAACTTGATTTCATACAAGTACTTCTCTCTCTTTTTGAGATCTCACATTTAAAAATATTGTAATATTAATATGCTTCATTAGCATAAAGAATTATATTAAAAAAAGATAGAAAATAAGTAAGTAATATTTGCGTTGCTAAATGTGCTAAATAATTCATACATTAAAATTAAAGTAATTTGTATTGGCAATCGTAATAAAAGGCGAGCATACATCAGTATTTATTTGCTACTCGAAGTACGGAAAATTATAATCGCGAAGTTAAAAACGGCGCGTAATGACGCCGCCGCGTCACTCTTGTCGCGTGAAGTTGACCGCGCGGCGGGAGACGACGCGCCCTCCGCCATCTTGATTACGTTCCCCTCCTTTCCAGAACGCGGCGACGGACGGACACGGGACGGATGAGACGGATCGGCTCCGGCACAAGTGGCGTCGGCGGCGTCTGGCGGCGTCGCGCGACTCATTTAATTGGTAAGAATAGCATATATTAACCCTGCGTATTCATTATTTAATGCAATATGTAACGCGTAGTATAGATTCAGCGCTCGGGTATTGACGATTCTTTAAAATTAGTATTTCGCCGTACTGCTTGTTCGGCCGAAAACGCATCGCACGGGCAATCGCGAAAGTAATTGTATTTTCGAATATCGCGATATCGCGGATATCTATTTAAGAATATTACTACGCCTATTCGCTAGAATACAAAATGACAATCGTACTAAAAGGCGAGCGTACAGTATTTGCTACTCAAGGTACGGAAAATGCATAACCGCGAAATTGAGAACGGGACGCGCAGTGACGCCGCGTCGATCTTGTCGCGTGAAGTTGACCGCGCGGGAGACGAAGCGCCCGCGCCTTCGCCATCTTGATTACGTTCTCCTCTCGTTTTCAGAACGCGGTGGACACGGGACGGGACCGATCGGCTCCGGAGCGAGTGGCGCGTCGCAACTTATTTAATTGGTAAGTTTAACATGTATTCGCTTCGCATTTAAATTATTAAGCGGTATCTATCGCGTAATATAGATTCAGCGCTCGGGGATTGATATTTTGTAAAAAATACGTATTTCACAGTACATGTTCGGTTAAAGATACATCGTACGGGCAATCACGAAAGTACGACCGTATATTTTCGGATGTCGCGAATGTCGCGGATTTCTATCAAGAATATTAATACGCCTATTCGCTAGCGGCTAGAATACAAAATGACAATCGTACTAAAAGTCAAGTGTACGTATTTGCTACTTGAAAGTACGAAAAATGCATAACCGCGAAATTGAGAACGGGTCGTGTAGTGCCGTCGCGTTTATCTTGACGCGCAAAGTTGACCGCGCGGAAGATGACGCCGACGCCGACGCGCCCTCGTCATCTTGATTATGTTTCCCTTTCATTTTCATTTTTCAGAACGCGGCAGGCACGAGACGGATCGGTTCCGGAACGAGTGGCGTCGCGACTCTTATTCAATTGGTAAGTACAACATGTATTAACTTTTTGTATTTAATATTTATTACAGAATCTATCGCAAAGTATAAATTCGGCTCTCTGATATTGATAATCTGTTGGAACGCGAAAAAAATTATTTATTCGGTCGAGATCTATCGCGCGAATGAATCTAGCGACGCTGCGTCGTTCTTGGCGCGCGAAGATAAAGATATTTTTATTTGTGAAATATCACTGATAAACATATGCCATAATTTCTTTTCTTATTTCTCCGCTATCGCCATATGATTATAACATCAATAAGTACGCGTCGCATATGAATAATTTCAAGAATATCATGCAAAGTATGGCAAAGCCGCGCGATCATTGTATTCTAGTAATTACTTGTAATTGCGTTTAATTTTAATAATATAATTAATTAATATTTTGTTTGTTTTAGAAAACAGATGTGTGAATGTTATGAAGAAATGGGGAAAGAAGAGAAGAGGAGAAGAAGGCCAAGTGTAAGAGATCATGAGGTAAGCATCTCATAATCTATTTTATTAATTTATTACTGATGGTAATAATTATTCATTTGCGCAGTAGCATATTATTTTCAGATCATTGTATAATGCAATAGTGTTAAATGTTTAATACATTATTTAATAGATAAAATATTTTAGATTATATTTTAAGATTTTTTAAATATTTAATAATAAATAAATGAATATTTAATTGAATAATAAATAAAAAGTTCGATGCGCGTAAATATTATTTAATCGAATCGTTTATTTATGTTTCAGAAAATAACTACGTGGAAAGTTGCATCGTCGCATCGAGGGAATCCAAGCTGACAACCAGAGGGAACAACCTGAGAGGAAGAGGAGGCCTGGGAGAGGCATCGGGCATCAGCGGAACAACTTTGCGGTAAATATCATTTTTTGTGTGTAAAAATAATTTCTTTTCCTGCTTATTCTTTAGTCGTTTTATTTTACTATAATTTAGAAATAATAGAAGAAAAAACTAATTAAAAATTATATATTAATATTTATTCTTGTGATTTTTTCGGAAAATAGATAATTATTTAAATAAATATCTAATTGAATAATGAATGAAAAGTTTGATGTGCATAAGAACTATGTTTTGAAAGAAACACTGTTTTAATATGAATTTTATATTTGTATGTTACAGAATCAACGTAGCTACGATGCAGTTACAACTCCGCTGCTGCGAAACAGGTTCGATGAGTGATGAAATTCTTTATTGAGGTGACAGATGCAACTTATTAAATATATATATGCATATATATTTATTTATTTAAAATAATGTCAATATTTGAAGTGTACTAATTTAATATTGCATTTCTTAGAACACCGTACAATTATCTCACTAAAAGGTCATTACTATCCTTATAGTAAAAAGCTAACGCACATTTATATTTTATACGAAAATACGAAAGTACACGTGCTTATCATGAATATGTATTTAAAGGATCGAGAAACAGATTGTTTCTCTTACGAAGAAATGAAATAAATTATATAAAATTGAATATATCACAAAAATTTAATTATTTAAATTAATTATACAGGGGTGTGTCGAAATACGTGATACAATCGGGAAGAACTAATTCTACGGTTCAAAATAAATCAAAATGAATAGAATAAATTAAAACAGCTTGTGTTCTAACGTAACTAGTTACCAATTTAACAATATTATGAGAAACATAAACACCATGTTAGGAAATGTTTAGAATGTCACGGTATAGTTGATAATTTTATGATAAAATATATGTAATATCTGGCAAATTGCACTTACAAAGATAAATTATCATTATTATTACATGGTTCATTATATATATATATATATATATTATACACTGTTCATTATTATTATTATTATTCTATGGCCCCATTGAGTCTTTATTCAGCTGTCCCCTCAAACCTTGTCAACGCTACTTTGTCGACGGCGCGCTTTACCGGCCCAACGTCGGCGACGTTATCCCGGCGCGATAGTTCGACGTCAGTCGGCAGTGACGATTGTTTACACCATGGCGTCTGGCGGTGGTACGTGTCTACTTATTTTCTATTTCCGCGTAACCATGGGCCGGTCCGGCCATCGGTCTCGGCCAGGCCCAGCGTTCGAATTCACGCTTTAATAACGGTCGTTCACTGTTTGTTTCTTTTTTGATTTGATGACAGAAAACGCGACCGAGGAACGGACGGAAGCGTCAACGCCGGCTCAACCCGTCGCCAATGCCGTATCCGAGACAACCCACGTAAGTGAGCACATAACCTACAGACCGTCGCAATTGCTGGTTCGCACAATCGGTGATATTTCGTTGAAGTCATCGCTGAGCGCATCTGCCGCGACAACAAACGCGATACGTTCGAAACTCTACGCGTTTACGGTGCAAAAGTTAGGTTAGGGACCGGCTAGCGCGGTTGCACGGAACGTCCTTAGTGCCTATCACCTGATGTTCGCTTTCGCCAGCTGATAACAATCTTTGCGCTGAAACAATAACACTCTTGCAAAGCATTGTAGAGCATGCGTTTCTAATTTAAGAATTATATGTACAGTTTGTAAAGTATATATACACAGACAATACTATAGGTCTTTAGTTATAAGGATTAGGCGCTTTTGGGACTATTGTTGGCCCAGTATTATTTATACTAATATTATTATACTATAGTATTATTTACTCTAATGTATAAACTGTCTTTCCTTTTGGTTGCAGAAAGTAATAGGGATGGATAAGGATGGCGATCTGTCCGGCATACCAGCGAAGAAACCTCGTGTCGAAGTACAATCTCTTCCAACCAGACAATATTTAGACCAGACAGTAGTGCCGATATTGCTGCAAGCTTTGTCCTGTCTGGCCAAAGAAAGGCCTGCCGACCCCATAAGTTTCCTCGCCGGTTATTTATTGAGAAATAAGAATCAGTACGACAGTGGTGGCTCGCCACCGACTAGTCAATGAATGCTTCCACGTCTGTGCATCCATTTTATGGAACATTTCTTCGTAAGAAATTGTTTCTGGATCCTTTAAATGTTTAAATACATATTTATGATAAACACGTGTACTTTTGTATTTTCGTATAAAATAAAAATGTGTTAGCTTTTTACTATAGGGACGGTAGTGACCTTTTAGCGAGATAATGTGGTGTTCTAAGAAATGCAATATTAAATTAGTTCACTTTAAATATTGACATTATTTTAAATAAGTATTATCGTTTTCTCTGATAGAGCAAATGTTAAAAATATCTTAATTACGATAATTGTTTTCAAATTGAAATTGTTTCCTAAAATCTGTTAGAATGTGTCGGTTTAATTTTTCTATGCAAACGTTTAAATAAAAAAAAAAATGAAATAAAGTAACATGCAGTAACAGCTTAACAAGTAATAACAACTTTTCTAAGAGCGTATCGCAAAAATTTCTAAAATGCCCAAGGAAGCATATTGATTTCTTTTGTTCAATTCTTTGAAAATTCGTGACACAAGAGTGTACGAGATAAAGGACAGAGAAAAGGATCGCTACCATTGGTCCAATAAATCGTAATGAACCCTCTGCGCTCGCGTCGATTTTAATTGGAACGGCGATTTAATTGGAGGCAATTAAATGTAATCGCGCAATGAATCGGGGTTAAATTTATCTTGCGCTCCAATAACATCGATAATTTACGTCAGACGTGCAACGCTCGCGAGCTGTGCTATTGCGAGGAGAAAGCGGGAAGGAAAAGAGAACCGCCTCGAGGGCGTTACGTTTTATTATTCTTCGCGTCTTATTTCGTCCTCTCGTTGCGATTTTCGTCCCGACGAAAACTCGTCGGTCGGTCTCATCGTCTGGGTAATTGGACTCCCTTCGGGGTCGTCGACGAGGCACGAGGAAAAAGAAAATCCATATAGCGACATCCGATTGTACCGCTCGGGCTTTAAATGACGACGCGAGAAGATATCGGGGTAATTTCGTGGCCGACAATTCGCACGGCGACATCATCGGACCTGGTCCAATTAACGGCAAAGGATCCCCTTGCCCGAGTTCCCCTCGTATATCCTCTCGTGGAATCCTCGATCCTTACCCACACGTATGTTGATCGTGGACTCTTAGTCCTTTGTTTCGTACTCGTTTACTTGGAAGACGCGATGTGTTTTTGTAGTGATAAGATAAACACATTAAGTACTTGAGCTTCTCGTACAAGGTATTTTACCATATTAGCAATTTACTTGTCTCAGGGACGTTAGAGGGTCGTCCAGGGATTTCGTGAAAAACGGGAAAAGTTCGAGGAATGTAACGAAACACGAAAAAAGAGTGACATTTTGAAAGAGCCTCTTTTTCTGTTCGTGGCGAGAAAATAAAGCTCCTCTTTCACGTTTGTTATCCTTATGTAATGACTTGAGAAAACCAGCATTGATCTCTAATAATTCTGATTTACGTGTAATTTTATATGTGCAATGACTACATGAATTGAAGCATTTTTTGGCGTTGGAATGCCGTAGGGATCGGTCTGAATTTCATCGGATAAGTGAAGGACTAGTACATTTTAGTGTTTCGTGTGATTGCACAATGTGCGAGCGCATCGTCGAGCAACGCAGTTTGTAATATTGGTTCTGTTTCTGTATATTCAGAGTGAAATTCTACGTTCGCCGTTCATTCCCGCAACGAATTGCGAATAAACGCGCAAAAGCGGAAAGTCCACACTCGCGGCACAATGCGGAGGTTCGACACGACTGTCGATGACGCAGTAACATCCACCTTTTTTCACTTCCTTACGCGCGAGAAGCTCACAATAGTTGTTTTCCCCCGTCGAGTTGATATCGCCTCTCCACTCTCCACATTCCTGTTCGCTATGCTTTCCCAGTTTTAGAACTATGTAAGTAGTTTTATGCAATGCTAGAACATGAATGCACGGAAAGTATCTCAAAAGCGTTTTTTTTTTTTTTTCATGTAAATGGTGTGATGCGGATTTGTATAAAATTGTCTTAAAAAATAGATCAGGTTTAAACAGAATAATAGTTTAAATTTATGTATAGGTATATACTAAGAATTTGATAGTTTTATTTTTAAAAATCCTATTGCATTCAATGTTTTTACATATTTATCAATTTATGCTATCTTTAAAAGCATTTTTTGCAAGTCATCTTCTTGATTGACAATGATATCCAGTGTGCAGAAAACGCGTATTTAAATAGAGACAGTATATTTCATGGATAGCGAGCGGTGTAATTTTCGCGAGTCCGGCGTTACGGACACACAGACACGTAATGAAACCCGACGACTGACGCATGATTACATTTTTACATATCTACGTTGTACACGTACAGCATCGAATTCCGCGTCTACATCGAGAATAAACTCGCCCGAAATTGTACAGATTTCAATACTCGCTCTGCACACCGGCCGAAATTCTAGATAGATATATCTCTTCCCTCCTGCTCTATTATATATCTGCGCTATGCGGATCGCACTCGATACGCGTGCAGTAATCACGTCGAGCGGCAGGTCAGCAGACTTGGAAATTGTGCTAACAGTGACCGTGACCACATCATATGTCGAACGTGCGATCCGAAAGATCGGTGGACCGAGGGATACATCCCGGGCCGCGTGTCCTTTCCGGGCCCCCTTATCGCGGTTCACTCCCTCATTGCGCGCATATGCGCGATATGCGTAACGTAGAGACGCGCGTGCTGCACGTGTGTACACCCAAACAACCTACGGATAATCGAGGGCCGTGGCTAATGGGCGAACCGTGTCACGGTTTTCGTCGGGGCGTGCAGGTTCGGCCTGCCGGTTCGCGCCTGCACGCCCGCACTCGCGGGGAGGACTCGGTCCAATTGGCACGCATATTGGAATTCTATTACCGGGATTACGGCCGGTAATTGCTCGGTTTAGCGCAATATCGCACGGCCGTCTGTGCGCGCCGTCGAGCCGCGTCGCGACGCTCCGGCAGGCCGACGGCGATCGTCCAGCGCGTGGATTAGCCGCGCGCCTAATCGCCGCTCGCGCGTGCGTTCCCTCATTACGACCGGCGACTAATTAGTGGTGGACACCAAAAATGTTAATCTCCTGCTGTATTACATTATCTTCAAACGGTGCAGAATAATTATAATAAACCGCGCCTTTCTTCTACCGAGATGTTACTAATTTTAACAGCCGTTACCAAACAGACGTAATTGTTACAGATAAATGACATTCATAAATTTTTCATCGTAATATGTTGCTACGATCATTTGCAAGGTGCTATTCTCGCGTGAATATTCTTCAGATTTCAGATTCGCTTTCATAGGAAGGATTATCTAATGAGTTAACAACGCTAGCGTAAACATAGCTGTCTGTTTATTTGCTTCTCTGGCCGTTCGATTTCGATTTGCATTTGAGATACGTAGCTCGAGAGCTCAGCAAGTCGAGCTGTTTGTGATGTACAACATCCTTTGTAGGGCTCAATTAGGAAGTCGCGACTACTAAGACGGAGCGGTTTTGGCAAGTAAAAGCTAAGGTTGATTAATTAATGCAGTGGAATAGTGCAAATAATTAAATAATGCAGGTCCCTGGAGCTATTCGCGTGTAGAAGTTAAAGGACCGCAATATTCGCGATTAGGATATATTGATGGGAATTACGTACATAATTTCCACTCCTTTAGAAATAGAATTTAGTTCAGGCTTTTTAAAATGTGTAGTCATTTCGATTGAAATATATATCTCATACAATTGTATATTATTAAATGAATTTTATAAAAAGGACTTTATGTATATCTCAATCAAACGATCTAATTGTTAGGAAGATACAAGAGGTAGAATTTAAATACTGTTGATAATATATAGTTATGTAAAATATTTTTTCTTTATTTTTTTTATTAATACGGATTTGATTGACATCAAAAACAACAAAAAATATATATAATGTACAGTGCAATGATAAATGATTTTTTAGGAATATATGTTTGACATAATATTTTACAATTCTACGGTTTAACATCCCTGTTTTTCTCCGATATTATACGATAGAAATCACGGATTTATAGAGCGATTTTTTTGAAAGTCAGTGAATGACAAAGGCGGCGATGGCGACGAAATCGCTGACGTTTTCGATCAGCCAGAATAAGAATACAAGTCTTAGGAAACGCGGTGGTATTTTTAGAGATTCTCTTCACCGATGCGGCACGGGATTATATAAAATGTTTCTACATAACCGAGAACTCCGCCGCGGCTCTCTGCTTTGGCGGGGTGTCGGGGGGGAAAAGCGCTTACCCGGCAGATTCGCGCGCTGGCTAAAGCCCTCCTTTCTCTCGTATTTTTTCGTCGCTTGAGTTTTATCTGATAACGGCAAAAATATTTTTCGGCCTCAACCGCGGAAGGTGATACACGATCTTTTGTTGTCACAGCAGAAAACCGAAGCAATAAATATCGATATGAATTTGTGTCTCTACATTTTTACGATTAACTGCGTTTCGGACCTCCAATCCCCAACTATCGCGCATGAAAGTCTGCGTTAAGATGTAAGAATTTATAAAATATTGAAATTCAGATCTCTTTTGTTCATCATTAGGTAAATTTTCCATTAGGTAAAGTAAATTCTTAACGTTATTTCCGCAATACGAGGAACGTTGATTTGGATCATTGCATTCAAATTGTAATCTCGTTATCTCAATATTGGATTGTAAATAATCCAATAATCGCATAATACAGATGTTTTGAATAATTACTGGGTTTCCGCGTCGAAGTGTTCGAATATTTGATTTTCAGATTAGAATTGCGCTATCGCGCCCGAATATTCGACTGTCCAAATTACTTCGAAATTCGGATTCGTTTTACAGATTACGCGTTTTACCTTTGCGGACACAGAAACTTCTGTTCCCTTTGATTCGTCGTAACGTACCGCGGGAGATAATCACGGGAAAGCGCGAGTCGGCGCTTTTGAACGGGTTAATTCGCGAAGTGGCATTATTTCCGGCGAGATAGCCACGCTTCGGGTAGGGTCACTTCGTTATCGGGTAACGCGCGCAGTCAACAACGGCGACCTCCGCGGCGCAACGCTGGCAACTTAAATATTTGACGGAGATTATATTCATATCCCGGGGTTCGCGAGACGACTTTTTAATCAGCTTGTCGGCGTTCTTGCCCGCGTTTCCCCCCGCTCTTCGTTCCGCCGAATTATCCCGCGGGCCCGCCGCAGATTTTCATTTCAGATTTGGCTGCGGTACTCCCTGCGCGGACTCTGCGGGGAGAGAAAATAGAAGTCCGCTCCCTCATTCCTCCCCCTTTCCATTCCTCTTTCTCTCTCTTTTGATTTCAATCTGTTTGACGAGCTACCTCTCGTACCATAGTTGCTCTTAGCGTGTGGCGACGACGGCGTGTCTCGGCCCCAAGAAGACAACGAGACAAGACCCACGGCGGAGAGACGTACGTTATCGGGCTGCGGCATCGCTCGAACATCCCCAGCTCCGTCCTATTTTCTCTCTGCGTTCGAGGCCGAGTCCTCCAGACTTACTGGTACTTTCGAAAGACTTCTCGAAGGTCGTCCAAGCGTAATTGCAGAAATCACTCATGTTACCTCCCGGCCGGACGATCTATCTATCGGGTTCCACTCCGGAAAATCTTCGCGATCTCGATCTCTAATTTTCTTCAAGCAGGCTACCACTTTTATCGCTCCATCCATTCTTATCTGTATCTATTTACAGGAAATTTGTCATATAAATATGTAGCAATTCGATTCAGTAATATGTTTTACGTACAAACGTAATTACAAAGATTTTATCAAATGTGGCATAAATAAATATGATGTACATAAATCATAAAATATCGTTATATTTCTTTCATTAAAGAAAGAGTATTAAAAACTTGTTTATCAGTTTTGGCACAGCCGTTTATATAAAGTCGTATTTTGGAATGGAATATAATTGCACGATTCGTTTAATTAATTTCGGCTATGAGTTAGAAGCATCATTTATAGATATTGTCCTTTTAAAGTATCTAAAATCGATATCATATTGTAAAATAATGGCACGTGATTATGACTGGAAAAATATTTCAAAGGTACCCGTACTATCGTAGCGGGTTATTATTACTCGATCGCGAGACCGTAAAACTCGATCTTGCGAACGAAATTACGATCGGTAGGAGACTTTCCGAAACGCGTGCGACTAGGACGTTCTCGGGTGCCATCTAATGGGTGGAACTTTATCGGAAATAAATATTTTTTGTTCCTGCAGCCGTGTACCGTTACGGCGAGAGCGGTTAGTGAGGCGATATCGGTATCGCCTGCACGGCCTGCATCGATTCGATGAAACATTCCCACGAAACATTACCTTTCTTTCAATGGAGCTTAATGCACAGATCCACCCCCGTGGGCTTCGGTTTTCGATCGCGCGTGGAGTTCTCCTTCGCCCTTACCCTACCCACCCTTTATCGTCTTCCCACTGGCAGCAAGTCGGGCGTCTCTCGGCAAAGCGCTTAATCCTCCAACGAGTCGAAAACCCCGATGGTATTACCGCAAACGTTGATTTGTGGTAGCGGTACCGGACATTATTTATAATTTGCGGATATTAATAGTCGGATTGTATTCTTGCGTATAACATCTATTCCCTCGACCCTATCCACCTTTCCTCGGTCATTTCCGCCGTTATTCTTATCTTCGCCTGGCCTGTTTTTCATGGACATGATGTCGTCTTCAGAACGGAATCAGTATATATTATAAACACATGTTATAAAAATCCTTTAATCTTAATAATATGTTATTTCACCAATTTGCAGTAAATTACTTTTTAAGTACCTTTGCTATTAAAATACGTTTATATTTTATTAACATATTCTATGTTTATAAACTAATTTAACTTTCTTTAGATATTTATAATGTTTCATGATATATATATGATGTTATAATTAATGATTGATGTAAGTTATTACTTTTTTAAAATAATCGGAGTATGTCATGTTTATGAACGCGTATTTTTCATGCCTTTATGTATTTTGCCTTATGGTATTTTGCCTTCATGCCTTATGGTATTTTAAACATAGCAAGTTTTAAATTTCTATTAGATTATAAATTTATAATATATTTAGTCACATTTAGAAATAATGGTTCGTTTATTTTGAAGCCAGCATTTAAAAGGTTGGAAAATCAAACGTGCTCGATACGATTATAATATGTAATTATTCGTTTCTTGCCGTTCCGCTCGATCGTGGACGCGGTTTTCAGGCTGCATTTTAAACCCTCGGAACTTCTTGCATATGTATGAGTCGCCACGTTTCTTTTTTGTCGCCGCGTTTCCCGCTGTTCGCATTATTCGTCGCATCCCTCGTCTTCACTCAACGAAAACGCGGAGAGTATCGAAACGATGGAAAACCACGCCGGCGTGCGAGCGCGTAGTCTCGGCCCTGTGAATACGTTATTTCTTCGGACTGTTATTTTCATGGTGGAATTCACGGATATGGCGCATAGATAACGGAACCAGATTTCGCCGTTGCGCCATACCTTACCGCGGAATAATACCTTACCGTCGTATAACTCACTACTAGCGAACCAATATTTTTGTCTGCAAGCCACGCGCACGGCGTCGAACGCGTCTGCTGCAGTTCGTTCCTCTTTTATTTGCATTTGTCTGCCACATTACCAATTGACGATGTTCAAGAATTGATATATGCGCGATTTTTATGTCAATTTATCTTTTTTTTTTTAAGATAAAGCATAATTATTTTTGTATTTAATAGTTTTACGAAAAAATACTGGCAATTTATATTCTAAAAATGGCTGCAAGACAAAAAAGTGGAGGATGTTGCTACTTTATTGAATTTTTAAAGTATGTCACTTTATTATTAGATGTGTCTCCGACAAAACGCTCCAACATTTCGATGAGCGCGCTTAAATATTTAGAGTTGAGTTGCGCCTCGTAAAATGTTAACAAGCACGGGAAGCTGGTAATGAAAATGGCTGTTGCTTCGCTTCCGCCTTTCTTCCTCAACTTGGCGTATTACGTATTTTGCAGCGCCGAGCCGAGAGTGCCAGTCTTCTGTCACATTGCAAAAGACCAAAACAAATTAGTGGATGTAATGTAATTGCACAGCACCAATTTATTTCCGCTGCGCGGCGAAGCGCAACTTCGCGTTTCGGGCGTTCCGCCGTAAATGAAATTAAGATCAGCACGAAACGGGAATGGTCGCGATTCATACGCGGAGATAACGAAGCGATCATACTTTTGCGAGTTAGGTGAAATGTCAGAGAAGGAAAAATGAGTCCGACAATCTCTTGCCTATAATACCGCAGGCCAGAAACGATTGGTCTTGATTGAATTGTACATACAGAATTGATTCCCTGTCGATATCCACCGCATTCGCTTTTCCTGACATTCAGATTAAATAACGTGATCTATTTCCTTATTCTATGTACGAGCTGTCCGCATCTTTTCTCTATCGACAGCAAATTCTTTGACGAATATTATATTGAATAGACTCTTTGTTATTTGATTGAATATTTCTCTCGGTATTTCTTCAATATTTGTTATCTTAATTAATATCATTAAAGACAAAAATAGAGAGAACAAGTCTTGTACACTTGTAATATCATATCATTCATATCAAATTATGTAGGAGATAAAAAAGAACGTTAGACGCTACAAAGAAAACAGTTTTAGGTCTTTCTCACAAAATGTTCAAATGATCTTCGACGTTTGACTTAATTCGAGAGCTCTTAAAAATACTTGAAGAAATTACCTTTGCTTTCTTTACGAGTAAATGCACTCGTTTCAATTCGTGGTAGAAGCATTCGCGCGCTCGAACGCGCGCTTTTAGGTCGGTGTTTTCGCGATTCGTACGCGCGATCGCGTCGCGATCGAGATCCCGGAAAAATCGTGGTGGTAAATGAGTTGAAATTTATGAAGTTCTCTCGAAGAGAGGGATAAACAGAAACTGCCGAGGAGCGGATCGAAGATGTTTACGGGATTCGACGGCGACACGACGCACGGCCGAGCCAGGCCGCGAATTGGAATTCCCCCACCTAATAAATCACCGTTATATATGTGCGAACACGACGAGGACGCATTCACAGAGCTCTCGCCATTTCCGTATCCCGATATTCATTGCTCGACATGAGCCACGTCTAGTTATAGACTTGCCGAGAAAGCGAATACTGTTTCGCACTGAGATGTGCATAGGGTGGGATATATAAATTGACAAATTAATAATCTCCGGAGTACCGATATTAAAAATCTATATTGAATAAGAGCACAGATTTTTTTTATCAGGAAGAAAAAATCGATTTCCATTTATCGATCTTGAATCGATGGAATCGGGTTTGAAAATTGGATATTACATTAAATCAGCGGTGAATCTAATCGAAGCATAAAAAAGCTAAGTGCATTCGCAATTATGACTTTAGCTACTGCGCCTCCATCAGCACACTTTTTCGACATTTAATAAATTAACTGTCAATTAACTCCATTTGCTCGTTAATTGCACTTGCGACTGAGTAGCCTGCGTATCGAAATGTATTTAATTTTTTTAATAACGTATACTTTTAAATCATAGTTATACAAACATATTTAAATATAAAGTTACGATTTCAGAGAATTAAATAATTGAAATGTAAATATTGTCGTGGATAGTTTTAGGATAAAATTGAGGTAGACAAGTATAATCCAAGAAAGATGAGCTTTTTAATATTTAAGACATTGCAATTTTGCTTTTTCCCGGGTAGATTAAATGCGCGTCATCTTTCCAAATAATATCAGAATAAAAAACGCCGTGTCCGTGTTCTGGAACGTTTTTCACAGCCTATCCACTTGCAAAATCGCGTTCAGGACACTGGAGAGAAACTCGTAAACCACGCGGTGAAACGACGGCCGTGTTTCTTGCTTCGTCATTCCCTCGACACCAACCCCTGCCAGCCGTTGTTGTCGACATTCTGATTCGCCGTTAAAGATGGCCCGGTACTATCTTAATGGATATCTAGCCGGCTTCCCGGATCCGTGCTACAACACATGCGATACCCTCCAAAATCTCCCCTTCGATGTTCCCAATCGGCACTGACGACTGAAAATTTCTTGCGCTGAACCTATTTCAGGTAACAAATTACATCGGCAAAGTAGTTCGGGAAATTTATAAAATTTATACCGCTTCGAGATTAGATAACGCTCCAGTTTCGCCGACTAACTGATCGTCATCGTTTTCACCTGAAATCATTTGGATTTTAAACACTCGCCCGCGCGCGCGCAGGGTGCTGTTAATATTATCCATTTTCCATCCATTTCCGCGCGGTCAAAATTTCCGATATCGGCTCGGATGGTACGATTTCGATATTAAATTCCTGTTAACGGAAAAAAATATATATCTATAAAAAACTGGAGTGCCATGTGCGCCAGATGTAATACATTCGATAGATTTGCGAATTAAGAACTGTAACTTCGTTTAAAAGCTGATACATTCACTTTAACGTGACAAAAATGGCACTTTGATGACAGTGACAAACGACAGTAACAAAATTAAAATTTTTATTTTTCTATCTCTTCTATTTTTATTCTTGAAAGCAGCAAATAGGAGTCTTTAGATAAATTAATCAACATTAATAAATCTATAAAGCAGTATTTTCATTCGATAAACATATGCTTAATATTTACACAATAATTACTCATACTGGCGATGAATTAATTAGTTTATAATAAAATATACACACATGTTTATGTTCTGAGAATATTTTGCCGTTCGGAGGTATTTTATTCGAAACACATCGAACAATGAGGTAGAACGATATTCCCAAACGTAGTCTAGGAAAAATGATTTATCGCGGTCGAATTGTTTCGACGAAAGTCGAATTGGAGCGTGTGTGTAAGCGGCGGTGTCGTCGATGACGACGTAGGGATAACAGTGGGTGATTTCATCCGCGATAGGTATATATCTTTTATCCGCTATGCAGAGCGGTCGTATTAAAATGTAAATGCGGGGTAGCTAGTTATTATGCGGAGCGACCGATGCGATCTCCACCGGCGGCGATGCGACCCCCGTCGTCCTCGTGTGTGCCTCGTGCTACACCCCTCGTCGTCGTCCTCGTAAACACCCGATAATGGTGAAACCGTGTAGCCGGCTATCCGCCACCGCGCGAACGCTCCGAGAATCGGAGGACGATGGAAGGAGGGATGGATTCACACGGTTTTCCTGATCGCGCGATCGAAAAAAGTCGGAGTGCCTTGTACCTTTCATGGCATGATCCCTGGAGCATGAATCCTCTATCTGTATCCTCAGATTCGGAATAAACCTACTAGTCCATTTTGTTTTTGGAACATTGAAACCGCTGAATATAGATATGTATGTGAATAATAAATGAAATATTTTATAAAGATCGCTTATGACGGTTCGAATATATTTCATTATTTTTCGATACTATAGCATGTAGTTCATTTGTTCTCTCGCAGAGATACTCGCACGTGTTCAAAAACCTATTGTTACGAAGCTGTTCGCGAGTGATTTAGTTCCGTCCCTAGAGGCGATTCTCGTGTCGGATTCGTTAAAGCCGTCGGTACATGTACAATATATATATATATACACACAATGTATACATATATATATATATATATATATATATAAAACGTGTGTGTATATGTATATCCGTCGAAAAGGACGCCGTCCTGCTAGCCGGCACCGAATGGTTTATCTCTGTTCATGTTGAACGAGGAGTTGCGTTTCCGGAAGGTTTGTATCGCGGGGAATCGAATTTTCGAGCACTGCGTTTTACGCGTTCGGGGACGTTAAGTGCGGCGGATCGATGTTACACGGCGACGGTATACGTAACACAACGGCCGTTGTAAAGATATATTATCCGCCGTTGAATTTGCTCCTGGTGCCGATACGGCCGCCGAGAAAAACGTTCCGACACCAACGACTTTCCTGGCAAACCGACTTCCTACATTGTACGGTGTCGCATTGGGGAGATTAACGGAAAACGTTCCTCGGAAAATGGATGTACTGAATGCGCGCGTTCAACCACACGGAGTCTTTCTGAGAAACCGCAATTTTAATTTTAACGATAGCAATTCTAAGGGGTTTTAACCGATTTTACTTGAAACATAAATGTCCGTGCGTTTTAAATTCTCTATAAGAAAAATTGACCAAAAAACATACATGGTTCACAGATATTTCATCAGATTTTAATCTTGCGGCCTTTGCTATCATGTTTGGCACGTCGCCCGATTGACAGCTTCGCAGATATTATAATAGTCACCTTCTTACCGTTTTGCTATCGTGGCGCGCGTCTCTCGTCGCCGTGCTCACGATGTTATCGCCACCGTCTGTTTTGCGGCGCTCGTATTATTTGTATACATTTTCACGGTTATACTCCTCAGGGTTTCCATTTTACCGTATAATAAAATCCCTCTCGGCAGACTGTTTCTCTCCTGTCCTCCGTCTGATCGCCAATCTCCGGTATTCTGCAGAGAGCACATGGGGATATGTCGTTGCGTACGAGGCAACGCGCGACGGTAGTAGCACTCTCCCCGGCTGCGGGAGAGAAGGGTTGTGTGAGAATGCGAGACACCACCGAAGGCGTAGCGCGAACGAGAGGAAGGGAAAACATAGATAGGTTGAGTAACTGCAAACAGCAAATACTGCCAGGTATACCGGCGTGCATTCCCTGGCCCACCCAACGTGTGTATATATACACAGGTCGGCAAACGAGCCACACCGCGAATGAAATCCGTAAGCAGGAGGACCGGCTAACGTCGTGCGTCGATATTTGCCGATCATCGGGCTATGTATCCGCGAAGATGAGCTAATCAGCTGTGGGCTCTCTTGGTGGGTTTTCGTAGCTCTAAAGCTGTGGGGAAACTTTGTACACTGGACGAGTGGACGCGCTAATGAATCTGGATACCTGGTTGATCTGCTAGAGAGCACAAGGTGTAAAGGGCTTCGGAGAGGAGAGATGGTTTAACAAAAAGGGAGAGATAGAGGGAGGAAGAGAAAGAGAGAAGGAGAGAGACAAGGTTACAAAGTCGTCTGGCTAACGTTGCCCGCAGGTCAGGTTGCTCCATCAAAGGTCAAAGGGTATATTTCCGACGGCGGTGGTATCGCATAAGGACATTTTTATGGGGTACTCCTGGGATCGTTTGAGAAGTTCGTCTCTCTCTCCGTGACGTGTATGTAAATATCCGTTTAATAACTGATGTTATTTACTCACGAAGTAACGGAAACTGCAACGAACTTTCCTCGCATAGCTCGGAGACGTGGATTATTGGAATATTCCGATGAATGGGAAGTTTACTAGTAAGGAGAAACACATAAAGATCAGTGAATTATGGTGATAATTTTATCGGGCTTTCTTAATCGCAATGCTTTTTAATATAACCTGGATTCTCCAAGTTCGATAGCTTTAATTATGATTGTTTGAAAGAATCAGTCTTTCAAGTGAGACAATTTGACTACAGCTATCATCAAATTTAATTCAATTGATCGTGGTTAATTGATCTTATGGATGATAAAATTACACGAACATCAACTCATCGTATAAAAAAATCTTTTATTCGTATAAGCATAGCGAATAAAATGTATTACATATTGCTACATTTTACGAAACTAGTATTTTCATCAAAAGCTTTTATAACAGGTTATTAAATTTGTGCCGCACTTGTGACACATTTATATAAAAATGGAATTTTACATTTATTTGGGTGTCAAATAATATATTTTTTTCCTTTACAATCTTTTGAATAAATATTGTTTTTTACGATTACAATATTATCTCGACATGATGCTTTACGAGTTTAAATTACCATCTCTCTAACAGCAAAAATATTTATTGTGTAGTTAGAAAAATATGTATATTAAAGTTAAAAAAGAAATTTGCAAAAAGAAAATAGCTGATATAATAAACTTTTGAAAAACAAAAATTAAAGTAATTGTTATTGTTAATTAATTTTGTTTCATCATACATTATTACACACTGTTTTCACGGATTTTACTTCATAGCGATTTTAATTCAACAGATATCATAATATTTAATATTTAACTAAAAATTAAATCAAAATTAATTAAAGAACTTTATTATGTGATTCACGGAACGTCCTATTTACGGACGGTGATATATGTAGGAACGAGTCGATGTAACTGTACGAAAAAGTTTTAGACCTCAAAGCGCTAGAGTAAATCGCACATTCCAGCAGAGCGGAAAATTCGAAGGCCGATGCAGATCGATATAAGTCGCTCGTTACAACGGCCTACTTCGCGGTGGGATGGAAGTCAGGTCGATTGAGCCAACGATGCGACTAATCGGAAAAAATCTTATTTTTTTTCCTCTCTTGTCGTGTCCGTCAGTCTTGGCGACATGTACAGGCAAACTGGATAATGGTCGTCACGAGTCAGTGCTTCGACATTCTATATGAAAAACGTACTATCGTGTGAGCTATCGTTATTACGCCACACTTTTAGTAAGCATAATCGATAAATTCGCGATAAATAATATCTCCCATGTAAAAAGAGAGCGCGAGTTTGTACGAGGGGGGGGTTTCTATATATATCTATAAATATACAATTTTCAATCCGATATAACTCTTTTAGTTAACATTTTCTTTTATTTTTCTCTTTTAACTGACATAACATGATCTCTCAGACCTTTACAGATTTTGTGGCTGCAAAATCTTCTTCATAAACAAGGTTTATCTTATTATTACTTAATATGAATATTTAAAGAAGAATATTTAGTAAAGAATATTAGCTTTTTATCTTATTTTTCATGGATAAAACATTTCATAAAGAAAGAAGACATTTTGAAAGCAGCGGTTCTGTGAGATCGCGGCATGTCAGTTAAGGATTAAATAAAAGATTTTCTTTAGAGAACAGTATTATGGAACGTTTTTCTCTAACGCGTAATTTCTTTGTTTCTCTTAGGTTTGCCTCAAATATGAATTTTAAAATTGTAAAATTAAGTAAAGACAAGGGCGCTTTTACGCGGTCTTTCGATACGGCTCGTAACCAGGTCTCGTACGCGAGCCTCAATTAATATCAACTTAATTGTCTGGTAAAATTCTTTGTAAAAAGGACGTCGCGAAAAGGATCTCTCTCTCAACGACTGCCTGGTCCGATCTTAACCGGCTTCGACGGTCTCGCGACCCCGCGTTTCATACATATTTCGAGCGACGGTGGCAAAGGGAGTATTCCGCCGTCCTGGGATATCGTGGCACCGCTAAATATTCGAATCGCCATTCGCGATACAAGAGATTATTAAAATATTTAAACGAGCCCGTCGACCGGTCGTTACGATGGGAGAGATCTGTAGGGGAAGGCAAGGTACTCTCTCCCACCTCCTACCCCCCACCCTCCCCCCCCCCGCGAGTAGGTTCTCAATTAAATGCTAACGAGCGAAGAGCTCTTTCCACTTGAATACTGCTTCGATGGAAGCTGCAGCAGTTCACCTAGCCCGTTCTACTCTCGTCCTCCTCTTTGCCCTCTTCGCATCTGTACTCCGTATACCCTTCGTGTCGTTTTCCACCTTCTCGTCGTCCCGCTCCCGCGCCCTCCCGCACCTTTTACACGGCGACATTGTTTTAACGAGACTGGGAACGTGCAATTTGTTCGTCCCGCGCCCGGCCCGTCCGTGGTGAGAGAGCTGCGTTCGGCCGTTATACTTTGCCATGCACTCTCGCGCGCTCTCGCTCTTCCCTCGGCTTTCCTGCCGCGCTCGCAAAATCCGCCCTACTTGTTCGCAACGCCAACGGCGCGCTCTTACGCGCGTGCATCAGCACTGCACCGTTACTGTCGCCTCATCCTATGGAGTGCCATCCCGGCGTGAAATAATTCCTTTTTTTTCCTTTCTTTCTTTTTGAAAACTCGCGAACGCGCCGCACCGTTTGCACTTGTTATGAGTCTCTTGACGCGCCGGTCGCGGAATTACGAATAAAATTACGGTTCAGTTTGGACGCCGCTTCGTTAGTGTCTTTGCATCACGGCGCGACCTCATCGAGAACGAGAAAAATACAGAAAAATATGCATGTTATTATTTGTACGTCGCAGCGTATGTTTCCTTTGCGCGCTAAATGCAGTTTTGTCTCGCAATAAAGCATCAGGGATGGCCAAAATTTCCCAGTGTTAGTACCACCTAAATTTCAATGTCTACTAAATAGCGTAATTTTAACGAAAAGACATTTCTAGACTATGTTATCATTTCTAGACTATTTTACTATAATTGGACGCAATTCTGCAATGCGGAACCAACTCCAAAATCTTGCTTTTCCGTTAGCGCAAATATCGCGAAACATTAGAAATTCTGCGCCAACATTATCTCAAATATAATTTCTGAACTATAATCCTCTTCAAGTACAATTTCATGTGTTATGTATGCGTTTTAAGAAAATTTTCTATCCACAATACAGAATAAAAATTAATATAGAACTAAAAATCACGAAAATGGCGCTTTATGCCTTATTACATAACTGCATCCAATTATACCGTGAGTAAAAATTCATATATGACCTATGATTTTTATTATTTTATGTTCATTATTTCTAATGAGACGTATGTATATACACATGGTTTTCATTATAACGGTCACAATTTTTTAGATACTTGCGACAGTTTAATAAAAAAATTGTAAAGAAAACATTTATTTGTTTTACTTGTAACTTAAAAAAGTCGAAAATCTTTATTCGTTAAATGAAAAAATTCAAAATTATTTTGATTTTTAAAATAATATACGATTTTTTAAATAATATCGTAAGGTACATTAGAAGATGAATTCAATGTTTTACCGGACATATCGAGTTTGTTGATATTTAATATCAAATTTATTTGATGTAAAATAGCAAAACGTATTTTATATGATTATTCAAGTTTTGGCTCAATTTAACTAGAAATGTTGAATTTTCATACTATTTAATCATTCAAAATATTCTGGAAGTTTTATGAAAGAATAAATAATAATAAATATTAATAATAAGAGCATATATAATAACACAAGAATGAAAAAAAATATATAAATAATTTTCGATTTTATTAGATCACAATTTGTAGCTTGAGTGAAACAGATGAACATTACAATTATTTTTTAAATTGTCGCAAGTGTCTAAAAAATTGTGTGGACCATTACGATAAATATATATTTGTATATATATTTTTATACAATTTTAAAAATAGTATCTTTACGAGAATAATAAAGTTTTACATATATTTGATTTCTGTAAGATCTGTCATCGGATAAGATCCATAAGGAGATAAAGTTTTGTCTATGAATGAAAATTTATATCTCTCACACAATCCTCGATTCATACATTATATCGAGGTAAGTGGCGCTCGTTTCATTTGTCAAATATAATCTGCGCTTCATTAATGCGTTGGGAATACTTCCCGTATAACTGCCACGTTCATTATTAAAATCCGGGACATAGATTAAAGCAGCCGATGAATAATTCAACCGAATTATGAAGAGTATCGACGCTACGAAATTCTCCGACTCTGCGAAATTAAGCTACGCGCGTCGATTTTACATTGTGATGTAAATGTGCTTGCGCATTGATCACAAGCGACGTCCCTGCTTTTTTACGCACTATATATGCACTATATAGCTGCGCGCGTGTTGTGTGTGTGTGTGTGTGTGTGTGTGTGTGTGTGTGTGTGTGTGTGTGTATGTTTCGAGCGTTCCTGCGCGCGCGTCTATCTTCCAATATCGCGAGAACGCAACGGAACTTTTCTCGTAAAAGTCTTTATAAGATTTCTTGTAAAGGTTTCGAACTTTTCTGCCGCTTCTGATACTTATGTATATTTATGCATTATTTATCATAATGTATCTCGCGCAGTTTATGTATATTTCTGTTACCGCAAAGCCTCGGTAGCGAGAGAAAAAAAGAGATCCGCGCAGTTACCATTTTTCTTGGTAAACTCGTGCGCATTCCGTGGCAAGACTCCGTCACCGTCGCGAAAATCAAGCAATTACAATTGTGGATATGCGAAGTTGTCTGCGAAATATCATTATATAGTTATCGGCGAAATTACGTATTTTAGCAGAATGATCTATTTCAACATTCGGAAAACTTGCAGTGTAGGGCAAATCTTTTTCACAGTATATTTTACATCTCTTATGCTATTATTAAATACATGAATAATAATAATAATAAAGAATTATTGAAATAATTAACAATTTGTGAATAATTCTACGCGTAACTTCTGATATAAAACCGCTTAATTTTTTAAAGGAGCTCTACGTGATATATTCTACTTGCCGAGAGTTTTTTGTACTACAGATTGCAGCGAATAAAAATTCCAAAGATACTTCGTCGGGCGAAACCCGTTTAATTTAAAGTCCTTCGGACATTCGTGTAACCTCTAAGCTGTCATCTCGTCTTCGTTGACGAATTCCCTCGGCGGATTAGCCGCGACCTTGGAATGCAGCGTATTATAAGAATATCTTCGTCCCGAAAGAAAGCCTGTCTTCTCTCTTCCCTCTGGTACATCTCCCATCCTGAAACTGAGAAAAAAATGCAATCTCGACCTGCCGGCATTTTTACTGCCTGTGAAGCAATGCGTTTTTCTGCCGGTGGAAATTTCATAAACTCTTATATTTATGCGCGACATAAAAGAATAGCATTTGGTTCTTATACGTGGAATTTGGTAAATTAAATAGATTTACATCTGCATAATGTCTGTAGCGTGTTCCTGTATGTGAAAGTGCCGACAAAACAATAGGGAAATGAAGTAATTTTCTGAAAGCGGTGAAATGATTATTGGATCAAGACCAAATTTCGAGAATCCTCTATACAAATTTCAAAACTAGAGTCACAATTAATATGTAATGCATTTTAACAATTTAATTAATGATATCCAATGCATATAAAATTGAAGTGCTTAAGTGCATTAAATGTAATGCAATGCGTTTACTTCTATATTTTTATCTGCAACACACGATCCTAATATGATAAGAAAGAACCGATTATGTCATTAAAACTTTACTTGTAATACTTTCGTTATTAAACGCAAGACTTTAAATAAATGATATTATAATTATTATTGAAGGAAATGTTTAAATAATTGAAGAGTTTTTCGTCTCTCGCGTTCTGGCTCTCTTCGAACAATCGAGAAGTGTTTTACCGAGTTATGGTGCCAGAAACTGCCGAATGGCGGTGAGTAAGAGGCGAGAGTGGATACACTGGAGTTAAATTTTAATTTGCAACTAGTTAAAAAGTTAACGGGAGCGGAGTGCTCGTTGGCGGCGCGATTATAATGTAAGAGGAGCGAAGTTCTCTCGGCTTAAGGCACCTCTTCCTCTTCCCTTTGGCGAAGGACATCTTTTCTTTCGTTTTCTTTAACTGTAGAATTACGCAAATATCATAGACAGAAATTCGCGACGCGTCAATTGTAAGTCCTAAATCGTTCTTTGATATGACGCCCGAAAGGTTTGTTTTCTTCGCTCTTGAACGATGTATCCAGGTACCTGAGAATTTTTAATGAATCTAAAAAGAGTTGGATTAAAAACGAAACGCGAAAAAAACGTGCTTTGCTGCGAAACGATAACGTAATAATATAACTGTAATAATTGCTCGCGACAATGGCGGATGACGCAACAATGCGTCGAGTGTCTTCTTGCATCTAATAGACGCTCAAACGACCTGCTTCGCTTACTTTTCTTTCTAATTGGTCTTCAGCGTCGCGCGATGGTTGGAGGTATCCTCTGAACGAGAATCGTACCGGTCTTTGTATAACGTTACAAAAAGCGATAATATTTTTATTTTATAAATGCATGCAGAACATCTACATTCATGAATATCGCAGTTGATCCAAACACACATAGAGGGAATCTTTTATTAATTTGCAGGAAACGAAACTGCATTAATAAAGATTTTTTTTTTCAATAACAAAGATCGCGTTTTTTATCAGATTTATAAATCTGAATATATTAAAATATTATAAATTGAGTATTATAACTTATGTAAAATCTAAATAATAAGTTGAAAAGTATTAAAAAGGAATATTCCTTTAATGTTTAATTGGTTATACGTTTTCCTATGAACCGTTATAACAAAGTGCAGGAACGAATTGTGTAATTAATTAAGGATTAAAGGGTTTTTTTAATAATATTTTTTTACGTAATAGCAGATGTGAATAATTAGCAAAATGGAAACTTTTATAAATGGTAAATGTTGGCAAAACATAATTTCAATACCTGACATTTAAACAAAAATTAGAAAATTATGTTATTTCACGTCTATTGTCCAAATTATCCAAATATGCCCACGTGAGAAAAGTAAAACCTTCCTTTATGCTGACTCTTTGATAAAACAGTAAAGTTTAACGTATCGGGGAATAGCGTAACTTTATTGGCATTGCATGGCGAAATTCGCGGTTTGTCGCGGCAAACGGAACGATCGGCAATACTGAACGCACACAATCGACGTGCGGTAGTTCATATGAAGTGAACAAAAAAGAAAGAAAGAGAGAAAATAAAGAACAGAATAACAGCGAACGTCGGATAGAAAGCAAGATCGTGACGGAAAGAAATCAGTAGACTGCGAGAAAATGAAATTTCCTCTTCTAGGTAGGTTGTCGAGACGCGTTTGTCGTGATCATTGCGACGACGGAAATATCAACGAGTCCATTATCTTCGATCTCTCTTTTTTTTTTCATTTTCATAGAAGATCGAAAAAGACGATCGTTGGTTTCTTGTCGGTGCTGCTTCTCTATCTCCACCGAGTCTGATATCTTAATTATAGGACTATCCGGGAAAAGACTTCATCGTTATGTTTCGATGCTTCGACGCGAGAGTCTTTGTCATAGTTTATGATGAAAGACAAAAAAATGAAGGGAGAATGAAAGCGAACAAAGCAAGGCAGAAAGAAAATATAAAAAGGAAGTAACGTGAGGGGAAAACAATCTTATTAGGTATATATAAAATGTGAAGGACACTTGTAGTATGAATTTATCGCACCAATGCGTGAATAAGTTTCGATAGTTATCACGTGAGTCGAGTTCGTTGTAGGTAGACGGTAATTGCATCCCATCTCAGCCGACTATAAGCAGCCAAGTCACGGGATAAGCGAACCAACAAAGAAACGATGGGCCGCGAACGGGAGGAGAAGAAGTCGAACGGGGAACGCTCTCGGAAACGATCGAGAATCTTGTGATTCCAATTAACCGATAACGAGCAAAAGTAATATCCCGGTTTCTTTTCTTCCGCCCTCTTCGGCCCTCCCCATCGTCTCTCCCCATTTTTCCCATTCCTTCGCGGCATCGCGTTCTGCTCTTTCTTTTCTCGAAGCAGATCGATTCCGCGGTCTACGATTCTGCGACGTTCGCGGGAATAAAGGAGTAGAAGAGAGAAATTACCATCTTCAATACATATCTATGGAGTGTTTCGGGTTTCCTTTTAGGGGTCTTGAATTAAATTGAAATATGTTGGTCCTGAACAAAAATGTCGAAGCAGCAATGTTTTCTAAGTTATACCTAAGAGACGAAAAATCTAAAAAAAACTTTAAATTATTAAAATGCTTAATAATTTATTGAAAACCTCTCTTTAATTCAAAATTCTATTTAACAGAATTTTAATTTAATAGTTAATATATTATACAAAAAAATTTTTAAAGGAGTTGATGAGTAAAAAATATTAACATTAAAAACGAAGATTTTTCTTTGCGACGAGAGAGATATGTTTGAGATTAATCCTGTGCAACTGATCGTAACTATCGTGGTACATGACATTGCATGTGTAGATATCTGTTCAGAGCGGTATATGTACATTAGGGCGGATCGATAATTACTTCGAACGAACATGAGAAAAGGTAAATAATTTATCATGTTAGTCAATCACGTTAGTCAATCGTGATTCCTCAAAGGTTTGCTCGCGCACCAAGAATCGTCCGCTTTGCGGAAAGTTTCTGCTCGAGGCTTATCTACGTTATTGGTTAACACTACGCGACTAACGCGACATCGGTAATCGAGCAATAATTAATGGTATTCGTCCAACATGGGGTGGGCGGAATTCCACGCGCGACGTCGGCGAAATTCACGAGGGATGTATGAATACGCATAGATTATCGTTCAGTTACCCTGAAAAAGCTGCATATTGTGCGTAAGCGATTTGCGATGCTCCCCAACACTCGCGCATACAATGGAAAGTTCGATAAAGGTAAAAAAGTATAGAAATTGACAAATGTCAGATACAAAAAGTTATTTCAGTCAATCGATGGGCTACATAAGAAGTACCGTCGACTCCGAGTTGTCACGGAATATACGCATTTCGTTGCAACATATCAGTACCAGGATATAGAAGGACGAACCCTTTAAGGGTTATAAATGTTCTCTCTTTCCGGTTGCAGCGGAAAATGATATTGAATTCCAAGATTAAATTAAGTTCAATGAAACAGGTCAAACGATAGTGGTTCGGAATTTACCTCTTTCTCGGTGAAAATTTGATAGAAAATTGATCAAAGAATTCGCAAATTAAATCACGTAGATCTAGGACACTCTGTACGTTGATGGCCCGTATATGAATATTTCACTCGTGTTCAAAATTGCTCGTACACAGACGAATCCTCCGCAAAGGGCGACCAAGTACGCGAGTGCGTCCTATTCGGCAAAAGCTCTCACTCTGTGAGCAGTAGTGGGCTTGTAGGGCACTTCCTAACTAATTGCCGGCGGGTTCGCCTGTTTCCCGGAAGTCCCGTGGAAATATAGCTTCCGCGGGTCGAAGCACCGAAGACAAACCACGGGAAGTCTCAAGCCTATCCCATAGCGCGGAACCGACCTCGTAGATTCTCTCGAATACATTTCTCGAGTACACACTCACCGACCAACATGCCCGCACACGAGCTGCTTAAGATCCGAGTACCTTAAAACAACGTCGCTGACGTACTAAATTCTCATGTTTAATTAGCGATTACCGGAGGAACATATGCTCAGTCGCAGCACTACGATATAAGACGTCCGTAGTAAAAATGTCAACGCGAAAATTAAGTTCTCGAGCATGCCGCTCTTGGAGTCTATCTCAAAGAACAGATTGAGATCTACAACCTTTTAAAACCTTCAGAAAAATATTTTAATAAATAACACGGAAAAAAATTTAGCTAAATTTAGTCGTAAAATATGGATAACTAATATTTTTTGCAGCGAGAGCTATAGTTTAGCAATAGTAGCAAAACCTTTTGTTCTCGCTGCAAAAAATGTTACTCTCGTTGCAAAAAATGTTAATTATCCATATATTACGACTATTTTAGCTATAGTAGCTAATCTTTTTTTTCCGTGAACGTAACGGTATATATTTTTTAAATTTCAAGTGCGTTGAAAACGAAGATATAAAAGTATCCGTACGTGCGTAATTTTGAACTTTTCCGTGTTTGATAATATTCCGCTTTTTATCCCGTTTACAAAATTTCTCTCTTAATATTAAACATATATGAATCCCATTCGAAATATTTTCTAAACTCCACCTAACTGCATTGATATCAGACAGAATTCATAGTTTCCTCTTGAGAAATTAATTCAACAGCTCAGAGTAATTTTCCGTTAGATGCGACCCGACACGTTTTTCTCATTACGACTTGCCCTGCAACGTATCAAATCCTCATCAAGATCGCATAAGGCCCGTTCTCCCCTTTCGCATTAATTAATTACGAGCGCGGAGCGTGACGTTGTCCGAGGTCTCGGTTTTTAATTCCCCTTGCGAGTTCGGCTTCTACTTTTTAGCGTACGACAATGGTCGCCAATCCAAGCGGGGAAAGAAACCTAGTGTCCTACCGAAAATTTTCGAAGAAAAAAACCGACACCACATGAATACCGACTTGTTTTCGTGGGATGCGCGATGTCTTTTTCTACTAAAGTTTTGGCAGCTGTAGAAGAGATAATTACTCGAACATGAGTCTCCCTTTTTCAGGCATATGTTTATAGAAACTTCTTTCCACATTTTAACAAGAGGGATAATCCCTTAAAAAAGTTAGTATCTATTTTCACATGATACATTTTTCAATCGAATTAAGGACGTTCTCCGGTCCTTATACTAGAGAAAATCGATTTTCTTTAGATTTTCTTGAAACTGTGAATATACGTTAATTTAGGTGTGCTTTATGCGTGGTATAAATTTCAGTACCTCTTCCGGTATAAAAAATAAAGATACTGAGCCTCAAAGTTTCAACTTTTACTAATGAAAAGGTTTTCCAGGCCAAACGGTAAGAGATACGAGGTTGGTCAAAAGGACCAAAGTTGCTCCTCTCGTCGAGTTCTATAAGGAAAAAATGCCAAAATTAAAAAAAAATTAAATTAAAAAATTTTTTACTGGAATTTATACCACGCATAAAGCACACCTAAATTAACGTATATTCACAGTTTCAAGAAAATCTAAAGAAAATCGATTTTCTCTAGTATAAAGACCGGAGAACGTCCTTAACATCATTATAAAATTTCAATCAATTCAATTATTTACATTACATTTTCTCCCACAATACTGAGTTACTGTTTTAATTCTCGATTTTAAGTCTGTCACCTACGTGCGTGCAGCCACGATTCCCGCAGCTCCAAATGAGAGTTTTCGCGACAGACCTCTCTCTCGCAGTCTCCGTTTTCCGGATTTCTAGACGTGCCTTGTCGGCGGCCGGGCAATGTCGCGCCTTGGGACCGGCGCGTAATCGTAATTAACGAGGCAAAAATGAAGCCGCGGCGGCACGACGCCGACGCGGTCGCGCCAAGTGAAAACTCATATTTACCGGTTAGCGAGCTCAGACGTCTCCGCGGTGTAATGCCGCGGCATTACGCGATGCGCCGGGAATACTCGAGCTACCGCCACTGGTGGAAATAAGCCGCGCCCAGCCTGGGAATATATGTCGCGGAAACAAACGAGAGGATCCTGATAAAAAGGAATGGTCGTGCGCATGGCTTTGTTCGGCTACGAACGATCGCGAATCAGCTAAAGAAGATAGCTCTTTGATGCTAATTCAAGTATTAGCTTTCGATTATCGTCTGTCATGTAGAACACTTTTTTATCGCTGACATTTATCGTATACACATAATATCTGTCTTTCATACCGTTTCCTTAATAAAATTGGATGAGAGTAGTAATAATGATAATTAATACATAACAAATAATAAAAATTGTAAAAATAATTTGCTCTTCACGTAAAATATATATTGCCAAGTAATGAACGGTATATTTTTCGTTTAAATTGAATGAAACGCCGCATGGAATTTATTATGGAGGGAAACTATATCGGGAGAAAATGTAATGTTATAAAGTTGAAAAAAATTGTAATTAAATTGAATGGAATTTATATTTTAGGAATGAATACACATATGATAGGAATGAATATTGGTTCATTTCGATGTATTTTTTTAAAATTCTCTCATAAACCGTTTTCGAGAGATTTGCCTAAAAAAGTGGTTTGATCTCGATAAAATCCTCGTATAAAATGTTTTATAATCAGCGATATTTTTAAATAATATTTATATATAATGCAATATATTTTACTATAATTAGAAAAGTATGCAATGTACATAATGTAAGGACATTACATACGCAAGGATGTATATACACTTATCCGTGATATTCATCCCCTTTTATCAATGGAAAAGTTCACGCGATAGAAAGGCATTTTTTGCCGTAACGAAAATTCAATCCGAAAGAAAGAACGCACAAAAGTTCAGCGGGAGAAACCGGGGCCGCGGGTGGAAAGGAAGAGGTTGAGAGGGACAAGAGGATCGATAGACATTAATGTGAACGGATTGGAGGGGGAATAAAATAAAAATTATAAGCCCGAGTAATCCTCTTCCGGTGCATTCTTGTTAATGACAAAATTTCCAGCCCGTACCTGACTACCTACGCGCTTTTAACGAGTTCGCGCTTGCTCCGTAAGAGAAAAGTAATACAATATTTTCCGCGTCGCGTAAGAGGGGGCGGCCACCGGTACTCGACCCCTCGTTCTTTCTCTCTTTCTCTTTTTTCTTCTCCCCCTCTCATCTCCCCCTTCACTTCTCTTCTTCCCTTGGGTGGACAATTAAAAGCTCGGAACGGTGCACGATGGATAATTGCTCTTCGTTTCGATGCGAAAGCGAGGATTTCTAGCGGGGAGCCCCGAACAATAAAGCCCAAGCCGTAGCTGCGTGACAAGGGGACGATGCGATTGTGCCGGAGCGACAACCCGGTATGTCGAACGACCAAATGGATTTTACGTGTACACGAAAAATAGAGGTCCGGCCCGGGTAGTATTGTGCTCGATATAACTCGCCCGGCAGGAGACAGAGAGGAGTCACGCGGAGCAACGCGCGCGACCCGCATGTCGTACGCGCGTTACACCTACATTTACACCGCCGCCTGTAATCCACCCCCGCCCGTGACAGCACCGTGGCGCGGCACAAGCGTAAGTACCGGACGAGCGACGTGATAAATTTATTTCCCGCCGTTGAAATGCATCCTGCATCGCGCGCGCGCGCACGTCTGACGTGTGTCTCTCGTCTCTCGTCTTCAGAAGTTGCCAGCAATTTCATTTACGCATCCGCGTATTTTTCACGCCCGGAGCATTTCCTCCCCTCTCCTTACCGCTCAAATCCAATTCCGTGCCTCAGGTTGTCACTTTAATTCACAAATCATAAAAGCGTAATTAGTCCGTAAGATGATATCAAAATAATAGGAAGTGAAATTTATCACTTGTTTTAATAAAAAATGTCATTTAATAATCAGCTTTCGGACCAACCATCGGATAGTACCTTTCGCGATATTCTTTTTTCCACTGATGAAAAAAACTTATTCTACTTCATTATCTCTACGTCGTTACGATAAAAATGAACGATAAATAACGCGATATAATTTTATCTCGTGCAGGATTAGATAAAGATATCTGTAACATTATAAGATTCTTTAAATACTGCAAACAAATGCGAGTGTGCTTAAGTTCTCGGGAAAATGACGTTGATGATGATTGGTCATTTTCCGTGCGGATGGTTGATTTTGTGGCCGCCATGCAGTGCAGTTACAATCGTGGCGGCGGAAGTAAAAGGCCGAGATACTAATACCTGACCTGTGCGCCGCGCGTCAAAACGAAAGCGTCAATTTTAATTACGTGCTCGCGCTACGCGCCTGCCTATCCGGAATATCGGGATAAAACGGCAGCACGTATACAGTTATACATCTGCCGGCGGGCAGGTGCGATATCGGCTATCGCCTCCGTTCGCCCCTCGCTGCATCCTGCCACGTGAAATCGGAAAATGTGAGCACGTGAACGTTACTGCCGGTCCGATACTCTCGTCCCTTTTTCCTCTCCTCTTCTCCCCACTCTCCCCTCTCTCTCGTACTTACGCGATGTTCTTCTCTATCGGCATCAGTTCGACACCCACATTTCCGCATTCGTTAGTGTCTTTAGATAAAGAATGGAGAAGCTCGAGAAAGCTCCCTGATTATTGTGAAGGGGAAACGTATATTAGAAGCGAGTCGTATTGCATTGTGATTCTGTTTCTTTCATGATGTTGTATAATGCTTAATCAATATATTGACTTTTCGTAACTTATTGTGATAATAATAATTAGAAAAAAATACTACAATGCGAAAGACTAATAAATATTTCAAATGATCGATTAAGATGATTAGGTAAAGAAAATTACGCTTTATTTCAATCTTAATATCTAGCATATTAAGTAGTAATTCAGCAGTATAAAGTGGTTTGTGACAAAATAATGTATTTACAAACGTCATGTTGGCGAATTAACGTGCTAACATTTCGGGTTTGCATTAGATAGTCAATCTAATAATGTAAGAATACATTTATCACATCTTGACTCTGCATGTCCGCTAACATAGTTTACAGTATGTACACGTTCGCCTCTCTCCTCTTCAATTACCCCAATGCAATTTCTCGCATGACGCTGTCTGCATCTGATCTAGATATACCTGCCGTCGCCGTCCGTGTCTCATTACGGTCCGTCGACGTTCTCTGATAATATTAGCTCGCCGTGATCTCGATTTCCTCCATTTTCTGCTAACGATTCTTAATTAGGAACACTCGTACAAGAATGGAAGAATTAGTGCGTTTGGCAAATGTTATTATACGTTCTACCGAACACGCATAAATTATAGTATTATAATTATTATACGATACAAAGTTGCGAGGGAAAATTAAGGTTGTATGCTTTAATTAAAGCCAACGAAGTTTACCAATTTGGTACAACGTCTACATCAATATAACGTAAACATACAACAACAAAGGATATGCATAAGTGTTGAGTATCAGGGCTGTTAACAAATATCACCAAGGTTTCGGCGGTTACAAACAAACGGAGGGTCAATATTAATTCGTAATTAATTTGCATCTCTCTCTCTCTCTCTCTCTCTCTTTTTTTATCTCGGTACGTATCAAGTGGCGTAATTAATTCAGCGGACCTTTCTCCCACGGGCTTTCGCTTCTGCTCGCTCTTCCTCCCGGGCAGGATGCCGGCACGTCCCAGGATGTGGATCGACCGTATTGCGAATTTAAAGCACGGAAGACGAAAGGGAGTTAATTTCGCGCGGCGTTGAGCCGCGATGCGGCGCCGTCGTGGAAACCGGGCGAACATGAAACGGGACCGTGGCATCGCAATGTGTCTTTCGGCCAGTCGACAACCCTCGCCCTCGCTCGAGGGTAATTGCGTTTGTGTGTAGCCAGGAAGTTTTATTTGGCTGGCATTTATTCGGCAACGAAGAGACAGCCGGCCCACTTAGGCGGGGAGACAAATGTATTTACGTCGTGAATCTGCCAGGATGCCCGCATCCACCTTTCAAGCTTACCCCGTTTATCCGGGGGATTGCCGCGAAATTAAGGGCCCCGTGCTCCTCCCTCGACTATTTTTGTGGCCGGGAAAAGACGACGAACCAGCGTCTCTACGGCGGATCGAATAATTGTCGAACACTCGATGGTATTAGGGGTGAACAACGAGGTAGTAGATAAATACTGGTAGGTAGTAGCTACAGCTAGGTCGATTGCAGCCAACACGTTTTCTTTGAAATTCCATTATGTTCCGGTCCAATTAATTGATTCTCTTGGTGGAAAGAAACAAATGACTTGGAGAGTGCAGAATGTTGTATTGTCTCGCTGTAAATTTTCTATCTCGAATTTGTTAGTAAATACGTTCTTGAAGATTGATGCGAAACTTTGCGAAATATCTCGTGTTTTTAAAAATTGATTGTAAAGAGAGGGAAAAAGACGTCAGAAGAAATTAAAGGAGAGCATTCCAAGCATTTTTGCTTTTTCCGAGTAAATTGCCTGTGTCTGACTAAGTATTATTTCGTTCCTCTTTCCGCTTGGTTATTTATGGCCTCATAAGTTGTATCTGACTCGCATATCTTCGTATCGTTTTAACAACGGAGATGGTTGAGATACTTTCCGCGTCAAAATATCTAGAAAACTGGCCTTAGGTGAGAATTATGGAGCGTGCAAGCTAAACCACAGCCATTGTAGAAAAATAATACGTCATAAATTGAGTAATTTTCCAGATGTAAAGATAGATTATTGCAAATGATTATATAAGAGAAATTTAATTCCAAATTTATTAAAAATTAAATACCTTCTGAATATTATTCGATCAGGTATCAGGTATTTTAACATTTATTACATTATATTGTCTCGCGTCACGGATTCCCAATTTTTTAATAAAGAACATCGATTCGTGTTCTATTTTATTCTTGAAATAGTATAAAGTTGTTTGTATTACTAGGCGGATCGACCTTTGCTAAATATCCCGATTCAGGTTCTAATTTTAAAATCCGTCGCGACATATCGCGATAACTCGACGACACGACCCGCGACGTAAGAGACACAGCTCGTCGCTTATGACACGGCTCGGGGTTGGCAACGCGCGCAAACGAACGTGTACGTGTAAACGCTCGCTCCGATAATAGATTCCCCATTTGGAGTTCAGAGTTCTACGGCGAATCTGTAACTCCGGCGATCAAACTGCTTGCAAAGTTTGTCGCTCGAATCGAATGGGAGTTTGGGTAACTCGTACCTACGCTCGCTCTCGCTCGTATCCGCCTGTACCCTCGTACACGTACATGCGCTGCATCCCTCTGTCTCCCTTCCCTTTCCCCTCTCTCTCTTTTCGCATATCTACTTAGGAATATATAGGTGTAATATACATATCCGCGTACAAGGTATCCTAGAAACTCTGCGTCTGACTTGAAATCAAGAGTTACTTATAGAAATCAAAGACTAAAAAAGAGTCAGTTAAATTATTTGACATTTCGAAAGCGTACTATCTGCTAGTTAAACTTGCTCTCCAGTTAATTTTCTTTTAATTTTAATAAAAAATTGAGATTACTATATGTCTTGTTAATCCTATTGCAACGAATATTAATTAATAATTACTATTACAGTCTTTATCGTTTTTATCGTTATATTAACAACTTTTGAGATAGTGCATCTTATGCGGATATGATTATTGTGCATTTGTATAAATCCAGTCGGACACATATCGAACTCAAGTAGCGCGCATGAACACGCGCGAATGCGACGTCTCCAGCTGACTTGACAGCTGTGTGTACTCTCTTTTACGGGTAGGCGATGGTACCGAAGGGGAGACTTCTTTTCGTTCTTCGATTCCATTCGCAGCTCTCACCGTCACAGCGTGTACCATTAGCGTGTCTCTCAGCGACGTGTCGCGATGCCACGTTGTACGTCGCGCATAAGTAAAAGTGTCGTTGTATCCTATCCGACAATGTCATTCTCTCATGGAAATAGACTCGAACTCGGGAATGACATTGCGATCTCAGACAGTCGAAGAATTATTGTTTTTCCTGATCGAGTCGCGTAATACCGGAAAGTACATCCCGTTGAATACGCGCGACTTCGTAACGGCGCGACAACGAAGTACACTTCTCTTTCCTCCCGCTCCGAAGAAGCGTTACATCGGTATTTGTAGTTTGTCTTTGGCTAGACAGCCACCGCCGCCGTGTTTGTTTTCGATCGAAGATTGGAAACGAATATTGAATATTTACACGCTCGCCGCGACGAACGTTGACGCTCCGTAAACGATAACAGATCTTTCTTCACGCTCCAGAAACGTTTGTCATCTGTGTCCCATTTTTTATTATTAGATCATTATAAGATAATTCTATATGAGAAAATTTAATCGCTGAAATATATTCATTTTAATTTGATTCAATAATTGCGTAAATTGTGACGTGATAATTTCTGCATGAGATTTGAAATATGAAGCTCAAATTTAAGCATTTCATATTATTTCACTGTCATCGAACTTCAGTAATCGTTTGTCTGTTTTAAATAAATAATAATTTCCATTAAATAGTACCTACGGTTTTTCTACGAGACGCAATAAATCTATCCTTGGATCTTTCGCACATTTCTGAATCAGTCAAGTGGGTTCACGAATATTTCCCTGACTTTTCCGCGCATAATAATGGCAATATACGTTACGATTTCCGGATGAGTGCCTTGCTACAAGCTCGGAAGTACCCTCCGAACGTGAAAGTATTCTTCACGACGCGATTTGAGCATTCGATGGCAGGATGATGAAAAAAATGCTTCCTGAGGAATATTATAATGCTCATCAATAAAGATTAACTCTTGTTAATACTATCTTTTCTATTGGTAGAAGGTTTACGCGTTGCAAAATTTATTTTAAATTTTTCGGCGAATTTAAAATTGATTTTTCTTTAGCAAAATATTAATGCAAACGTCTAGTAATTTCGATATTTCTAGAAAATATCTTACAATCAGATAGCAAATTATTATTGAAGTCGTAAAATTATATATTATTAAAGCAATATTAAATACAAGCAAAATTTGAAATATAAAGTGACGAAACCTATCTTATTTGTTCACTTAAGCTTAATTCAAGGGTTACCAAGATCTTAAGCATTACGATCAAGACATAAGCGCCATTTTTCTAATTCGGTTCTTAGTATCTTTTAATATCTCAGGACACCCAGTACATCGCAGCAGCTTGCTCGTGAATTCGACACTGAAGAGCACTTATTGCTCTCTCGCGCACTCCTTGAATCGCGAGTAAATCGTACCGCTCGAGTTCGACTACGGGGATACACCCCCCGGCGACCTCTTTCCCTCATCCAACCAGTTCTCCTTAGTTTCTTCGTTTCAGCCTCGATCTTAAATTCGTTCCTCTCTCTTCGATTTCGAACATTGCTATCGCGAGATATAGTCTAAGTGCGGAGCACACAGTCGATAATAATCGCGACAAGTCCATTACGACGTCTTCAAGGATTCCTGCGGCAGGATTATAGATACCAGAAAAACCGGGATAGCGGGCCGCTCTCGACTTCCTGTCATTTTTTTTTCCTCAGTGACGGCAAATGCGGCAAGAGAAAATTACTTTAAGTCTCGATTATGGACTGAAAGAGATAATCCGTGATAATACTATTTTATTTTAAAAGTAATTGTTGTAAGAACAACAGAAAAATATAAGACATATTTATGAGTGAGTAATACATCAGCGAGTGGAAAATATCAAAAGAAATATGTAAACTATTAATGGAATATTAATGGAATATTTTAGAAAAATGGTATTTATTAACATCTTTCTTTTATAAACAAATACTTATTCATTTTTCCCACATCAAACTCGTGATTTAAAACACGCATTTCATGCGTCTACTAAGAAATTGAGAAATCCGTCACTGATTTCAACCGGCCATTCTCTCTGCCTCGCTCGCTTTCCTTTTTCCTTTTGTTACCTGTCTATCCATCTCGTCCTTTGCCCTCTCGACGGCCTCCACCTTGCCCGCGTGATTTACCGCGCGCTCCTCATTTTCCGCCTCCCCCGCCACCCTCCTCGCTTCAATCTCGTTCTGCCGGGTAAAGGATTCCGAAGAAATTGAGAAAGATTTGCCGACGCTACCGAGCGGGAAGCCGATGAAGGAAGGGAAGCCGAAGAATGTGAAAGGCAAGGAAAGAAACCATGGTACATCCAAGTCGAGAATGCGCCCGTATAAAGAAGAGGAACCGGCACCCTTTCTTTTCTCGCCGATAAAATAACATTAGAGCCACACGAGCGAGTCGAGTTAATTACAGCGGCCGCCTCGACCTCGGCAAAATGACCGTCCAGGGTCACGTAACGGAAGTGGTTCTCTCGTTGTAATCTGCATTATAAAACTGTCGCGACAAATTCGTCGACGACGCAGTTGCCCGTGAAACATAAGCACGGTTTGTGGCTTATATTTACCATCCGGACATTTGGTCCACTCGCGCTGCTCTAAGGGAATTGGGATTTGGGAAAAGAGGTTGCAAAATATCATTCTCAGTGCTGATTGGTTCCGCCGTGTTACAGCAGAATCGCTTCCGCAATCGTGATAATTTCATGGGGCGGAAGACGCCGGAATTGCGCATCGCGACACGATAAAGAATATGACATTGCGTACAACTGACAATGAGCTTCGTTATTTTGGAAACTTCTATTAGAAGATCGCGTTTTGCGACCGAACGAAGACAATATCACGCAATTCTCGACAATATGGTATGTTACTAACATAGAACAAATTGTTTTTCTGCCGAAATCTCCTAATGTTATATATTTTACGCGTTACCCGCAGAAACTCATTATAAAATAGGGAAACGGTTACCGTTTGGATCCTTACTTAGTTATTACGCGGCTAAAAATTAACCGCGATTCTAAAGGAAAAGCGCCTCGTGGAAAATTGAATTTTAGGCGGATTACATGAGCGCGTACTTCACATTTTTTTGCGGCTAAAAATGAAGCTTCGCTCCAAAGTTAGTAACTTATTAACTTTTTAAAACAACACGGCAAACCTCCCCTCCCTTTGCAACAGGTTAATGTTCTTGCAGTTCAAACATGCGAGATACATTTTTGCATTTCATCAAGAACCATCGCTCCGTTCGTCAAATATGAATAGTTTGCTGAAAATAAACGAGGGCTTTGTTTTTTTAAATTCGTGATGCAATATAAAGTTCATCGTACGGATGAGAATCCAGGTTTTCAGTGGCAACGCGATGGCAAAAATCAGAAATGTGCCTAAAATAATTAGAAAGCGAAAGCGAATTAAAGCTGGCAGCGTCGCTCGCTCGATACGCGGATAACGAATGAAATAACGCCGCAATCTTTTCCAATCATGGACCAACGATATGGTGCGCGCGCATCGAAAAGTCGATGTTTTCAGGACCATGTACCGCGTTGTCACCTCGATAAATCAGCCGAATTCCCGGTCGTGAGCCGCGTTCGCTGCCATCACGATCGCGGAAATATCAGCGTTTTACGTCTCCATCCTCCTACATCGTAAAAAAACCCTGGTAGAATCGAGTTTTGCGACGCAACCGAGCGTCGGCTGACTGCAGCATCGCGTCGCACCCGGTATCAATAGTCGAAACATCGTTGCCCGTCACATGGACAGCGATACGGGAACGATTCGTGTGATATTTCGCGCTCGTATAGTTTGTACAGCCCACCGAGCTCCATCAAACAAACCCAGTTACAGCTACGATCTCCTTGCGCACAATTAAAAATATTCCCGAGGCAGTAATTCGCGTATTATAAAAATCGACGAGGATAATGATCTTTAACAAATATCTGATTAAGATATCGCCTTAGTACAGGGTGTTTGTTTAATACTCCCTAATATTTTAAAAGTTGATTTTGGAATCATTTTATGAAGAAAAGCTCATATATAAATATGGTCTCAAAGAACCTGCCTCCCCGATTTCAGAGAAGTAGGGTGTTAAAAATATTAGGTATATAGAGATTTTTCGCTAAAAGTATGTTTCATGTCTTAGAAAAGTCAAACAATTTATTAATTTTATTTACATTTCTTTTCGAAAGCTATTACCTATTATATATTTCCCAAGTATTTTGTGATATATGGAGAGCTTTATGTCACGAGAAAGTCTATTCTTAACCGTACTACTCCTAAGCAGTCCATTTCTCGTTAGTGTCACTCATACCATTTTTAGAGCTTTTTTATAGAGTTATCCGTTGCGGAGTATTACATTGGGTCGCTGTCGCCGTTGGGCGTTCCTCTCGTCATGAGGTGGTCCAACGTAGCAATCGCGCGGACCTTTCGAGGTGTTCTTCCTGTAGAGAAGAGTGGTACTGCCGTTGCGGAGTCGGACAGATTCCAATTTAGATCCGAGGGAGTCGGTGCCGGCGGCAGGTCTCCTCGGCGGTGATGGCGAACAAGCATCGGCGTCGTTATCGGCCCAGGTCGTCGGCGCGGAGAGATGCTTCTCGCTCCCTAGTATAGACTACGGTCGGAGTCGTTTGTATACAAATATGCAGGCGAACAGGAAATTAAGGAGCGTGGCCGAAGGGGTACGCCGGAGAAAGTGACGGGAGGGAGGGGAGAGAATCGCGTCGCGGTGTAATTTGTGATACCGCCGTTGCGACGATAGTGTCTTCCCCCTTAAGCCGATTAGCAATACTTATATTCAGCACTTTGGAGCATAGGTATTTAGCGGCGAGCCGCTAATTGGTAATTGAAGCCCTCATACTTTTATTACAATAAAGTAGAGAGGCTGTACGAAATATAATTTTCTTTTTTCTCATATTTTATTTAGAATATAAAGTAGCTTATCTCTGCGCTGAAAAAAATTTTTTGTGACAAAATGTGATTGAATGTCTTCTAGCGAAAAATGATTTATACGTTGCTATTTTCCACAATTTTTCTATATTGCCAGAATTTTGCGTCCGTATCGTCTTTATAATATACGGGACAATGCTTGCGTCGTCACACGAAGTTGCAACGTTTTCGTTTACCGTAAAAAAGTTATTACGCGGTTCTACTGAACTCTCGAGCCACACTATTACGTCTGTAACGACGACTACGCAGTATATCTTCCGCCAGTTTAATCCCACGGTTTTCCTGCGTGCGCCCTTTTTTCTCCGGACTGACTTTACAGGGATTAATTTTTTCTTCTTTCCTTTTTTTTAAGCACTTAATGCAGATCCTCGCTCTCACGGCAAGAGACACAGAACTAATCCTTTATTCCGTTGGAGCCCGCGTAGCTAGTCTCGCGTTATTACTTTGGCGTTAGGAGCGAAAACGCGCGGATTGAAACCAATTGTGCAATTGGATTGCAGATACTAGAAACTAAATTGAGCAGAATGGTGATTATTTAGAAATTGTTAAAATATTAATAACATCTAAAATCATCTTCCTTGCTAATTAAATAATTTTACTGAACCGAGCATGTATATAAATAACAGGATACAATTATGGATTTATTTAAAGTAAATTTAAACTGATAAAAAATTAATTTAAGTCTCTATTGAATCTTATACATATAATTTTGCTTTATTAATTTGATAAAGAAATCGAAAATAATTGCTGAATTGGATGTTCCCCGGGTATCGAAAGCCAAATGGAGCAGAATGACGATTATTTCGATGTCAAAATATTAATAGTTACGAAGATATCTGACATTAAAAATTAAGCATTAAACAAGCCGGGTTTCGAATGTAAAAAAAAATAAAATTTCCATCGGCTTTTACTTTCTTCCCTATTTTTGAATTTTATCTGGATAGGAACTTGAGATCTCGATGTGGACATCTATTAGAGCTGAGGACTATGCGTTATCGTTGCGGTAAAGTCATCTCAGGTAGAGACATGCGGGATCGAAATTGATCGCGGCGAGCGATTGGATCGCGTTCGTTAAAATAATGAAGCGGGTCCGTCGAGAAATATCGCTCCCTTAACGCAAACGCGCCCGCAATCTGATACGATTGCATGCGCGCGCGAAAGAGGGGAGAGAGAGAGAGAGAGAGAGAGAGAGAGAGAGAGAGAGAGAGAGAGAGAGAGAGAGAGAGAGAGAGAGAGAGAGAGAGAGAGAGAGAGAGAGAGAGAGAGAGAGAGAGAGAGAGAGAGAGAGAGAGAGAGAGAGAGAGAGAGAGAGAGAGAGAGAGAGAGGGGGGGGGGGGAAAGGAATCGTGGAAAAATATTCACGTATCGACGAGTGATATAGAGAGAAAGAGAACGGTAGCGACCAAGGGGGGAGGGTGTGTCCCAACACACGATCGTCCCGGAATGAAAGGGGTTGCTGGGGGGGGGGGAGGTTGCGGAAGAATGGACGATAGAACCGGCAGGGGTATGGCGATGTACGCGGTAGAGGCGGACAGATGGGAGTGTGAGGCATGGCTGCGATATATCGTGGCTGAGCCTTTATTAAAACTGCTTTCGGTGTTATTGCTTTCCGGGACCGTCGGGCCTCGAAAATACCATTTCCGCGAGATAGGCCGTGGCCCTCTGCGCCGCCGAAAATATATATCGCGATCCCCTCATAGCATCGCCGTGGCCGTCTTCCCTTCCGCGACCATTCCGTCCGGAGATTGTCGCAAGCGTAACCCGTTATAACCGGCAATACGCTCGTCACTATGTACAAGTCGACGATGTGCTCCTTATATTACGTCCTGACCAGTTATTGTCCGTTGACAATGGTCGAGTCGATCTGTAATCTTTGCTGGGAAATGAGAGTTCACTTCGCGTCTCGGAAATTAAGATTTGTGGTGCTTACACCGTTGAATATATTTGTAATGGTCTAAAATATCGTTACATACGCGATCTCTCTTATTGGACATTTATAGTTAATTCTAAAAAGTTAATTAAAACGATGTAAGTAATACCAATGCAATTTTAAATGCCAATTTCCTCTATTTATCTATATTCCTTATCTACATTACTTTCTGTTCATTTAATAAGCTCTAATTAATGCTTAAATTTAATTTTATTTAGGGTCTCTCTGGTAAAAAATACACAAATAATAATTGATAATAATAATAAATATAAAGAAAAAATAAAAAAAATATAAAAATATGTATATATGCAATATTACTAATATTAGAATTCAGTGATAATTCACTCGCATATTAGCCTTACGAATAAAATATGAGAAAGATATTTCTAATGCGAATAGAATACCGTGTAGTGTAGACTGTAGAGGCTGTAGAGTATCGTGGATGTTTTTTCCGCATTCATTTCAGTTTTGTGACCGTGATCGATAGTCATCAGAGTAGCATTTATTCGAGTACAAAAACATTACGCAACCGTGAGTTGGCATACGCGCGGCAAACCGCTGCGGGCTTCTGTTCAATATCGCGAATTTCTCCGTACACGCGAGAGAGATTGTAAACGCATACCGAAAAGTAGACAATTGGCAGTGGAATGCAATATTTTCCCCGAGATACGTTCCGCCGAACGTCACGCGAGATTCGCCCCGTACGGTACTGTACACGCGTATACTCTCGACAAACGCGCGATAACTCAGCGGCACGCGGCTCTCGTATACTATGCTCTCAACGCGGCCATCGCCCGGAGCTGAAAAGGCGGCCGATAACGTCGACCTAGATCATTTTCGTATGCGCGCGAGAACGTGCGAATACTATACATAATATACATACTCGTACATCCTCGCCTGCCGCCGCAAAGCCACGAGGAATTTCGTTGACGTACAAGCCTTCGAGGAAAGAAATCTTTCATATATACCCATCTGTACAGATAGATTGAATTTGCGACATTCGGTGTCCCCCTCTGTAAAAACAAAAAATTCAAATATAAAATATATTTTTTAAACTGTTTTACTACTCCTATTAAACTTGAATAAATTATATAGATATGCATTCATTCAGGCAGGCACGCACTTGAAAATGTAAAATAATCAGGATTATAAATGAGAGATCGTTAAGAAACAATAGTATTTTAATAATATAATGGACGATATAAAGGTCATAGAATTAACTAGATGTTCATTAGGAAAGACTACTATTATAAATTTAATAGAAGTTTAAGGAGGAAATAAGACCTTCTTTAAGTTTGTGTTATTAAAATCTTGTTAAATCTAACGATATTAAACGTGGTTCTTAGTTACTCATATAGTGTATTCAACCTTATATTTATGCAACATCTCCGCACACTTTTTCTCTTGTTAATATAAAAAATCCCTTAGACAAATGTTTAGAGTGAAATCTTGGCTACTCGATGTAAATTGTACCGCAGAATCTGAATCCGTAAATTCTACCACGTGAATTGATATATAATACAGTTATTGCTGTACTAAGATATAGATTGTTAGAAGCACACTGTGCACGTTCTGGAGATATTTTAGGAGAAAGAAGCTATTTTATGTGTCACATACACAAGGCTATTTCTGTTGCAAACTCTCTTTCTATGGAGTGGGTGTGAGAGAATGGTGACGGTAATAAAGACGTCATGACAATAATAGATGTTATTGACAAGTTTCCCCGCGATCAGCACTCGTGCACCCCGTTGCACCCCCGTTGCGTTCTCGCGATGAGCAGGTAACAAGCGGTCGAATAGTTTCTCCCGGATCATTATGAATGCAAATTGATGCGGAATCGATATCAAGCTGCCTGGAGTTTCTAATAAGATTCTCTTGCCGTGCGATGCCTCCGCTATAACACAGTTTCGATCGTATTGGCTACGGATTCTGCAGCATCATATATTACAGAAAGACAGACATAGAGAGAAGGAGAGAGAGAAAGGAAGAAAGAGAAAGAGAAACTTGGGTTATTAAAATTACTTTCGAATATAATTTTTAAACAATTTTACATTTTATTTTATTTATTAATAATTATTTTGTAAATAATGCTAATTTTTACTTAGAAAATATTCTTTTCTTCTAATTTATTATATAATTTTTGATCAAATTTTTGACATATAGAGGAAAGTGCCCTATTATGAGATAGGATTCTAATATGAGATGGCGGGGTTTTTTCATGGTGGGATCAACAGATAGGGCCTATATAGGGCCTTTTAGCTTAATATATCTCATATTAGGATCCTGTCTCATAATAGGGCACTTTCCTCTATACATATACATATTTTTTAATTGTAATTATAACTTTTTTATATTCCAAAATGTGCAAATATCTTAAACACGTAACAAAATAATTAATTTTATGCTTTGTATAAAACGAGTCTCTCGAGTAAGTACCGCAAAAATTTTCTCGTTAAGATGGCGCGTTTGTGATGGCTAAATAAGCGATATCTTTGGCTGTTATAAGTGAAGTAAATTGTATACGTGAAGCAATTTCGCGTATCATTTGTATGCTTTTTCGATAATAATCTTTTATCTCGGTCCATATCAGACTCCGGATGGCAGGAAAATATGACATATGTATAAACGGCATATGCATAAACGTTTTACAGCATCCGGTCCGCTCTTGAGAATAGCGATAAACGTTCGCATCTTACACGGTTATTGTCACTTTCTGCATTCTGGATAGTTTAGCTTCTGGTTAAACTGCAGTAAAACATGTTTCCTTTATACTCCTATTATCATTTTTATACATGCTCTTGTAGCAGTGAAAATTAATTACTCAGATTTCTCTGCGTTTATGTTTATGTGATTTTAAAAATATCGAAAAGTCGAATAATATGTATTTAAAAAATAATGGTACAAGCATTTGAAGAAGAAATTACTACTAATTTATTTGTAAACTCCATCCCTCATTAGAACTGTGGAAAAAGTTCGGGCAGCGCATACATGTGTTACAATTTTCACTAAGCGTCGACTTCTTCTACTGAAGTCGGACACAAATGTCCTTTTTACTACTGCGAAATTTCCGTAGAAAAAGACTTATGACACGTAACGACACTATTTTCGGGTATACGTTCGTGCGCACTTTCTTATCATTTGAGGAAAGGAATATGAAAATGCTTTTTACCGTTATCCAAATATTCGACATGTAATATGTCCAATGATTCTAAGAAATACGATCGTACGCTAAATTGTGTTACTTAATAAAAAAAAACGCCTCAAATAGCACTCGCGATAACGGTCACGATGCTATCTCGGTTGCATCACTTCGAGGTAATTTTTCAGCACGTTTCGCGGTCGATCACGTCCGCGTCCGGCCGTTCGCAATCAGTCGGTTAACTGGGTACCACGTTGGCGGGAAGTCTCTCTCTGACCGGGCACCACGTATCGTCCTCATTATCCGTAAATTATTTCGCGACCGTCACGTCGGGCCAGGTCGGATCGGCCGATCGGAATTGGTCGCGCAACCGTACGACGATCGCGATAATATAGAGCGTGCGTGTTCCATTGGTTGCATTTCCCAATGCCAGTATACCGAGGGCGGAACGCTGCGGACAACGCTCGATATTGTGTAGATTCAGAAGAGGCTCTCGTGTAAACGCGCGTCGCCTACTAGGCCGACTAAAGTATCGTTCACATAAAGCTTTCGCTCGATCAAATCAGTTGAAATCTCACAAAAGAGATATATATATGAATTTGTTAACTGACCTGAAATTATATATCATATAAAGAATAAAGCGTGGATAGCGGATATTATGAATATAAAAGACTATGACAACAAGATCTCTTGTTTTTGACTGAAGCATCAAATATCACGCAATATTTTTGAAATAATGCTTATTTCATAACGCATTCAATGTTTAAATCAGGAAGAATAATATATTTCTCAAACACATAATATCGCATTTAAGTATGAATAGCGGCGTAGGGTATACAGTTTGTACATGGAATGCCTGCAGGCGATAGGAACGTAAATGCACTGGTGTGCACGGCGAGAGATCGATCAAATTATCTCGTTAAATCGAGGGAGAGTTCGTTTCCAACCCTCTCTCCCCCGCGCAAACCGCAGCAAATGTCGATCATTCCCGTCGTACGTGGTATTTTTTTAACCCGGCGGCGATCGAATTATTGCGCCCCCCCCCCCCCGCGGGCCGAGTCTTCCCTTCTCTCTCTTTCTCCCGCACACCGAGCCCGACGCGTCTATTTTGCAAACATTCGGGGAGTACGTGGGCACACGGCGACGCAGCAAACCGATTGATCATTGGGGGCACTCGAGGGCTCTCTACTTTTTATCGTGCCGCGCGCAAGAAGAATTGCTCTCGCGGAAAAGTTTCGTGGAATTTGGGAAGTGAGTAGCGGCGGACCTTTTCGCTTCGGCTATCGATGCATCGCCTGTCTCGAGAGCTTCTCGAGGAACGATCTAATCCTCTTAATAAAGACTAACGAAAAGAAACTCAAGTTTAAACTCTCAAAGTCCAAACTTTTTCGTAGATACTAACTATAAATTATGGTCACGAATAAAAATTTACCACTTAAGAAAAATTATACTCGAAGGAGTTCTGGAATTTGTATCTTGGTTAATTGAATTATCTTTCGCAGAATTTAGTAATATGGACCTGTGCCGCGGTTCCTTAATCGTTCAACTAAATTTATCATCAAGCATAAAAATTTCTCAAAACTAGAGAAACATGAACGTCACGGGTTATGTGGCCGGTGACGTTCAGGCAATCTCTTTCTGTATGGAGTGCAGAGGTAATTAGCCAAGCTCCACTCCATCGTCGATTCAAACTACCGAATAGGTATATACGGGTCAGGTCGTTAATTTCCCTGCAGTCAAACACTGTCCACGTTGATCCGTCTCCGTGCGCTCAGGTCTCCCGGTATCGGAACCCGGTTCATTATCTTTATCATTTCTCCATGCGACGCCGCAAATGCGCGAGAATTGATTTCCGATACAGGAAACGCGACCGGTTAATCCTAAACTCACTAAACTGAGGAAATGAATTTTATAAATTGCGAAATTTTATACATGTACAAAAATTAACATACAGATATTGATTTAAAAGACAGAAATAAAACGTAATGAAATACATGACAGAACATTTTACTGCCTTCCTTCTATCATACATTGTTCATGAAGCTCCAAATAATTACAATAACAAATTATAGCAGATGTGTAAATGTAATTTATACACAGTGAATTTGGTGTTGTTATGTTTGTTAGTTAAATTATAGAATTTGTGGACTGCGAATAGTAAAATGTCGCTCCCCCCTCTCTCTCTCTCTCTCCCTTGCTCTGGCTCGCCTCTCGTTCTCGCTCTCCTACGTCTGCGTTAATAAAGTACAAAGCGCGATGGCGTAGATATATATACAATACGACAGGCAATAATCGACGGGCGTTATATTTCAGCCAGTTGAATTGGATTCAACGAGTCGTACGCAGTCAAATTTGCACACACAAGCTACACTCTCCCGGTAATTATACCACTTTCGTCGACCGGCCCGAAGTTGCCCGTGCGAACGTGTGTGTATGTGTGTGTGTGCGAGCGTGTTCATCCGATGCCGAGCAAGCGCGTGCGTGCGTTGATGCGTACGCACGCCGCAACCACACGCATGCATGCAGGCACGCACGCAAGCAAGCGGTTCCATCCGCCAGGCTTATTTCGCGGTCGTCCTAGTCCCGCGCTGCGGATGATGATAAATGGGTTAATTAAGCGTTTCGAGTTTCATGTGTGGCGACTCCGAGAGGGAGCGTGAAATTTTATTTTTTCGATTTTATCGCTACTTATCGTACGATATAAATCTCTCTCTCAAGACATTTTAGTGCTTCGAATGAACAAACTTGGGTTTAATAGAATAAAGCTTATAATAAAATAAAACGTACAAATGTATTTTTGAGCTTTGAGTTGAAGAAAATTTGCATAAATTTTTTTAACAGATATATTTAAATAAAAACATGTATAATATTGTAACGTCTTTAAATGTTATAATCGATAATTGTCGTTTCTTAATGATTCTATGATATTTATTAGTTAATTTTTTATTCCTGACGACTTTTAATATTTCTTTTGTTATGAATATCTTTGTGATTACATATTTTTGTACGTTAAAAAATATTTCGTAATTACATTTAACATCCGTTATCATTACTCCGATTGACCGTTTCTTTGGTACGCTTCCTCGTTGCAGTGAAAAGATTAGCGACGTTCTGTGTCCCTTTTAGAGCCGGGAGACGGTATGATAGACGCCCTGTAATTTAATCGGTAAGGCTGCCTGTAATTAGCCGTCGGCTTGGGATTAAACGAAGGATGTCTAACGCGACGCAGCCCTGATAGCACGTTTTGCATTACGCGGTACGCGCTCGCGCGATTACCGCCGCACGATCATAAATGAGATAATACCGTGAAATTACTCCACTAATTACGGCGGACGATTACGCTGGTGTGTATTCGCGTTTCAATTAGCGTAATTATTTGGCACGTGTCGCATGGCTCCCGAATGAGTGACAGATGACCTGGCTCGGAACGACGGCACCAGCCAAGTTTCCGTCATCAGACATGTTTCTCAGCTTTGCAGATGTTCGCGGTTACGCACGTAACATTTTGCTGCTGACCGCAATTTTGTTATTTGTTAATCTCATGGCAATTAGCGTCCTCGCGAAAGGTCGTCCTCGCATAATTAATAATGGCGTTCGCGAGATGCCTTGGCTGGTAACAAAGCGATTCAGTGTCTCGCAATAAAAACGTGACGACGCGGTCGTATAATTAAATCTTTTGACGTCATTAAAGAGTTGCACAAGAGAACGGTCACTATTCCTTTCATCCGCCCTTTCTTTGATCAATTTTGAATCAATTTTTATTGTATGTACAGTTTAACTATTATTAAATCACGTTCGCATATAACGTCAAACGTTATTAAACGTTTAATAACTCCGCCGGTTACTCCATATAAATTCCTTTCTGAAATATGTTTCATCGCGTAGAGTTAATAAACTATAATAAACCACCACGCGATAAAATTCCGCACATCGATATTATCTTCATATTATTTTTACACGCACGTATTCAAACTTTAACTCTCCTTTCTAATAAACATACATCAATTAGTCTGAAATTTATGTATATTAACTGTTTATTTTAGCGTTTTTTATATATTATGCTGTATTTTTTATTATACGGAGATATAACTTCGCGAAAAGAGAATATTTCTTCAAGTTATATCTCTGCATGTATCAAAGTACCTGAATTTCAATTACATATTTTTTCAGATTTTAAACTAGTCTTTCTTTTTAAGAGATATTTCTGGAGAGCTTATCACTTATTGCAACCTTTGAATGTCCATCATAGATCTCGACAAGCAAAAGTTTCATTTAAAATTCCGCAGTAGTATAGTCTGAATTTAAGCGAACAATGAAGTTCGCGGAAAACTTTACGGTTTCAATCGTCCATAATTCGAAAACTATTGATTTTTGTGTTTAATTATGGGAAAGATAACTCGTAAGTTTATCATTAAAACATAAAGTTTGGTGTGAAGACTGTGAAGCTCGGCTTCCGGTATACCATGTATATTTATCTATGTAAGTCGCGCGCGCGCGCGCGCACGCGGGAGCGCGCTAATTGCCGTCGCCAAGTTTCAGCCTAATTATCATTTCGGGCAGCCACCGGGCGGCTCTGAATTTCTAAGCGCAGATGCTCAGCAGAAAACGGAAGTGGGTGGGTTTCCCACGTCGCGTCAGTGAGAAGCGGCCCGGCGCGTTCAAAGAGAATTTTGACCGACGTCGTAGTCGGATATAATGTCTCCTCCCTCTTGCGGAGCGCTAGGTCGAAATTAAGACGCTCAGGGCAACCATAATCGCCGCGTCTCGGGATCCCGTTGTCGAGTCACGTACGAAGATCCGGGTAGCTAATTAGCCTTCTACCGCTCCGGGTTCCGCCCTGGTCAATCAGCGGCGGAGATTCGGTCTTGATTCGATCCTGTGAGCCTCGTTAGCACCGCCGTATATTCTCTCCCCTGTTCTCTCTCTCTCTCTCTCTCTCTCTCTCTCTCTCTCTCTCTCTCTCTCTCTCTCTCTCTCTCTCTCTCTCTCTCTCTTCTTCCTCTGCTCTCCTCTCCTGTTCTTTGCGCTTCTCGATTACGCTCGCGAGAGAAGATGTACACGTACGTGTAACCACTTCAAGTTTCGCACACGATTTCGGTCCGCTCGATTTAATTATGTAATGCGAACTTTCCGGCAACCCTGCTCGCTATGCTTCGGGAGCTCTCTTTTATCCAGCATAGTTGCCGCCATCTATCGAAGTATCTTTTTTTTTCCTGTATGTGTGGAGAACATGCGTTTGTAGTGAGATAATAAAGATCCGAGAATATCGCACCGAGTGTACGGATAATCAATGAATAATGACTCGATTATGCAAACTAATAGACCGCGTTGAAACTATAGTAGCGTGGTATCGTTATTACTTCGTGAATCGATTAAAAAATTGTTAAGATAAAGTTTCGAATTTTGCATCTATTTTATGAAGTATTATACCCTATTAACATTTTTGACAACGTAAAAATATATAAATGACTTATATTTATTTATTAAAATATACAGAGCACACATACAGTTCGTCATTATCCTTTTATTTAATGTAATTTATGTAGGGTAAACTCGAGTAAGATGGCCATAGAGGAAAGATGGCCAACCCATGTTCTTTCAATCTAGCTCGCCATGAAATGTCTAATGAACATGGGCTGGCCATCTTTCCTCTATGGCTATCTTACCCGAGTTTACCCTATAAAGTGTGCTATATATTCTTTAAATTTGTATCTCTAGCGTGCTTATTATAATTCAGAAATTGAGGGGGACAAATGACAAAATCCATGACAAATGACCAGATGTACAGCTATACTATTCATATAAATAAGAAATATAGAGATAGAGTATGTAGGTGGATTCCCTCTTAATTTATAGAGCTTAAACAAATGGATTTTTTATGAGGTATATATCTACTCAAGCGTGGATACGCGATGTCTGTACGGATACGTTCAGGATTAGCCTTACGCATTAACGAGCAATCCATTACCTGAATTAATATCTGGAGCAAATTGCACTTCTCGCGATAGGCATCTGAGCGGTGCGGCCGCGACGCGCGAACGCGACGCCGAGCGTCGCCGCGCGAGAACGGCCGTGTTGTCAACGTGCCATTACTAATTCAGGAGGCGGTCGCAATGCCGCAACGTTATACGCCAGACGACGCATTCTGCATAGCGTATTCAGCGGCACAATGGGCCGTGGGGTGCGAGTTTTGAAATATGAATATGAATACGGGCGGTTGCACGCCTCGCCGAATCGCGCCCACCGACGAAGACGGCCCTGCGAGCGGCCGATCGATGTCCGCTTGCCACCCTCGTCTCTCACTATGATTTTCTCGCGAGTCGTCCCGCATCCCCCGGATGAAACTGAAGGCTGACTTTCCTGACCGAGTCTCGACTCGGGGATTGTCACCGGGAATTGCCGCGCCTCGCCGCGAAATGCAGCGAGAGTATTGCATTCAACGAGTCTAACTTACGAGTTCGTATAGTTACGAACGTCTTGTTGTTAGATCTATATTGCAATATGACTTTAAGCAAAATTATTTTACCTCTGGAAATTCTCTCTGTAGTAAATTATTGTGCACATGTTTCAGCTAAATTAAAATAAACGAAATTTTATCGCGTGTGATTTTATTATATATTATAAATTCCACCATAATTGTGATAAACCAATAATAAACGAGAGCAAATATATGAAAGGAATAAATATCTTCTTAAATTTTTAAATTAAAATTTTTTTAGCACAACAGGAAATCTATAAAGTACGTTATTAACATATTAATGACGTCAATAATTAAAACAGTGGAAGTTGAACTTTTTATTTAATTCAAAAATCATTTCATTAAATGCGGATTACTAACTTAGGAATATACAATTGTGCATAATCCATGAGAAATTAGAGAAATCGATTCAAATTTTATCGCACAGTCGAAATTTATTTTCGTATTCTCTTTTTGCTAATAGCATCCAATGAATATATGAATTTGATCGTGAAGCGTTATTGAAATTTGGGACGGGAAATTGAAACGCGGTTTTTGATCCTGTTTCAGCTAAATCGCGAACCTTAATCGGCTTGATTTCGAAACATATGCATGTTAATAAGCCGAGAGCTGTGTTTTCTTGTATTATTTCTCATCGTTATGCGAGCTTGGCAAATATTTACACAGAGAAATTGACCAGATATTTCTCTGTGTTCTCTGTACCATTTCCAATGATTTATTAACGACGCCTTATGCTTTTCATCAAATTTGAACATATTCCTTTTTTTTTAATAGGCTTTCATATGGTCAGTGGTCGATAGAAATCGCAGATTATACCTTAAGAGACAATGTGCTGAAGAACAATTGCATTGCACTTTCGACTATTCGATTTGGCGCTTTATCGAACACCTTGCGAGAAAATTAATTAAACATTCGATCGCGGTCCTTGTCACGCTACCGTGATGCAATTCGCTCTTGCTATCAGTAGTTATACGTTTTTGTAGTGCCCTGTTACGTGTGTGCCTTAGCTTCTATTGTGCGATGTGACCTATCGTCGACACACGTACACTTCCCTTACAAGCGACAGATGTGCGCGACCGATAGAAATCGTAGCTGATCTCAGCGGTGCACAATGTGGCCCTAAAACCGCGTTACCCGCGACGTGACCGGACCATAGAAGGGGTTTGCAACGACATTGCGGCGTAACGAGGCTCTCCATCTTTATTTCGCCAATAACGACTTAATTAAGAGAAGTTAAAAGCATTTCGAAGATTTTTATTTTTTGTACTCTCTTCGCACGCGTGAACCCTCCAATATTTCGAACGAAAGAATATAGAGATTCCAATATCTCTCATTATTGATCGCAAAATGATTTAAATCCTCAATTATATTTCTTGATATTCTTCGTTTTTTCCCATTCGATTCGTTTAACTTACCGACAGCACACAACGGAAGAAGATAAACGCTAGGACCGTCGTACAACGTAAATATCGTTTATATCGCAATTGCGAAGTTTTTATTAATATAGTTACGCAACGACGTCTTCTGGCTCTTCGAGCCAGTTATCGCTGGAAAACGGCTGGAATTTTCCGCGCGTTGACATTCTCGAGACGTGGGCGGCGGGCGGACCGCGCCGAGCGCAGTTCGCGGCGTAGTTTTCTCCCGGTTATTTGAGAATTTACGGTCGCCCCCGTAAGTTTTCTACCAAGTTTCGATATTTCTCGCCGGGGCCGCGGTATCTATTAACATCCATCTCCTGACAAATAGCGAACCGCGCGCTGAGAAATATCATCGCGGTACATCGCGGTCGCGCTGCATCACCCCTCTCGCGCCGCGGCCCATCGACCCGTTGTTTACAACGCTTAATCGTTTTTGTCAGAAAGTTCGGAAAACGGCTTCCATTCCGTTCGAGTTTCAACGCGACGCTTTTTGACTTCCGCGGACGATCGGCAAACTTCCCGTATCGACGAGCGAACTTCGCAGTATGCTATCGCAGAAGCGCAGCGAATGGGAAAAAAAATCGGTGACTCTTTGTCGCTTCGGTCCGAGACGATCCTCGCTGACGTGATAGAAAAGCATGCGAACTGTAAGTTGAACAAAACCGATATCGAAATCTCATTTTCGAAGCGTCAAACTTGCCCGACAAATGCAACAATACCGAAATACGACGGCGATCAATACCGTTACTCTGACCAGTTAATTGATTCTACATTTGATTTCATTTCTTTAAATATATTTTCTAAATTATAGTTTCAAACAATTTCATATATTTTTTAATAAAATAGTTTTTTTATTACATATACTGTGACATATATATGAATAAACGGTACGATCGATAAGAAATACGAACACATACTCGGCAATCGCGAGAGCATCGGGGAGAATAAAATGAAGATCCAGTTTCTATCGGCATTCAAATGTGCGCGTTCCCACTCTATCCTCGACCAGAAAGCGCCGTTATACGCCATCGATGCTCGCCATCGGTCGGGCGGATTTAATGCCGAGAGGGGTTAACAATCTCGAGATCGTTGCCAATTCGGCCCTCGTGACCTCCGGACGATTTATCGATCAAGAGGGAACGGCGATCGCTCTCGACCAAAAGATTTCCCATTCCGCCCCAATCTCCTCTAGCCGATCGTCGCGCGGTTAATTTCGCACACGCGTTTCCCGACCGCGAAATCGACGCGATATCGAGGATCGCGACTGGATGCGTGCATTACCATCCCCGGGTACCCTTACCGCCGTCCAATCCCGCGGCACCAAACGTCCGGGCGATTTCAAGAGAGGGTTGCTCTCGGCAAGATGCTGCCGCCGGCAATAACCGGTAACGTATTACCTCTTCTGGTCGGTTGAGCGCATTTAGATCGCCTATTTGGCAAGGCGGCGGAATAACTTTGCGTTTTACTCTCGCGTCACCCCGCGCCGCGCCGCGCCGCGCCGCACCGCGCCGCCGCCGCGCCGGCACGAATCAAGCGCGAGAGAGCCGCGCCAACCGGCAAGTTACGACGCGCGGCTCGGTTTAGTGCGGGATCAGATTTAAGGGTTGAGGTAGTTTATTTCAAAACGGGGCCTCTCCGTCTAAAAACAGTCACTCTATTCTCGGTAAGCTTATTCGAAAGCACCATAAAGTTCAGGATGATAATATTTTGCTCGCTCAAATATACATGTAATTTTGAACGTAAACTTCCAAACTTTTAATGCATAATTTTTCTTTCCCTCTCTTCTCTCTTTGTTCATAATACTAAATTTTTAATTCTTGATATTTAAAAAACTCATATCATTTTAGTTTGATGATGTCTGCAAAATTTGTGTAAATGTTTGCTATTTTTTAAATTTAATCCTCCATTACCTTCGTTCAAACGAACGTTAGTGCTCTCGTATGAGCGCCGTGTGCGCCTGTACGTGTATCACTGTATTAGTGCGGCGCTGTTTTTTTTTTCAGTTTAAAGTCCATATACTATGGATTGGGATTGAGATTGGAGTGAAATTTAATCAATCATAATGAACCAACCTAATCTCAAGTAAACTTTGCTCTGATATGAATGTTTAGTCTCAGGTTTGTCTCATACGAGAGCACTGCAGGGTTAAAACTGCAATAATTATTACGTAAATCTAGGGCAGCTTTTACAGCTTAAAGGTATAAGTAAATCTGAAATTATACTGCACTATTACTAATCGAAGATCAAAAATTCACTGTTTGATTTTTTAGATTGCAGATTGCTTAAACTTTCGCCACTTTATATTAAAGGTACTTCGTATTATTATTTAATGTCGAGAATGAGATCTCGTGATTGCATAGGACGACATGTTAAACCAAGTCTGGTCTATTATCGAGAACGACGCGAGGTGACGAAGTACGTGGCGGGAGGATTCGGTCGACCCGACGCGACTGGGATAAAACTTGACTCGTTCGCGCGTGAATTATTCGCCGTGCCGCTCGTTGTGGCCGCGAACCGCAATTACGCGAATTACGCGAGCTGGCAATTCTGATGATCGTTCAGATACGGCCTGCCGCTTGCCGATCCGATAGGGCGCTTCGTCTGTGACGCGATGATGCGTAGCGGTGATAAGCAGAGCTGTGGATCCGCGCGAGTCACGATAATGGCGCGAAAAATATCGATCGCTACTTTGATGATGACACATAAATAGAGAAATTTATTTTTGCGCGAATCTCATGGAGAGGAACAAACGAAAGATTTGCTTACTATACAGATCCAAGTGCTAATTTATCAAACTAGTTGTTAAACTATACTTGAATTAATTCGCTGTCACACTATCTCACGAGATTTTTTCGTTATCCAGTTACTAGCTAACGACAAGTTATCTGTTAAACTAAAGATAGTTATACTGTTAAAAATTATTGCAACATTTCAAAGCAGTTCTTTTTTAAGATTCTTTTCAAACCGTGCACTGGTGCACATGTTGAATTAATATTGCGGGTTTCGCGTTTAACCAGTGTATCTCAAAGTAGGTAAATTTTCAGCGCTTAGTCAAACAATACAGAACCATCAATCAATCGCCGAGATATTCGCGTTTGATATTACTCGAATCCATGCATATAGTATGTCATATTTGTTTTATCGCATACGTACTTCCACAAACGGAACTTGTTTCCAAATAAATAATGTCGCATCGCCGAAACCGCAGTCTCTCACAGCGACGTATCCGCGTTAATTATACTGGTCCAAACGACCAAACATAGATTCTTTGTAACAATCGAACACATGTAATTTGCTCAGGACGTGCGTTACACGGTCAAAGGTGTGTCAATCGAACCGATCGTCCGATCGTCATCAGAAATTAATTACTCGACCGCACATCGCGTATTTCGGCGTTTACAATGTCAACGTGGATTCAGGAGTTCACTTCTAACCTTTCTCCACCTCCTGTCCTTTTATTCTTCCTTTATTATTACAATTATTCCGCAAACACATCTTTTTCTCTGTCTCTCCCTCTCGTTCCAGTTTTACCTCTGTGATATATTTTACATTAATTTCCCAAAATTTCGAAAAAGATATTTCTGTTGAAATTAAAAAGTAATATTGTTGTCTTTTAATAAAATAAAGCTGTCTCTTATTTCATGGATAATTTGATAAAAAGCAAAGATTGTATCAAATGTTGGCAGAGGCCAATTGATTGAACAATAAGATTGCGAAACTACCGATGTCGACGGGAGATTGATACAACTGTTGATATATATATGTGCCTCGAGAAAATTCCAATCATGTCACGCGGTCGACGAGCTCTCAGTTCATCCGTTTCGCATTATATTCCCATTTTCCGCGTACGTGCCGACGACACAGTCGTCGTCGCTATCGACGTCGCCGTCGCGCAAAGAGAGAGAGAGAGAGAGAGAGAGAGAGAGAGAGAGAGAGAGAGAGAGAGAGAGAGAGAGAGAGAGAGAGAGAGAGAGAGAGAGAGAGAGAGAGAAGAGAGAGAGAGAGAGAGAGAGAGAGAGAGAGAGAGAGAGAGAGAGAGAGAGAGAGAGAGAGAGAGAGGAGAGAGAGGAAGAGAAGAGAGAGAGAGAGAGAGAGAGAGAGAGAGAGAGAGAGAGAGAGGTGATCTAGCCAACCCCTCTCTCGTTCTTCCTGGACGGAAAAATCCCATTTCAATATTTCACGGCTTACGCCCTATCGCTCTTGGCCGGGCGTGCGTCGTTAATACGAAACACCCTCGCAAGTAAGGGAGCATCGCGACGCGTCGCGATGCCGCCACCGCTGGGCCCGACCCGGCCTAGCCTAGCCTGCTGCAGAATGACGTATAGATTGCTCCCCTATCTTGCTTTCGACGAGAGCTCCTCCGGAAGCTGTGCGAGGATCGAACCTCCGCCTCTTCCGATCCCGAGACCTGCGGCGAATTACATGGCGGCGCCATGCCTCATCACGCATGCCGAAAGTCCGTGTACCCGGGATATCGTCAAGTACCAATTATCTCCGCTAGCCTGTAATGGAGTAATTATAGAGCCACCGCATTACACGTAGGCACGTCCGATTAGAATTATTAACAGTTCCTTCTCACCTAGTGTGCGTTTAAGAGAGGAACACTATGAGATATTAACTCAGAGTGTAATTTTCTCGACGGAAGGGTCTGCCGCCTTCCGTACAGACGTTACCTCCTGTACCGATACCCCTGGGGATTATCGGCGTAACGAAGTCGGTGTCATGTTACGCCGCGCGAAAAGGATTCTCGGTGGCTTCCCACCTGTCGCAAGCTTCGTGAAGAGCTCTGCACGGGCGCTCTTGAAACTTTTAAATTTAAAGATAGATTTTGATCCAAATATAAAATACACCAGCTTACAGCTCACTGTTTTAAAATCCATTTTGTTAAAAAATGATACAAAGTATTTAAAGAAAATTCACGCTTACGTAAAGATAAATACGTATAAAATTAATGAAATTAAATAAAATATAATTATTATCCAAATAATTTTTTACTACAATACAAAATGTCCTAGAACTCGCGAATTTAATTTTAATTAGAAAATAATGGTTCTATAATGATCAGAGAATCTATGCAGGAATTTAAATCATAAAATTGAGAACTGGACATCCGAAACTTGTTATAAAAGGTTTGAAATATTTCACATTGGCCATTGTTCTGCGCCGTTGCGAGTATAAGACAATGTAGCATAATAAGGACGATAGAGATGGAAAAAAGCAGCAATCTATCTATATTATTCGATATTTCAAGCAAACTGTCTTGAAGCCATTTACATTGCCTATGATCGATCGCGTCTGCCACTTCTAAAATTACGTAGATCAAAGTTTCATAAATGCGAGGGTGCAGTAATGCCGTCGCGTCGATATCTGTCAGTTAATTCCGATATGCATACGCTGTCTTTCGCTGTATCGATAGCGGCGGAATTCAGCAGGAAAATTGTTGCCCCGGGGCACGTTTTAGTGCACGCCGAAAAGTTACGTCTACAACAGCGCAAAATTGAATTAGCTCCGAAGCTCCGGGCTGCAAGCTTCAGAAGCAGATAACCTTTGAATTATGCAGTCGTTGTTGTTCTCGTGTTATTCGATCAAAATTACAACCTCACATTCTGCCGTATCAGTTATTTAAACTCTCTCGAAAGGTATATTATTCACAGCTCCGCAGTGTATATATAAACGCTTTGAACTTTCATGTCGAATCGGTATCTAATGCTCCATACGCAAAATCCTACTTTGAATTGAATCCGATTGAAATATAGAGTTTTCAATTAGCAGCTTTACGTTTCTCAGAAATTTTACATTTTTTATAAAACAACTAATATCGATATAATGAAATTTTATGGATCGATCTAACATAAAAATGACATACGCATATCCTGGATTTATCTACGATCCTACTTACAAAGGACATATTATAACTGCCCGAAACCGATTTGATTTTCCTTAAATAAAATGTTGTTAAGTAAAAATTTAAGAGACCAATTTTTTTTATACATGCCCATTTCAAAGTTTAAGAGATGACATAATCTCTCAAAGCCAATATATTTGATTCTGAGTAATTGTTGTAAAAACAGTAAGATAAATAAAAAATATTTGGAACTAAACTTTATGGTTTTTTATATAATTTTATAATTGTGTATTTATAGATTTTTCAAAAATGTTGTATTTTTCAAAATGTTTCCACCTCATTATTATTTTTGTGAAAGTATACTTTTTCTATAAATAAAAAACAATTTTATACCAAATTCATATCCATATATGATAAAACATTATTTTCAAAAAAGTACGGTCTCTTCAATTTTTGTGTTTAACAACATATTTCAAAGTAGAGAATCAAATCGATTCCGGATAGTTGTTGCATATTCTTTGTTAAAGTGTTTTTTAGAACGAATTTAATGAGACGCTTTTTTCTTACGCATGACTTAAATTACTTTATTTAAAGCAGAATTAGCGTTTTTGAGAAATTTTTTATATTAAGATTAAGTTTAAGGTTTAAGGTATGAGGAAACCTACCATTATGAAAGAGCATCCACACGCAAAAGCAACGACGACCGCGACGACAGCATATCCGATTTCCCCCAAACCATATGCCGTCCGTGCTATCTCGCAAGAATGACGAAATGTCCGGGGAGAATCTGCGTATCCTTATAAAAGAACGTGATTTTTCACGCACCGGCTGGTCGGGATGTCGCGTTTTCTCTCTCGCTCTTTCTCTCTTTCTTTCCTCTTCCCCTCTTCGAATCTCGTATCTCGCCGAACGTAGCAAATGACTCGTGCACGTTGTAGCCGACTCGGAAAACCCAGGGGAGAAAATCACCCCCGGCTTTAGACCTGTCAGTGCCCTGAATCTTGACACAATGATAACAATGAACGTCGAAAAATTTGTATTAGCGTAACTATAACGCGTAACTATAACGCGCTACTATTTTCACTGTAGCTTCCATATAAAACATTTAGATCGTTCAAGTGCCAAGTCCCAATTTCACTAATTTATGTACTTGCACTTATCAATATTAATTGCCTAACTTTGTATACTTATCAACTGAACAGTCCTCCTCACATTAATGTTTTTGCTTATGTATTGCAATTAAATATCCATTAATTAAACGTTTTTAACAACAGAGAACGAACCCTTTCGATTCCACCCCTAAAGCCAGTACTGAACGAAAGGGGATGACGGCGAGGATACGCGCGTCACGTACGCTGTACGTGCGTCGGATACGTTAGTCGTAAACGGTCGGGGAATCGCATTCCGGGACGGCGGGGGACGCGTGGTGGCCGCTCGCGATCCGATCTAGCGACGTGCACGGCCGTGATGCGGCCGGATGCGGCACAGACCGAACGCTACTTAAAGCGTACTCCGCCGCTTCCGGATCTTCGATGGGCCGGCTGTAAGATCGAAGAATGCGCGCGGATGGCTGACGCGTACGTACATATAGTGCAATTGCGGTCCGCGAAACAAATATGCCCGCCGATACGATCTCCGCGGATGAACTCCGTGGGCTTTTACGACGCGGCCGCGCAGTTACGACTCTCATTTCCTTCTTTAGATACACGAATAAAGAAGAAGCTAGAAATACATGAGATAGAGTAGAAATAGTGGAGTGGAAGTATACTTGCCTCATATAGAGAGAAAGTACGCGTACACGACTGTTTAAATAATTATGAAAAAATTAAATATTTAACAGTTTAATGACGCAGTAACAGGTGGCACCTGCTTTTCAGGGAATGGATTCGATATTTGTGTAAACAAGAAGGAAAATTCATACAAACGATATTTTCAACCATTTTTCGTTAATTACACCGTGCTTTTTCTTTCATCTCTTTCAAATATTCAAAATATTATCTATTTGCTGAAACGATATACGATACTTATTATTACGCTATTAACCCTTAAATGCCACCCGGGGTCCAGCGGACCCCAGACCCTTTACAATGATATATTTTCAAATGTTCCCGCCAAAAATGGAGCTCATATTTTTTTATTTATTATTTTGACGTAGAACTACGTCTTTGTCGACAGTAAGGAGGGGTATAAGGGGGGGTAAATCTAGGCACAGCCTGCAACGAATGCAACGAAAATATGTCACACTTTGAACGTTTGTATCTTCGAAACTAATAATCGTAGAGTAATCATTGACATCTCATTTTAAAGCTTAAGAAGTCCCATTTATGATAAATCCAGCCTGAACTCTCTATTTCTTCTCGTTTAGATATAGTAGCGTTAGAAAGTTTAGCTAAATTTCTCGTAGATGCAACGAAAACATGTCACACTTTTCACGTTTATATCTTCGAAACTAATAATCGTAGACTAATAAATGACATCTCATTTTAAAGCTTAAGAAGTCCCATTTATGATAAAACAAGACCGAACTCTCTATTTATAACCGATTTTCTTGAAATGGAATTATTATAAGAGATTTTTCTCGAAAAATATTAAAGGAAAATATACTTTATTATTATATAGTTTTTGAAAGCTCTCAATGTAAGCTAAATGTTTTCGCAATTTAATAAATAAATAAATGAATGAATAAATGGATGAATGGATTTAATAAATAAATAAATAAATGAATTAATAAATGGGTGAATGGATGAATGGATGAATGGGTGAATGGATTTAATAAATAAATAAATAAATGAATGAATGAATGAATAAATGAATGGATGAATGAATGAATGGATGAATGGGTGAATGGATGAATGGGTGAATGGATGAATGGATTTAATAAATAAATGAATGAATGGATGAATGGATGAATGGATAAATGGATGAATGGATGAATGAATGAATGGATGAATGGATGAATGGATAAATGGATGAATGGATGAATGGATGAATGAATGAATGAATAAATGAATGGATGAATGGATGAATGGATGAATGGGTAAATGGATGAATGGATTTAATAAATAAATGAATGAATGGATGAATGGATGAATGGATGAATGGATGAATGGATGAATGGATGAATGGATAAATGGATGAATGGATAAATGGATGAATGGATGAGCACAGTAAAAATTGAGCCGCAAGCAACACGTAGAACTACGTCAACTATCAATAATGATGAATTCAGCGCTACAGCCCTGTGTGGAACTTGGCCTCTCTTGATCACGAATACTTTAACATGAAATAATGACAGTTGACGTAGTTCTACGTGTTGCTTGCGGCACAGTTGTTACTGTGCCCATTTCTTTTTTTTATTTTTTTTGATTTTGGAGCCAATATTTTAACTGTTGGCGATCTTAATTTTTTATACTATGTTGAAATTGAAATTTTAACAATATAAGCATTTTATTCTCTTTTCTAAGCCTTGAATAACATTGAAAATAATTTTCATAACTAAATATCAAAAAATCAATAAGTAAGGAGATATTTTTCATGCTGGGGTCTTTCAGACCCCATGTGTCATTTACGAGATTCTTGAGAGGTGGCATTTAAGGGTTAAAATAAGTTACATCTACAGAGCGAAAAAAATATTTGCGGGGTATATATAAGCGAGCGTGTGTTATGCTATTCCAATAACTACCGCGGGTATTATGATATGCCTTCGTTTGATGCAGCTTGTTCAGAAACAGTTCGCGAAGTTTTAATGGATTCGCGGGACGTGCCATATACGTGTTCGGACGTGTGTAGGTAAATTCGCGGTTTTGCCGCGTATCGATTAACGGGCTCGATATTCGCCACTGTTACCGTGGATAAAGTCGCGTTAATGAACAAAGAACCTTCCGTCGCCGCGCATTTTGCGGCTCGCATCTTTCTCGCGGACGGATTCCATTTCGCTCGGATATCGAACGCAAGAGTCACGGTATAATCTCTAGAGGAATTGCATACGTGTTACCCTTACGGATATATCTATCTTCTTTTGTGATGTCGGAAACACAAGATACTATAGAAGATAAACGGGAACACACGGCCCGACGCGGCGATGCAGCGGTCTAAGGGTGCGGCCCGCGTGCGCACCCGGCATGATCTATCGCGACAGGACGAATATTGCGCTTCGTATTATCCGAAACACGACAGGCTCATTTACGGAGGAGCCGAGTGGCTCGGTACGGCTCGATCCCTGGATCGGTATGCATGGACACTAATGGGTCGAAGGATCCCATAGTCCCTGACACGTACTCGTTGGTGAGTCCTGCCAGGTTCAGATTAACGGACAGGCAAAGAGGGCGAGATATAGGGGGAGAGCGAGAGAAGGGGGCCAGGAAGGAGCATTGAGCGGAGTCGAGTGGATGCGGTTAGGGTACCCTTGACGTCAGTCACGTGCGTGGACGCGCCGTAGCTTCGGTGGAAAGGGAAACATCCACTAATTAAGCTTGATATTAGAGAATTTCGAATGACGTGGCTCGTCCGCTCGCTTGAGATCTCTACCCGCCGCACACGCCGTTTGCGGTTGTTTATGCACGCTCTCATTAAGTAAATACGTAAGCGGATAAACAAACGGAAGCCGAATTATGCAGAGGCGAGTCGGTCCTAAAGTAACAATACGAGCGTATTCGTCGCATTACATTTTCTTAATGATTACGAACAATTTACTAATACTTTTAAGATTCATAGAAATTGTTTAATTTGATTCCGAGAAACCGGAATGTCCTACTTCCTCTATGAAATTAGTCTTTCTGGTTTAGATCTACATTACATCTATCCCAGCGCTCCGTACCAATATCACGTAGGTACGACTCGCGTTCTCCTTCTTCTGAAGAAACCGTGTTACTATTCTATTCGAGTCGTCTAACGCGAAACTTATATTTGTCGGCGCGGAACACGCGTAAGTGTAAGTCGGGCGCGGGCGTGTTTCGCCGGAAAGAGCAACTAGTTAACGAGAGAACTCGCGGCGGGTAAGGTAAGGCGAGCCCCCAGCGTAATCGAATAGCGGATTGAAATGACATCCGCCACTCACGGGTAACTCGACGAGACCTCAAGTGCCGTCAGGCTGAGTGGCTGACGGCTACACTCTATATCTAGAGCGTGTAGGTAGCGTGCGCGCACGCTCTAGACAGCCGTGCACGTTGACCATTATCGGCGCACGTTGCATGTAAGAAATGACTTTAGTGCGCGGGCCATATCGAATCTCCGCCGAGTAAAAGGAGCCCTCGTATATATCTCGTATCTACGTACGTGGGTAGACTTCCCCCGCACTTTTGTTAGTTTAACTTGCTTCTTATTTTCCCTATTATGGCGAAATGGCTTCTCTTCCATTATACTTAAAACAGCTGCATCGATCAACGAGCATTTATGGGATGATCGTTGAAGCTATGCTTACAATATATTTCTATATTCATGTGTAAAATAATATAGATATAATTTTGATTTTTTATTAACATCTGCGTAAATTCATTATATTCAAATTATTTATTTATTTATTTTCTACAAAAAATAGACATTACTAGCTTTTAATTATCACACGATTGTAATTCAATTTAAATTGAAGTCTTTTTTTTCTTTTTGATTAGCGATGATGTAAAGTGAATGATTGTCTATAACATGATGATTCATTCGTTCTGTATAACCTATCAACCTGCTAGCGTGTTGTGGAAAATATCCGCGCTGTCTAAGCAATAATATATTACCGCGGATGTTGCGGCCGACTGCGTTGCGCTTTATCTCGCGGCTATCACGGCTGTCTCTGAATAGTTTATAAATTGTTCATCCTGGCATTAGAGAGAGCCACTGGTAGCACGAAACGAAGCGACGTCGGTAAATCCAGCTCATCTGATTCTCGAACGAAATCGATTTTTCTGATATGACTAGAAATTTGTAATATATAGTGTCAATAGAGTGTCATATTTCGTGATGTCGTTTTAATCATTTATCGTTTCAATTAAGGCCAGTATGTAACTTCTGTTTAGATATTACAACGAAAATTTCTGGAGAAAAGAGAGCTACTTGAAATTGATTATGAAAAATGAAATGGATAATAAAATATTTTTTAAAATTTTTCTCAATTGCTAATATATACATAAAGCTATATTATATATACAATATCCAGTTAAATATTTTATATAAATTAATTATTACTTATATTTTATGTCACAAATTATAATAATATTATAACGACTTTAGAGCCATAATAAAAAAAAAAATTCTTCTTATGTCTTCAATAATAATAAAGTCGTGTTCTGCAAATGCTATTTTTGCTCTAAAGTTTCGTGTGCTAATGACATTCAAACGTGCTACACAAAGTGGTAGCGTACGATGTGCAAACACAGCCATGATACTTGAGTGTGTAACAACCGTTTCTACCTCGCGTAACATTACGCGGCAGGGTAGAAGCTAGAATGGAACAAGGTGGTCAGTAGTTAAGGCCAACGCGCGGCGGCCAGTTCTGCCCCTTATCCATATTCCGAGCAGCTGCTATCAAAAGCGCTACTGGAACTGAAAATAGCTCCGAGCACATTTCACTCGGATTATCTCCACCGGCTGGTCTATCGCGTCGGGAACACTCATTCGTCCGGGAAAGGAATGAGAAACAAAGCCGCGGATAATGGAAACGGACGTTAAGACGCGGTGACGAATCGTACGGAGATCATGCCGTTCTATTTGTTACCTACTTGCAATATACTCGGGAGAATGAGAGCTTTGCCATCGTTGGAACCTTGCTTGAGACACGTGGCGCTGATGAAAAATGAAAGACAGGATAATATATGTAGAAATACAATATATGCATGCGTGTCTGTAATTCTTTTCGCAGCTTTTATTATTAACATTTACAAGAACAACGATCTATATATGCACCATATGGGTCATATTTTATTAAGTTTCTCATTTTTCAAAACGTATATCGCATACAAAACTAAACATTATGTAAATAATATATTTTTTATTGTTGTTACATAACATCGTACGTATTTTTCCAATTTAATCTGTGTCTATTCGAAAAATATAATCCAATCAACGTTTTTCGGGGAGAAATAATACATTTTTCTAATAAAATTTTGTAACAAAAACACAATTTTATTTAGCACAGAAACACAAGTTTATTTAGCAGCCCTTTAACTTTAACCAATAAAAATATTGCTGTCGATTCCGGAAACAATATTGACATTTTTCATCCCATGTCATCCCTTTGAGAAATACCGATGTAAAAAATTTCCGCTGTTTTATCGGCAAACAAAACCGATGCGCAATGTTTAAATTTTACCACGTTCAGCAGCCAAGTAATGTTGATCTACCTTCGTAGCACACTGTTAAATAATAAAATACATTTTAATGATTAAATAATGATAAACATATCTTCTCGATTCGTCGTGCTACAGTTCAGTATTTGATCCCGTTGTACATACATGTATCGTTGCTTCACGCTTCATTTATATTCCTCAGCACGCATGCATGTTGTCAAGAGATAACAAAATCTTTGGGTTTGTGCGCCATGTGATAGCATGCTTTTACGCGGACTCGATGGTGCGTCAATTCGTTAAATAACGATAATAACGCGGCAGGAACCGACGACGGCGGAGCGTATCATAAAAAAAGACGAAACGCATTTCCCGACCGAGACTCGTGCGCTTATCCCTTTTTGCAGCTCAGCTATTTCAGTTCTGCAGCAACATTTTATCGCAGCATCTTTCGTTGACTGCTGCTACGTTGACGCGGCGCGCTGCAAGTACGTCAGAGTGGAAGATACGGGTTTTTACGGGTGGCAACGAGTGAGGACGGAAGGGAGGAGGCACGGCGACAGATAGCGCTCAACAAGTCGCGCCATTGCCCCGGGCTTTTCTCTCCCCGGGCTTACCCTGGTCTCTTCTCTAGTTCTCTCTCTCTTTTCGTTGCACGCGTTCGTTCTTCCCCCTCATCTTCTCCTTGTTCAACCCTTCGATGCAGCTTTCGCCCGCCGGCTTTCTCCACCTTCGTTAATGTCGTCGTCCTTTCTTCCGACCCTCTTGTCGCTCGCATTTCCAAGCGCCTAATAACGCCGGTACTTAACCGCCATCGTAATTTACAATTTTCACTATATAATTCGCCGTTTCGCCAAATTAATCGCCCCGCTGGAATCATGATTCGATGTGCCGTAATTTCATATCCTTCACAGCCTTACCCAGTTTAATCGTTCAATTTAAGCGTTTGCGATATGCGTGAACATGTGATGGAGAGAAATAAATTGACATAATTTCATCTCTTATATTTTCAAATCTTCCTAATATCCTTATTGCTCTCGTAATTATTTTTCTCTACTTTTGCATTCTTATATATATCTTTCGTATTTTACACACTTCGATTATTTTCTTCCTTTGTTAATTCCTGTTTCTTAATTTGTTTTATTTTCTTGTAAATACTGAACAAACTATTTAAGTGAACGATCATATTTTCCACTATTAATATTAAATTATCTTTATAAAGCGACAAGTCATAATGTTTCATATCTTCTGCATATTACAGTAAAACAGAATAGGCACTTTCACATAATCCTTAAATGTAGTAAACGTTGTCATTTTCATTATTCTCCGTTAAGAGAATTACGCTCTACCATACATTCAAAGAGAATTTATTATGTAATTTAATATAATCCAAATTTTATTGAATTAAATTCACATCCTTCTCGTATCGTTACACTTAACACTAATGGAAATACATGAAAATTAACTTGCTTAATGAGGCAATATCTTATTACCGCAATATCTTATTAGAACATGAAGGGCACAAAAGCCAACTTGAGTTGCAGTTTACGCAATCGATTATTATGCAATCGATTTAGCGTTAGAATAACTCCAAGATTTTCATGAAACAGCTGCGGGGGATTTCGTGAGAATCGTATGAAGCCAATTACGTATTATGGGCGAAAAATAGACGGAAGTCATCGAAAATGAGGAAATTTATCACGGCAAACACATAGAAAAAGAAAAGAATTTACTTGCATCTCTAGAATACGCTTCCTCCAGATAGATTTGCATGCCATTTGGTTGCTGATTGCATAACTATGACAACATAGAGAAGAAACATGCAAGTAAAATATCAAAATTTATCAAATTTTTTCATTACTTTTTAAAAATGTATCCTCTCTTAATTTATGTCATTTTTGACATATTATTGAACTGTCTAACGTGCTTAATCACGCGTCACACTGTGTTTCGCGAGAACTCCTGCAACACGAGATAAATTCTACTTTGGTGCAAATCTTCTCTCTCTCTCTCTCTCTTATTCTCTCGCTACTTTTCCCGTCTATCCGCAACAGCGTGGCCACAGCTTCCCTTCCGTTGTTCGAGCTTCACTTTCCCGTTGGAGTTTCGGCGGACCGGCTGTTACGAAGCTGCGGATGCTGAGGATGAGAGAGAGGGGAAAGAGGGACTTTCGTGGCCTTGCGCGGAATTTTCGACCGCACGATTAACGGAACGAAGCCTCGGAGCGCTCTTCTCGTTAAGGAAATCGTCGTCGCGCGGAATCGCCTTTCCCGTGGGATATTCCACCATTGTCTTCTCATTATCTCCGCGATCAGACGAGTACCCCGGGACTGCGGCAACGCGACGAGTCGACGCGATACTTTAATTGCTGTATACCCTTTCGCCGCCACGGGCGAGCAATTCCCCCAGCTTCGGGCGTGGTGTCGCTTTAAATCTAATAAGGCGTTTAGGTCGCCGAACTAACCGATCCAATAACGGCGGCGCTTGGTGGTCGCGGCGAGCGGCAAATAAATTTCGGTCGTTCGATTAATTAAATTTCGGCAGGAAATTAATTAACCCTTTAACCATAATGAGAACTATATCGCCTGCTGCGCGTGGTGCGCGCATGGTGCGCCGGACGATAACCGAATTAATTTTGAGACACATTATTCTCTCGCACCTACGGGCGCGAAAATCGCGCGTAAGGTATAGTATAGGTATGTATATCGTACCGACACCTCGCAAACGCTGTCGAAAACGCGTAAAATAATGCCGTTATTTAGTTCGCGCGACCATTTCTCGACTGTGGAATAAAATGATACGTTAATTATTACCACATCATTATTTTAATAACCCGACCATTATTTATAATTATGTGACACATTATGAAATATATTAATTTGATAAAATGGATTTAGAATGTAGGAGAACCTAATTCAATTATTTATATGGAAAGTTTAGCGAAAGGAAAAAGAGTAATCCGGAGAAGCGATGGAAAAGAAAAGCAACACATTAATTTAACATTTTCTTATATATAAACTATTTGGCGTGTCATAACTTTATCGGACCGATAAAGCACTCGAGAACGTCAAACGTATCGATGTAGCGCGGCTCTCATGAATTAATTTTCAACTATCGAGCATCAGCCGTCCGCAAGGTTACGCGCGAGTGCGCGCGTGCCTTCAACTGTCGTACGTTTTGACACACGGTAGCACCTGCGAATGAATTTTCCATCGGCGAATGTCAATTTTAGAAGAATTTCAAAAATAGCCTCGCGGCGAGATTTCTCGTCCGTCCGCTGACAGTTCCAGCATTAACGATATAGAGCGCGCGTCTCTTTTTTACAGGGAGATAGATTGATCGATTTATTTATTGTAATAGATGCATTCGCGAGGCAACAGCGACCGAATTGTGAATCCATTTATAACGGAATTTTATTTGCGGCGCGCTGTGAGTATTACGCTCTCGCTTTAATTCTGATAACATCATTTTTACTTAATTAATATTTTTGCGCGTTGTCACGCGCGCTCCAGGCATTAACAGAGTTTACGATTTCTCTCGCCCGCCCGCCCGCCCTCGTGACTGGAAAACTCCGCTGCGTCATACAGCGTTATAGCGTTACCGGTTGAAACTTGAAACTATGGTCGAACTCCGTCAAATTCTCACGGTGACGGCCCCGGTGTGTTTCCCGTTGCCGCGGGCACAAATTCATCTCGCCTTAGGGCGAGCGAATAATTGCCGAACTATCTCCGGAGTTTCGTCCGTCTCGCGGAAAGTTGTCACTTCCACGTTGCGAGCACCCATTCCTCGCGGTCTCATGCACCGTCTAATTTCTCGTAAAGTATCGAAGGTCGCGAACTGTCATGACCTGCAAAGCACGCTACCTGTTGGTCCTCGTAAGATACCAGATAGCCAAACGATATTAATGATGCAACGTATTTAGATACAATTATAGTATTAATTTTAAAGCTAGTTATATTTTCTTCTAAGTATTTATTATAGAAGAGATATTGTCTGGCAGAAAAAGGAACTCCAAATAACTGAGTACGACTCCGATATCTTTAGAGCAACACTAAGATATTTAAAAGACTAAATAATAAAGAAAGAGTTATTTAGCGAACATCTGTATATCTACTTTCTCTTCTGTATCTTAACAATCTGATCTTAACAATGTTAAAAAATTATCTTCCTAAAAAGGGCATGAAAAAATAGATATAGCTAGAAACAAATGTAAAAATGTTTCTCTATACAAAAATAGATTTGAAAACATTTAAAAACATGTAATAATTTTAAGCAAAAAATATTAAATTAAGTTAGAAATATATTACAATATTATTCTTGTGTAAATATTTTTCTTAAAAAAAAAAGTAATGATATCACAAAGTTGTGCCAACTAAAAAAAATTTATGGACTTAAAACTTTTTCATTTTACTATGCTTTAATATTAATTTTCTTCTTTCTACCCAGATCCTGATAAAATATCTTTCATGTCACACTAAGCCAAATGCACGTGCGTCCTGCCGCAGTTCTTCACGTTTCTTAGCGTTGTACATATGTATGCAATGTATGCGGTCGGCATATCATCGTCCGTGCGGCGCGTCCATCCGTCAAGGTAATCGCGCAGGCACGAGACGCGCGAACGCAAATTGGAAACGTGAGGTGAAAGTGCCGGAGTCGCCTCGTTTACGGCGATTTGCACAGGCTTCGAGTGCTCGTTTGTTCGTTCGTTCGTTCGTTCGCGTCAACCCCTACATACCCGACGTCGACGTCGACGTCGACGTCGTCGAGTCACGATCGACGTCGTAACACCGTGCCGGAAGAATGACGAAAGGTGTTCGTTCAGAGAATGTCGACGACCCTGGCCGATGAGTGCGCGGAAAGTCGCGATGAATTGTCGGGGCGGAAACGGGGATTGCTAGTATCTTTATGTATGTTAATGCGACTCTTAACGCTTTAATGCTCGATTACGTCCGTTGCTCATTCAAAAGCCCGGCTGTTGAGAGGAATGATCAATCCCGAAGTAATACCTTACAATATTTGCTAAAAGTTCTCGTGTAAATCTTTTAGAAATAAAATAACGATCGAAAAAAAATATTTTAATCCTCAAATTCGTAATACATGATGTTTAATGCTCTTTTGATGTGTGTTTCTACGTTTTTCATGTGAAAGTATACAAGAACGATATTTTACATTTTAATAATATCTAGTAGTTTTTAACTTTGAAGCAAAAAATGACATCCACTTTGTGTTGATAAACCTGCTATTTAATGTCTACATTAAAATTTTATATTCCTTAGCTAATAAAAGAAAGAAAGAAATTTAATAGTTTTTCTACGTGCTTTTTAAGGTTTACATAAAATAATGGAACAATGATCAACTTGCGCAGCACGATACAATACAGAGGGAATTTAATGCTCTTTCCCGTTCATTCTTCCTACCAATTCTGCTCGTCGGCGCAATTTAGGAAATCCCCGGAAGCGTCCCATTTGGAAACCCACCGTCGCTCGAGAATCCCGCGCGACCGCTCGTTTCGCGACACGCATTCTCAAAACCAGCGTGCCGCTAAACCAGAAATCGTATTTGCTTATCGATTCGATTGTAGAGCAGACTACAATCGCCACAAATCACTCTTGCGAAACGCTCGCCACCGCGTCAATAACAAAAACGCGTAGACAGACTAATGCGTTGAATCTGCTCGCGATACCGATTGTTAACCCGCGAGTGTCGCGCGTCATGAAACATCGCCACCGTTGTACACGTCTGAGGGCAGCGGCACAATGTTTCCGGAGATAACCGTGACGTTTCCAAACTGCATCATGAAAAACGAAAAATGCAGGTCGACAAACATATACGCCACTCCGTGATAATCGTCGCTTTAAATTAAAGCGGAAAATAGGAAGTGTTAAAAAAAAGCGGCAAACGTTCGCCATTTTAAATTAAAAAAATGTCCCATCGTCGCTTGTGAAAATTGTGCATACACATAACTCTCGATGTATGTACGTACGTGCTCGAGAAATATACCAGAAATTATTGAATGCTCCGGTTGTATCAAGGACCCGCGTTGAGAGAGAAAGAGAGGAGACGAGAGAGAGAAAGAGACAGAATGACACTACAACTACAGTTGCAACGATACGCGAGCTCATGCACATACAGGAGTAATGGCGCGGGATTTTTTTTGGCGCGTCGCGGCGTCCAGCACCAGGCGGTATCAGGCGGGGCCCCTGGTCCCGCGTAACGCGATAGTTTCGATGGCGATGAACGAGCCACGAAGCGTTCTCGCCACAGTCGTTTCCACAGCGAAAATACGCGGATGGAACCCGACAATCAGCGGGCTCTTCGCGCCAGTTACGAGCCAATCTTTTTCGTTTGTCGGGGCAATTCGATGATTAAAACGTATTCCAGCCGAAGGTGAAGGGCTCGGGGTGCTGTTACAGGGGTATAATAGCTCCAACACAGAACGTCAAACGCGCGGATTTGATTGGCGTTTCAGGTTGCCCTGGCGTTCGACGTTTATGTCCAAAATGAAAAGTTCGCGCCGGCGGACTCGCGTGTCATAGTGTTAGCTTATCAATTGCAGCACAATTCATCTTCGTTTATCCAACATCCTCAGGAAAATTGACGATCCGCCAGATTCTCGCGCTTTCCGTCATCGATAAGGTCGTTTATTAAATCGCAGTTAATCTTTCCCTAACGAAAATTTCATCGAACACCATTTCCTTCTCCTCTCGCGATCCAGAATAAAATAATAAAAATTCCATAATAAAAGATTTCATTCGCGATGGACGTTCTGCGTGCGTCAGTTCTCTGAAGAGACCGCGGCGCGGCGTAGGAGTATCGTTATTGCGCTTGCGTTACGATGTAATCCAGTTGTAACACGATGTCTCATCTCGCGTAACATCTCGCGTAGCGTCGGCCGCCACGTTTGGATTTAAATTCACTGCAACTCTATCTCAGCACGTATTTTCGGAGACAATAGCTCGGGCTCGCGTGCGTGGTACGTACGCCGAGCGCGATACGTTGTGTCCACGAATTAACGACTTTCTGACTGCGCTCACGTGGCCTGAGTGCGAATTCGCGTGACGGACGTCACGTCGCACGTTCTCCGTTCCATCTACGAGTAATTTCACTTGTAAGTGAAATACGTCGGATTCACAATTTCTTATATAAAGTTAAAATGTGCTTTTTGGTCTCCTCTCACAAGGATTTATTATATTTACATACCTTGTGTCTTTTACATTAAACTAGAAAATAAGGACTACGAGATTTTTGTTATATTTGTATGGACTGTATCATATTCAGTTCTTTAAATATTAACTGATCTTCTACTCCGATTAATTTATTCGCTATATAATACTTATTATTTCGCCATGTTGGCGGATTGTATGTATACCACACGCTATTTCGTGCCAAATTAACAATATCAAATTAATTAAGCTAATACTGCTTGCACTAATAATTGAAGTGATGCAACATAATTAACATAATGTTATGAAACAGCAGATGAATCAAAATTTCGTAATGTGCTCCACAAGCGAATCAGTATACGAATGAAAGATCCCCTGCGGTGCATCCGCTCTGCATTCGGATTGTCTTTTCCGACAATAATGCGTCGTTCGAAACATAACTAGTAGTTGCAGCGACATTAATAACCGAAGAAATTTCATTAGGATGCGAATCGAATCGGGTCGCGGAATATTCTCAGGAAGCGCGATCGAACCTACGTTGTTAAAGCGCGATAAACCGACAGAGCGGAAGCGCCGACTTCTTCTACACGTTGCGAGCAACGAGTTCGAGAGGATAATAGTGGGCACACGTCACCATGAGCAGAAATGATTACGAGTAAACTGCGAGCTTGCACGTACAGCACGTATATATTTCAACGGCGGGCCTCAAGAACTCCGGGAGCGCAAAAAGTAATAGCTGAAGAAATCATGTTAAATTTTAATCTTTTAACGAAATGGAAGTTCAGTGTAACTGATAACAACGATATTTACATAAAGATTTACATAGTTTAGGTAAATATCGCAAAAAAAAATAAAAACTGACGGAATATTTTTTTATTTTTTATTTTTTAGAAAAATATTCGTTTATTCATTTTTTCGCGCAGTTTCACGCATCAATGGAGATGTTCGTTGTTCCTCGCGACATATGGTGCACGCGTCATCCCGTCACGGAACGAGATGATTGCTGGCGCATGCTCGACGATAGGTTCGCACGATAATTCTCACATCGAGCCTCCCGCATAAGCCTCCCGCGGCTCGTCCGGCGGGATCGCATGGTCGCCGGTCATTGTATCTGTATACCCTCCGGACCCTCACCCTTCCTAGACCGCCTTTCCCGGACCGACAATCGGCGCGGCATGGTGCAGCGCCCGACGGCTTCGTGTTAGCTCATTATCTTAATCTGCCAGCGGGACAAATAACAGGGTATCGCTCTTCCCGCCTTGGCAGCTGGCAATGCTGTGATATCCGCTAATATCGACTATGATATTTGAATGCTTTAACGTGGAAATTATCCGATTACTATTTTGAAAATGTTATTATTGCTCGATATTGCGACATCGGTATTGATTAGGATAGAAACACAATAGAATTTAGGAAGGAATTAGAAATAAAATACGTAAAGATCTCGATGAATATCAAAATAATAATTAATGAAAATAACCAAACGGGAGAGATAAATACAGAATTGAGAATACTAATCGTGAAATAAAAAATAATACATTTAAAGGCAATCTTATAAATATATAGTATATCGAAATTTTACTGGTAATATTTGACCTAAAATATTGATGTCTGATAGCGGAAAATGACGTCACGCGTGGTATATCGAGGAAAAGGGATAGGATCATGCCCTACAACTGCAAGACACAAGGGAATTTCCTGTCCCTCGAAGTCAACCCTATACGCAATCGACTTTGCTCCCCTTTTCGTACGCGGTATTGTTTACTGTCAACCTCGTTTCGGGGGCCGCGATGCTGTTACCCCGCACTCTGACCGGCCCCTTCGTCGATCGAACAGATCCATATGACCGGCTTTAGGGGAGTTAAGCGCCGCGGCGCCGGGGGGGTAATTGCGGAGTGTTACGAGCGCGATTAATTTGTATTTCTATGGCGTCGTTACTCGTAGATGAATTGCTATCTGCAATGGGTGGACAGCTCGAACTTTATTGAGTCCAATGTGAATTGCAATCCTTAATTCTTATTTCCTCCAGAATTAGATTTGTCGTGTATCATACAATGTCGTATATGGATTTTATAGACCTGAGCGATAGTTATACGTGACATATAATGACATAAAATAATAAATCTTAATCTTGTGTAAATAAAACAATTAGTTGAAACAGTCGTGGCATCAGACGTTACGATGGCAGGCACAAACATGCACCCATAAAGTTAATTAGAGACGCTGACATCATGTGTTCATATGTTATCGTACATTCGCTCTCGACTCAGCGTTGCTGTCGGCCGTTTCGCCTCGTTTGTACACCGCACTAACTGGTGTTGTAGTTTGCGTAGGAGTGAGTTAAAGCGTTTAAATGCTTAATTACCGCATTAGGAGTAACCCGCGATATCGCGCGGGATCTTTAATCGCGGCCCATCGGAGCGCGAATTACTTTTGTTTTGCACGCGCGCGGAATAATTGAAGCGTTTACGGGGTGGCGGCGCAAACTCTTGTTTGCGATACAATGGCGGCCCAGAAACGTCTAAGTCCAGCGTTAGCACAATAACGAGAGCCCGCGTGCTATAATACGCGTGATAAATGCACGCGCGTTTCACGGCGTCGGTTCCGGCGATTAATTACGCGTAGGTACTCAGTGACGAATCGCCGTTACACCGGCGGATTAAACTACCCTGGAGTGACGATATTCTCAACGAGCATTACACGCGCGAATCGTATTTGCGAGCGCACCATCGTACGTTTATAAACGTTACAACGAGAATAAATTTTGCATTAGCGCGAGAAGACTCCGAGGAAGGTGGAAGTTTGCACGGCGGTATTACGAGGCTTACCTCTTGTATGATACCGCGGAATCTAGTTATATGGGTTCCTTGTTTAAAAGTAACGTAACTCAAATTTAGAAAATTTTCCTAAAGCAGGAACATCAAACGTGCATCTTACTATCTAACTTTTCTTGGTTTCTGGATTTTAGTTGCCCTAGTTTTAGAATCAGCGGCTTAAATAAGATCTTAGAATCTCCATTTCTGTAAAAAAAATGGTACAAAGCATTCCTAAAATTTTTGATATTCTTTTTAGAATAGCTAACGCACCGATTTGTATTCTTGGACTCGATCCTTTTCTCAAAATTACCGATTTCTTTTAAAACCGCTCTTAAAATAAACGTTTCTGCCCTACGATGACATTGCCATTGTTCTGCGACTGTTCCTCGCGGTATCATGGAGGGCTTAATCGCCACTTGGGTGGGAGACGACAATCGCCGTCGGATGCACCCGGCTACGTTCCCAAGCTAAACGTTTCCTCGACCACACGAACTCCGTTTTCTCCGTTGACGATCCCGCGGAAAATGGAGAACGGACACAATTCCCTCACGGTCCGTCTGCCCGGCGCAAAATGTCTGAAGTCCGAATTTGTACTCGAATTCGCCGGATCCTCTCGGTACACCGCCACATGCCACCACGTGCATTCTGCGCCGTGGTACGGTGCGGTGCGGTGCGGCCCTTACGGTGTGTCATTTTCTAAAAGGACGTCCATCGGTCAGCATTGTCCCCAGGGTTGCGGTTAATCCGGTCCGTTGGCCGCGGTCGCGGTCGTGGTCGTTGCGAGCGGTCGCGGATGCGTTGCGCGAGGGAGGATGAGGACAGAGGAGGAGGCGAAGGAGGGTCGGGAGGCAGCAATGGCGACGGGGGGATGAGGAGGACGTGGAGGATGAGGCGGAGGTGGAGAAGGAGGACCAGGAGAGCGGGCGAGCGCAAGCGCCTGTCCGATCGATGCCCGTCTCCCGCGTATAAAGCTCTCGTCCTCGGGGGGCGCGCGACAGTTGGCGTTCCGCATCCGGAACATGCATCGCGCCGCGTGCCGATCGCGCCGGGAACATCTCGCTGTAGTCGTCGTCGTCGTCGTCGTCGTCGCCGCCGCTGTTAGTGTGACCCACGTCAACAGCGTTACCCATCGCGAGTACAGCCGTCGTCGTCCGACTCCAATCAAACTGCGATCGAGCGCGTTGTTCTCGAATATCGCCAAAGAGCGACGTATCCTTCTCGAGTTTCGTCGGTTGCTGGATCGACGCAGAACATTTGTAAAATCACGAATTCCTTGTTCCTTGATCGATAAGGAAGAGACGACGAACGCAACGTCGAATCGACAACGCCGTTTCGTCTCACGGCAAGGACTTCCTTTCTGAAGTCTTCCTTTCGACGCGATTCTTGATCTCGGAGCGAAGAATGAAGTCCGGAGTAACGTGCGTCAGTTAATGATCGGACGGCATCTGGCACAAGCGACGTCGCCGTCGGCGGAAAGAAAGCGCCGATTGCGACGAGCGATTCCTCGAGATATTCATCATCGCGTGGACGAATAATTACTCTCGAAGTCTCAATCGCGCTATTTCAGACAGACTGCGTGATCTTCCTTCCCTCGATCGACAAGTCGTTCTCGGGAATCAAGCCGTCTTTGACTTCGTGACGTCCTCTGGATTCGCGACGTTTCTCGTGAACGACCTCGATGTGAGAGCCCGAAGTGAAGCGGTCGCGCCGGGAGAGATCGGGAACCCGGGTTCGGCGCTGGGAGCCGCTTCGTTGCTGGATCGTATCTGGGGACGCGTCACCGACATTCATCCCGCGCGGGACCCGTCATCCGGGCAGGCGACGTCAGATCGGCGGTCGTTCGATCGTCCGGCGGACGTCTCGGCCGTCGCGCGAAGAACCGGCGGCGTCAGGCGGAGACGTAGGGGCGGCGGGAGAGGAGCAGGCGGAGGTAGAGGAGGTGGCGGTGGTGCTGGTGCTGCTGGTGGTGGCGGCGGTGGTGCAGGAGGAAGGCCCGCGGACGTGCAACAAGTTAAGAGGCCGCCGCCGTCGACGTCGCTGTCGCCGCCAGCCTCCTCGGCACGATGTGACATGGATATCCTCGCCGTAGCCTGCGCCCTCGTCGCGACGGCACTCTACTGCAACACCCTGCAAGCGGGTTTCGTCTACGATGACCGGTGAGTGAGGAGTCTCCCCTCTTTTTTCACCGGCATTGAGATCCTGGATGCGAGCAGGAATGAATGCCTAACATTTTCAGATTTGCAATGCTATCGTAAAGGTTTGAAATTGATGTAAGTTAGCTCGGTGAGTTAATATCTCGATGCTGTCGACACTCGGAAATGACATCTATATTCATCCGTGATGATAAAAATGCCACGATCAGCGTGAGATTCGTTTTTTCTCGCGTATCTATATCGTCGAAAATTGTCCTCATCGAAATTATAGCATTTCCAACGTTGTTTTGATTACCGGATTTTGATTCGGAAGTTTGAGAGCTTCCAGGAAGTCTCAATCTAGGGCTTTTCCTGACAGGAGTTGCTTTAAGACTAGGTCGACAAGCAGCCGGTGACACACTTGGTGAGGTTGCGTGACGAGATTCGTCGGATTAGAACACAGTGCCGCGAAAGTTTCGAGGGCGATACTCGTGAACGATAATTCGCCATCACGTAGCGATAGCGGGAGGGCTTTGATTTGATTTGGGGGAAGCTTGGTCAGCGCGATACTCAGAGTTGTTGATAGCTTATCGAGGCTTATCTTCTTGCGTTGGACAAATGCGACTTAAAGCACAAGTGGATTCAATTCGTTTTCACATAACACGATCTGTCACTCGACTTCATTTAATCTCTAAAGGGTCGGAAAACTTTATGCTGCCTGTAAGGTCATTTCTCCTAAACGTTAATTAAAATTAATTAAGATTTAACTGACTCTCTCTCTCTCTCTCTCTCTCTCTCTCCCTCTCTCTCCCTCTCCCGCTCTCTCCTTCCCTTTCTATCTCCTCCGAAATATCTAGACAAGAGACGCAAAATCAGTTAAACGCCATTTAACTTGAACTATCATTCAAAATCTGGAGCAATAGTTTCATGGTAAGACATATTGAAAAAACCTCGGAAAAAACTAGAAATTATTTCTAAGATAAAATTTTTCGGACTCTGCAAATATATAAATTTCAAGTCTTTAAAAGTCGACATAGGTTTAAGCCAGACTCGCTTGATCGAATATCGTTAATTATGCCGACGGGCCCCATCATCCGTCATCCAGGGACGAGAAAAAATTCTTGTCGGCACGTTTTCGAAGGGCGATGAATGTCGCTCGTAAGGACTCGAGTTTTCCGTGAATATTACTCATACCCGGGGTATGATATACGATAGATGACATTCCTCGCGATATTTCAGCCGTCACTCCCGCGCCGCGCGAAATTGTTTCTGCACTGCCACCGGCTCGATATCTACCGCACCGCTATGGAAAACAAATAGCCACGAGCCGGAGTAATCGCAGCAAACTGTGCACCGTATCGTTTGTCCGTTATTTCGCTTCTCCTCTCGGATCAATAAGACTGCGTTAGGATTTGCACGGCGTTCTCGCGTCAATCGGCTCGAAATTCTCGCCATCCGACGCGACGGCTTAATCTCTCGCCAGCGTCATACGCTCCTTGAACAGATGTTTCGCAGTTTCGCCCAATATCGGGCATTAAGGCGCAAGCTCATTTTACCGCTCGCGCAAAAAAAGCGCTGTGAAGTAACAAATTTTAATTTTACATCGAAAAGATAATTGTTTAAATTATCGGAAAAATACCTGCTATTCGTGTATATAAAGTGCCGTTGCGTTAAAAGAATTTAATTTCTTAAAAGCTTTCTATTTCACACACAGAAGTAAGAATTAATTAATCTTTAGACGGTGAAAAATGTTGCCCTTTCTCTTGTTGTATACATTTAATCAAAGCTTGAGCTTTCTGCTCAAAGAGCGAACTTATTGAGCAAAATAATTATTATAGTTTTAAACAGACGTATAGACGATCAGATTACGAAAAGGGTTAACACGCGCGCAGTTCGGTCACTTGCGAGGCAAAAGGCGATTTCCTCGCCACGACGTCACCAACGATTCGCGACATCTTTCGAAATCGTTTGCGAGCCGTATCTCGTGGATATAACACCGCCGAAATACTCGGAGCGCGGAATTGGTGCGCGCGGTCATATAATCCAAAGTTACTCGCACGATAAGAGCTCTTGATCCGGGGCTCTCGAATTCTATGACACTGAATCCCCTAATTGAGTATCTCGTAATCTCCCGAACATCGTGGCCAAAACTCGATCGCGCCGCGCGCTTCAGGCTAGTGGAGGCTCGGCATCGAGATACCGTAAGACGGTATCGAATTGTACCAGAAGGGATAATTATGCTCTATGCAGTCTATGCTGAACAAACATTGTTGCGTCAGTCATTACCCTAAAAAGTAAAACTTTGAATTTTTCGCGATTTCGATACTCAAAGAAAGATATAAAGTGATTTATTTGTAAATGTAATTAATTTTTATTTTACCTTTTATTTTATTTAACTTTAGTATAATAATTCCTCTTTTTTCGTTATATATCAGCAATGTTTATGTATGCGATTCAGTTGGATTGTATTTTATAATCATATTTTCTACCGGGTACGCGTGCAACTCCATTTCTATTTTGCCTTTATGTTTACCTTGCACTTCGATAGCTCGTAATTGGCGACCCCTACTGTTATTAGAAGGCAATATACGCTACGTGCGAGAGCCGTTCGATGAATTGAAAACAAGTCGACGTTATTTACACGACTGATGTTTGAAAAACCTGGCTGCGCTTCCGTCGATCATTTCCGCCGCGCGCCCGAGTGATTTGTTCACGGTTATTGGAAGCACTGAGCAAATAATCACGTTTGTTTCTCAGACAGGATACAATAAGCTCTCTCTCTCTCTCTCTCTCTCTCTCTCTCTCTCTCTCTTTTTTTTTCTCTGTCGCAAACTCGTGTCGTTAAAAGCGCCCGCCCGACACGTACAGCACTTACAAAAGTTATCTATCGCCGAATTATTTGCTACCGCAAAACTTTTGCGGGCGCGGAGGCGTAAGTTTCTGGTGTAACTAGCTATAAAGGATTAGTCGCGTTACCGGGTGTAATCTTGCCTGCTGCACGTGTCTCCCGCGGGATCGTGAGTGCTAGTCCGAGACATCTCTCTCGAGTTCGATAGTTTGCAAAGAGTGTTACCTTCGTAGGCTCACGGGGACATTTATTCTTCGTAACCAATTAACACGACACGTTCACGATTTTTCTTCAATTTTGTCGGAATATTAGTTCAAGCTTTAATTTCGAGTGGACTCGAGCCGGTTATTTCAGAAAAAAGATTATCTTTTCCCTGTTAAATTTCGTCTATTAGAAAAAATTTATCTATTTCTTATTAATTTTGTTTAGCTACTTACTCTCATTCGACATTGAGAAAATTGCATCCTAATTGCATTCAATGAATCATAAATGGAAATGCGAAATACTTGGCGTATTCTATATGAGAGAAAAGAGAAAATGTTTTAATCAACTATTATCAACTGCAATATCTTTTGATTTATGTAAATTATGTAATGAAGAAATTAGTATAGCAAAAAGTGCTTTTGCTATTATTTTTTCCGTCAATGTTATACGAAATAATTTGGATGTACACAAAGCTCTATAGCGTAATTTACATAGAAATTAAATTAAAATGAGACGCCTGTCTAAAACGATATAACGAGTTTTGGAGCGATAGTATCGAAGTATCGCGTGACTATCGCGCTTTCTTTGCATAAGGAGCATCCGCGCGCGACTACTGATTCGGTGCGGTTAATCAATCATTCTGTTTACCTTATCGGCTGCACGAACCAACGTCGGGGTTATAAACATTTAGGCGCAGAACGGCACGTGGTGGGAGCGGCGCGGGGAAGAGTGGCTGCCATAAATTAAATTATTCCGGTTCGGGCGTCGGAAATCAACTGTGCCGACCGTTCCGTTGGAAACGCCCAGTACGATTAGTCCGATAATCAAGCGCTTAATTATGGAACGAATTTGGACAGTCGGAGAGAGACGGATAAATAGAAAGAGGAAAAAGGGGAGAGGAAGAGAAAGCGGGAGGAAGGAAGAGAGCCCCGAAGCAAAGGGCGCGGATATCGCGTTGGTTCTCGGCAGAGCCTTAAAGCTCGCGTAATAACGAAAAACGGTCGTGCGCTCGCGCGAGCGTGCGCATTAAGCCGAGATAATTTTTCATCCATATCCGGCCCATTAGCGGCTACCTCGTTCGATGCGACCGCAGAGGCTAAAGCAGCCGATGCGCCCGCCGCCGGTGGCGACCATAATCAAGTCGAGTCCGGTTATTAACGAGAGCCCCTGGCCGACTCTCCTCCATCCTCGTCCTTTTTGCCAGCCATTCTCTTTCTCGTTTCCCTTTGCTCTCTCTGTCTTTCTCTCTCTCTCTCTCTCTCTCTCTTTCTCATTTATACCTCTTTTCTCATCCCTTTTTAACGTGACCTAGCAAAATACTCGCTCGCTAACCATGGCGCAACCCTACCATTCTTGGCTCACTTATGACTTGCTCGTTTATTCGATCATCAAGTATCGATTTCGAATTCAGTTATTTCAGTACAATAAACCGATTTTACGTGTCAATTTCAAAATTAAATGCTCTCACACAGCTCTATTTTGCAATGATATGCTGATCTCTTTGCCTTGTATTTCCTCATTTCTAGCATTTTATGTTAATCGTTAATGTACTTGTTTGATTTTTAATTTTCACTTTGTCTAATGCTTTAGAGACTTTAAAATAACCTTATCACCTCTCGCTGTTTGACCGAAAATAGAAAAGACGAAAAAAAAAATAGAAAATAGAAAAGACGCGAGAGAAGCGTCTTCTGGAAGATTCCGGCTATTTTATTCTGACCGTAGGTCTTGCGCGGAGTTTACCGTTGTCGTGAGTTTATTCCGTCCGCGCCGTCGCCGCGCCTGAGACTCATAGGATAATAAAGGCCCCGTATTTTACTGCGACGCCTCGGCCACAATGGCCGTGCAAAGAATACGGGACATATTTATTCGGCTAGTTTTTTACTGGCGGCGCCAGGGACTGGGTCGGAAGCAAACGAGAGAAAGGAGGGCAGACCGGGAATAGACAGAGCGCCAAGGCGAAGGAAGAAAAGCCGAAACGCGACGAAGTTGGATGGCATCCTCTGGCATCTTGTCGCTCCAACAAATCGCGAAAGGAAAATATCTTACATTAGTTAATATATGCATGCGCGAATTTACATATATGTATCTTCATATACGTCTCTGCTACTTATCATTTGTGATTTATAACATTTATTTAATACAATTCTATATACATTCTTAATTTTTTAATTACGTTTTCGGGCATGTCTGTTTTCCAAGTGTGTACGTACTACTAGAAGATCTTGTTACATAGTTTACGAGCAAACGGAATCTTTTACTACTGAGATGCAAATTAGAGACTTTCAAAGACATATTTCGGTATGCAGATGCGGAAATTTGGAATACACTACCGTTATGCATTGCAAACCTTCGCATCTCCATAACCTGCTTTTGATGGAAATATTAGGTAGCGATTTTCCGTTACCTCGTATTTTATCCAGACATAACGATCCTATATTTATGTAGGAAACTACTTATTAATTATTATATCTTATTTTTACGTTTACTACAGAGTTCTTTCATTCAATGTTTGCTCTCTCTCTCTCTCTCTCTCTCGTTTGCTTCCGATCTGGTTATATTATTCTGTTAGATTTTTATTATTTATTTCGTACAACTATCTTATTTGTAGTTTGAATTTACACTCAGTTACAAATATTCAATTTATTTTTATTTTTTAAAAGTATTTTTCTTATTTGCTTCGTAAGTTCTGGAGATATAAATACCAAAACAGGAGAAACGTCTCCTCTGCCTGTTTTCGCGCGTTAGATAGCTAATCTCGCACGTGTATGTTTGCACGTAGATGCAGTAGCGCCGATACTGCAGTTGCATCGAGGACGAGTTCGGAATAAGAAAAGTTGGCGGTCGAGGCTTAGCTTGTTCCGTTTCCGCCGGTGAATAATACCGCGGTATTCGGCGGAGGCGCGCCTTCGGTCGCATGAAATGTAAAGCACGGCATTACTATTTCAGTCGGTGCGGTGCATTCAGACTTACTACGATGCACGGTTTCTCAGAGCGTGCGTAAATAATGGACGCGCTCCGGAACACGGCTGCGATGATAAAAGAAAAATTGTGCCTGCAACCCTGAGAGAGAAACGTGCGAGACTATGTTGAGCATCTTCATTATGGAAACTGGCGAAACCGAGTGATCGATCAACGTAAACATCGAGTGATTGATCTGACGAACATTTGGCAAACTTACGCGGTAACTTATTAACGTTATAATTATTATGTATATGTCTCAGGAATTTCGCGCACGTTCCCTCGCTCTTTATTTCTTAATCCTTTATTATAAATCTGTCTCTTTGACGTTAATTAATGATGAAATACAATTTTGGTGCATATGTATAACGCGTGTCTGTCTCTTTCTTTTATTTATTTTATTATTATATATCTGTTATTTCATACGTATTCTTGATAGAAATATTATAATTATGATATATATGTATATATTATTGTCAACAAGAATACAATAAAGAGAAAATATCTATTTCATTTGACAACAAAACTCCTGTTCAAAGTTAATAATGTTATTTCCGCGATTAATTGCTATCGGCGCAGTAAGAAATTTGGCATTGTTTGCGTATGAAGAGTTTGACAGACCTCTATTAATCTGTACATCAATTTTGTATATTTATTATGTATTTCGCAGCCAGAATATTGCAATCGTGCCAAACACAATTCGGGCAGCATCCAAACGCATCGCAAAAAATTTATATTCCATCGGAACTACCATCGATGTATTCGTTTTACGCAATAAATCTATTCTCCAGATATAATTTACAAAACAAATGCGGTTAGTGAGACAATAATTTATGATTATTGTCACGTAAAACAGCCGATCGTAAAACGGGTTAATATGATTGAAATGGGCCCAGCGGCGCGGGAGATTTTATTAAAGCCAGCTCTCGCTACCGGCGCGATTCGCAACGAATCAAAATAAAAGTTTTCTCTAAATTTATTTTACTTCTGTTTTATTCAAATCTCTTTTTTTTACACCTTCGTGTATCTCTCGTATCTTCAACGTCCATCCGAATCCATCGATATCTAATATATTTCAAATTGTATTTCTCAATAAATGGTATCGAGAGAGAGGCAGAGAGTCGACTTTTAAGCGCGTTTCACGCGTAAGCTCGTTCGCGAGTGCAGTTTTCATTTCAAGAGAAAGATTCGATGGAAATGTCCGCCAACAATTCTAGCGCGCTCTGTCTCTCGGACTCGCACGCATTTTAATTTAAACAGAACAAACCTTTCGCACGTGGAAATTCCCCTCGTTCGCGCTGTCAGCTGCGACTGCCTACGCTTCTCCCAGGACAGATTCGTGACGAACGGTCTGCGATAGGCGCTCCAGGAGCGGGGGGTTTTGGATTAGAGGAATTAAACTGTTGCCAGGTAGATTCTAAACGGATATAGAACGGTACAGTGGAAAATACTACAACTTCCAAGGATTGCTCTTGCATAACTGACAATTGAGAAAAGCAGAAGATAATAAAGATATAGATCGATGAAAAATGGCACTATTATTCTTGAACGTCGATACTTCACTTTGACGTCACATCGCATTCGCGTCGTTTTTTTTCTTGCCGATAAAAGCGTGAGATCGCTAACTTGAAAATGGCACAATTTTTGCATCTCCTTTTCCAGTTGATTTTGCTACAATTCAAGTATTGTTTGTAATAATATTGAAATCTCTAATCTGGAGAGCGATGAACTCGAGATTTACGAATACGTATCGACCCGATGCCACCCCGTTCCCCTCCCCCCCCCCCGCCAATGTAGACAGACATCGCGGAAAGAGGGTGGAACATTATAAATCCGGAATCCGCGTCAGTCACGGAACCGTACGGCCAGCTGCCGGGATAAAAATGACGAGCGGGCAAGCGCATGTCCTTTCCTGAATGGCAGGAGGGATCGGACAAAGAGATCGACGCCGCGCCGCCGGGGAGTGTAGCACCCCCGTACCGGGGTTTTACCGATGCGCCGTGTATGAACGTTGCACCATCACTCGGACGATCCGCTGTGGAAATTCTTGCAATTTCACTGCAGCCGGGATATTTCTGCGCACGTGACGTGGACGCGCGAAAAACGCGTACGCCTGTGTGCGTGCACCGGGATGTCGCATCGTCCGCGATGGTGCACGCGGAATTCGGGGATGCCCGGCCGCGTCGAGCATTTATCCTGCGGGACCGGATGGCATAGGATCGATGCACTTTATCGCGCCAGAAAGACTGCAACTGCGCGAGGAGGATAGAGAAAGGGGATGGAGAGGGAGAGAAGGAGAGAAAGAGAGATAGGAAAGCGAGAGATAATTTACGGCTAGGCTCTCTTGGTCTTGATAGGACTTTACCACAGAAACGAGATACAATGCGCGACTGACACCGCGCCGCTGTAAAGATCGGAAAACGGTTAAAAACGAGAGCGACGTACCAACGCGCGCATCCCGTTCGAGGTATAGTTAAAGGGGGTAGTATATCACCGGTTCTGCAGGCGGGGCCGGGGAGGACGGCGCGACGCCCGGCCGTCGGTGAATAAGGGCGCACGGTAATGGCGACACGATGCAGTAAATATCGTCGCACGGATAGGGCGAATATATACCGGACGGCGAGCGAGAAGTTGAGGCTTTGCGAGCGAGCATGTACATGGCACGAGAATTAATTGGTGATTTTTATTAGCGACGTAAAGACAAAAACAGAAGGCAAGAAAACGGAAGGAGTCGCAATGAGCACGGAACAATAGAGATGTCTTCAATCACATAAAATTTATCGTACCGTGTTCATCATCGCTTAAATCGATGCAATAATGAAAATATGTACATTTAGATGGTTCCTCTATTATACATGAATTGTATTTCGTAGTTTTCAATCAAACGGGTATGATAATTTTCCAGAAATAAGATGTCTTTCCGCCGGGATGAACAATCCTGCTAATTTTGTTGCATATTATTTTTTGACTATTCATTCGGAGATAATGCACGGAAGAATATCCCGAAATGTAGAATTTGTTTCGTTTGAGACGAATATGTGTCAAGTCTTCTCGTACATCACGAAGGTAAAGGGGGAATATTCGCAAGCTCGGATTTTAGCCAAGCCAGCTACCTCGTGTGTATTGTCGAGTTTCACGAGTGAGTGGCATGCGTAGTACATGCTGCGTTTATATGCATTAAAAAGGAGCCCGAATATTTTCAAACGTTACTTGAAACGTGATTTTTTTAAAAAGATCCTCGTTACTTTTCATTGCTTCAAACAACAATGGAGGATAATACATGAATATACAGATATATTAGCATATTAATAGCTCTTGAGATTAAATAAAAGAAGCTTTCAGTATAAAGAAAATTATTCTGTGTATAATTAAATAACATCTCTACAATAATATAGAAGCAACTCGCGGAAGATTCAGATTTTTTTCTGAAGAGACAGAGATATTGCAAGCGTTCAATTCAAATTGTATCCGACGCTACATCGATCGATTATATCAAAAGAATCCCCGGAACGTAATACGGCTCTATGTCTCTCTCTTTCTTTTCGGTAGAAAACAAAGTATGAATAACATAGCTTTTACAGAGAACACGGCAAACGACTATAACGATTATTAAAGCCCCGTGCGTTCTATTGAAGGCAGAGTTTGTCGAGTTCGAGTGCTATACGAAATGCGCTGTAATCCGTTACAAAGGCGCGGAGAATCCGGTGGAGAGGAACAGCGAGAGAGGGGAGGGGGGAGAGAGAGAGAAAGGGCGAGCGGGATGAGGATGAAAAGGGAGGAAATGTTTGCGGAGGGGTGTGTACTTGTACGTTTAATCGGCTCATTACCTGCATCCCGAAGTCAGGTAAACCGCGACGGCATGCCGCTCGCGCGAGTGCAAAATTCTAACTACGCGATTATTGTTGCACGACGCGTGTATGCACGTCGTACGCCACCGCCGTCGATGCGCCTCGAATTAGCCCGCCAGCGTTGAACAAGCGTTGTGTACGCGATACGCGATATACTAGTAACGCGCGACGGCATCGACCGCGCAAAAGTACGTTTAATTGTCCGTACGCGGAATTACGCAGTTGTAATGTCGCTGAACGTATACATGCGCGCACGCGGTCATAATACTTTCGCGTCATACGAGAGGCAGACGGGTTGTAACATTGATGTTAACACCGCAGCCGCCGGGAGTTAGGATCTCTAAAAGAACCATTACGGTAGATGTAATTGGGAAAGTTTTACTCATCCAAAGTGCAACGCTTGAGGAGTCGCGAAGTTATCCGAGTCGATTCTTGTCCATCGATTTATATGAAGTTAATTAATTTTACAATCTTCAATAAAATCTAGCAATAAAATTGTACGTATCCAGGCAGATGAGAAGATAGATAGGTAATATCTATCGTCTAATGATGGTATAATGATCGAAGACAGCTTCCTTTTGAATATTGATGTAACTCAACAATACATATATATATGTGTGCTGATTTATTCTCGAAATCTTAACAACTATTATTTTCGATTATTAAAAAAAAAAAAAACCCGGCAAAACGGAGCGCGTTGAATGTTTTAGTTAAGACCCCGTTTTTATCCTCAAATATCTTTCATCATTCCACATAATTCCGCGTTACGTTCTATATTCATAAGAAGCTTACGCGACGCGGCTCCAATGGCTCGGTTGAAATATCCGATTGTAGCAAAAAAAAGTCCGATGAAAAATATCGTATCGCCGAAGTGATTTGCAAATGAACGCGATATTTGGCGCGATTCCGCACGAGACTACCGATAATAATCGCGGCAATGATTCGACGCCAGGTGGTATCTGCATTTAGCTTTTTTCGCTCCTTTTTTTTCGCGGCATCAGCGCTCATCTGCGAATTGGAGCGAATCAACGAGTGGCACGCACGGCCATTTTTCTGCTCGTTTGCCGAATCGTCCGCCGCATCGTCGCAAAAAGTGACGCGAGATGAAACGGATTTCTGGCGTGGCTCTATAGGTAGCGATAACGCGCACGACGATTTGTGCATTTCGCGAGTATTTTGCATGATAAACACGTATAATGCAGAGAAATCTGCTTTACGCGCATTCTCGTTAGCAGCTTCCTAAACCAGCTCAACTGTTCCTTTCTAAACCAGCACAAACGTTAAAATGGAGGGTTTATTGATATAGCTAATTTAAATTTTATCGGAGATATTTCCTGTTGAAATATTTACGGACAATGTTTGTTTGTAAAATGTACGTTTGTATAAAAACCCAGCGTCGCTAAATAATATTCCTCAATGATAATTTTTCTTGTATTTCTAGTGTTCTAATGTTCACATGGATTTATAAATAGATAGTAGTTATTAGTTCTCGAATTAAATTCCTGAAAAAGTTTGATCCGGCTGAATTTAAGCAGGCAATATGGATTCGTTATTCGACAGCGAGAAGAAGCTTAGTTCGCTGCCTAAGTTTATAGTTAGGCAAAAACTAACTCGAAATTGCTCAAAGAATCTATTATTAAAATTAAGGTCGGATGTTCTCTGAATAAAAGTTCTTGCGCCGGTCCTTCGATTAAAAACTAGGAGTAGCAAGGCGGAAGTCTGTGCTTTGAAATTAATTCAAAGAGATACATTCAACGTTTCCTCGAGACAGTATTTATCTTCACAGCGGTGCTCACTCTATCCAAAAGGAGCTCATGCTAATCACTCGTCGCGACGTTCTCGCTTTCTCCTTCTCTGTCGCGTTTTACACTGTGCAAACACTCTTCATTCCTATCCACGATGAACCACGTTTCTCGCTATGATGGCGGGCCCGTAGTGCCAGCGGCAACTAGCGCAGATAAACAGCGGATTCTTTCTTATCGCCTCGTGGCAGAGGGACCCTTTGCACGAGACAACAATGTTCAGCCGGTAGAGAAACGTCAGTCTTTCCTCCGTCCCTCTCACCCGCCCGTTCGCCCGCTCTTCCGCCGCTTTTCCGTCATTTCCCCTCCCGGATTTCCCTCCGTTTCCCTTTGTCTCTTCGCCTCGCTGCCAAAGTCTCGCGAACTCCCTGACGTAGTTCTCTCCAGAAATTGGTTGCCTCGTCGAGCTATCGCGGTAGTCGCGATAGTCGGAAAGAGATAGGGAATTCGCGGATAGGACGGAAGCGACGCGTCGAGGAGCGGTGGCAAGGGAGCTCGAAGAGAGTCAAGCGGAATGGCAAATCTCGAAACAAACGGCGCGCAGTCTTTGCGAATCGAGCGAGCTTAGCAGTGGATTATCTTCGGCGTGTGTATATATAACTCGGCGTCGAGAAACGGAGAAAGAGGGAGAGAGAGAGACAGAAAAGAGGGATGAACTTCACCCGGATGCTGGATAGCGTACCCGTAAGAGCCCAAAACCGTGTTTCCTGATGGTTTATACGACGCTATTCTCTTCACCAAGAATGACGTTGCCGCGATCGACGCCGAGTCGTATTCCTAGTTTGCTGAGAAAGTCGAAGTGAATCGACTATTGCGCTTTTAAGTGGATTTAAAAGCGCGCCTGAAAATGTTCGTAAATACTTTGCGCAAATAAATTGATCTCCGCGATTATATATTATTGACCATCGAGATGGCATTTCTTGAAATTTGATTTGATCGCGTAATTGGATAAGCAATCCAGATATATGTGTTCCATTTTTAAGGTATTATATTTAAGGAAGTCAAGATTATAAGATAATAATTTATGCACACGGTCGCGTATAGGGGAATGTACTGATATAGCGACAATTAATTTATAATTTTAATTTCGTGAACGGTCATATCGAAAGTGAAATGTCCTTTACGGATCGATATCTCTATAAATAGAGAAGAGGAATGCAACCCGCGGCCTTGTGTACTAGCTGACTCTGTTGTTGGTGATGTCCGTCGTTGTCGTAATCAAATTAATCCCGTTGAATCGGGACAAGTTGCGAAGCGGAGCATCCGAAAATTACGACGGCGCGCTATGGAAATGCATTGTCTGAATACGATATCGCCTATAACGGTGAATGATTTGTTTTACATGAGTTTCGCAGCGCAATCGATTGCACACCGACGATTGCGAATAATGTCGTTTTGTTCGAACAAACGGCATCTTTTCCACGGTCGCGCAATTTTTGTTCCGTTTTTATGTCGACGCGAAACGTTCGAGTTATTGTTAAAATCCGATAAACGCACAACGCGCGCGGCGATTCCATTCCCCCGGTTAATTACTGTCGAACGTGAAATTCGACAGAGGAAAACTCAAACTGCACGGCGACAATGTCGCTCTGGTAAATTGCTAATAATGCAATGACATCGGTCCGAATGTTATTCGTGAAATTATGATGCAAGTCGTAAAAATAACGTTAAACGCAAAATATTAAAGCGATACAGAATGCAGAAATGCAAAGAATAAAAAAGACATTTTGTCGATGACACATAAAAAGTATTAATCGTTTATCGATTAATTATCGTACAAAATTCAACAATCTGAAATTAAGTTGTTTGTTAGGCGACGAAATATCGTGATAAATAATGCATTGTGATAAATAATACATCGTGATTAATAATAACGTAAACCGTCCTAATTGAATATACAAGAATACTAATAAGAATAATTCATCTCCATCATAATGCTAAATCTGTCACAAACTGTCGTATAAGATGCTAATGCAGTATACCGAAATAATTTGCCTCGAAATTAATGATTCGGCCAGATTTAGCAGATTTAAGTTGCTCGTGTAGAGCGCACCCGGGGTGTGCTTTACGCTCCTCGAAAAATGGAGTTTTTCTAAGCGGCTCGTATTAAACCTTTACGGCGCGAATTTCAGTACTTCTACCGGCAGCGAAGCGCGGGGCGGGAGATAAATGTATACATCCTCTCGATTATATCGCACGGGCCATCTAATAATTTCTCGGGGCACACGAGAAGAACTTCCGGAAAGCTCTACCCAGAGATTTTTAAGATGCTTCCCAAACGACGGGGGGCCCGGTAAGCGCGGAATGTTTGCGGTAAAATTAGAGTGCCATTCATGCCACGGCGGGAGTACAACGGGGGGTACAAGCGCTCTTGGAATTCCTTGGATTAGAAAACGACTAGAGTAAAGGTAGAGCATAGCACGTGAACGGCGTTACGTGGTGATTTCATGGCATTAGGAGTCGCGCTACTCACGACGCTCTTACGCGGCCCCGGCACCGGTGCAAAACCGTGGGACAAAAGTGGGACGCCCGATAATGGAGGTCCTTTTCTGCCTCCGCACCCTGAGCCTCGACCCCTTCTCCCTCCTCCGCTCCCGCACGAAATCCTTTCATGACCGAGACACCCGGTAGATGCGAAATCGATGCCGGTGCCGGGACGTGTCCGCGCAAAAAACGTTCCCAGGCCACGTTATAACCCGGGACTCCCGCTGTCGACCAAGTGAGACTGCAGTCGGGAAGAACATTACAGGCGACATAGCAGGTGTTTGCGGAGCAGTGGTTCGCAAATTCGACGGCTACGCCGGTCGATCGGACGTTAATGTTCGTGGATAATCAAGCATCGATCGAACGTTCCTTCAACGACGAGCAATTATTTTATAAGAAAATGTTTAAGGAAAACCTCTTGCCAGCACGAATGTTACTTGAAAAAAGTTACTCTAGACACAAATAATTGTCTATTTAAGGGCTGGTTGTTCCAGCATGTTGGTAAACTACCTAATAGTTAAATCATATATGTACGTCTTTGTTTATCCTTTACATTGGACAAAGATAGACATGTGATTTAACTATTAGGTAGCTTACCAATAGGTTGGAACAACCGGCCCTAAATCAAGTGTAGATTAAAATAGCAGCTGGCGTTTGCGGGCTGTCGCTAATGCTCGTCGGTAGGATGTTTAATACAGGCTATTAGAGGCAACGGGACGTCTGGGAACGCCAAAGCCCTCATTCGACCGCTAAGCGACGATCTTCGGGGATTACCAAAAAAGAGATATATACGGGATGACGCGGGCGAGCTGCTTCTTATCGACAGATAAGATCCGTGCCCGACCTTCATTACTCTTACTGGCGCGCGTATCACGCGGTTATATTCGCACGTTCGCGAATTATCCATATGTGCTAATGGATGAGTTTCTTCGTATATAAATAAACGTCTCGTGAGATACAATTGGCGTTACAATTGCCGGAACTAAATATTAAAATAAGATTTCAGCAATTTGCGCGATTGTTTGGTGTAATAGTAAAAAATAATTAAATAATAAATATGTTTACAAGTCCTGTCTTCTTATATATGCGAGCAATACATTTTAAAAAGTTAAATTAAATTTTTTAAATTAATTTTATTATGCATTTTAAAAATAAAATTTAATTTTTAATTTTTCAAATTAATTAATTACGTTTTTAAAATTCTCATAAGCTTTCTACTGTACCACGAAAAGTAGCAATGCTGAATGTTTTCTTAACATGTTAACTACAAATAGGATTATATATATATTTAGGTATTAATTTCTTATATCTCAATTCTATTTTGTTATCACAATTTGCTTATATTTAATTTCATTGTGCTCTAATTGCGTCCCCAAGTTGAACCAACTTCCTCATTATACGATCGGCAGAATACTATGTTAACAATCTCTCGCCAGGGTTTACCATCCCAAACTTCGTAAAGGGTAATGATCTAAGAGATCTTCCCTATGCTCATTAATCCCTCCTTTAATACGTTGTTCCCCGCTGTGTTGAGTCATCTTTGGAGGAAATTCTCATTGTGATAAACTTAATCAATTAACAGCCGATCGGATTAGTTAGCTTTGTGATTATCATAAACAATACGCGTTTGATTAATATTATTATAATGTAAATATTGGTTAACATAATGAGACATTCATTAAAATACTGTTGGATAAAATACATGGATTTAAACTTTGGTTTTATAGGAAAGTAATGAAGTTCAAAAACTTTTTGAAAACTTTTCTCGAATAACAGTAACTTACTCCATGTTATTGATAGCAATATTATGTATAAGGAAACTATATTGTTCAGTGCAGCAATAAAAGCAGCTAAAAACTACTATATACTTAATATTAATACACCATGTTAATAAACTTTTATCATTACAGGTGGTTTAGATTTGTATGAGTCTCTGTTACACAAGTTTCAACCACGAAAGTATCAAGTGCTCTGTAAAGTTTGCGTTAAGGCCGCGCAGCGTTGTACCTCGTTTCTCCCGTAGCTTTTTCCATAGTTTGTTTATGAGGAGTAAAAGCGTGCTTCGTATGAAATCCACGGAGATCTAGAATTATCTTGTTTTATGTACGCATGTGTAACGTCGCGTGTTCTCGAGGGACCGGGACTTCGCGAGAGAGTATCGAGTTTTCCAATAAATCCGTGGCGCTGCCACGGGTCTCGTTTCGTATAATATTTGCATGGTATCATTGTTTACGGCCATGGCACGCGTTACCCGTGCGCGCAATTCGCACGCAATTTCACGCGCCACTTACGCGAAACACCACGCGCTACTTTTCATCGCCGTGCGGATTGCGGCTCGTGGGGAAAAAAGGGAAAATCTCCTTGAAAATATATCCGGATTTTCAGCGATTGTTCTGCCGGACCGGATCGGGATAAAATATCCCGATTTGCGATAATTAAGGCGGCAGATATGGAAGGGGTACGTGATGAAATTTAAAAACTCGCGTTGGAACGAATGCGCGGTGCTTGCGCGGGGACACACTTAAGCGATTACGTGCGTTGATTGGACCAAAGGCAGATGTCCAGATTTAAAAAACCTATTTCCACGTATATACATCATGCAGCTTCAATTATTATTAACAAGCCGAATTTGCTTGTTAATCACACTGAGGCAAGAACGATATGTTCTGTATCTGTATCAATCTGGATACACCGCATCTTATGTACCTTTAAAATACACGATTAAAGCACCCCTACGGGCAAAAGCAATACGCCTACGACACTTTGAGTGTACGCGCGAGCGCGTTTAGGGCATGACAAGCGGGAAATTACACGGAATTAACACAGAGGATTGTTTGTAATAAAGATTAATAGTGGGCTTTGTAACGACCGCGTTTGATACTCGCGGCTCCCATATCGCCTTTGTCTCTCTTCTCCCCCCGCTCTCTCGCTCGCTCGCTTGCTCTATCGGCACGTCCCCCCCCCTCTCTCTCTCAGTCTCCCTCTCCCAGCCGCGTTGCGACGAATGTTGTTTGTGTAATCAACGGAACGAACAGAGTCCCTCTGCCACACCGTGCGAGGGTGGGACCCACCCACCGTTCTAGTAGCGTGTAATTTGTAATTCCGCACGCTGCATTATTTTCCGCTCTACCGCTTTCCCGCTCGCCGTCCCTCGCGCGCGCCCTGTCAACCCGCTCGTTCTATCCGACACAGCTCTCTTTCGCGCTCGTACTGATAGCCCGCGCTTTCCTCGTCGAGTGCGCGCGTTAAATTACGGCTTCATTCACGTTTCGCATGACAATCCGCCAGGCTACTGCGGAAATTGTGGAAATCAGATCAGTTGAGCGTGTGCAGCGTTACGCCTGGCGGTTACTTCGAATGCTGCTTATTACCGCTTATAGAAAACGTTGGACTCGCTAGAATGAGGCGAAATGTTTCCGAGGAAGGAAACAGACGTACACTGAACAATCTGTATGAAAGATACTGAAGAGCTTTTAATTTTATTATTATTCAGATTACAAATTCTCTTTCGAATTTTTAAAAGAATCTATCCATTATATATCACATCTTTATCTGTCGTTCAAAAAACTGATAGAAGTTACTTTACATTATACGAAACGAGAGGTATTAGCCCCGATACTATCACAATTATGTCAGTAAATAGGATTTATATGCAAACGAATGCGCGCGTATATATGCATGTAAACATAGACATGATTATTCCCGGTCATCCAAAGATGTTTCCAGATCTCTGGATATTCATTAATATAATCAAATATAACCGAAAGTATCCAATGTTAATATATGCAATTGCAATATGTGGGACACTTTCGAATTAATCTCAATCTCGTAAAATAAGAGAAATCGTGACGTAATCGTACGCCAAGCATCTTGAATTCCCGAGGCGCAGGAAAATAAATGGAAACGTCCGTCCGCACGATCGCCAGGATCGCTAATAACACGGCTGATTCCGGCTCTGGCCGGGCGCGTCCCCGCATCCATATGTATGCCTGCCTCCGGCAATCTTGGGCAAAAACTTTTCGCCCCGAGACGTTGGCGTCGCGCGTCGCGTCGGCTTGCTCTGGCGTTGGTATTAATAATGTAATCGGCGGGGGTTGAGAATTAGGAACGATGTCACGTCGTCGCAAGGATAGGTAGGTAGGGTACCGCAGACCGGTAAGTCGGCGCCCCGTCGACCCATGAAGGCAAAGATAATTAAACCACGACCCCACGACGTTCCTTGCAACGAGGGTGTGTCGTCATCGCCGTCGCCGTCGCCGTCGCCGTCGTTCTCGTCGTCGCGTCGTCTCGGTTACCTGAGCGTTATCGTGCCCGGAATGAGAATCTTAAATGGAAAGGGGTTGTTGCGAGTTGCGAGCATGAGAACCGAAGCTGCGACGGCGTTAATAACGCCGAAGGCGTTTGCATTGCGAGCGCAGTACCCGAGACAACGTCGGGGGCAATATAATCGATACACTGTCGCGGAAGTTTCTCGGCAGAGAGTGCATTTGACGTACACAATTGCGCGATCTACCGCCGCGTTAGAATTTATCTCGGACAGCGATTAACTGTCCCTAATAAATCGGCAGGGTGCCGTAAAGATATCTGGAAATAATTGGATTTTAACATAGCGAAGTTAAAATCGATTTCTCCATTTCGGGGTTATTTTATAAAATCATAAGTAGAGAAAAAGGACTATTCCCTTTTTATTTAATCTTATCTTACATTTTGAATTGTATATGTGTTCTTTTCAATTACAAAATAACGTGAAAAAGGAAAATATTTAGGATATCATTTAATTTTCAAATTTTACAAAATTATTAATCTCTTTCTCTCTCTCTCTATAAGACACGTACAAAGAAAATCTTGGACGATTTTCACGTTGCGTGCGTTGATTTAATCATATTACATAAATGACCCTTTATGCAAAATATACACGGCCGTAAGGTAAGTTTTTATGAAGTAAATCGACATTAAGTTTTATGTTGTATGTAATACGTCGCGGCGCGCAGTAATTTTGAGAAAATGACACCATTATCATTAACATTTTGATTACCGTGATTACCGGTGTTCGTCGCAAAGTGCTCATTTATGTAACAATTATTATCATCTCATTTTACGACAACTTATGTACACAGCGTTATCAAAAAGGACGTCATAACCCAGAGACGGCGAGACAATATGTATGGAATTTCATGGCAAATTTCTGTGACGATGTTAATAATATCAGTGTAAAACGTGCCGCGTTTATTAGCATAACAAAATGTAAATTTATTGAGCGGACACTTTCGAAATGCTAAACTTTCAAACGCCGTTTCCTGCCTGGATTTTGTATCCGACGTTGTAATGGAACACCTGTGCGCGCACAAGCGTATTTTCCCTAGCGTTTTCTTATGAAATTTAGCCCCCACATTTTTAACACTCGTACATTTGTTACGCGGTACGGTTGCGGCGGTAAATTTCTTCGAGTCCCGCGGCTGCATTATGGGATATAATTTCCAGATATACCAAGCGCGCGCGCGCGCGCACGGGGAAGTATACTTTCATGTACATACTGTGCACCACCACTCGCTGTAGGGATACGACTCTATGACTTACGAGTTGGAAACTTCCAACTTGCATCTATGCCGGGCCCGATAATTCACAATAATCGACATTTACGACTCACGTAGCGCACCGCGCCGGGTAATCAAAAACGGCTCCTCCGAAACTGTTTCATCGAACAGTTAAACGAAGTTAGCATGTCCGCTTCTATATTTTTGGATAAGAAAACTTCTTATTTAAAAAATAATGATTGAATAAAGATACTGTAAAGTCGATCTCGGACAACTATTTGTCCGAGATCGACTCTCAAGTCTATAATCCCAGAATAAAATAGCGCTGCTTAATTTTTTTTTAAATTAAAAATATATAAATTGTTCTACAATTTTTTTCGCGAATTTTTTCAACAAAGACTCATTTTGTCGTTATGTAACAAATTTAAAAGCATTAGTTGCATGGATATCAGACGAATAGTAGACATATTTATATTTGTTTACGTTACGGCTCCACGCTCCATCTTTCTTTGATTGATTTCTAATCTTATGAGCCTTTACTGTTATATTTATATATTTTATTTTTTTGTTGATATTAATATCGAGTCTCAAATCGTCGCGCAATCTTTTTTTTATGAAGATGCTGACGATGATGCGTTTGGTAGATTGGATGCACATAAAGCACGTAATGGAACACACCTCTCTCGCGAATATTCGCGACGACGGAATGTGTGCCACTTAAATTACACACGATGTGTCATTTTGGCAAGCAGCGACGTTACCTTCCCGACGTAAGGCGGCTTGTAAGAACCGGCGTCGGGCATTATTAACACCACCCACTGCCGCACATCTGTCTCGCGAGCTGCCTTTTACACGCGGCATTCGCATTCCCGGTATATGTCTGTTGTGCGCGCTGCAAAACAGGGCGGTTTAGGCGGATGTCACGCGAAAACGCATCTGCGTGCACGTGTGTGCACGAGCGGTCGCGATAATGACAGCTCCGCCGGCGATGTAACTGCCACAATTCAGTATTCTCATCTCCGTGGACTCGTTTTGTCTTCCATTGTTTGCCTGGCTTTGGTATTCATCCGCGCCGTATAATTATAACGATAGTTACCAAACTGTGCCACGTTGCATTTGTATTATCGCATGAAATTCCGCGGCACATCCGAGTTTCAAAGTAAATACATTCTTCATTGTTAAAGATATTTAACTTAATCGCATTAAAATCATATTCTTACAATTTATAAATTATTTACTGTGTGCCATTAAACTCTCGATAAATTATTTGATTCTAATCTAATTGCTTATTTTAATTTGTTTAAAACTTAAAAAGATGAATAGTTTAAATTCGCATACATAAAGTCTAATTTATAGAATGATTTTGAACGAGTTTACAAACGTGACGAAAAAAAAAAAAATACGGCGCATCATACGCTGTTATTGCAGTTTACAGTGTGCTGTGTATGTGCGCTTGCGTGCGATGACTATGAATACTCGCCGCGTGACGATATAAATACTATCCGGGATGATATCCCAGACATTCCCATGATGAATATGCTCAGTAATTACCTAACGCTAATTACGCTAAAATGATAATGACGCCGCTTATGCGGAAATACGTTTGTGTTGTGTAGTTCTCTCGCCAAACTATAATTTTACATAGCGGAGAGTCCACCTAATATCCCGTTATCGCCGCAACGACGAGCACTAAAGTCATTAATAATAACAACCAGCGAGAGAGAGAGAGAGAGAGAGAACGCGGGGGATATCGATTTATTTGCGCCTCGAATTACCGCGCGGGAACTATCCCGCGACTCAATCTTCGCCGATATAACGCTCGTCCTTATTATCGCCGGATAGATTTTCAGTTTCTTTTAATCCGCTTTCCTCCCAGAAGATTTATTTCGTTTTAGATACGGCGCCTAGATATAGATATACCGCTCGGATATGCGGCTGGCGAATGGAGCCGATAGATTTTGATTACGGGTACCTTGTCGCATATAAAGAGGTTCGAAGTCTCTCCATCTATTTCTTGATCGCGTAATCTGAAACGCTATTTCCACAAGGATATTTCTGTTATATTTAGTTTGTAATGTAAAATTATACATTTTACATTACATTTCATTCATTTCATTATGTTTTATCAATAGATATTATAATACGAGCTTGGAAGGATAATCGTCATTTTTTATATCATTTATTTATCGCACGCAAAATTAACAGAAGATATGAAAACTACTAGATTAAGATTATTTATTTAATATACACTTGTTAAATATAATTTTCTTTCTACCTCTCTTCCTCTCTCTCTTTCTCTCTTTCTAAACTTTATCATATTTCCCATCATAAGATAATTTTCAAAGCTTAGGAAATTAGAATATTACAAAAAAAAAGGTTAAATAAAATGTATGGAAAAACATTTTTTAAATGTTTCCTCAATAAAGATTATTGAATTACATCTACGGTTACATACCGAATCTTAAGAAGAGTAAATTTCATGAAAAATAGTATACGATCGTCTCACACGTGCACACGCGTGTCATTCACTACAAGCATTTTTCAAACCTAGAAAATTTATTCATAGACAATAAATGCATTGTTGTGTAAAGCTCATTATTTCGTCATTGCATAATTCGCTGCGATTGAGATGGAGCGTGAGCATCGTCAAAACGTCAACTTTACAAAGCCGGCGTGTGAAACTAAAGTATTTAGTATTCAACCGTATTATTAATTAATTTTTTCATCTTCTCTCCGCTCAGCGGCGAGTTTAATATTTAAATGGCGGGGGAGGAGAGGTGCTTTTGTTCCGTGGACGGTAGCGGCGCGCAACTTCAGGCCGCAATCTTCCCTCTCGGGCGGGCAAAAGACGGCAACGAAATTCCCGGTAAGCTGCTTTGGCACGCGTGCTCGAGAGAACTACGGCCACGAAAGTGAAATACACCTGCCGTGCCGCGCGGGCTTTCGCAGATTCGCCCTCAAAAGTGGAGCGAAAGGAACGCGCGGTGGGAAAGAGGAGGGTGGCGGAGGGTGGCGGAGGGTCGGCGTTGCGACGCGCGGAAGGGCGCGATTTATGGCGTCTTAAGACTGCCGGTACTTTATGACGACCTTAATGTTTGCACCGTAAATTGGGTGGCTTAGCACAGCGAAGCAGGACGAAAACAGTAAAATGAAGATCCTTCCGTCGAGCCGTGACCGGCATTTCGAGAATAATGATGTCGTTCGAGCGGCGAAAAAATCTTTCCTCCGAGAAGTCGGAGCTACTCTTGCAATTAGTCTATTATTATTTCAAAAGTAATCCCATTTTCGAAAGTTTATGACTATCCCCCGTCAATTTATTATTATAAACATTATAATGTTCCAATATATGATGATAGTAAATATTAATAAACTCATTAAAATAATTATAACTGTCGATTTTATAAATAATGAATAACATACGAATCTCCATTTCTTTCTCTCTCTTCATATCTGTTTATATACATTTTGCAATATCAAAGTTATGCAATTTGAAAATGGAAGACAAATATTTTTATATAACAAACATGTTTAGTAGTTGGAAAAATATATCCTTATTATCTTTCCTTATCTCTCGCGTTGTTTCTGCGTGCTTCAAAGAAAACATTGTTATGTACAACGCATGTTATATTTTCCGCTCTAGTGAACTATCTCGCAATACGCAAGTATCTCGTTGCAACACTATGCATGGTATATAAATGCTATTACTGTCGAAGCCTGAGATATACGAAAACCTGTTTGACGAAACCTTGCTGTAACGAAACCTGCTTCTGTGGTCGAAATGTGATCAACGGATTCCTCGATTCACGTGAATCGAAGAAACCGAAAATAGCATTTCGAGCTATAAGCCACAAAGAGAAAATTTATTGATGCCTTAGTGAAATACATTTATTTTAGTTAAGAAAAAATGGACCGCAAATCTCGCAAGATCTCTAAAGATTTTACTAAAATTAGGATCGGGATTTCCAGGATGGTCATGCGTCATTCTCGGCGCCTCAAATTATATAATCGCGTTACCATCAACTTTTCATTAAGGAAATTCCGTAACCTGCATCCGACACTCCGACGTTTTGCATTTAATGGCTAGTTTGGTGCACCTCAGCCGCTCGTATTTAAATTCGCGATTTGACACGGTCACGGTGTTGCGTGGCACACGTGTAATTTCTCACAGCCGAAAGTGCCGCGTATCACGAAGAGTTTAAAACAGACACTCGATACGAAACATAATTTCCAGGTGTCACGCGCAATTGCCGCCATGCCGGGTCACCGAATACCGAAATAAATAATCGATATACATAAGGTTTATTCTTGTTCTCGGGCCGTAATAAAACTCGCGGAAAATATCTGAAATCTTCATATTCTAATTTTTACAAGAAATTAATATTATATCATAACTGAGATGAAAAAAGTTTGTTAAATTTTCTGCAAATATTGTTTTTATTTATTTTTGCTATTACATACACATGCAAGGCTGCTCGAAAGTGCGTTTTTTATATCTTCAGATTTTAGTTAAAAAAAATTAACACTATAGTATTTAAATATATATATTTACAACTTAGGTCTATTGTCGGTAGTATTAATTTTGCTTATTTTATCACTGTCATTTATGAATCCATTACAAGTGAACCTATGCATGAACATAGATAATATAGGCGCGTGAGCGGTGTACTGACAAGGAAACCGGAAGAAAACACATACGAGGCGAGGCGAGTAGCTCTCATGGTTCAACGAGCACGCTCTCGTTCGGGTTCCACGTAATTGAGACAATAAGTGCCGCTCGATATCCGAGGGTCGCGCTTGGTAGCGCGTTACTTAGCGGTGTTCGCTCAAAAGCGACTTCGCCCTCTTTATGAGCGCTCCTAAACTCAAGTGAGGAAACCCTCTCTCAAGAGGCTGTTGACTTATTATTTTCATCCCTTAACGCGCGCGGCAAATATTTACGCAGCGTCGCCGGGACGGGAAACGCGCGCGGAGGGGCTGAAGAGATACCGTGATGATGTCTACCAACGGGATGGAAGAAGCAGAAGACGCGTCGGTTTACGAGGCAGAGATTAGTGTTAACGAGGAGACACCGGGCCGTAAGATAGCCTTGCAAGCGAGAGAATTTCATTTTCGGGCATAATAATGCGGCGCCATATTCCGGAGCTTATCGGCTTTGTTAGACTTGGGAATTAATTTTCGAAATTATTGATAATGAACTAGCCGGCGCGATTGATCGTGATGGAATTTTATGAAAATCAGCAATTTGGCGGAAACGTGGAATTTTCACTGTGTGCTATTTATTTGTACTATATATGCGCATATAGATTTATTTTAGATTGAAAGAAGAAAAGTTACGATTACGTATAAAAATATGTATATTTAAAAGGATAGGATTTTAATAAGAAATTAAAATAGCAGTGATGTTTAATTAACATAAATAGAATAATTTTCCAACCTGTTAACATAATTTTATGTAATTTGTTTACCGCGAGCAAACTGCCCGCTTTATAAGGTATAATAGTTATGTAGCCCAATTTAACCACATATTAGGTGAGGACTAATTACTACCTGCAGGAATAGAAAATAATAAATATTATAATAATGGTATAATAGCTCTTAATTAAAAAATATCGGATAAATTACATATTAAACGTGTATTACTATTTTTCATAGGTTTTTGCATCGATTGTTGACTTGAAATCGCTCATTATAATTTCATGAGGTGTTAAAAGAGAACCGTTCTCGTCATACGAGATTGTCGCAAGAACACTCGACTTATTGGCCCATTTATTCGGATTTCGCCGGCGCTCAAAGACATCTAATTCTCCGTATTAACCCGGGAACCACGGCACCGTGAGCGCGCGGATACATACACATCATCAAACATTAAGTAAACAACGGTCTCGAGCGTTGGGGGCTGCGCAAATCGTTCCTGCAGCGTACAGCGTAAGGGCTGGTACAATGGCGATCCACGTTGCCCGTTTGCGGGCGCGCCGGAATTATTTAACGTAGCCGCGCCCGATGTTCTCACGCTGCGTGTTTCCCTTCGTTACCGTAACTCCACCGAATCAGAGAAAGGGAGCGAGGGTGTTCAAAATTCCATAATCCATAATCTTGAGGAATTTATGCCGCGTCTCTCTCCGCGAGTCTGGCAGCCATTCGCCGCGCCAGACGTCCTCTCGTCTTTGCAGGGAGGATATTAGCGGATCAGAATCGCGCGCGACGATAACGACTTGCCGGCAACGGAAGATCGTCCGAGCGATCCTCGGAAAAATGGAAAATCTAACGCGATATCGGTTTAATGTCCGTACCAAATGGCGTCTCGTCCGTCGTTACTCTCGCCGGCGCGGCGGCGGGAAGGAGGGACGTCCTAAGAGTATAGCACGGGTATAGCACCGAACGGTCGAAACGTTATAGCACGACGGCGCCCGTACACTTTCCAGCGGAGACTTATGCCTCGCTGGAAAGTGGTAATTACGTATCAGTAGGTGTCAGGAAACGATGCTATAAACGCGTATGCACGAGGGTGAAACCTCGGAAATCTCTAGACTGATATGTTGGCGTTATGTCCTATCATTATGACGCTCTCACGATTACGGATGCCCCGCGGCGCGTCTCATTTCAGTATAACGCGACTCGAATCGATATCGTTACCTTTTCCAATAACGGGTTATTTCCCTACTGCCTATATTTTTTATTGAAGAGCTGAATTATCCCGGCATGGTAAATTTTTATACCAGGAACGATATTTATAAATGTTTTTAGGATTATAGATCTTTTAGTTTCCCGACGCCGATAATATTACCTTAAATATTCAGAGACATATACTTTATTTATGAGATTTTATATGAAAAACGATTGTTTTCATGTACAAAAATAGGAAAAAATGTCACACGATATTGTATTGATTAAAAATAATGAAGATAGAGCGACAACAATGCAGTTAGGCAAATTATCATGGAGATTCCAAGGATTGATTTATAAAAGTATGACATTAAATAAAACACGTCGACGGGTTGAGCGATGCGCAAAGATGTATTGGGATAGATTTTATCGGAAGCAAACAGTGGAACTGAAGATGTTATAAGCACCGACAGCACGAAGATCTAATAAGCGGAAGAACTCGAATGGACGTGAAGACATCTTTAAAGGAATATCGCCGAGGAGCGTATTTCAAAGAACGGCGATGAATTTACCTTCACGAACAGAAAGTGTTCGAGCTATTTGCAGCGAGGCAGAAATAGCTACGCGAGAGCACGTCCTAAAGGTTTGATGCGTGCTCGTTTATGGACCTGTTATTCCGAAACGTTTAGTCACATAAATTTATTTACCCCGCGTACGCGCAAAACTGTTTGCTCGACTTGACACAATAGGCACAACGTGAATGATGAAACACCTCCGACAAAATAACATCCGTGACGCGTAAACACCAATATCGGTTTACTAAAAATAGGTCGAGTCGAGTCGAAAAGCGGCGAAGTAAAACCACCCCCGTCGCGAGTACGTTCATCATCCGATCGATGGTATCGCTTCGCCACTGCACTCGAAATCTGAAGAGAACTAATCGCGAAGAAACGACAGCGCGACAGATCAACTCTCCTCTTCCGGCCAGATGGACTTCGAAACGAAATAAACGGCTACTTAATGACTACAAGGAACAACGTTAGCATATGAAACAAGAACATTTCCACTCTGTTTCTCACAAATTATGTTATACTTATTATTTTATACTTTATGTGAGAGAGAGAAGTGCAGATACTCTGTTAATGAATTTATATTTAAACTTGTGCAAATATAAAAAGAGGATGTTTTCTCTCTTACAAAGTAGATCACAGATATTTGCCTCTTGTTCGTATGTATATATGCGCGCGCGTACATTCCCACGCTGTACAATTATGAGTATAAACTTAGACCTACTTTATTCATATCGAGCTAAATTTAATCTCATAATGAGCGCCTATGTTTAGAATGTTTCAATCTAACTTTAATCTCGCTTATATTCGTGTCAGCCCTTTGAAAACATTCTACGTTCGCGTGTCTGTAAAGAGATGTGTAGGAGTTATGATAACATTTATAAGTTTCAAAGTGAATGTATAAAAAGACGGGATGAGTGCATCATACTGCTATATTTAGAAAAACAGCAATCCTAAAAGCTTCATTTTTAGCACTTACAGCCCTTTTTGCGTCTAGTCCGCGTTCGAACTCGCTGCGGGGTACTCGAGACGGTCGAGGAGTATTTTTAAAGAGATATCGGCGTCGTTCAAAGAGGACGGCCGCGATGTTTAGTCGGAGAATGGGCGGTCGGGAATGGATGATGGCGAGGAATCCAGGCGAGGAGAGGGCCGCTTGTGCACACACGGGTTCCGTCTGTGGCGCGCCACTTGTGGGTCGCTCGTGCAAACCCTGGCCCTCGAACCCTACGTATGTACCAGTCGCCCCTCGCCGGCTAGACCTACTCTATATTCCGCTCGACTCGAGCGTTACCGTTACCCCTACATCGCGGAAGCTCTTGCACCTCGGCACCTGTAACACACCGTCGCTCGAACAACCCCCGGATCCCTCTCCCTTCGTTTCGCCGCGTTGCTTCGTTCCTCTTCAACCGCATCTCCTTCGATCCTCCTTTCCTCCATCCATTCCCGCGATCCTCTCCGATCGTAAGGCGCTCCTTCTTTGCATACCCATTCGGCGCATACGTTACGGAACAGATAGGCGACGGGGAGTCTTATGTAGGGACCGTACTTGCGTTTATCCCGACCGATGTACCGAGATAGAGGAGAGACGTGCGGCTGCTCACGCTCGCGTCGCTTCCGAATGGATCGGGAGCCGGAGGGAAGCTTGCTTGTTTGCGAAATTGATCCTTGAACAAAGGCGAGCAACGCGGCCCTCGATTGCTCCATTTTTGGGGGGCGTTGCGTGCGGTATGTTGAAGGATTAGTTGGATGCGGTCGATCGAACGCGGGTCTTGGAGATTCATTAATCTTGGCTCGTTAAACGCCTCGTTTTTCATGGTAAATTAGCGGCGATGAAGGATTGTTTTATTTCAAGACGACGCCCGATAGGTATGCAGTTCGTTACGTTGCACGTGGGTATCAACGTATCAAGTTTCACCGAGATCGTTAGAGGGGCGTATACATATGTTCCTGCCGATCTAGGTACCTCTGATCGAGGCACCGACACGTTCTCAAACGTCAATCGACCCGCTTTACACCCCAGCCACACCGCTGTATCACTTAAGGGTTAATACCCATTTATGCGCTGCACTCGCACATGCCTCTTCCGCTGCACTTCCAACGGTATAACATGTGATCTCGCCACTCTGCATCCATAGCGCGGGTTGCTTTCGTCGGACTGTCGAAATGTGTTTTGGAAATCCATTAGGGAGTACGTTACACTGAATAAATTATGCAATTGAGCGGGGCGTTGCCGATGGCGCGGTGCTTCCTCGCGTTAATGCAATTTGTGCATTAAGCACTTAAAGGAATCGAATTGTGTGCGCACTATAAACTTATATTATCATTTCATATCTGGAGGTAAGAATAAATTTGGCTATGAACGTTCAAACATATTTAATAACGGGCGTTATTCTTAGTTATCGTAAATGAATACAAATGAATTAATTAAATCTCTCGGAAACTGTGCCAACCATAATTTATCTCCGGTATATAAATACCTGCATATATTTTGAAAGTAATCAAATAAACGTGCCGTGTTTGATGAATCACAAAATTAGCCTCTATTATTTACCGCTATTTCGTTGGAAATGAAGGTATTTAATTGTAAAACATCTAAAACACTCATCACGCATTGATATACGTGTACTGATGCGATTTTATAGATAATACATTATATGAATTGTTAATGCGCCGCATATATCATTATGGAATTCAAAATAAAAAGAAGTTATTTAATTTGAAACTGATTGATTACGGTAGTTAAATTCATTTAAAAGTAATAATAGACATAAAGCCACTCACACGTCTTTTTATTTCTAGCGTTTTATTTTCATCTCTAGCTGTTGTTAAAAAGGGTATCTATTATTTATCGATATAAAACTACAAATGCGCTATAATAAGACCGACTCGAAAATTAATCACCACAGATACGGCTCCGCCTCGGGCGATTATCAAAATTTATTTCGGAAATCCATTATAGCGCGCGGTTCACTGCGTCTACGATAAATTATGCAATTACACGGCATTGCCGGAGGCTGCATCAGCGGCGAGCCTAAGGCTCTTAAGGACTAAGACACAAAATTTATTCATGACCCTTGATTTACCGGCGCGCGGTATTCCATTTTGCAATGATCGATCTCCCGAATTCTAATCAGACCTGTATCATACGCGAAATCGAAGATTACAATGTTATATCATCTTTCAGTTAATTTATTATGCATCTTTTGATTACTCGATTTCTTAATTATTATTTGCACTACGCATTTCACTTATATAATATAAGAAATACAATAATATATACAAGATCATAAAAGACTGTAAAATACTGTAACAAATACTATATTCTAAATAGGTAAAGGAGCAAGCGGCTTAGAACTCTTAAAAGCATGTCTGAATAATTTATTCGGTGAAATAGCGGCACATTTGCGATACATAGCGAGGAAAGATTATCTCTACGGCGAAATTCAATGACTGGCGAGTCCACCGGATTATCGTTCATAACGCCCCCGATGGGGTCGGTCCCTAACTGACCTCGAAAGAAGGGGATGTCACGGGAGCAGTAACGAAGCAGCACGTCATCCTATTCTGTATGTATCCGGCGTGCTGGTGTTAACACCGAGCGAAACCGCCGCCGCACGATTCCAGAATTCGGCGAGGGTCTAATCCCCGCGGGAACAAAGTTCCCTCTTAGTCAGGACCGAAGCGTAATTAACGTCCGTACTACGTGACCAGCCAATCGGCGACTCTCGCGAGTCATAGTTGTCACTGGCGGAATGATTACGCGCGTCGGCCAAGTCGATATCGATCGTCGTAACGCGACGCTCGCCGAGGCTTCGCCTCGTGAATTTACATTGCAAATCGATCGTTAATAAATTGTCGCTCGCGCCATGAGATCGTCGTTGAATTTAGATCGATCATTATAATCGTTGATTGCGGCCCGACCTGAATGAGACCCATGAGGAAAGGAGATACAAATCATTCCTTCGATCGCGAATCGGCGAAGCTGTGCGCGATTCCTTGCAATCAGAATTAAAATTTCTAGAGGACGATCTATGTGGATTTTTTTCATAGAAAAAAAATGCTCTTTCCGCAAAGCAGGTTCGAGCCAAGAAATGTAAGACGGTATAGAAGTTACATCTTTTACCACGAGATTATTCGATACTAAATAAAATTAGAGAAGATAAAAATTGAAATTAGTTCAGAACATATATTTTGAAACATAAAATATCTTAGCTATCTTAGAACTCGATTTTAATATTAATAATTTATTCTTTTTAAGGAAATCTAAGTAATCTAAAGTCTTGAAAAATATCTCATTACTTAAGCATGTATAATCTCTTTTTATTATTTAACTAGAATTGATCTAATATATTAATTTTTGCGGAAAATATGAAATAATGCGACAGATATTCGCAAGCAGATGTTTCTACCACGATTAAATGTTTCACTTGTCAGTCTCGCTTATCAATCTTCCGTTTCGCGAGAGATGCTGTCGATCAGCGCCGAAATCGCATTGATACCAGCCAAAGAGAGGAAAATACAACTTCGTTCCTCGCGAGCTATATTTTTCCGGATGATTCGCACAAACCCACACGGACCTGTCAACCGCATCTCGGGGAGTCAGATAGAGATCGACCGGTGCACCTGGATACCATTCGGTCGCATGATATAACATGATCGCGTGCACGTATGTAGATAGACACGTACTTACGGAGAGTAGAGAGAGAGAGAGAGAGAGAGGAAAAGAGAGGGATGAAAGAGAAACGCGCGGCGTGCGCGGGGAAACGCGGGGAGGAGAATGAGACTCGAGAACACACAGCCGCATCTTTCCAGCTCCGTGCGACCCGGTTTGCCATCCGCCCTCCAGCTAAATCCAACTCCATTGCGGCCATCCGGAGCCCTCCCGCCTTCATTCGTTCTCTTCGGGAATATCATTGAACGGCTCCAGAAATCTGGAACGCACGCCCGACCCGACCGCCACTCTCCCATCCCTGTCTTCTTCCTCCCCTCGTCCTTTTCTCCATCCAGCCTTTCCATCTCGAATTAAAACGTCGGGATTCATCTCTTTCTTTCCCGTTCTCTCTCGCGCTGTCATGTTTCTCCCGTTCTATCTTACTTTCATTTTGTCTTCTTCTCGATCGCTACGCTGGAACTGGAAACGCCTTGACGCGTTGCATTTAAGGAGGCACCTCGTTTCTATCTCCCAGACTCCCAACGTTCTTTTGCTAATGGCCATAAGGTGATACTAAGAAGTTTCTCTCGAGATGTACAGACAAAGTCTGCGAGGAGAGATTGCTCCAGACTGCAGTGCATCTAACCTGACGTTGAGTCGGGCAAATTTTACAGCGCTATTTTTTGATAAAATCCTGGTGCGTGTAAACATGGCTCTTCACATTTGCCGCAGGTTGAATTTGAGTCAAAAGTTACACGTACACTCTGTTTATTTATTTGATAAAATAGTAGACAAATCCAAAATATATTTACGCAAGGATCATGTTAAATATTCCAGCTTCGTTGCGCGCGTTAACGCGATATAGGACATAGCTACGCATCAATTTCACACGCGCGTTCGAAATTTTTATCAAATTATTTTTTCTGGCTACATATTGCAAGTGTCGCTCTAATATGGATGAAAAGATATGAATAAAACTTTTTGATGGATTGTCGCTCTATTTCAGTATTGTCAGTTTTTATTTCAATATTATTGGACTATAATATAATTACCTGTGGTTCGATAATTGTCACATTTGTAATTATTGAATTTATTTAAAAAATTACTTTTCTTCGTATCAATTATCAAATGCTATTTATCAAATGCCAATACGCGGAAGCAAATACGTGACATGGATTAAACCAGGATTAAAAATCTGATAATGTGACGTGACGATACTATCGACGATCTATTAATGAAACGTCTGGTGTATCGCGTAGCTCAAACATTCGCTCGATCATGCAGTATCGACATTCGTCACATTTTAATTTTCCGCTTTATCCGCGCTGCTCTTCTTCACACGTCTACCGTCGCGCGAACGCAGATATATTATATCGCAACAACATTGATAGAAATCCGCTGCCGTTTCCGACACGCGGAAAGGAGAAGGGCAGGTGTGATCTCAATTTTACTCGGATTTGCAACCGCGTGTACGACATCGAGGGAGTTAACGCGCGTCAAAGAACGCGTGCAATCGTTTCCGGCGTTGTCGGTACTACCCAGGAGCGGCACCCCCCGTTCGTTTCTTTCAAGAGAAACGAGTTCTCTCCGTGCCGGGGATACCGAGGGAAAGATGAACGTCTCTCGCCTCTCGCCGGCAGTCTCGTCTCTCCGGAATCGTTAATCCGATGTTTGCGCGGTAGCGAGATTAAAGGAGGCCCCACAGGATGCCTCTCAGTTCTCACTTTCTCCCGGCGTAGCAGTACCCCCGGACTCACCGGGAACGGGGGACGGAGCGGGACGCCTTCAGGATCGCTAATCGTGTTTAAGAATAAACTTCGCAATCCACCTCGCCACCCTCGCCCTCTCTCGCCTCTCGGGCGCGACATCCGAGCGAGAATACATTAGCATGATTACTTTCGTGCACAATGCAGGCAGCTGCGACATGTACACAAGACTCATCTCTCTCCGACGTCCTCGTCCTCATCCTCGTCCTCGTCGTCGTCGTCGTCGTCGTCGTCAGGGTCGGGGCAATATATCGCCGCGTTTCCTAAGATCGTTTGTTTTGACTGAATAATTCAGTTGCGCTTGACGCACGAAATCTTAACGGAGTGAGGCCAGGTAAGCGAAGCTACGGTTGGCAAGGCGAGGCACGGCGAGCGAAACTCAATAGCGACCTTAATCACATTTCGTTTCCCGTCGCACTAGTGGCTGTTTTTTTCCTCATGCTCGCGGCGAAATTCATTACGCAAATTGCTTTGATGCTCGATGCCGTCACGCTCGCGGATGTCGCGGCAGCGGCAACGCGTGCGTCGCGCAAACCATGTTCCATTTCATATTGTTACTGTAACAATATGAATTTGGAATATTGTAAAGTAATGCATTGTCTAATGTCGAATATCGCGAGTGGAGATTCTCGAGACAATTGATCCATTAACGACGAAGAGGAACGATCGAGGGAACATTGATTAAAATAATCTTTACGAGATTGCTGGAATTATATTGTTAAATGCGCAGGATAATATCGTTATTATTTCAAAGGAACGATTTTGTCAAATTCATTTTACACAAAACAAATAATAAAATGTTATAAAGTCTATCTTCATGAAAAACAAAGTTATCGATTCTGGGCTTTAATAAAAAAAATTCGAGAACAGCTTTCGCGCAATTCGACGTTCTTTTTGATCCCGCAAAGATTCGATCTTCGAGATTCGTTTCCGCAATTTCCAATCTCTACCGTTATTCGCATGCGGTAAAAATGCGTAGTGCAAGACTGGCTGGTCCAACTGGATCTTTATGAGACCCTATCGATATCCAACGGTCTCGCCGCGTTCGCCGTCTTCATTCTCGTCGTTCTATCCCGCCAGCGAAGAATCGGCAACCGCCTGGAGCTCGTTTAACGGAAAAATCTCAAAGGCACGGAGAACTTCTGAATGGCTCTTTGATGTTGCCAGTCGGCTGTACGAGCTGGCCCTCTCCCTTCGGGCCTTCTCCACCGCGCCCTCCACCATCTGTCTCCTTTGCTTGTCCGCCCTCGTTCGTCTTTTTTCCCCCTTTCCTCTTTTTCTTCTGTCTAACGCCTCACCTTTCTTTCGCTTTGACCATTTGCACTTACGTGTATGTGTGCAGCAAAAGTTTCGAGGCTACGGAGCTTTTATTCCCTGCCTGGTCGAACCATTCGGAAGTTCGTGGATAAAGCTCGATAATAAACCTCGGAATCAAAGAGACGAAAATCGAGGCCGGTAAGGAGCAAAAGAACGCGGGGATAAATACAGGCAGGAAAAGGAGCGGCAATCAAGGAAGCAAACGTCAATAGGGGAAACAGGATAAGTACACAGATAATGGTTCATGATCTTGATGGGGAGACGCTTAAGGGTTGATCGACATAGTATTCCGAATATAGAAGACAATTTATAAATGACTTACGCTTGTTGGGCGAAATAATAGTATAAGTCGAATCAGTAAAAATAAAATGTTAAATCAATGTTTTTATTTTTTTCAAGCATGGTTATTATAGTTATTATAGACACATAAAGTTTCAAATTTATGATAATGAAAATTATCTAAGATCTCATTTTATAATTCGGTACACTAGGCACTTAATATGAATATTTCGTAAGGGCTGGATTATAAATGGTTGACGATAAACGGCAATATATTAACCAAAAGAAAAAAAGATGAAGATATTAGGGAAGAGGATCAAATATCGTGAGAAGACCAGAAAGGAAAGAGTAAAGTAAGAGAGAGACGGAATAACGGAAGGGGAAGATATAGGGAGAAGAGCGTCTTGCGAGAGGGAATTTGGTCGTAAAGCGTGCCAGCCAGCAGCTGAGAATAAATTGGAATGTCGTCGAAGGTAGAGGATAGTAGGGCGAGGTGGAGGATAGGGATGGGCTAGAACCCATTGAGAATGGTGCCCCGGGGAATTGGAACGAGACGGAACGCGGCTCGATGGCTTTGTCCATGTTCCGCAGCGCGCGATATGTTCCGACTGTATTTTCATCCACCCGAGTGATTTTTTTCGGTCCCGTAGAAACGAGAAGAAAGATGCGAATCATCTTCTTCCTCGTGGGAACGTTTAATCGTCCCCGAAGCCGCCGAAATTTATAATCCTGCGAGATAAAGTAGCTCCGCGCGAGTGGTCGCTGACTAGCTAAGAGTCGAATACCGAATCGTAACTTTCGAGAGAACTATCGCTCGTCTTATTATATATTGTAATTATATAATCCGCGAATGTATATATTGTGACTATTTATTCAACAAGAAGAGAATTATATGAAACAGTTTAACATATTTCTGGAGATAAATCAAAATATGACACAGAAGTCATAGATATGAATGCGATGCTGCATTTCTCGGCAATAATCTTGATTAATCGATATAAGATTATTAGAAATTTTTTGCTTAATAATTCATATCACGAAGTCAACGATGCAAAAAATACCGCGCTACACGTATCGGGTCCATTTGACCTGCATTGTACTTTTTCTTATGCGGGAATATTTATCCTTGGCTTGGCCGTAAATAACGATACGCCGTGCCATTAGCCCTGAATCGCGCGGATGCACAGAATTTACGTATTTCATTGTTAGTACGGCGCAATTTCGCTTTAACGCGCCGCCGCTGCCGGCCACACCGCCAACGGTGATTAAAACTTCGCGATTTACATCCCTAACCCGCGCTGCGCTGCGCGCGCGTTCCGCCTGTTACCATTAACGCCCACACTAACGATCGCTAACGCCTCTAAATATATTCTTTTAACGTGCTTCATCAATCGCTCTGCTAACGCTTTCGTTTCCGTGAATTGTCATTATGAATTATGCGAATTGTGCGAATTTCCACCGTCTTCCTTTGAAGATTTAACCTGTGTCGCGCGTTTCGAATATTACTTGAAACATTAAAGTCCTAGTCTGGCTAATCTGTTTAATTCCCTTCCTCTCTCTCTCTCTCTTTCTATCTCTTTTTTTCTCTTTCTCCCCCTCTCTCTCTGTCTTAGACTTTTTTCGGTCAAATTAAAATAGAAAGCTGTTTTTGCATAAGTTAATTCCGCGACTTATCACGACTGAACTGTTTAGTTTCGCTTTGCTGTTAAGACATTTGAATCTACGAAATGGCTATTCGCGGAATTGCGAGCTCAGTCTCCCGAGTTAATTCCCGACCTCGAGGAGAGTTGCGTGAATGTTAAAGTCGGCCGCGAATCCGAGCGAGTAATCTACGCGGGATGTACCTGCCGGCAATAACGGCCCATCTTTGTGGTTCTGGAAGAACTAAGGCCGAGGGCAATGGCGGAAATAGACCTCCAGGGGACATAAGTATAACTTTATTTACAAAGCATTCTCCCCCTTAAGACATCAGAATTTTGGAAACAAAAATCAGAGCAAAAATTATTTATTATGTGATAGGTACTCATATTCCAATGATTACAAATTTTTCAAAAATAAATAATTACAGAAAAAATTCATAGAATAAATGAATTTGGTTGTATTAGAGTCAATATTTTACTTACAAATAAATTTTTTTTTCCTGTATAGCACACGTTATAGGCACAAAACTACAATCTAGAAAGAGCTATAATAATAAACTGCTGAGCCTTTCTTAATTATTATTGATGTGATTAAATTTTAGAGACTTAGAATCTTTAATGATTAATGAACGAATAGCAAACGCGATCATTGTCACGACTCCGGAGTCACGCTCGAGCATGATTGTCCGCGTAATGCCATGTCTTCGCCTCTCGTTACTTTTCGCTATTCGCCTGTCAGACCTCGCGCGGCAACATCTTGCAGCTGCCGGTTCTTGGCATTGGACTACTTTCCGCGTTTATTAAGCCCGTGATATATGGCGCTGCCCGGCGAGCGCAGACGAGGTGGACTACCACTACGCGTTCTCGCACGACAGCCGGTGGAAAGCTTCCCGTGGGACAAGTTACAGACAGTTCCGCTCCCGTACGCTTCGCGAAAGCACCGGGCATTTAAAGGGACTGCTGATAGCAAGCTCCGCGTTTGAATAATCACGGTAAACCTGCGGGAATACCGAATGGCGCTTCCCGAAATTCCTGGAACCGTTTCGAACTTGCGAATTAGGGTTTCGATAAGACCGAATTCGACGTATCTGACCTCATAAGTGTTACGCCAGGCCTTTCAAACAATTTCGACAATCCTGAATAGATGTAACAAACTATAATATCCTCCTTTCCTTTTAAAGCTCTAAATACATGATTAATAGTTTCTGAATTATAAACTGCAGTAAATATTGAGATTTTTGTTTATCTTGAAACGAGCATTAAATATTGAAAGCTTGCTACCTGTTTAATTAAAAATATATTCTATCTAACAGAAATATAATTTAATTTGAATATTGAGAAAACAAAGATGGAAAGAAAGATGAAAGGAGTTACGAACCTTATGCAGCTATATACATTATTATATTAATGAGAAATGTATTAAGATTCCGTCAATAGCATACAAAGCCTTTCCTCAGACATTACACGGCTCATTTTCTTCGCACGCGTTCGCAGCGGAAAAGGAAGCCTTGTAACGTCTCTACTGACTGTTTAATACTACGCCAGTCACGAAACTGCTTTGCAATTATAATCCTTCTCTAGCGAAATTTAAAATCCCATTGAGCGCGTTCTTCTGTCCCTTACGACCCTCACTTTTCCGTATCTCTTATCTTGCTCTTGCGCCAGTTTGTAGTTTTGTTCTTTAGTTTCAACGTATCCGATATCCTTTTCTCCGAAACTAATGCAGTGCTGGTATCAAAACTCTTTCAAAAGGATCAGTATCGTAATTTTAGCGAAAAAACATGTGTGTGAAACATTAAAATTAATATTTCAAACAAATTGTGTCACAACAATAGTCAAGACTGGATTAGCAACAATTGTAGCCTACTCTAAAATTGCTTATGGTTTTCCCTTTATCTCGGATTGTTTTAAGTGATAAAAACTATATATCGAGAAATATACTATATATCGAGAAGAACTTGAATTAATTCGTAGTAATTACACCCGTGTCAGTCGCAAACCACTACCCGTTGATTTAAAATCTCGTCTGTGTTCTCTACCATCTTACATCTGCTAAATTCACGTATGCATCACGAGTTAGGTATAGAATTCCTTTGGATTCCCCAGACGGAAAGAGAAAGAGAGAGAGAGAGAGAGAAACGGTGCATAAACAAGAAGAGCTTGTGACGCGCGAGAATGCGGCGGAACTCCGCAAGACGTCATTAATACGGCAAAAGGTTGCGCTTAGTGTAAATTGTATGGCTGTAGGATGACGTTGCTTTTATATAGGCCAATGATATGAAAAAGGAAACCAAGAATCCTCTTTCTTTCCGGGAAAAATTTATCGTATAATATACTTTTTTCTTTTTTTATCTTTAAATAGATTTATGATCCACATAAAAGGAGAAATTATATAAATTATATTATTAGTCTTAGAAATATATATGCTTTCTGGCATATAGAATAGAAAAGAATACGCTAATATTTATGCGTATTCTTTTTACAATATCAAATTAATGATGATTCTATCGTTTCCGAGTCACAGGCTGGTATTCATAGTCGGATCTTCTATTTAAGACCGTCTTAAATACGATCTTAAGATGTCATGAACCAATCACAGAGCTGTATTAGCATCTTAAGACATTACTTAAGACGGTCTTGAAATAAGACCCGACTATGAATACCGGCCATATAGATGCGATCTGATAGTGTATGACTTATTCAGGGAGAAGATAAAGTTCTCGTACGAACGAAAACTTTAGATCTTAAAAGATGCAGAGGATCCTATTTCTCTTGTTCGTTATTCTTGTTGAACTGACTTCGACTTCCTTGGTATACACGCATTGCAGATAGACAGATAGCGCGAGTCTGGAAAGTTCTCTTTCACGATTCCTCGAGATCATCTTGCTAGAAAAAGATATCAAATATGCAGAGGTGCAGTAATCTAAATAGTAATGAACATCAAGCTAAATTGTCCAACTTGACACGTGTGACGTTAACGATTGAGATGAATTTACAATTTAAGCGTAGAAAGCGTAGAAGCACGAGCGATATTGGCATATCATATATGTATTTTGGTCAACAAATAAATCAAGCGAACGAACAGTCGCGGAAAGAAACATGTAGCATTTATCGGAAATGAGATAAAATATCTCGAGAATAATGTGCAGGATTAATATCTCTCTCTCGCAACTTAGTAATTAACTTGACAGTTCGATAGAAACAAGTCGCCGGACTTTTTATTCCGCTCTCTGTTCCACGAGAGAATTTATTCCAAGAGTATTCGTGAATAATTCGCGCCGCGTTGCCATCGTTTTCTATCGTTTTACTCTCGCGAAGAGCAAACAGACGTCGAGTTCCGTTTTCTGGCAGCATTCAACGAAGTCCACAGAAGACTTCCACCTCGTCGCTCGAAAAACGGAGCGCGTAATAAGAGGAAAGGAAACGCGAAAAGGAGGCTCTATCGCGGGGGATCTCGCGCGGTTTCGTGACTTATTCGCGATTTCGATATATCTCGATGACGGCTGAATGTACCGCGATCGTGACTACCACCTGTAATCTGACGAGGTTGTCTCGTGTTCCCGAGAAATATCAGGTACCGAGCACGCGGCCGATCAATTCAAGATACGTAATATAATACAACGTGATTTCTTCACGCCACGATGAAAATTCTTTTTCTTCGATATCGGATGTTATACTGCGAGGGAAATTGTTAGAATATTAAACTTTTTATGCTATATTGCATTGAAAATCGATTAATATTATTATCAATTAATTAACGCTTATCTATTTATACTAGGTATTAATGAAACTGTTTCATACATAATAACTCACAAATAGAAAAATTAATTAAATACCAGTAAAAAAATAGAAAATACGATAAAATTTTGTACGCAATAACGCGCATTTTCTAACGTCAATCAACAACGTGGAAGTAATTAAATATCGAGAATTTCAATTTCATGCTCGATGTACATGGCGTTCAGTTTCGCAACTGCATCGTATCGAAAAAAAAAGCAAAATTTTGATTGCTTTGATACTTTATGACGGTAAATGACAGATTTTTGCTGAAGACCGACCGTGTTCGATATGACTTCGATGATTTCTCTTTATTTGATTGAAACACAAAGGAAACACAAAGTGTTGCACACAATAGGCAATATACGATAGTCAAATATCGCACTGGCGAAATTTTACCCTCTTCTCTCCTCCTCTTTTTCGCTCGGTATCTCGGTATTTTATTTTACACTCGCGGCAACGTTTAATTTCCTTCGCCCACGCAAATTCGTTGTGTCGGAAAATTTAGTGGCAGTAGTAGTCACCGGCGCCTCTCCGCCGCCCCGCTTCCCGCTCGCAAGCTCGCGTGACACGATGTAAACACTGAAATTTCCTATGCTCCGATACACAAGGCCGACCGGTTAATCAGCCGTACGGGCGATTTTCCGACGAACGGCGCGGAAGAGAACGCGTGCCTGCGCGATCAATTTGTAACGATGGGATTTAACTTTGAAAGCCACGGGATAAAAAGCACATTGATAATATAACTTTTCCATCGGTAGTATAAATTCGCAGTCGTAAAGCGAGTCGTTAACGGAGACAGAAGTTCGCGGAATATCGATAATACAAATAAGATTGTAATTACTTGAAAATCAAAAACAATTAGATTTATTCACGTAATCGAATCTTCACGGATGACTTGCAGTAATATTCTAATTCATATATGTACACCAGAGAACTTCACAAATTTATCTTATGTATCGCCTGATGAAATGTAATCGATACCAGCATAAATTAATTTATGACGCTTGCCGTTCTTGTAGTTTTTCATGGAGTTCGGCTTAATCGAATAATATTTATCTAATATTCTTTACTTATTTAAATTGACGTTTTGCTGAAAATTTCACGTACCGCGGTTCGAACACGTTTCGGTTATCCTTTGGCCAAGAGACATCATTCGCGAACAGTGTATTTCGGTAACTAACCCGCGAGAAACTCCTTGAGCACATTCGACGTCGAAAAGCGTCATCGACATCGTCGTCGTCGTCGTTATAATTCAGTTTACGGAACAAGCACGGCGTAACTCGCGCGACATAAAATAACTTTCCGCGCTCTCGCGAAATAGGCTAAAGCGAGTTAGGGGATGCGGGAGCGAGAGAACGGAACGGGAGTGACGGCCCCATCGAGAGTTGGTTTACCTGCGGATGGATTACGCGTAGGTCGCGACCGTCCAGAGGTCCGTCCGAGAAAACGAATTCCAACTCGCGCGAAAAGTCCTCCTCCACGCTCGAATCTCTCCGAGAATATCGTTAAAATGTAAGGCCCCGACGCGCTCACGCGTCGGGGCGACAAATGTGCAAGTTTCGAAACTGAGTTTCGAGAGCCACCCCCCGAGGGTGCGAAAACGTGCAAGGGTGGAAGCGTAGCACCGCCGCCGGCGCGGCGGTTCGCGAGGACGGTGGACAAGGTGGAGAGCGAGGAGAGTTAGGGTGAAGGGTCGAGGCACGAAGGGGGTGCGCCGAATGGAGGGAGGAGGACGGAGGGAAGATGGAGGGGGCAAAGGGAAACTACCCCAAAACCCGCTATCTCGATTGGACACCTTGGGGGTGCGCGTCGGTAGTCGTGGTGGAAGCGAAGGGGCACCCCCACGAGGTGCTAATGTCTGGCAGCTTAAATCAACCCCCTCTCGCTTCCACCCTCCCCTCTCCGCCATCGCCGCCAACCGCCATCGTCGTCGAAAGCCCCGAGGCGTGGGAAAAACTTTCTCGGTGTTGGGTGGGTAGAGGGCGAGGGGTAGAGCCGTGTCCTGCTCTTTTCGCGAAGAATCGCGGTGTCCTTATTTCTCCACTCGCCAAACCCTCTGCTACTGCCCTCCGACTCCTACTATAATTCCAGGGTCGGTGCATAAGAACCGCGGAAACAAGGATCCGTTTTCGCCAACGAGGGGAGAAGGGATAAGTGCCGGCAGAAGAAGCGCATCGCCCAGCATTAATTAATTCAAACTGCTTTTCCGGCTTCGACGTTTAATACGTGTTTAACGTTTGCATAATTAATCGGCTGACGTTCGGGCGATAGTCTATTCAGATAGACCTCGGTAAATGCGAAAAGTCCGACTGCGAAACATAAAAAAACAGCCTTAATTTCCTATTCCTTTCCCGGTCTAGATCGTAACCGGAGTCGGCAAAGATTGCATTTTTATAATTCTCTTCAGCAACGACTTGTCCCTTCAGCCGGAAAGAGCTGGTATTCGAGTCTTCGAAAGTTCACGAAAGATTCGCGTAAAACTTTCTTTATTCGCGACGAATTTTATACGGCTCTCTATGACGCGAAACCCTCGAAAGTTGGAGCATTGTTGCTAACGTCGAACGCGATCGTGAACCGATTCATATCGGTAGCCATTGATATTCATATCCCTGATTTACTTAATCCTGCACGGTATATAATATCCGCTAATAATATTCGCCGGCGGAGATACGAAGACGAGAATACATACTCCGAGATCTTCTATATAAAATTCACGTTCTGGCCTCAGGCAGTAACGGAGTTTAATAAAAACTGTTCGCTAACTATGAGCCATTGAAGTCGTTTCGTGAAAAACGACGTCGAGTATCTCGCAGGAACGTAGAGGCGTGCAGGAATTAGGTATACCCCGTGTATACACGGATGTATATATCTGTATATACGTACATATAGACGCGTATACGTGTTCGGATGAACCATGATGGCAGAGATACTCTCTTTCTCTCTCTCTCTCCTCCTTCGTCCGGTATGGCGAAGAGCTATTTATCTTCGCTTTACGAAGCTCCGAGGGAAAAATGGCGCAGCTTTGTAACTGGCAGAGGGATGTTCGCGAATCGGGGCAATTTCGTCGCAGCCAGTGTAACGACAGTCACGTTCTAGGACGAGGACGGAGAGACGCTCACGGCAAACAAAGTAATCTCGCCTAGATTCGACCGTTTCGTATATGAAAGAGACACAAACGTGCCATAATGTTGCCATGCTGAGGCACTTTGATGCCGGTCTACGTCGTTCGCCCGGCAATTTTATTTGGCCCGAGCGATCCGAGTGCGTTTGTAAAGGGATTTGCGTCGAAATCTCGTTGGGACGGATTGTTAGCCAAAGAAGAGATGCAAGCTCCAGCTCGGCTCCGAGGTTACGGCGCAAATTTCAAGATTCACGGAATGTTAAAACTTCTTGCAGGTCCCATCGTCTTGTGCTATTCTTGCAAGCTTATTAATTAACATTTACCATAAATCCTTTTCCTTTGTAGTAAAGGTTCAAATTTTGGCTAAACTAACTGTAAAATGCATCACGGGATTGTTAAAATAACACTGAATGAGAAATATCGCACATAAAAATATTAGTTCTTTTGAGTAATATTAATTCTTTTAAGTAGATAAGACGATCTTATATCAATAATGTTATTTCGTACAATTTTATTCAATTGATACGAAATATTTCGAAAAGAAGTCGATATGCCATTGCCGCTGTTACGGAGAATAAATCTTTTAAACATGCCGACATTGATTATAATTATTATTATTATCGTTTCGATTGCACGATAGAACGGCAGCAAAGAATATACATTACAAACGGTAATGAAAGCGCGCTCGTCTTCGTCATCGCGTCGCAGATCACGGGGATAAATGAACACAGAGGCATAATGGGCAGGTACACAATAGCGTACAATCGGCCAATGGCTATAGAATATCTGCTATAGCGCACAAGTGGGAAGACCCGCGTAAAAAGGACAATAGGGCGTGTTATCGAAGCAAAAAGGAACTCGAGGCTCGAGAAGTGAAAGGGGTAACGAGCGCGAGTCGCGAATTAACGGTGAAATAACAAGCTGACGAGAGACGCGACACGACTCCGACGAGTCGCTCTTTTGTTCTTCACGAGCTTCGCTCGTCCGACTGTATCCCTATCCGGATACTAACGGGATGAATGAACGAGGGGCCGTGGAGTGAAATCTGTAAGGAAAGATCGGAATGTAAATGTCGCGCGCGATTACGAGCAATTGGAAGCCGATGGATCAAGACGTTTGGACGATTGATGGTTAACGGCGATGCTCCTGAAGCGATCGGCCATAAAGATTAATGTCGCGGACGCGGTCGTCGTATGCGAAGCCATCGATATCGAAGATAACGGAACGTTTCCCGCTTCGCGGTCGGCTGGCAAATAAATGCGCGGGGAAGTTCAATTTGAATCCTGCGTCTCGTGCACGATCGAGTGTAATACTCGTGTACCAAATGTCTGACTGTAGCGATCGGTTTCTACTTCGGCTGATTTTTTATGGAAATTTATCCCTTTTCTCTCCTACAATCAAGTTATTTTATTATTTTTCTCTTCATATATTATTTTACTATAAATATATTTATATAGTAAATAATTATTTAATCAAATGTTGTTTAACATTAATTATGAGCGTTGTTTATTGTATTATATTTCTGTCTGACTACGTCGGTCCGTTTCTACTTCGTTTTCACTATAAGAGGATTCCACGCGTGTTAAACATTACTTTTACATAATATGTATTTTTCGTGCGGTGCATAACATAAATTTGGCTATAGGATAGAAATGATTTAATTCAATCTCACGCGTATTATACTTCCTGCCGCGCATTCTCGTTCATGAGCTTCCCAACGACAGCGTCATTTGTTCCAAGCAGGATCGAAGTTCCACCCCCGCCCTTATCCTCTTCTTTCCTCTCCATTCTTCTTTGTTTTCGCCTTCCTTCTTCATTCGATGCCCCGACAAAACTTTTCTACCCGTGATATATCGCGTTACGAATGGGGTGCCACGGGGACTATATTCCCGAGTAGCTGTTACCCCGTTAGCTTCTTCGCCGTGGCCCGCCCACGCGATTTATCTTTCGCGGCTGCGAGATTCCAGTCCACTCTCCTTCTTTCTCGCCCTCTCGCTCTTCTTCTCGCCGGCTTCCGTGCAACGTTCCGCTGCAGCCAGCAGCACAGTTGTATCATTCGTGCAGCGAAGCCCTTCCTCGATCAGCTTTCGAGGTTGACGTCTCTTCCGGGCATATTTTCGTTACGAGCCCGCGAACCGCATCGGTTCGAATCTTCCTCGGAAGCGGTTCAAGTCAATTTACGATAGTATCCGCGATTGCTTGAGTCGACGTTTCTGGTCCAATTTAAGCCGAATCTCGGATTATCCCACCGAGACCTCGATTATCTCCGGTATTATACCGCCGCGCATTTCAGTCGGATTATCGATTCGACGAGTCGACAACATGTTTCGCGTGTCTGCCCTGTGGCATTAACCATTAATTATTTATTAATTCCTTGACAGCATGCGTTAATCTAGTCTAGTTGCTCTCTGTCTGTCTCTCTCTCTCTCTCTCTCTTTCTCTCTCTTTCTCTCTCTCTCTCTCTCTCTCTCTCTCTCTCTCTCTCTCATTACATTGTATATTTCGAGTCCAAAATTAGTCCGAATCGTATTTGTACAACAGGTGGAAAGAGCATAATTGGCCAAGGTCGCGGATATTTCTATATATGCTTTTACCGATTAACGCCAGATTCCCAGTGGAATATTAATCTTTCATTAATAACACATTCATGAATGATACTGCTGCAAATTGCCGAATTTATTTTAGGTGTCGATTATTATGTCGAAAAATTACATTGATATAAAGTTACAGGTCTTTCTCCACACTTGTCAAATCTCCCTATATCTTTTTGAGAACAATAATCAAATCGTCTATTATTTATTTCTATCCTCTTCAAGCGATCTCTATAAGCATCTATAGAATCCCGAAATATGAGTATATTCCGTATATATAAATAACACTCGTATATCTGTCACGCGAGACTGATTCATGAGAATCAGCAGCGAGTTATTCGGATTTGTATGTACTTCGAACGCGTAAATCTAGCTTTAACAATGAGCACCAGTTACGTATCAGCTAAGTTTTGAACGAGCCAGCGAGCCGCGACAAAATGATCGCCGCTATCATTCCCGCCCCGTTTCCAACGACGTCGATCGCCGCTCTGGTGCACGACCGTTAAAAAAGCTCGGCCTATCTTTCCATTAACCCGTTTCTTCCGCACGGCGTGTCACATTGCGAGCGGGTATCTGCGGCATGCGAGGAAAAAATATAACGACGTTGGAACGTGGCATTCGCGATTGTAATAGCGATATACACACGAGGCGCGAGGGACACACAAACGAGTACACTCGTACGGTGACGAGCGTTTGCGGAACTTTCTCTGAAGCATGCATGAACAAGTAGAATTTTTTATTAGAGTCAGTACATTTACGCGTTTTTATGCTCGCCTGGAAGAAACTGATTATAATTAATCAGTTTTTATGGGAAGCAGTAATTTTTAATATTTTAAATGGAAAATACATTTCTCCGAAGTGTTCAAAGGTATTTGAAGTATCTATACGAGATAAATTATGCATTGTTTTGGCTATTCAATAACTGTATCGTTCCATAATTAGTTTTACCCGATAATATTTAATTTAGATGAGTGGAAGACTTTCTTTAATTTGACTGCGTTGTTTTGTCAATTTTCTTTCATTGAGCATAAAAAATCATTAATGCAACATCATCAAATTTATTAAAGAATTATAGATGATTTCTTCCTGACTTGCTCTATGCGTTCTTGTTTGATTTCTTTCTATTAATTTGAAAAGACAGGGAGGTAAGCTACAATTCTTTACGTATACCCTTAGATGCGTAGACACCTCGTGTAGACGCTCCAGTCTACAATGTCACCGCGGCGCGTGCATTCACCCAGTGGATTTGACGTCACGCTTGGCGTGGAGAAGCTATCGGGTGTCTGCGGCTATTACCACGCCGACCATTAGTAACGCGATAACCCGAGGAAAGGAGGATCGACGAAGCGGCGGGTAGCTCCCTCGAGGCGGTGTATCGAGATATAGTCAGCCTTACGTTCTACTCCGATGCGGCGTCGGCATATATCGGAATCGGGCCTGATAGGATGACGTTATTCGAAGTGTGGGTATCTCCAATGCTGAAACTTCCGACCCGACTTTACGCAATTAGAGCGAACCCCGAAGCGCCAGATCGTCTGCTTGCTTCCTTTATCGCTCCGATCATATTCGGGTCTGTAAGTCAAACCGATGTGATCAATTAGTTGAAACGATGAGATATATCTGTTTAAAAAATGACATTATTATTCGCGAGAGAATACGAGCATAAACGACTTTAATTTTCTGTTCCTCTCATAAAGATACATCTGTAATTAGTACACTCCTTTGTGATCACAAGAGAAAACGGTTTTATACTCTATAAAATATTAAAGCCGAAATGAAAAGACAATTTGTTAAAGTTAATGGTAAGACGCAACTAAGCATTAATTGTGCATTGAGAGAAAAGAAAACCTGGCACGGAAACTTTCACAGCCCGCTTTCTTCAGATTCGCATCACATTGCAATCGCGATACATAAATCTCTCGCGTTCGCTATTGGAAGTCGGGCGAAGTAGTTCCGTACTTTAAGATCGGTTTATTTATCGTGCGATCTCTCTCTCGGGTGCGCGGGTGCGCTCTCCCAGTGTTCCGCTTAAAAATAGCTTACTACAGTGCGTCTGCTGATTTATTCGCGGCGGTGTAATTCAGGGATACTTCCGCGTCGGTAACGATGAAAATGTTCGCAAGAATGGCTGCGCATCGAGCCGTAAGTCGCGCGGCGCAGCAGCAAGTATTACGGTCCAACTCGCATTATTTCGTAGGCGGCGACCTCGCCGTGTGGGTGCAACACGGGGTGGACGGCCTTTCGGCAATAAAAATACTTGGCCCGTATCCAGCCTCGTTTATTGCCGGAATTTTCTTCCTTCTCCGTACGCGGTCGACCGTCCGGCCCGGCCTGGCCCGGCCCGGCTCGTGCGTCGCATTCATACGCTGCAGGTACATCAGCCGGATGTTGAGCCCGAGAGATCGATCAGGGGAACAACACTCGTACGTGGGGCAATAACATGTTAAGCCACTCGAGGTAAATACAGCCCGCCCGCTCGCGCCGGATTAACGAAAAATGTTTTAGGAATAGGTTTGGCATGTTTGAAACTCTCTGTATGTATGTGTATGTGTATGTGCCGTCATAGTTCATTATAATTTCAACTCTAAATTATAATTGATAATTAGAAAAATCGCTTGGATTAACGACGTTATTTGCAATTTAAAATTAGAAGAATCTCTATTTTCGTAAAATCGTTCCAGATAAAAAAAAATTAGAAAACTAAAATAGTCTTTGCCTATTAGAGCTTGGTGTGAACACAGTGAGCTATTTTAAAAATCGCCAAAATTTAGGTGGCGTAAAATACTATTACTTGTTGCAAAATTCACACGCGTATAAATTCTCGTTATTTCCTTAATTATGCACATTGGCCAACGAACGCCAAGATCGATAAGTTGCAGCCGCATTGTCCTATATACACGTATATAAACGTACGGGGAATTTACATAAAACTGGCAAGAGAGTAACTAAGCGCGCGCACATAAGTGAAAAACAGCGCCGCTTGCCCCGGCATTTCCTATGCGACATCCTTTTCGAAATTGAGTCGGTCAGATAAATAAGAGATTGCGCGATTTTAATTGCGATGCCTATCATTACTGCCGTTTAAGTTACGCCCGCGCCGGACCGCGCCATCTCGGCCCGTAATTGCTATTCCCAAAGATTAATGTAAACAATTTCTTTTGCTGTAAAATGCAATTCTATAGGGTCGCACGAGTATTTTCGCGGCGACGATAACGATCGTGAGATAGGGTCGGCCGCGGTGTTATAAAGCTAACGTACTTATATATTTACGTGTACATGATCATAAAAGGCTCAACAAATTTCATTTCCTGATGCCTAAGTCAAGTAGAACCGCTATCGGGTAAATTTCTGGGAAGTGCACGTGTGTGGGAAGTGTGTGCAGTGCCTCATCTGTTCGCGAGCCCCATTGCGTTTTTACATCTCGTCCTTATCATTGCACCGGTCTGCATTTCCGTCGTCGGACCGCAAGCAACTATGCGATTGTTAAAAAAGCAAACAAACGCGCAGTTTCTCGTCTCGGTCGCTCGTCGCGATGTTTTCCGAGGTCTTTCCGTGTAAGAACGTGTACATATAACGCGACGGTGGTACCAGCCGCTGGTGTAGCGGAGAATGTTAGGTGCACGTGCGTTTTATTTCTCTCCACTCTACTGGTATTAAATAACGCGGAACACATTACACCGATAACGCGATGCGAAATTAAGCGGGGAGAAGATGAAACAGAGATGCGCTACATCGTTGTCCTACTTGGAATATTTTTTCACATGCACTATCCGTTTTAACAACATTTATTTAAATATCTGTGGGTTTGAAGCTAATTGTAATAATGACATGACGCATTGCGCGACAAAAATAAAGCGAACGTGATATATTTTTGCGACAAATCTTACTTTTGATTTCAGTTCAGTAAATGGTTATATAATCTGTATAGATATGTGCACGTGTAAACTATCTGCGTTGAAAGTGGTATAAATCAGATTTGGAAAATCTCATTAAAGCGAATGCATTTACCTCCCGCAGTCGAATTTAACGGATTATGTTGATCTTCATTGAATAAAATATCGAAATATCGATGACTTTCCGGATTCCAAGTGATCGAAATTAAATTGTATTTGCGCTAACGAGACGTCTAGAATGTAATTAAATACAACGAAGCCTTTTAATTATTTGATCAAGTTTGCGAGGAAGCTTTATATTTTCAAAGTTTTAGTTCCAATACTTAGAACCGCCGAGGTACTTAATATCAATTACTAAGAAAATGCAATAAGTAACGGCGTGCAATTTTCTCCAAGTAGAAATAAACTAGAATCTTTCGCAAGTGGATCAGAGAGTGGAAAGTGTGGATCAGAGATCCTGGGAAATAGATATGTCGCATACGGATTCAGCGAGAAATCGATCTCCGCGCGCGAGACTCTCTCGCGCGTCTCGCTTTTTGCGAGGAAAGAGCGCGCGAGAGTTCTTATCAATTAAAACCGGCACGGGATATCTGTTTTTCGAAACGGCCGCGGGACGGGTCTTTTGATGTCTCTCATAGCCGCGCCATTTATTCGTTCCGCGTTCGCGGAATCGGGTGACAATGGCGGATGACGACTGCAGGCGCAACCGACAGCGACACTTTCCCTCCCGCGCCGCGTCGAGATAAACCAAGCCCGGCCGTCCGGCGTGACTGACAGAATTAATTAAACCTAAAGGCAACAGCATCGGCGTCGACTTTTTGCGATTATTCTCACCGTCCATTTTTCCCATTCGTCGCGACGTAGCGAGAATGACGGCTGCAACGCGCTGCAGGTCGATATTATCAAAGCAATGCGGTCAGATTGGTACAGTAGCTACGAAGGTAATAAATGCGCCCGTAAGACGATTCATCAATTTCATTGTCAGTTCAGTCCTGATTTTCCCTTTAACTTATTATTTTAATATCTATGTTATTATTATGCTCGCTATTATTAAATACTGCCGTTATTATGACTACGTCGTTACTTTTTTCTTTTACAAAGCATTTATTGAACAATATCTCTTCAGATTCTTAAATCTACCTTCACTGATAAAGGCTTTTATAGAAGATTGCATTCGCGATATAAATTTTATCTTTTTTAATGACGATTATCATCGTTCACCCCTTTTACCTCTTGTGCCCTTCTCTTGGGTCTCTGCCTCGTTTTCGTCTTCCTGATGCCTTGTCTCTTCGCAGAGACAGAATTTCGCCTGGCTGCACCGAGGTAATTCGTTCGACTGCTTATATTTGCGGAATTTATTGTCATTTGGTCCGTACGTTACGCGGCGCACCGACCAGTCCGCGAAGGGGCTTGTTTGCGACGTCGAGTGCTATCCCGGGGATAGTTGAAGGGGTCCGACCATTGTGCGGCCGCGATTCCGTGTGCGCCACACCGCTATCCGCTTTCCGCTTTCGAGCATACATACACAAAGACGCACGTGCGCATACACACATACAGGGTATGCAACCAACCTTCCCTCTCTTCGTCGTAGCAACCACCGAGTTTGCGGTTGCCGTCTATCGACGACCTACCCTACCCACACACACACACATACACACACACGCGTGCACACGTGTCCGCGCTTCTCTCTTTCAACCGTCCACGACCCGGGGAGAACTTCCAAGCACAGACACCACAACGGCGAATATCGAGTTCGCATTGACTTCGCGCGAGCATGTCGGGAGGTCGATTAGACTTGTTTGGTATCCGCGGAACTTCACTGGCGGCTACGAAGGTAAATTAGACGCGCGCCAGCGCCTGTTCTCGCGCACGCGAGCGGCTTTTTATTCGCTCGCGGTGTGAATGTAGATAGTGAATGTAGCTCTTTTGTGGCTCTGGCAGAGCTTGAATACATGAGAAATGGAATGGTATAAATCCTGCGCGTAATGAAAATAAATTATGAGTTATTACAAATAATTCTAGTCCTCGAAAAGTATAATAGCTTCAGAGAACTGGCGTATTTGGAACGGCTACGTATAAAAAGAGTATATATTACAAAGCAGAGAATTATATAAAATAATAATCTAAAAAGAAAGGAAAATATTAAGTAAAATAGGCCATGATAGAACTATAGAATTAAGAATTACAGAACTTTTTTTCATATAACTGCAAAAAGTTGTGCAGCAAAATTAAACCGCTGTTTATCTGATGTATGCATCAAATTCGGCATTACCGAGTCAGTAATTTTGCAACATAAGCGAATCGATAACGCGTATTTGGAAGGTTTGTGACGTTTTGTCAATAGTATTAAATTCTCTTTCGGTAATTACGGCGCTAATCACGAATTTAGAGCGATTGGCAGATTAATTAACGTTTCAACCTAAGAATGAAGTTATCCGCAGTAATATTGTATAAATGCAATTTATAATTAAGCGGGATCATAAGCTTTTAAAAGTGAAAGTGATTCTTATTTTTACTTCAATTTTTAATTAAAAGATTTGCATAACTGAAATACGTGCGCGGTGAAAGATGATCTTCAAAATTAATTTGACCGTATAATCGACAAATCCTGTTTTGCTTTCATTAAATCCGCGCCAACATGCATCTTGACGGTTAATGAATATTCGAAAAAAAAGGCTTTCAACTGCAATTCCAGGAGGTTCACATTGCACAACGTATCGCGCACGTTAGCGTCAGCGGGTTTCGCGTGTATGATGAAACCACGACCGAACGAGCCAATCCATCATAGAGTCAGCTATCATTACGCGGTGACACCTAGTATAAGCGCACGCGGATTTTCCCGTTCTCCCCCGTGCCTATCTCTACCTCTACACCCCGATCCACGTAGATTGGATCTAATTCCATTAACGAGGGCGTTCGGACGTTAACGATCCGCGGCCGACGGCGCGCGAGAGCATGAAATCCGATCCGGAGTCACGCCCGTCCCGGAATTCTTATCCCGGGCGGGATTTATGTGCCGTCCCGACGACGAAGACGGGAAACACTTTCCGTGCCGATCGTCACGGGATCGCTCGGGGGTGGCAGGATCCTCGTACGAAGCGTCGGGCAGGTTGCGGCGGGAATCTAAATTGAATTTTTCCGTTTCATTTGACGATAAACCCGCCGCGTCGCGTTAAACAAACGCGACCGGCAAACGGCTGCCGCTCTATCGCGCGGGTCACTCCACTCACTCCGTATCGGCTATATAAAGTGGCTGCATTTCGTGTAACGCGAATAAGCAGAATTACCCTTAAAAAACAAAATCTCAATAAGACCTACCAATATATTTTGCGATCCGTAAAAATCCAATGTTTTTTCCGATGTTTTCAATATAAAAATGTTATAAAATTATTTTATCGAATTTTTTTTTATTTTCCAAATATAAAGAACTTTGTACTCTGATAATTTATTTGCTTTAAACATTGTTGTTGTAATGCTATGTATATGTATATAGTATTACAGAATTAAATGATTTTGCTTATTTATCTATTAATTGAATAAATATAATCGTATCACATCAAAATAATTTTATCGATCGATTTAAGACAAATAAGAAATTAAAGCGAAAATGTACAAGTCATGTTTTAGCCATAAATTGCGATTTTATTATATTTTGGTACAATTCGCCACGTTTTACTACATCGCAAACTGCGTACGTTTGTTTATGTACGTTTACGAAGCGTAAGGCTTGAACGTGCAGCGCGAAAATTGGCCTGCTGGATCTCGCTTTTCACGCCTCTCTCTCGGGAAATGAAATGTTAGTGCACGGTCACCCGATTTACGACGAACGAAAACGGGGTCTCTTTGCAAATGGCAATGGTGCGAATTTCTATTTAATTGTTCGAGCGGTAAAACTGGATCGATCGCATTTCCTTTATTATTCAATTAAATTTCACGTGATATTTTCGAACGCGGCGGTAAAAGCATGGTAATCCCAGCGGTTTATATGCGGGTCGCAAAATGCGGAACATAATTGCTTTTTCTTCAGAGGATTCGTAATTTCCCGGATCTTTATATTCCAGTTCCATTAGCCGTCTGATCTAGATTCTTACAGCCATACTCTCCATTGTTGCTGGGTGCTCTTTCATTGAACATAATATGTAATGTGTATTATCTTTTGCTCTTAAAACTATTAAATATTCGGAAAAGCATAAGGACTAGGAAGTCTTGCAGATGCCCTTTTCTTCGCGATATTCATAAAGTTTTATCTTTCAATTTCCTTATTTTCTTAACCTACTTTTCACATGTCTTCTTAATGTTGTATCTATCTATCTAACTGGCATTGCTTCAGCTTTTATCTAATATCCTTATATATATATTCTATGTAAAAATATTATTCCTAAAATTATTGTTTGATATTTTAAAAGCTGGTGAAGAACTCGACATATATAGTAAATTGATAATTTGTATAGCAACATATAGAAATACGTTTCATAAAGTAAAAAATATATATTATATTTTATATTTTAAAACTCTATACAGTCCACATTTGCGGATCATATTTCAATGGTATCTCGTGTTTTATATTTAATAAAAGATATTTTTACGGTATTTTGTCTTGTCCTGCTAACAATTGTAAAAAAAACTGTCATGCAAGCCACACCGAAGTTATTATTACGCGAATGGATTTTGGGACACGTGCGCGGGAGTATGTTATGATCGATTACAAGATCACTATGCGCCATGCGGATATTAACGTAACTGCTACATACATTACGTAAGTGTCACCTGTGCGTCCCACTAGTCAGTCTTGGATAATTATTACGAACGTTCGATCAACATCGGACAGGAGCGACGCATCGATCAATGTTATCAAGGTAACTCTATTGCTAACAGAATTGTTGCTCGACGATTATCGCACCTGTGCTATTGGACACTCGATACTGTGAACCTATTACGACTTGATGCGGTATGCAGCTAATTATCGTCTCGCAAGCTATTATCACACGACACAGCATCCGCCGATTATGTCTATTTGTTACCAATGTGTCACAATCGTTTTACATCACTATCGCAGTATAACGAGATATACATAATTGAACACTTAGAACACTTCCAATAAAGTAACTTTATAATCGTCTTAGATTTACCACTGTTTCCCTTTACATATAAAAATTACATAAATTTACACGAGGTATCTTTCAATAAAATTTGAATAAATTTATATGCAACAATAATATTTATATAAAATTAATATATCTTTAAGATTTATACAACACATATTTAATATACAAAATTTTTATCTTTTGAGATAGTCTATATTTATGATATATGTAGCGGTTTTTAAGATGAAAAAAGCTTCTTCAAGATAGCTTTCAACGATCGATCGATCATACATCATCGCGTCATATATCGCGTATAAGCCGATTTTTGGGGAAGTTTGCATATCAAACCTTATCGTACGATAATTCAAGACGAGAGAATAACAGAGATTCGTCGGGGTGAAACTCTCGCGAGGGCCGGGCGGAATTGGAGGCGAATTATGCGACGGGTTCTGGACGGAATCTAAAATCGAGCGGAGCGCGATGTCTCGTTGCTATTCAAGGAAACCTCTCGGATATTCACCCGGTCCCCAAAATGGTGCGGAGCGAACGAGGAGGAGCGAAGGGAGAGAGAAGAGAGTTGCAGTTTTTCCAAGCTTGAGAGAAAGTTTGCCCAATTAAACGGGACTCGGTGTTTACCGCTCGTTCCTCTTATCGTCGTCGAATCGACGACAAGGGCTGAAAGTAGAAATAAGGGAAACACGTCTCGCACATTCTTTCACCGCCCACCCTCCCGTACCCTCTTCCGAAGCATACAGCCCCCGTTCCCTGCGCGCGACTTCGAGGTGGAATCGATCTCTTCACGAAGCCGCCATTTATTTTCTTTCCCTCGTTTCTATTGGTAGCGCTTTGAAGGATGTACATCTTTTACATTATTTGACTGGGGGGGAAGGATTACGCCGGGCAGATATTTCACCGTTGCCTCCTATAAGTGGAGACTATATCGACTGCGGGCGGAATTGTATTTGATCGATCGTCGATTTGCTCGGCGCGTTCCCGAGACATCCTTGAAGAATATTAATTGCAGGGAATTGCGGGGAAATAAGTGGCGGTTAATTTATTGGATCGGAAGAAGGCTCAAAGTTTACCGGATGTACTCGAGAAGTTATTGCTTTACTTTAACGTAGAATATCAGTCAGAGGACGGAGGAGAGACGGCTACTTCTGTTGAGATCTCTCGTTACTCGTTACACCATAAAACGTGAAGTGTTAAAATGAGAATTCAATGTTCTTATATAATATACCGAGAATCCAACTTGTGATTAGATATGATATTCGCGCAATTCGCGAAACGATGAACGATGAAAAGTTCACTTGCTGATTAAGTATTAAGTATGCTTAAGTATTAAAGTATCGGAGAGAATAACTTTTAGAGTTAATGCGATATTATTCGGAATCGCGTAACAAGCCTTTGTAGTTACCGCAAACCGCATATTACGCGATCCAATCGACATGCAGACCGATTTTTCACTAATTATAATAATTGATTCCGTCGATATCGCGAAAATGAATCGGGATATGCGCGTAAACCGCAAAACACATTCACATTGTTTTACGGGCGACAGTAATGGACAAATGAGGCCGACATTGCATCGAATTGCGTTGCCATAATTATCGCACAGTCAGCAATATTTGCCCCCCTCTCCGTATAATATCGTTCCCGCGACGTAGACGTTTATCGCACCCCGGAGAGTTTCGCGCCGCAGGAAATAATTTGGTCGGCCGAAGATAGGGTAGCATCGCGCGAGGTTCAGAAGAGAGGGGAAAATGTGCCTGGGGATGTGATGGAGAGTTAAGTATTCCGTTCTCTTCCGCTAACTCATAGATTTTCATAATGCTCGCCATTGCGCCCGAAGTTGCAGCTGCCTGCAATGATCGAAGCCTGGAAAAAATAATTTTTTTCGTTTCTCGTTCAACCCTTCGTTGAACGAGAAACAAAAAAAAATTTATTTCACTCCGGGAAAAATTTTTCCTCGCACAAATAGAAATATGCGATACAATATTTCGAAATAAAGCTATATGTAATAATAAAAAGGAATAAACTGCGCATGTGTGCGTGTGTGCAATACGAATGAAATGAAGTAAATTAATTGTATATCAAATCAATATAACGACAAACGGGACGCGAAACAAATGAAATATCTCGCGTTTGAAACGTTTACATTAAATAAACGTATTTAAAGTGCTGCCCGACTGTATCCATAAATAGTATGAGAGTGGTGAGACCGGAACAGAGATCCCGGCATTAGGCAAAGGATTTTGGGAGGAAATCCAGTACGCCGTAACGAAAATAGAAAATGGAGAATAAGTCGCTGGGAAAACAGGAAGCGAGCGCGCGGAGAGAACGCTTTGTCATTCGGGAGCGGACAGCGCTTAAAGGATATGCATACGGTTCTTGTTATCTTGACCACGTTCCGCTTCGCAACGCATAATTTCCTAATGGATACTAATGACGTTCCCCGTGTGTGCCCAGTAATGCGTGTATTTCTGCTAATGTAAGAAGTTAACTCTCTTAGAATAACGTGCCTTCCCTCAGCGGCTTCGTCGTCGCTTGTGGAAAAGCGTATTATCGTTTAAAAGTAACATACGGCGTGTCGAAATAGATTTAAATAAAATTTCATTTTAATTTCCGCTATCTTAATTCGCAACGACACATTAAACGGCGTGCGACTATTACGATATAATGGAAATTATCGCGAGCAAAATTAATAAACTTTTAAATACATAATTAAATTCTCCATTATATTTGCATGATCAATTTTGTTCTAATTGGAACTTTGATTGGATGCCGTTGCGTCAAAATTAATCGCCTCGAGTGCTTATATGTTAAGGAAAAAAATCGTTTTATAAAGAATCACAGTGGGTAATTTTCATTTGACCTCAACGGTGCCAAAAACGGGATAAAGAGAACTGTGGGAAAAAGGGAATCACTTTATTATCTCCCAACGGCAGACTGTGTATAAGAGCAATGCGATATTAAGCGCAGAACCTCTCGAGTATGACGTAAGTAATGGTGACAAAAGTATCTTCACCGCCGGTGTGTGGAAGAGACCATGAAAAGAAAAATATTTTCGCGCGAGGTAATCTGTCTCGGTGATATTCTCTATTGTCGCGCGCTTTATTACTGGTAATTGATGAAGCGCCATCGATTATTCTAAATCTCTTCACCTGCTGTATTTCTTGCACCTCCGACGAGTTCCCCGAGTTGAATGACATCAGTTAATCTTCGCGTTATAAAAAAATTTTTATAGCCATTTATATCGATGCTGGTATAATAAGCAGAACATTATAAAAATAATTCTTAGGTCGCCTATCAGACATTAAAGATTGTCTTCTTTAATTAATCTCAAACCACGATTTTGCCTAAGTTGACATATTAGGATACTGTTCTTTAATTCAAATGGCTATAAAAGTAGAAAAGTATAGAAAAATAGACAGTCTGCAGAGCTAGATCCAACAACGAATTTTATTACTTATTTAAGCTCGAGTTCGTAATTAGAGATCTTCTTAGAATTATTTTTAAAATTTGGTGTTTAATTAGTAATTTTGAAAGGAGGAACGTACACGTGGCATGGTTTAAATCCCTCGTTTTTTCCTAAGCTATACTAGCACATCCTGTAATAACGGTGCTACCCACGACCGCCGTACAGCCAATCGGAAATTCTTAATTAAGTCGCGCGTTTTCCCACGATGCGTATCGCTACGCGGCTGCGATAAAAATATTTTCCCGGATAGAATTAATTCTAACCCGGCGGAGGTATCTCGGTTATTGGGGATAAACCCCGAGAGATGAAATTAAATTCCGCCTATATGCAGAAAGTTTTATTTTTACACAACCAAAGTACTGACTTTATTCACTCGATACCACAAAAACTGCAACGAGCGTATATCTTCGAAACTACTTAAAATATCAAACAGTCCGCTATACAGCTGCAAGTTTTAATTTCCAGCGTTGGTGATTTAACTCTACATTAAAATCTGCAAGAATTTAAATTAAGTCTATAGCGTCAAAATTGCAATTTTGATATTATGATAGTAACAGATCCTACATTATTCATAAATATCTTCTTAATCATAATCGACACAATAAATTTCTTTTATGAGATGAAAGTTTTAACTTTACTTTGATTTCAATAAAACTTCTCCAACATGTCACATATCGTAGTTATAACGTGGTAAAAATACACTAAAATAGTCCTTTTTGCAATTTTAATCGCAAATTTCTCATAATTGTGACGTGATGGAGCATGGAGCAATTTAGTAAACGAGATTGTATTCAGTGCCCAAAAAACTACAGAAAACGACTATCTTCATCTTTGTGCGTTTTTTGTTGAACAGCGTAATTGACATGTCGTTTATAATTTAATTTTCGGCGATTACATTTGAGAAAGACCAATATAATCTTTTTTTAGGGCATGCAACATTTAGCTTCCCCGATTTGATTACAGTTTCAGACGTATCACTTCGTGATATCGATAAAAGGAGTCACTCTGGTAGCTGAGTCGGTGTACCTTACGATGCCATGAAATTCGTACGATCTGGCTGACATCCCCTCGATAGCGGGTATTATCCGTGCATCAGGAAAGCCAGCATACATTTACTGTAATGAGATTTTGTCGAGTACTCTCCGATCTCATCGGTTCGATCGGGATTCGAGAGCTATTTCTTTTTACTGCTGGATCGTAATCATGTTCTATTAATTAAAATGGGCGCAGCCACGCAGCGCATTTGTGTATATATATATAAAAAAAATAGGTCGCATTTGTGCAAATAGAGGTAAATAAACAAGGGGGAAACTAACGAGCGACGGCTATTGGACGTTTAACCAACGAGTTGTGTATTTTGTTTAGTTCGATAGCATGCAAATGAATAGTCGGGCAACGGTAAATGGGAATATTTTCATTAAGATTTGAATGCAAGTGAAAAATTGGATTTACCAGGCAAACTATTAGTCGATAAAAAACTACGCGCACTGCAGCGCCGCGGGAAGCGTAATAATAAAGATGTGAACAATCCGAACGTTGTCTTACTATTTTTCTCTTTCATTTTCCTCGCAATTATTTCATCTCTGAGATTTATTCCATTCTTACGTTTATAACAGTTGAGAATCTTAATACGATCGTGTAATATTTTTAATGGGGCGTCGGAAACTTGATGCTAAAGTTCATGAAAATCACCGCGGAAAGTACTCGCATATCTCTCACCGCATTCGCGGCGGCAGGCAGAAGGGCGAAAGGAGCAGCGAAAGCGGCTAACGCGGCGTATCAGTTACTGGCTCGTCTTAAGAGCCACGTGGAGCCGCGAGGCAGGGAACGGGCGAGCCAATTAGCGGTCGTTAGAGTTGCAAATAACTGGGAACCGCGTGTATAGCCGCGTAATGCAACGCCTTGGAGGTGGCGCGCGCCGTTTGTTCGGGAGGCCGCAGCAGTCGGAGAACGCCGGGAGATGCCTTCCTACTGCTCGTCCGGTAACTGACTGGGGCACGCGAAACATATTTCACCACTAATGGCCGGCTTAGCATAATGTATGCCTCGGGCCGGGCCGCCGCCAATCCTCCCCACCCCCGTTCGCGGGGGGAGGGGGTCGAGGGGGAGGTAGCTACTGCACAGCTCGCGTCCCACTCCGTTTCTACCGTACCAATGCTCATCTCCTGTCAAAATAGATGTTCGTTATCCGTTTCTGAGTTATCGTCCTTCTCGCCGAGCTTCTTCGAGAGGGACTCCCGGTTTGGAAATCGATCAATCGCGGTCACGACCGACCACGGCCGCCTGTCATTGAAATTTTTGAGATAAACGCGCGATCGCTTCCGAGAAAATCATACGTGCAAAATATCGCGATAATAAATAGACCAGTGGTGTTTTGAACACAGCTCATACAACAGCAATCAGTTTTGTAATGAAATGTTGCTATTTGTAGAAATATTTAATGTAATATAATTTATATTGCGTTGCCGTAATGTTCAATATGTAAATCTAATTTTCGTTTTTGATTAGCTTTCGATCAGGGAAAATATGTATATCCTGTATTTACTTTTGTGTTGTACAAAAGAGCGTGTTATGCAAAAGAGAAGAGAGACGGATATATATACATAATATATATATAAGAATGTTATGCATTAAAATAACTAGGTAATTGCAACTAAATATGCGAGGCAATATCGCAGTTTAATTGGGAAAAGCTCAAATATCTAAAAACTCGTACTATAGAAATCTTTTTGTTAATTTGAAAAACGTTGTAAAAATACTATCACTTATTAAACTTACGTGTTTGCACTTTATTGTTATCGTTCCACAATAGCCCGAGAAATGGAAAATAAATCCCTGGTATAAAGCGCTGTTTCTATTTTTATACAGAAACGAAGGTACGCGACTTTTAGCGCGGCCTTTATATTTTTCGTGCGGGTGCCTTCCTCGCGCGGATATTGCTCTCGGCATAATGGCGTGGATCTCAGATGCGAGATTCTAACAAAGAGGCGGATCATTCTTAAAATAGCGCAGGGAACACTCTCAAACCCGGAAATCTTTCTTGATAAGATCGACTGAGCGCGGCGCGGCGTGGCCCCCGAAATGGGAAATGTCTGTTCTCTCTCTGGTTCTCTCAACCCCTGAAAATGTTTTCCGAGCATACGATAAGGGTGATGACTGGATTTCACGGTCTCACCGTCTCGCATACGCGAGAAGTCGGGTTAATTTATAATTGATCGCCCTGGTAGAGAGTACTTCCGTACCTTGGAAAGGGGAGTGAAAGGTATCATTAATTAATGAGTATAGATAATAAAATTATTGAAACAAGGCTCATTGGATTAACGTCTGTTCCTCAAATATAAAATTTAGCTAATCTTACAAAGGATTTAGTATGATTAAATTATTTATATTTTCTATCAAAAATGATTGCTAAAATCGGTTAAGAAAGCATTAATAATTATTGCCAAGAATTTAACAACGGATTAACTGAAGTACATTTAATCTTAGAGATTATCAAATTTTTTGATAAGACGCTTAAAAGCCCATCGAAGCAAGCTCTTGGTTTTGAAACCGATAACTCTTGGACATTGGTTAGTCGCAAACAGATTGTTAGACGGTACGACGCCTGCGAGCTGGCGATAGTTCGTTGAAAGATATAGGCGCGGCATCTATTAGACCCTGCTCAGCCGATCGGATCGAGCATGTACGAGCCGGCACGAGCCGTGGCCCAGGGGCCATGGACCACCGAGCCGGAATCCTGGGAATTGCTGCGCTATCGGGGCCGAGTAATTTGTCGAGAAGCCAGTGGACTAGCCGTACGGCGCTGCCGACGGGATTTAAACGGATCCCACCGACCGCAGGAGGGAAATACCGGGAGTGCCCTTATTCGACCGATGTACTCGCCCGCTCGCTTTCGCGAACATCCCCTACATCGCGAACGGGAACGGAGTCTATTCCGAAGGCATTCGCCTCTCATTCCAATATAACGACCAGTATTCTCTCCTTCTATATTATAAAATCGTATTCCTCCCCTGAACAACTGACCGGCAGTTCGCGCTTGCCGTCATTCAGAAACAAACTTCTCGACTATTGTTCCAATGGTATTGTGCGGGAACCGCGAGACGTATCATCGTGAGTTTCGATGATGCGTATTATGTGAAATGTATTGAATAGCCTCCGCATAATACAGCTAAAAAGTCCAAGAGGAATCGTAACGTAGTTGAGAATGCATGGCACGACGAGAACGAGATTCATTGTAAACGTCTTTTAAATTTCCAATCTTCATTTTAGATAGATTTTTCGATCAATTTGAAATCAGACTTAACGTCGATATCAAGTTTCCGTTGAGAAAATGTTGACGAATTTAGTACAAACTGAAATAACGATTAATGTGCGAAAAATACAATTTAGGAGAGCGAGAAATATGATTTACAAAATTAGAAAAGGCATGACAATGTGCGGAATTAGTAAAAATCTGAATTATATTCAGATTTTGAGTTTTATCCAGGAATTTAGTATCACGCTTATATTTACAGTGAGCAACTATGCGTATCGTGCACAAAGCGCAGAACGCTTTACCACTTGTTTAATTTCAGCGACGCTCCCGACTTCCTCGTAAAGGAGCGGCGCCGCATGTCCGTCCGTGGGCGTTAAGGGTGCTTAGTCTTTGTGTTCTGTCTCTTGATAAAAGCCTTAGTTGCTTTTCATTATGCCGTTCATTACACCATCCCCTCTTAAACAGAGAAGCTCCTGACGTAAATTCTGAAAATACCATTAAAGGTGGGTTTTGCGACTGTTGTTTAACGACGTGAATCGATTTTCTGCGGAAGCGTTAGATACGTAAATAAGAGATTACTATGCACGCGGGCGAGATTTATGAAATATTTAAAAGCGGAATTAATGTAGCTCGAGATCAGGAAAAACAAATAACACTGTAGAGAACAAAGTGTAGTCACGAGATATGGTTCAATCGAACGATATCTTTTTCTAGAATTAAGTAATATGAGTGGCACTCTCATAAACCGATAACTGAACAATTCTTGGATTTCTTAGGAAGTAAATTCCATCTTCTCGTTTCCAAGAAACAGTTCACTGTATTGAAATATTTCAATGTTCCTCTTCTGTAAGATTTTATTACGTTCTATCTCGATGTAGATACGATAAAAAACCTCAGATATAATAAAACCCTTCTTGAATTTCTCATGATTATTGTCATTTCAGAGCGACGACGTCAATCGATACACATCGGTTTATTATTTTCGCGAGAACGATCACACGCCAAATAGAATAAATCGACGAGGAAGAAACTCGCCGGAACGAGATCGCTCCCTTGGTTTCCTTCCCTTCTCGAACTTAGCCGTCTAAACGCAATCACACGATCGGGTAACTTTCCAATCTCGAGTTAACGGTGTGCGTTCCCCAAATCTTCGGTTCTCTACCCTCTGTCCAACCCCCCCCCCCCTGGCTCTATCCATCTTCATCTCTCACCATCTTCGTTCGTCACCACTCTCCATTTCCTTCCTCATATTTTTCCCTTCCGCGCTTTGCATCCTGCCTCTCACCATAGTATGTTTACTCTCCGTCCTTCCATTCTCACGAGTGTCCCTTAGCTCTTCGGTCTGTCCCCTCGCTTTCGTACACATTACCGATGTTCCGGGTTTCTCGTCCTCTCTCTCTCTCTCTCTCTCTCTCTCTCTCTCTCTCTCTCTCTCTCTCTCTCTCTCTCTCTCTCTCTCTCTCTCTCTCTCTCTCTCTCTCTCTCTCTCTCTCTCTCTCTCTCTCTCCTCTCTCTCTCTCTCTCTCTCTCTCTCTCTCTCTCTCTCTCTCTCTCTCTCTCTCTCTCTCTCTCTCTCTCTCTCTCTCTCTCCCTCTCTCTCTCTTTGTCTTTCTCCCTCTTCGCCGTTTGTTCCTTATTACTTTATCTTGTTCCCTACCATTTCCTCAGTTCTGTCTCGGGTTGAACCGCTACGTTTAACTCTCCCGAAGTTATCTCGATCTCGTTTTAAAATAATCCAACTCACGCCCAACCACCTCTATCCCCCGCGCGTCCTCGCCATCGTCACCGCCCTAGGGTCGATCTTGGAGCTTAGTTCTACACCGTACCTGTTACCCTCCGCTAGCAACCCTTTACACACACACACATTCTCTCTCTCCCTTTCTCCTATGCCCTGCCAAATTCACGAAACCCAGACTGCGGCAATTAGAAACCGCGACGCGGCCCAGAAACGCAGTCGCTTTTAAACGCCGCGGGCCACCACTGCCACACTCTCCGCCTCCCACAGAAAGAGAGGAGAACCTGAAGAAAGGCGGGTGAGCAATAGAATGTTGCTACAAATCCGACAAAATAAAAGAGTTACGAAAGATTGCGGGTAAGCTAGTGGAAGTTCCCGTGACGTCATGAGACAATCCGAGTTTTCGAGACGATCTTAACTCGCTTTCTCTCATATTTTAATATTGTGGATATTATAAATTGGTTTATGGATAAATTTAACAATTATGCCATTTCTTAATAATAGATTTCAGGAACAATAACTTCTAAAACTACATAAAAATTTTGATTTTTTTCCTGTTTGTACAATAAAAAGATATAATCTTATTATAATGCAATAATGAAATTAATATTTAACTCTTTAATAGTGAAAATTTTTATCAGATTTGTGCAAATTTCCATTGTACAAGTCTCATATGCAAAATCAAGTAAAGTTTGAAACAAGGTTAAGCGAGCAGCGAGATAGCGCTGTTATTGATTACACATCGCTACGATTTTAGATATCGATCTTATTCCGGGGCGAGTAACATTATTGCGAGTCTGGGTCGCTTTCTCGACGGAAATAAAATTTGCATTCTCATAACGACATTCCGCGACGAAGTCTCGCGCGAATTCTAACTGCGTACAAAGCGAAGGCGCCGCCGGGCATCGCGTGGTACTTTGCAAGATGGAAAGGGCGAGGAAGGACAAAAGCGAATTGCGACGTCGCCCGTGCGGCAAGGGAAAAAAGTTTAGAAGGATCCTGGAATAATGGCGGGACTTCAATTTATCGGGCTTGAGAAGAGCGAGAAAGAGAAATGAAAAGAATTTGCCTTAGAAAATGCCGTGTTATACGTTATTCTTACGTTAATCCGTTAAATTCTTAATAATAGTTTCCCTAGACGCAGAAGAACAGCAAAATATCACTAAACTTGTAAGTAAGGGCCGTGAGTTATGTCAACTTTTCCAAACACGATTGAAGTTAAAGACCACAGGATAGCGTTAAATCTTTTCAGAAGGATTGGGAAGGGATCCGAATCATCCCGATCGGCGAGGCCATAACTTGGAATTCCTTCTTTTTCTTAGTGACGAAAAGATTTTCTGACTTTACAAATAGAAAGAATACATTTTATATCACGTTAAAATGTAATTATGAAACCTTGTATATAAAAATTTCATATTTATATACAATTTATATCGCTGTTTTGCTTCACGACTGTTATTTATCTCACGCATTATGTTGCTTATGTATTCTACTTATATTTTCATATATTACTTCTCGACCCTGACCGCGCACAGAGTCGATCTTTTAACCGCGGTAGGATCTTCGCAAGCGCTGTGGTATGCTTATACGAACAATATCGTCGGCTTGACAGGGAAGAAAGCGCTTTCCTCTCCTAGGGTGAGCCGAAAAAGCCCGCGGTATTAGAAAGCGGGTGCCTTTGTCCGGCGACTTCATTGTCCGCGCCGCGAAAATATTCAGGAAGCCCGGGCAATGAGAAGCCGGCCCCCGACGTTGGACGCACGTTATCACTCTTTATACGGCCGGCCGATTAAAATATGAATAATTTATACCCCTTCGCCGCACGCGGTTCGCGAGCGCATATTTGGGGTATTTCCAGCGAGAGGATTTAATCGAGCGAAATCGACCCTTTGACATTCGAGAGAATCGACGGCTTTTACCTTAATCCTCTTTGAATCGGAAGAACTTTCGAACGAGCACATGCCGCCACATATTCGTCCGAACACAGTGTACAGTTAGTTTAATCCTGATGTGTTTAATCTGGGTAGAAACTGTTTTGCTGAACTCTATTATAAATTCAAAAAGCTTCTGAATGCCCGTTGCAAATATCTACATTTATAGCCAACTTCCATCGCAGAGTACGCTTTTGAAAACAGTGAATGATTGAAAAAACGTAATTGTGTTTTAAATGTTGAGTATATGAGTTTGAATAGTTTGATATATGTTTTACCTTTTTAATTTTGAAAATATTTATAACGCTGTACTAAATATACATATGATTTTCCGAAGTAATGATGTGATTTCTATAGAAAAGTACAAAATTGGATTAAAAAGAATTAAATGTTAAACTCAACTTGAGTAGTGGATCTTCATATCCTCTTTTTCTTTCTCTTGCGATTACACAATCGTTATTACCGCCGCTAAAAATGGTAATCACAGAGACGGCGCAAGAAACACTTTATCGAAAGCATCGTTCACTACGATGGAGCATTAAGCGCTAAAACGCGATAGCGCTTAATGCTCCATCCCGGGTTTCATTAAGCCAAACGCATTTGCGCTTATATCCGTCGCGCCCAAGATCGCAAAATAAAACGTCCGACCTTATCGCGAGAGCGGCTACATCTTTTCGCATGCTAATTAAGCGAGCTTTATTACGGGCCTCCCGTCCGGGAGGCTGACGCCCGCGCGGATTTACGACGATACGCTTCTTCATCTTTCTGACACTTTCGGAAGACTGACGTTAGTTACCATCCTTTTTTTCAACGAAATGAAGAACGATATTTTCTTCCCCGCCGTGCTTATGAGGGAGACTAACGGAAAGACTAACTATAATGAAAATTAATATTTAGCGCAATGTGCCGTGACATTAATCTTCGTTTCTTCTCATCCGAAATCGGGGGTTCTTTTAGACCACGCGGCCGCGCAGACTCGGCATACGTATCTAATATAAATCCATCTCGAAATTCTCTTCCGATATCTCTCGACGTCCGTCATCACGGCGCCGAAGGAGGAATGATTCGCGGTCGGGACAACATCACGTCCCCGCGCCGTCATCGGTACCATAAATTTTGCGGAATCGATTGATCGGCAGCGCGCGTTCTCGTTGATATTCCGCGGGTATAATCCGCCGCAGGCGCCACGCGATGCATTCGTCGCTGCCGCGAGCAGCGCGCAACAATATCTTGCTCTCTTCTTCTTTCTGCCTCTCGCTCGCCTTCCTGAAATCCCGTCTCCTGAAATCCCACGCTCGCTTTCTTCCCTCCTTCTTTTTTTCTTTCTTTTTTTTTTTACGCGCGACAAGTTTTCTCGTTAGCATTCCGTGTCTCGCGCACCGCACTCTCGCGGTTCAATTTGCTCGCTATGCATAAGGCATTATGTGAACGAGAACGCCGTCATCGTCGTCGCCGTCGCTGCGGACGTCGCGGCGCGACGCGCCGCAGCAGCAGCAGCAGCAGCTAGCTTGCGCGCTAGTAAAGTTCGCTGCTGCGCGCCGTCGTTGCGAACGAACGTGCTTTACGTGGTCGCATTTACCAAAATTTACGCCTCCGTGTTAACCCTCCCGCCGCCCCGTCCGCGTCGGCAGGCGCTACCCCGAGAATACGAGCGCGAAATGGGTCTCACTTTTCTCGAGGAAATGGCTTCCCGGCCCGCCGAGACGCTCGCGTGGTCTTATAGCGGTCGTACTAGCGTACGCCGCCGCGACGCAGGATGCGCTTTGTACGACACCGTTGCGACGTGCCGTATAAAGAGTCCCGGTTAAGGATTCTATACGCTCGTCCACGCACGGATCCCATCCATTCGCTTCTCCACCCATGTATTTCTCGCGCTTCGCATATTGCACAGGGCGTATGGAGGACGAGTTCTCCGATTGCCACTACTAAACTTGCTACCAAAGCGCTACGTTTTGTCGATAAACCGACCAATATTACATTTCACTGTCGCATTTTCGCTATACGTAGTTAAATCTCAATAAACTGATGTTTGTATCTCTCAGAATAAAACAGACGATGAATGGATATTCGCGTTTCTAAATTAATCGAACAACGAAATGACATCGATATTTTTGAATAAGTTAAAAGTGCTGTATTATTTTTCGTGACTATATAAAAATATCGATGATTTAATCCGTCGTTGATTTCATTGTCGACGATGAACGGATTAATATTGACGTTTCTGGATGAATAATGAATCACATTTGCGCTACCTTTCGTTCACGGTCGACTTTTCGACAGAAATCGGAGATTGTCGGGCCGCGCGAAATGGGGGCTCTTTTCGACATTTTCGGCTTTTCGCGCCGATGTGGTAGCGACAGCACCGCGGGGGACATATTTCGCGACGCGACACCGTGAAGCGTACGTTTCGAATAGAACGTCGCGCTAACCATTCCACGCACGCTCGGCACCGCATCCCGACATATCATACTATTGCCGTCGCTTTTTTTCCCCCGTGCCATATTGTGCGCACGATCGCGACGCCGCGCCCCATATATTCCTTTGTTGCATTAAGGGTCCGTTCCGTTTCACGCATATGCGCGCATTTATCTATAGCATACGTAACGTTTACTATAGAAAATGCGCGCATATGCGTGAAACGGAACGGACCCTAAATGCCTCTCTCCGCGATGCCGTTCGCGCGCAGCGCCTTATTGCAATATATGCGCGCGGTACGCTACGTCTTATTACGTATTCACTAGTTTCTTTCCACCCCGTATGACGGTCCTCTCATGTTCAATTTATTGCGCACATTCGCGATTCTCTTTATACGAGGGAGAGCCTCCTTTTTGCCGGGGTACAACAGAGGAAACGCAGAGAGGGCGAATCGTGAGAGGACCTCAAGCCGTATTATTAAATTTCTCGGCTTAACCGTATTGAGGAAATATAGCGTCGCGCGCGGCTGCATAGTCGTTGCCCATTCATTAAAATACAAATTCCCCATTATCATCCTTTGTCAAGAGCAGCTTGCGTTAAGAGTCGCGCAGTCGGCTTTTCCCTCCTCCCCTCCCGGCATACAGTACTCCCGTACATTTTTCAATAAAGCTATCCCGGATACGGTAAGCATATTTAAATGAGGTTTCCACTGTTCCTTTTGGGCTCGACTATCGCTATGAATACCGGTAACCGTCGAAGCAGCGCGCGGTCGACCGATATCGATGACGATTAACAAATACTCCGCTCGCAAAGCGAATGAACTGCGGATAAGCATAAGCTCCCTTGGGTTGCAAATTGTATACCGCCGCGAAATTATAGCCCTCTGTAAATACGCCGCTGCCCGGCGTATATTCCCTCGCAAAACTGCGCGTTACCATTGCGGTGGGTTGTATGTACATAAAACGGAGCACCTGGCAACGACGGAAGTCTGTGATTTGACGGAAGGGAGAGAGAAAGGAAAAAAAAAAGAAAAAGAAAGAGAAACGCGAAGGCGCAGAGAAAATGCGTCACGTGTGTATCGTCGCTGGTAAATTCCAACGCATACCTCGTGGCATTTTCGTATTTTCGCGAGTTTGTCCTCTGCTCTTTCTCTTTTCCGTTTCCGCGGCGCGCGAGAGAGGCGAAAAGAAAATGGAAACGCGAGGCATCGCGCGCGCGCGCGCGCGGCGTACTCAGAAAATAGGAATAATACCGCGACGAGAGAATATTCCTCGCAGAAATTACTGTGTCGCATCTGCAATTTTTCACGGGGACAGACCGGTTGGAGGATGTTACGAACCGCGCGTTTGTCCACACACAACTCGTGCGACTACGGTACTACGACCGCGTGTGCAAAAATTTTCTGGCCGTTGAGCCAGCAACAAACCTCAGCAAGAAAATTCGCCCGAAGGTAGATTGGTGGTATTTATATGCACCACGCCCCTCTCATAATATATTTTTTGAAAAATGTTTCTCTTCACATTCCGCCATAAAGTATTTCGAAATTTACATCTCCCTGACGGAGATCCCTTGATTAATTGAGAGATGACATTTGATATTTATTTCCATAATTATTTATTCATCTGAAATGTTTATATCCTCTTGATTTATAAAAGTTCGAGAATTATTTGTTTGCTTCGATATTTTTGTTAAGAGGATAACTATTTAGAAGATAACTATTTACGGTAAATTAGTTGATTAAATAAAGTTTATCAAAAATGGACTGTGGAAATTATGTGTGTGATTAATAACATTTAGTTAATTTATATAAAAATCTATTATATTTAAAAAGTAAAATGTATCTTTAAATTTTATAATGTTAAAAAAACAATACTTGATTCTTTCCTTGAGAGGAGAGAGAACCATAAAAAGTCTTGAAACACTTTTTTGTTTAGCAAACCGGTTTTGCAAACGTTTTATCTGTTTGCGTCTTGTTTATTAAGACATCATAAAAGCGTCGGAAATGTTCTTGTGAAAATCTCTAGATTGACTAATAAACAAACAATTCTTTTCTGTTTTGTTAATAATCTTAATAACAATCTTATTTTAGGGATAATATAGGTCTGATTTTTTTTTTTCAATTAAAAAAAGATTAGGTAAGATACATTTATCTAATATCTTAGTAACGATCTTATTTTAGGGATAATACAGGTCTAATTTTTTTCAATTAAAAAAAGATTAAGAAAAAAGAAAGAGTTCCTAAATTATTAATTCGCGTCGCGATGAATCAATTTTTGTGGCTGTTCTCCAATGGCTATGTATAAATGTACGAAAACGTACGAATGTCGGACAGCCATCCCATAAATTTCCGCGTATAGTTATCAAACGTTACCGATCAAACGTACCTAATGCCCCGTAATTGACCATAAGCTTTAACATTACGAGTCATAGGAAATTGAGGTTAACGATCATTTAATTTACACTGATTATACGTAGTGTCCGAAAGTATCGGGACGCTAATTGAACGGCGAATTGACCTTTCACATCGCTCGTATGAAGCTCGTTAGCGAAAAATCAAATAACGGATAAAAGTACTTGTAACAATGAAACAAGTCGTATAAGCTCGGAACCGGGTGTACGATCAAACAACACGTAACGAAGGATAATGGCCCCGAGTCGTGAGTTGTCGCAGTTAATCCGGTAACGGGGATATTGTGTCGTGCAGAAATTTCCGAGCCTTGGTTGATAGCATTTTTATTGATAACGCCGACGAAATAATTTTAATTTTTTTCACTTATAATGCAATTACCAATGCGACGCTGCAAAACTATTCCTTACGAGCAGAAGATGAATTTTTCCGTACATTCTCCTCTTTTCTCCGTCTATGACGTATCGCATAAATTAAATGTGTGTCGAGTGTAGCAGTTGAACTGCACCAAGCTGCAGAACTGCTGAAACCAGTATATGCGTGTCTCTAATGGCTGCATAGTGAGTAGTCGATATCGCTAGTAAAATCTGATATTATTGGTAAAATGCGCGCGTATACGTGCGAGCGATTTCCTGTGCACGCATTGTGCGCGGATATACGTGCGTGCACAGATTCGACTAGCCGACGTGCGTGACGAGGGTGGCATAAACAACGACCGTAATAGAAGGAGCGAAACAGGAGCACGAGTGCTAATCGCCGCGCGAGCTTGCGTGAAACATAAAACGGGCATCGGGCATCGGGCATCGTCGTAGGTGGCAGTATTAACGTCGGCGTCGCCTCGTTGTGCGAGAATCGTTCCCGCTAACAATAAGCGGCGAGAGTATCGCAAAGTGCCGTTTCTCACGCGCCCCCGCGAGGAGGCTGCGCGAGAAAATTGTCGTAATTTTTAATTACGCACGAACGAACGACCTTAATGACGCTTTTTATCGCCGGTATAGCAGATTACCGTAAAGACGCACGAGCGCAACTTATGCAAGTTGCTCTTTTCAAAGTGGCTTTAGTCGTGTCGCGTTGCCTAAAATTATGCGAGAAAAGTCTGTCAGTCTCTCTGAAAATTAACTTCCTAATTCTTCAGAACTTTTCAATCCGCAACACTAAGTAACTTTATAATTAAGCGGTTTCAAAATTGGTAATAAAAACATCTTTTCAAAATTCCCATTTGACACAGCCTATTGTTTCACGATTACGTCAAAGTGGTTCGCTGTCGCATTAGGCGACTCGACTTAAAGAGAAAGTACTTCTCGTATTGTCGAGTGTCCAGGAGAGCGAAAAATTGAGACGTTTCTTCCGGCAAGCACGAATCCGACGAGCGAACACGACGCTTCGTCGTCGGTCGGTCAAAAAAAGAGAGAAGGAAGAACATACCGCGGAGTTTTGGAGCTGATTGATATAATAGCTTCGCCGCGACATGTCGAAAGGTTGCGCTTTTTTCGCGCGACATACGATTGTCAGCTTGACGAGGTTCCATTACGACCGCCGTAAATCTTTCGGCGAATGTCTGAACCTCTTAAATAGTTTTCGTATTGCAATATCAATACCCGATATTTCTTTTTCTCTTCTTCGCGACGATTTAATGTTTATCTTAATGATTTCTCGGCGCATTTCGCGCATTGAAATAGTGATAGAAATAGAGTGTTTTTTTTTTTCAATTATATAAGATCTAAAGCGCAATTGCTCTCAATATTTTCTTTATTTATATGTGACTTTCATTTTTGACATTAAACAATTTAATGCTTCTAATGAAAATTGTCTCAACATTGAAACAATCACCATTTCATATAATATCTATGACGATCAACGATTTTTTTTCGACGTTTTTATGTGACCTAATTTATCTTTCATGCGAACACTAACCGTTAGAATAAAAGGTTACGATCGTTACTAAGCATTAAGTTACGATCGATATCCATTATACTGCGAGATTATGGTCGGTCACATTAATGGAGTTTTTAGAGTTTTTATGATGCAAAAGAATTAAGGATCGCGATTTTCCGATCGCTTACGCAACATTGTAAATATCTATTGTATATAACGATAACTCTCTCCTTCTCTCTTCAAACGTCGTTAGCAGGAACATCGTCGCCCTTAACTGCCCCGGCTCTGATAGCGATCGTATAGAGGCAAGAAGGTGGAAATAGTTTTCGACAACGACTTCACCGGAGAAGAACCCGACACCCGATGGGAGTACTTCGCAAATCTAACCTTCCGGGTTCACAATTTTTCCTCTGCACCATCGCCTTCTACCTTAATGGCGCAAGAAACTTTGATCGTTCACGTTGCAAAATCGTAGAATCGCTCGAAATTCTGTATCTCTGGCTGGCGCTAAACAGATAGATTGTATAGAATGTAACAATTATTTCCTATAATAAATTAAATTATTTACTGCACTGAGAAATACAAAAAATTAAAAAGAAATCTTCTCTAAACACATACACATATGCTTTAAATTTACTTATATTCATTAATATATGTATATCGATCTTTTCATGGAGTAACAAATAATATTTTTAATATTTTCTTTAGAAGAGAATAATCTACTTGTCTACTTATTTTCTTATATGTTTACGGTTGTTTTTATCTCACGCTCAAAAGCTTGTTTCAAATTCATTAATTATATGTATTGTACTAATAACTATCCCTTTAATGATTTTCATCAAAATTAGACAAACAATCGATTGATCAGTTACACATTCCTTATCTCTAGCGTTCGGCACGTTGGTCGATTACGTACTTCCACAAAATGCCAATCGTGACTCGCCTAAACATTGAAAGTTAGCTTTTGGAAGTCAAACAGGTAACCCACCCTTATCGCACGTGGGAAGGCGATTCGACTAATTTTATATGCCCTTCGGTCAAAGGCGGACTTCGCAGAAATTACGGCGAACGTAATCGATAAAGGCCTCATGTATATTCATAATCGACGTGAATGGCTAACCAAAGTGTCCAGTCAGATAATTGCCGCTGCGGCTGAGTCGAGGTGAAATTAGATTGTCCACCTGAAGCTGATTCTTCCATCTTAATGCAAGGAGCCAGAAAATTAAACGTCAGCGAACTGACACGTGAAATTATAATAGGATTATGTTGTGTATTTTATTTTATGTACAAAACTGAGAAATTAAATAACTCCATTTGAAAAAAATGCGTTTGTGAATTACACGGTCAATGTAAAGGTTAAAGATGTGCTGTTGCATAGCTTTGAAACTGAAGAAATCGCTTTTAGTCTACAAACTTAACGTCAGCTTAACGGACACGACTTCAAGATTTCTTACATAACTCGAGATGTCTATAGTTGGTTGACCGCGGAGCAAAAGCTCGTGCAGAATTTAGGAAAACGAAATAACAAACAAGACGGCAGACTTCGGGGGAAGAAATATGACGTAATTTTATAGCTCAAGGAAGTGAGAAGCATCTGCCCTGTAATTAACGATCTTCTCGCGCGAGTTCAACACTCGTACACAATTACACTTCGCGGTATATACTTTCGTGTTTACGCTCTTTAATCCGTTGAACTAAATTCCATGTGATCGATTTACTTTTGACTTTCCGCTGCATTATTCCTTTATTCTTCGTGAAAGAAAGTCGCGTGAGCATCGTGTAATCGAGTTATCAACAGGTCAGGATATTCACTATCCGCACATCGTGATAAATTTTATTTCAGGTACAATTTCCCGCGGATTAGTCAAAAAGCTCTTCATTCTCAATCATATTTATATAACTCGAAAACTGTGCTGTCATTTTTAATAAGAAATAAATTGACTATTAAATCTATTATTAAATTACTGTAAGAAATTTCACAGATTTAAAGTTTTTTTCTTGAAAATTGCTAAAAGGCAAGTACAACGAAAGGCAAATGTATGGACGGTAAAATATTTCAAGCCGGACATTACTTACTGATGTGATAAGAAAAAGCTCGCTATCAATCCCCTATAGTACCAGTCGGAAAGCCTTTGTGTACACGTACACGTGCCTGCATGTGACAGCTTTAATATACCACAGCTTGGCTCTCACCCTCTCTCTCTCTCTCTCTCTCTCTCTCTCTCTCTCTCTCTCTCTCTCTCTCTCTCTCTCTCTCTCTCTCTCTCTCTCTCTCTCTCTCTCTCTCTCTCTCTCTCTCTCTCTCTCTCTCTCTCTCTCTCTCTCTCTCTCTCTCTCTCTCTCTCTCTCTCTCTCTCTCTCTCTCTCTCTCTCTCTCTCTCTCTCTCTCTCTCTCTCTCTCTCTCTCTCTCTCTCTCTCTCTCTCTCTCTCTCTCTCTCTCCCTCCCTCTCTCCCTCTCTCTCTCTGTTCCCCCCCTTTTCCTCTGTAATAGCTACTCTCGATATTCATTATTAATAAGACGCGCGAATCCCTTTAGAGTGAGATACAAATTACCACAGGTTGGGTCTTATCCCGGTAGCACGGACGTCGGAACATCTACAAGAGTTAATCAGCGTCGCGTCGCACACAATCAAAAGAAACTCCCGCGTCGAGTCCCGTCACGGCGTCTTTCAACCTTTTGTAACCTCGCAAAACTCAAAAAAGAAAAAAAAGAGAGATAGGAAGGAAGAGAGAGAGAGAGAGAGAGAGAGAGAGAGAGAGAGAGAGAGAGAGAGAGAGAGAGAGAGAGAAAGGGAGGGAGGGAGGGAGGGAGAAAAACAAAAAGGAAATGCGTCCGTAGACGATCCGCATCAGCAGGTGTAATATACGCGTTCGTGTTGGTTCAGATTAAAGAGAGTTTTATGCGAGCTACGCCATGGCGTTATTAATCTTCGAGGAAAGTCTCGGTGGGATGGAAAAAGGGTGGAGGGAACGGGAACGGGGAGCGCGCGGAGAGCGAAGGAGGTGAGGCTCGGAAGAAAATGCCGGCGGGCTTGCTGAAACGACGAGTCGCCTCTACGTGGGTCTTTCTCTCTTTCCTTCGGCTTATCTCGCCCGGCTACTCGCCACCGACGCGGCGACGGTCGTCGTCATCGTCACGTCGACAGCCCAATTTTTTCGCTCGCCGCGATCGATCTCGCTCGCCGTGCGGGGAGCTTCAGCGGTAACCATGTATCCTCTTTCCAACGCCTCGCGTTGGTAGATAGGTAGGTGACGTGAAATCGCCGCGTCCCGCCGCGTTCTATTTACCAAGCGACACCTCTATTTAATCCCGGTTGACTTGTATCTCTTGGCTGACGACGTCCCGTTTCTCGGACGGTGTCCGAGTGGTAATAGCTCCACGCTCTCTCTTAAGGGACCTCGGTCGGTCTGCTGCAGAAACCGGATGCGCAGGTGGCTTATTACCGTCAGCTTTGAGTGACGGAATACCTACCTAGTCCCATCCCTCGAAATAACGCGTGGTGCAACAGACTCGTGAGAGAGAACCGCGTTTTATCTTGTAGATTGAAAGTTATTTCTCCTACGATGTTACGTACTTCTCCATGCGGTTTCGATGTATATTGCATGTGCAATGTTGCGATAAAAAACTTCGATACACTGTATGCTTGAAGAATTGAAATATTAATACGGTAATCAGAACTTGAAAAAAAAGAGAGAAGTTTTTCGCTGTAAGCTACGTATAAAATTGTAACAATTCGATTGAATTTTTAGATATCAATCTGAAGTGTTATATTTATTTAATGTAAAAGAAATATTTTTTGGCTGTTACAAATAAATATTTCAGATTTATCTGCTATTTCTATAAGCTTCTCGTATGTTTTATTATTTTATTAGTCGCACGTATAAATAAATTAAATCGACACTTCTCTCGCGAGAGATACGTTTAGAAATGTTATTTGGCCAGCGAAGTGTTATAGAATTCTCTAACACGAGCAAATTAATGGACGATGACACATGATAACACGTTTGGTTCAGGTTATTGCATTTGATCGTAATATCTCGTGAATACAAATTTCTCGTAATTTCCACAAATATATACGCTCGGCCCTGTATACTTGTATACACGTGCGTGTGTATCGGTACTGTGTTATATCATTATATTAAATCCGTGTTAACCCCGTTACTCCGAACCATTCATATTTCATTTATATCCCCATTCTATATCCGATTTTTATCTTTCGAGCGAAACATAATGAAAATTGATAATAGCTATCTCCATGTTAATACATTGCTACGTAGCCGAATACGCTATGGGTATTAGAAATCGAAATCGCAAAAGGCAGAATTAAAAAAGCGCTGCGCTTTAAATTTCTGTTGCTTCCGAAAGCTGTTGAAATGGGTCCTTGAGTGCTATACGAGGAGGTAGTTTCTAAAATCTGGATTAGCTCCGGTCTGATACTAAAAGCAGATGGAAATTCTGGATTTACATTAGAACGTGTTGACCTACAGGCCTGGCACTCAGGCTTAAAGTTAGCTTATTCTGAGTGAAAGCAAAGGAAAAGTTAAGCCTTGCTTTGTGAAGTTTTCTCATCTGTTGCGAATTTTATCCTTACCTTTCCCGTGGGTAACGACAAATTAATTAGTCATGAAAAACGTCCTTAAGCGCGAGCGTGATCTGAAATATTAATCAGACTCGCTTGTTGCAGTTAGGAATTCACTTAACCGGCAATGTTCTCAATCTTTCAGTACAACACATCGTATACTTACACGTACATGCAGTGCACTTTTAACAAGTTATTCGAATTCGAATTATTCGAATATTGAAAAATTGTCGGCAAAGAAACATATTTAAGAATATCTTAGAATCACTTTCAAAAAATTTGTTTTAATGTATATTTTATATATTTCGCAAACTTTTATTTATTTATGTAAGAATCTAATCTTACTTCTTGTACTAATAACTCTCAGTTTTACGCATCGAAAAAAACGCTTTATCTCTCGTATTTGCATTTTTTTCATTTTGTAAACAATCGCGTTACTTGTAAACGAGACTCTATTTTGTTTTCGCCGATTTCTCTGCGAGCTATTTGAATTCTTCATTAGTCTCAGCTGGACTTGAATGAAATCCTGATCCTTGTCATTTGGGTTCTCCATCGGTCACAAGCTGGCATAGTCGGAATACCAGGTCGCTTTCTCACTGGGAATACCAAGAGGAGTTAAATTGTGACGTTTCATTAAGACGACAAAGGCGCGTTCCGTTTTCCTTCGTATACGAGTCCATCCGGGTTTGCAATGTCCCCCTTGATCGTACATCGGCGGACATTGGGGGTACACAGAGTAACCGACGTTGATCATCAAGGCTTTTAAGCGCAAATTGATGCCTAACTGTGAACACGTTATGCTCTCCTCGACTCGGTTTCATCGACCCTTCGAGTAATTGCGAATTAACCGCGCGTTGCTGAAGCTGCGCAAAATAGCAATAATTAATTGCGATACTCGTGTCGCGTTCAACTATCATTCGACTCGGCGGCTCTTTATAACATTACGATGCATTGAAAATAACGAAAGAGACAATAAATCAACTATACATATATCACATTTATTTCGAAGTTAAAGTTGATGAAATCACAGGATTGCGATTTAATATCACGCGTCAGTTATTCAGGCATTTAAATTAAGGGCGTTTATAGTGGGAAATAATTAATGTATGAGATAATTCACGTAGCGTAAAATCTGTTCTTTCGCGATACGCACCTTCTTCATCAATTTGCCGCGCTTCAATTGTTCGAAGTGATGTTTTTCTGGCCGCGCAAACTGCCAGTCCAACCAACCGCGATCGATCGTTAACCCCGCGCAATGACAGAACGATGTGTGACGTGACACGCAAAACTTGACCCTATTCCGTCCCGCCCGAACGGCCCCTCTCTGTCATATATGCCGGAAATGAATCGTCAATGATCCTAATGACACCGGCATTTCGAGGCCGTCCGAGTCCCCATCCCGAAGTGTAAGCATCATTAAATCGACGAGTTTCGTTAATCTAGGTCAACGTTATTTTGTCGAAATAATAGATGCAACAGTCGTGTTGTATCGCTGGACTTGTGAATGCTATGCGATATGTTTCGATATTTCGACCGCATATGATTATCTAGCCTTTCCGAGGATGTAAATGACGCCAATTTCGGATATTATATCCGCAATCGCATTATACGGTAGCAAACAAAGAAAATTTTCAGATTCAAAATATTTTAATTATACAAAATATTTTATACCAGTTGTATGATTTTTTAATAATATACATATTTTGAAAATTACTTTCAGTAGAAAATACTCTATGGAAATATCGAGATTATTTTCCAAGTTATAAACGATCGAAATCAGCCGACGGCATCAGCATAATATTCGCGCAAGCCCGTAATATTTATTATATTAAATCTTTCACGATATTTTATATTGTTTTTTTAGCAATATAAAATAAAATTATAAACAAAATAAATTATAGATAAATATAGTTAACTATTTATGAATTCTTATTTAGTTTTAGATATTCCGATAAGTACATCGACAAATATTTTAATACATAAATTAATGTACAGAAATTAAGTATATGCGCCAACTGATTTTTCTTCATAAAAATTAATCGCGTCCTCCGTGATGATTTGTCACAGTTGCGTCTCAAAAAATAATAACACGACATATATGAAGCGACTTCTGCCGCTATCTTCCCGCTTGAGCATTCTTGCGCAAATGATAGCACATCAGCGCTCTTGTGTGCGCAACATTGTATGCTCGCCGTAGCGAGTACCAAGCGCGGACCAAGTTTTCGTCGCTATATAACATAATTGACAAACTATGAAATACATGTATCCCGAATATTCTGTTCCTCGAAATATCAAATTGATTACAATAAACGGGCTATTGTCACGCGTACTGTGATTTGTTTTGTTAACTCATTGATTGAAATACTGGTAATTCTGATCGAGAAATCTAACGGAGGTATTGTTACCTGAATATTAATTCGCACACGCGAATAATATTCGTTGACATGTATTACTAGTTTAACTGCGTTACGAATTATTTACTCGAGAGTCAACGATTGACAGCTGGACCTTTTGTTATTTAAAACTAGGTCTGTTTTTCAATTGTATCATTGTCTCAATTATATCAACCACCACTTAATAATCATCTCAGTTTTTGATGTCTCTCCCAAGGCTTCAATTTGTCAATTTAGAATAACTAAAGATTAATCTTTAAAATAACTAAGAGTTTATTAATCTTTAGATTATTAAAAGTTTTGTATGTTGCTTGCAAAAAGTCTTGTAATATAAATGTTACTTACGGCATGATCATCTTATTAGATTTTTTACGAGAACGTACCTTCAATACTATGCGCTGGGTAATTCCGAAATCAGTGTTTTATGTTAATTTTATTTGGCGAATTTTTTGGCCAGATTCCGAGTGGAGTGGCTCCACGCAAATCATTGATACGAAGCGGAGTTTGGCGCCCGCGAGGTCGAGAGAACTGGGGGAAAAAAAGGAAAGAAAAAGAGAGGAATCGATGGCGAGAATTAATCGTTCCGCGCATTCGCCCGGTTATATTCGTGCGATCCGATAATTACAGATCGCCGCGAAACAATAACGAGCCCGTGCCGCCGCGCCGCGCCGCGCCATGCCACGCCGTGTCGGTCGTGCCGCGCGCCGCCGAGTGCAATATTTTACTCCTGCCCGGGCAACACTGACGCCCGGCTAATATTTTTCAACCATGGTCGAGCAGCCAGCCGGGCCGTTTATCGAGGGTTCCTGACACGTGAAATCCATCGTAGTCGTAGTCTTTTCCTCCCTATAGTCCGATGTGCACGAGCGAGCGAATGTGCGCACCCGAGCTCGCCCTTGTATACCCTCTCCCTTCACGATATCACCGGGTACAACCCGCTCGCACAGTCACGGCTCCGAACCTCTTACTCGATTCCTGGTCTTTTTTTTTAAGGGCTTTTTTCAGCCCGTAAACGTCACGCGCGTACGATCGCTTTTGCGAAATTAAAAATAAAGCAGATATGCGCCGGATCTGGCGTTGACGTACGAATTTTTATCCCCTGCGGAGGGTCGAGTGTGGGGCGATTTCTTGTCTCGGAGAGAACGCGCTGCGTTAATGGTAGGGCTCTGTCCTGCCGCGTGACGGAAGATGGAGCGTTTCCAAAATCCCTCGAGAAGCCCCCGGTCTCGATAAACAATTTTGCGTGGCTCGGATACGCGCTCGGGCACTTCGCCTTGCCGCTCGCATCCTTCTTATCCGTACCCTTGTCAAAGAGAACTGTCCATTGGACCTCGACCTGTCCTTGAAATAAGTGCTGTCCTTCTCGACAGAGGAGGATAGCAAGTGACTATGATTTGTGCACATAAGTGTATAAGTGACTGTCTCTTTATACGTCTCGATTAATGAGACTTTAGTTGAAAAATATATAATGTCGCAATTATAGCGAATTCTCAAACAAGACATTAACTAATTTGCAACTTTTTATAGTTGAAAATTATTTTAAGAAATGACTTCGATAATAAATGCTCTATTATTTCTGTTTTGATATTATGAACAATTATTTCACAATTACTGAAAGAAAGTAATAATTGATTTTCTATTTTTTATAAAGAATAAAAAAATAATAGCTTACGAGAAAGAGAATTGTTTCGTCGTTTTGAATATCGTGCAGAAATTATTTATATGACTTTTATAAATTGTTATATTGTATAACTTAATGTGTGTAGGATCACAATGAGGTAAACGCTCATCGTTATGACAATATTTCTGACACCGTGCGATGACTGGGCGATTATTCCCCAACATTTGTCAGAATCTGTCAGGAATATGCCCTGCAGGAAGATAAAGAAACTCTTTGCTCATGTTAAAATTATTATTGATGATCGCGATATAATGTGACTTTGCACGATAACATTGACGCGTAGAGATAATAGCGTGATTTTCCGATCGCTCGATACGATACCAAATATCATTTCTAAATCTTATCTTCGTGTATCAGCCCTGTATTTATAGGCATTTATATCTTCAAAATATAATATTGATGGTGTTTTAGCCTAGCTTCGATTTAAATATGAAAATGTGGAGCACACTTTCAAAGCGTCATCCGAAATATTTTACTCGATGGCTTTTCGGCATTCATTGGCCATTGCATATTCTATCGATGGGAAGTACTTCCTGCAACGAAAGGGCATAATATATGGACGCTCTATTGATATTTCGGAAAATCTATACACGGTTCGTTCGTTCGCACTCACGGTTTTCCATATTTTAGTTAACGAGGAGCCACGCGTAATGCGCCATCATCGAAAATGGTTACAGCACTCATCCGTGTAACGTAAAACCTCGCCTAGCAACAGCAAAGGGATTATATTAAGTAATTGAATATTGTCACGGCAATAGCGTATATTCATGCTGTACGCGCGTCCTGCATTCTCTCGACATTCTCCAAATTCCCCATAATGTCCTTCGATAAAGCTCTCTCTCCCTCTCTCTGCGATTACATCGCGTCAATCATCGAAAAATCGATTAACGAGTACGATAACCAAATCCGCCTCTCTCGCTCCCTCTTGCCCGAAAACAATTCCACGTGACGCGGTTATCGCTTAAACAAATTGTCGCGAATTTCCTGTTAAAGATACGATCTGCCATGTATTCATTAGTAGTTTATTTATGGCTACGAAATTTAAGTTATAACGATAATGAACGTGACAAAGTTAATCTGAAAAAAGCATCTCCGCGGTCAATCAATCAATAGCGAATCACTCTGACTATATCAAATAAATTTGATTTAATTCTAGAATGACCAAGGAAACCACAAACTATGCAACTATTTGTATCTTCGTTCATTAAATTGCTTGCAATTTGAATAGAGAAACCTTTGAATAAATCAACACAATGCGGTGAGTTTTCAATGAATAAATTAATAATTTTGATCTTTTATCCATTTTTTTGCAAGAAAAACTAGATGAATATGTATTCATAATTTTTTAACAATTTCACAAATAGAGAATAGTTTGAAAAATAGTTTATATTAGCCTGCTTATTCATCAGCAGGCATAACATAAGATATATATTAAGATGTAAATTAACGCTGCATCTCTCACCTTTCCGGTTTTTCGTACGGCAAATCTATCGTACAGGAGACAGGAGGGTAATATTGCATTAAAAAAAACATTTTATCGAGATTTTTCGCGAAAGCCCGCGAAGTCAGGCCTCGTTTGCAGCCCGTCGAAGTTCACGGCGCTCGACCGCATGAATCTTATCTACGTGCCGCAGGCGCTGCCTTCTCCATCTTCGCGCCCCTTCGCCATTCCTCCATAAGGCCCTCACGCCTCACCGTCCCGCCCGATCGATCTCTTTTTAGCTCACACCGCCACATCTATCGGGTTTCCCGTTTCATTTCATCAAGTTGATCCGGACCTTCGACGCCTTCGCCTTCGCCCTCGCACCCGCACATCACACGACCTCTCGTCGTTAGATGTCGAGGGAGAGAAGGACTCTCTCCGCACTCTCCTTCCTAGTGATAAACGCCGTTCCAACCTTCTCTTCCTCACGCTCGCCTTCCGTCTTCCGTCCATCTATCCCTCTCTTCTCTCCCTTTCTCGCGATCTCTTGCTCTTTCCGTTAAGCCGGCATCGACACGACCAAGTAGCTTCTTATGCCAGCCTTCATTCCTGCGTTCTCTCCTCCATCATACGGGGTTTCCTACTCACTCACTTTCTTCCGCCCACCTACCATCCGCCAGCTCCCGAGTGAAACGTTCTACTTAACAATAGAACGTCGAATGGAGAGAGAGCCGGCATCAACCCTCAATCAACAATACCTCTCCGCGATCCTCCCGGGGACCCGGAATATATACATTATGCCTCCCCGCGGAGGTCTTATGTGCGCGCCATAGAAAAGACGGTATCATCGCTGATTCCACCAACAGCCACGTTTAGACTCCCTGCGGCGTGACGGCGAATTGGATCAAGAGACTGGGGTGAGAGAGAGGGAAAGAGAGTCATCGACGAGAAACGCGAAGGAACGGAGAAAGGGCAAGAAGCTTTGAACAATCATATGCGATACTCATCCCGTTACCCATCCCCTCGTACAGATCCGACCGCAATTTGAGGTCCCGCCACCAGAGAAATGGGATTCGTCCGATTTATTCCTACTTCCAAACGAGAGAGCAAGGGCCCTTTCGCTTACCCATGGACCCTAAGCTATATTAAAAGAGCATCTCTCTCAACGCCCTAATACATAAAGCTAATGTATATTCGTGCATTTGTGTTCATAGCTATAATCGAGGTATTATCCGCGATGCATTATCGATTCCATGTTACTAGAATAGATTTTCTGGTTACATTTATCTTCCTCGGCTATTAAAATATAAGCCTATACGAATTATACAGTTACCAAATATAAAGAATAGTTTTGTTAGACTTCGTTATTTTTACAATTTAAATAAAGCTTTTTTTTAAAACATAATTTATCGGAAATTTGGGAATTCCCGGAACTCGCGCGGCCTTTCGTTATATTATCATGTTGCATTATATTATATATTATACTCTCACGGGCCTAGACGATAAAGCAACACTGAAAACTATCCTCTATGGTCCGGATGACTTCAATGAGATTGCACGACGTTCTCGTCTCGGTACAATTACTCGGACCACGGAAGATTGCTGTGGCCGCCCTTTCATTTGTCAGACCGACCTGGTACCCTGCCGTCCATGGGGAATCCCCTATTTACTCATCGTGACGATTCGTGCACGGCTGCATTACGGTGCTCGCGGCAATTTCGTATCGTATCTCGGATATTCGCTAAATTGTACGTTCGTCCTACGAATTATCGGGACTGTTTGATTAAATCTATACCGAGTGCAAATTGCATCGATCTATAGTTGTACAAACATCTCGATATTATTAATTTGTTTAACTTCGGAAACTAACATCACACACGGTATCGCTGCTGAAAAATGTGCAGCGTATTAATGAATAATTTTCATGGACTATTCATATTTGGATAATCGATTTTTTCCGCAGAAAAAATCTGGAGGAAAATCATTTTTCAGAATCTTTTAATTTTCAACGCAAACCGTTTTGGTAATGTGGTAAACGAGAGAGAGAAACTTTAATTAAAATTCTGTAAAAATTTAATTTCAATTGCAAATCTAGTTTGTAGTAGCTATTCATTTACGTTTATATATCATTGTTTTGAGAGATTAGATGACTAGATGCAGACGATATGTTAATCAGATTCTTTGATCAAATTTTATCTTTCTAATTGTCTTTCGTTACAGTAACGATTGGCATTTCTTTTAGATGTCACAGTATTATTCTCTTAGTATTCATCGAGCAGACCCAAGACGCACTTCAATTTATACTTCGTATCGAAGCTGGAAATAATTTGGGTTTGAAAGGGATAATCGTTGCTTCGACGTTGGAAACGAAATTATACGGCCGCTTTTCGAGACGGATCAGCTCGGAATAACGTTAGCTTTATGTAGATGTGTCTGGGGCGATTTATATTCAGACGACGAGACCGTGATGAGACCGTCTCTTTTATTAGCGTAGTCGGACGGGTACCTACGGGAAATCCTCTGTTTTTCTTTCCGACGACTGTAATATTACAAACTTGGGCTCCCCTGAGTAAACAGTTGACTGTTCTTTGCGCGCTGCCTGACGTTGAAACATTAAATCCCATGAAACGGGCGTCATCTACGCATAATTTCAAGAATTTTCGCATCGTTGGCCACATCGCCCGGTGAACAAAATTGGAATGCGCTTGTTTGAATACGCACGCGATACGCATGTTGTCGCAGTAACATTCAATAGCTAGGTAGCTAAAAGATATCAGTTAAAAGATTTTTAAATGTATTTAATAATTTATTGCAATTGGTCGTTCACAAATTCAAACATAGATAAACATCAGTATTTATTAAATAAATAAGACACAAAAAACGACTTTGGTTTTCCATTAAGGAGAACTATTTTAAATACATTACTTTGGAGATCAGCTTACTCTGAAGCATTGCGTGCTATTGCGGCAACCTTCCATCCGTAAATCGACATGATTTGCAAGATGTTTTAAAGATCGATTGCAAATGCATCTTCCGCGAGGATTCGCATTTCTCTTTTTGACGTAGCCCGCTTTGGCAAGGCTCTAGCGTGCGTTTTTCAACGTCACGCTCGAACACATAGGGTCTGTCGATAAAGAACGTAGCAGCGGCTTTTGCAGCGTTCTCCAACGACGAAGAAACGATGTCCATTGGAACGTTACAAAGAGATACGAATAGCAATGCGAATATCTGAGTCATGCAACGTCAAAGTCAAACAGTTTTAACAGTTAAATGTCGAAGACTATTCGTTCGATTGGTATGCACTGACTTTGTTTATACTTGATAAAACGTTGTTTCGTGATCGATATTTTGAGAATTTTAAAACTCTGAAACTTTTGTTGTTATAAAAATATTTTTTATTATTTATTCGACTTTAAAGTAGATTAAGTAAAAGTTCTTTTCTATATTTTAAAAATATAACGCTTATTTAAAAAGCCGATATTAAAAGTGAATGCGAAGTGAAATATCACGATGAATACCTAAGCGTCTAACTTAACCAGCAAATATCACGATCAATGTTCGATAATGGCACAATGAATTTCGCGGATCGTTCGCTTCTAGTACTTTTCGCAACTTCCGTTTTCATCTGTAATATATCCTTCCGACCGACAATTCTCTCTCGGCTCCTTTAAAAGTATCCTATAAAATCGATTAGCGGCCCGATGCGAATAGAGAGCCGCGAATATCTCCTCCGTCGGAGATCGTGGGATCGTTTCTCAACGTCGCCGCATGAGAAAATCCGGTTCGTCGATGAAGAATATAAGCGGCGTCGTTACGCGAGAACCGACTGCAGCTGCGACAGCACTTCGAGCACGGGGGTGGTGTGTGCGATCGAATACAAAACGGGTTGCGGGTGGGGTGGCGGACGGAAGAGGAGGGTCTGCGATTCGACGCAACGGGGTGAAAGAAGAAAACGCGTGAGAGCTTTTACGAAGTGAAAACGCGGGATTCGCGTAAAGAGTGGATCGAGTACGCCGTTATGAGAAACCTCCTTATATTGCATGCAAGCTGAAAAGGCGCGACTGCGAAACGTGACTAAAAAGGGGGTGGATATTCTACCAACGCGAACCGCACGACCTACACTGCTACCCCACCGCGGTATCGGTCTCTATATCCGACGTCATAAAGCATACCGACACCGGCCGGCGATATTGGTGGCGAAGTTTAGCCGCTCCACACACGCTTTGCCATATGACTCCGCCATCCAACCTCGCGGCATCTTCGCGATGCAGCTTGTTCGCCGATCTGTCACTGCCAGCTGGAAAAATATAAATTTTTCCATGCATATGTCACTGCAAGTTTGCACTTTAGAATTATTCCGAGAGATAGTTTCGAAAGTATCAGAGTGGTGGTTGTGTGCGGAGAATAAAAAAAAAATTATAACAGTTTTTAACCGAGTTTCTCGTTTTACGATAGCACAGCTACGAAGCTTTATCTTTCACGAATTCTAATCTTGGTTGTATTGCAATAAAATATTTCATTATTTCCAATACGTATTTATACAGGATATTATTACTCTTGATATGTTTTATAAAAAAATTGTTATAGTACAAAAATTGCAGCATAGCATTCGAGCATTTCGAGCACATTAAATTGTATATGTATCTTTTTGTGGGAAGCATTTCGAAGACTTAAACTTTTTTTAAATGGAATATTTTTGTGCTAAAATTCAAAAGAATATCAATTTCTGAGTAAACGTATTAACGTTTATTAGTCTTATTTAAAAAAGTACATACGCTACGTGTGTCTCTCGAAACTATGCAACTTTTGTACATGACAATTTTTCATAAAACACATAATTTAGAAATTATTCATGGTATTCAAGTCATAAATGCTTCACCCTGTATTTTTTTGCTTAAACTAGACGAAAATTGGCCGTGCCAAGAGACGTACAAAAATATTCAGTAGATTTCGCGAAATACAATGCTAGGAATCTATTTTATTGTTATACGGATCTGCCTAGCTCTGTGTAATCCGTCGAGTGAAACGATAGCACATCCTACATAACTCTTTGATTCGACAGGTTGCAAGAGTAATCGTATATGCTGCAACTGGGTCGATTCGTCATTCGAATGCATTTCTGTCGACTGTCATTTTGCTTTTCCATCAAATGTCTAACTACAGGAAACGAAATTTTCGGTAAAATGCATCGAGAATTATTATACAGATTAATAACTCAATATTATCTAATTTAGCGGCACCGACAAAATTCGTTCTCGCGCGATAGTTTACATGGAATATATCATGCTGCGGCGGAAGTATGCTAATGATTATTTTATGCGAAACGATGGCCCTCTCTATTCTGCCATACACTGTGGCCAAACTTAATTTTCCGCATAATTCCGTTCCATATTTTCTATATCGTGCAATATTTTAACGACGGTGGTGGGCCAACGATTTGCACGATAATACACGATTTTGAACAACGAATTTGTAATACAATGTGTTAAAATAAAAATGCTAACAGCGTACAGAAAATAAACTGTAATTATAAATTTGACTGTTCATTCTGTAAGTTGGTTACGTATTGGAAACGCGACGTTAAAAAAGATTAATTTCTGTATTAAAATATGCAAAATTATTGTGTTGCAGATTTTTATATGCAGTAATTTTTTTATACGAATGTTATAAATCACGAGAATTTTTCTGAAAAAATGTCAGAATCTAAAAGTACTTAATTTAATAATATTTAAATAGGAATATAATATTAAAAAAATTAATACGATATTTATTATGAGAGAATATGTTTTTGCAGGAAATTAAAAAATATTGTGTTATAATTGTAGATAAATTAATGCTATACATATATACGACTCAACGTATGTTCATCTGCATAATGCTAACTATATAATATTAAATGCGGAGCTGGAAGTTCTCTCGTTCCTCTATTTTTACCATTTTTCGCTTCCGTTGTCGTTGCACACCCGTAGCGAATTCGCTCTGTTATGCGAGATAACGAAAGCCGGCAATTTCACAATTTGATAAGACGAAATTTACGAACGCGCCGCACAATAAATACCTACCCTCTTCGCCTGGTGCAAAAACCTCGGCTATATGTTTAATCAAAACGCGCTACATGCACATCGCAATAAAAGGCGGCCCATACGGCGCGCATTGTCCGCCTCACGAACTGCAATATAATTACACGCCCGAAAGCTATATCTCGACCCGCGATTAACTTTCGCAATTAGAGGAAATGACGAAAATTCCGCAAAGTTTCACCGACGTCTGTTGGCCATAATTTTAAGAATATTCGTGGGTTCGTCGCCTTGCCTCGCCAGGCGGAAAAATCGCATCAAAGCTGCGCTCGGCGCTCGCGGCATTCTTGCAACGCCGCATGCCGTCGAAGGTCATGGACGATCAGGGTAATAAAGGTTGAAAAGACGCAACGTTCTTAAATTTTACTGACGGAAATCGATATTCGTACGACCGCGGTTTTCATTCATCCAATTCGTGGCGATAATTACATCTATTAATCCTGTCATAAGTTAAACCGGTCATAAGTGGTGTTGTATAGAAAAGAATGTAAGGGTAGAAACGTAACTCACAATCAGTAGGGATATAGTACGAAGCAATTGTATCGGTTCAATTCAGTTTATTTCATACATTTTCAGTTGTTTCCATTATTTAACTCTTAATTAGTGATGAAAAAGAAACTAATATAATTGGTGTTGAGAGATCTCAAAACAATCCCTTACTTTTTTATACTTTAATCTCTTTTTAAATGATTTTTAACATAATATTAATTACTTGCATGGATTATTTATTTAGGATATTTAGAAACGTGAAAAATTGAAGGAGAAAAGTTATTGCGTTGAAATTAATACTTTTAACTGTGTATTCATTTTCCGTATAAATAAAAGTAAAAGATAAAATTCAAACTTTGCGCTCTAAAAGGCCTCATATACCTTGTTAATTCAATATTACTTAATATTATTCAGTTATCAAATCAATGGTATCATGTAACATAATTCCATTTTGTACTCGATTTGTATTTAAATTATCAAATCATTTGATCCGCTTTTAATTAAGTTTTGCGCATTGAAATATGAGATTTTCGATATATTATTTAACAACTTCCTCTCTTTCATCGGTTACGCATGGATATTGCTAGATTTATGGCAAATATATTTTAATGCGAGCAGAGGTAAAGCAATCCGAACAGACGAGAGAGGTACGACTATAATCCTGACGCAGACGTATCCGTTATAACCTGGATCAAATGAAACTGCACTAGACTAGGCTGCAGGCTGCTCAAGATCGAGACGCGGTTGACGTAGGAGACGGAGAAGAGACATGTAGATGGAAGGACGAGGTGAACAGTACGGGGTACAACCGTAGGGAAGAGCCGGACGACGTAGCTATTCAAACTATTCGAGTTGCAAGGAATTTCCTGCACCCAGCCATCCCAATATACACAGAGACAAGGGTAGGAGGAGGAGGAGGAGGAGGAGGAGGATGCACCTCCCCGTGCGCACGTATAGGCACGTACACAAATCCGCCGCTGCCATAGTTTCCCGATGTAACCGCAGTCGAACGAGCACCGCCACCCTCCGAGTCTCCCACTTCGAAACGCATTGTGGCACGTGGAATTTGTCTTCGGTCCGATGAATGGGATTACCTACCCTCGAATCGCCGTCGATTAAGCGATAGGGGCCCGCGACAAGGGAGACGGTCGCATGTGTGTATAGGTAGATACCAAAGGCACATATGTGCGCGCGAGACTGATAATTGCCGGCGGTATGTCGAGAGGGTTGTAAACTCACTGAGCGGTAATGCTCCATGAAAAATAAAGCCGTGTTAATTGCGACGTTTGTAAATCTAATGAAATGCGTATATTATTAAAATTAACGTTTATTGTTAGAAATGAAAAAAAAAACTGCAGTGTTTAGAATGATTAAAAAAGCTGATGGTATAAAAATGTGATAATACTTCCATAAAGTTCACAAAATTTCGAAGACGATACTTCGTCAAGTTAATCGGTCGCCTTAAAAGTATCAAGCCAGATCCGAACTGTTTATCACGATAGATTACGCTTGCTGCTATTTTTAACTTGCAAAAATTAATGTTTGACGCGACAGATTAAAGTTCAAAAAGTGAGTACATAAAATAAAAAGGATAAGAGAAAACGAACGATAATTTATGAAGTTGGCATAATAATGTACATTGTTGAAAACGTCAGGTTGAGAGAGAGCAATAAATTTTCCCTCGCTTCTTACGGTCGCGAGAAACCCTTGTAAGCTTCAAGCGTTATCGCGAGAGTTTACAGAAGACAGGTATCTCATTTCCGGAAAATCATGGTACAAAATTCCATATTGTAATTCTCGCAGTAGAGAAGTATCTCATCTAAGAGTATTACATTCTCTACATGCAAGACTTGTGCATTTCGCTTCCGTGTTCGATTTTCAACCTTCCGAGTCCCGAATATTCGATTACGTAAAATCGTAAAATTCATAGATTACTAAATCTACGATTTTATGGAAGAGGATCTCTTAATCTTTAGGAACCTGGCTCCATCGCATGGAGCCCCGGATTTCAAAAATATTGGAACCTTTTTCAATTCCCAAATTATAACGTCTCCAGGTTCCGGAAATCCTCTGGATTTTCCGTATCCTCATGATACGAAATGACCGAATCCTGAAAAGCTCTGTTCTTATAGGTACGTCTTTTCTGTACCGTGAAATGCGAGGGATGACTGTCGCTGTTTTGTCAACACATTGTATATATAGAAAGTTCATAAAATCTCGTCTCTCGAGATCACAAACCTTTAATTATTAGTATTTGCGCAGTGCTTCTCACTTTCTTCGTAGAGTTGCACTAAATTATACCTCGAGATTAAAAATATACCTTGATTTTACATCGTTCTGTAGATCGACTTACATGCCGAGGTGAGAATATCGCTGTCGTCTAATTCCTTCGGAGCCACTTCCTGTAGGATGCTCGGGCCGTATTATACAGGTAAACTGAGAAGCCTCGTCGATATTGGTGACACGAGCACGAGTCGTAAAAGATTCTCTTGTACCGGGCGCGAGCAGAATCCCCTCGTGATCGGAATAACGAGTTCCCTGACTCTCTGCACGAGCGATCCGGTGTGCGTGAATGGGACCCGTAGGACAGAAGAGAGAGCGACTTTTCTCTCGCTGCACATCGAGCGCGAGAAAGAAACGTGCTCGCTCCCGTGCTTGCCGATCGGGAACGTACAGAGTGCGATTTCCGGACGAGGCCATGAATTTTATTATAAAGCGCGCGCGAGAGAGAGTCGGAATTACATTTCCGATGTCGGACGAGCGAAATTCGGCCCGGCAAGCGAGGATCCTCGATGGATATCCGGATTTCGCGCCGGGGATCCTCTTTTTATTCCGCTTTAATTCGCTCCGCGATCCGCTCTGGGATATCGTATGCGCCAAATGGCGCACGAGATTTATAATCGTGCTGTAATTATTGTAAAATGATAACTGCTGCCAACGTAAAATTAATACGCTCGATACACGGGGCTAAGTAAATGTATTACGCAATCTGATTTAAAAGTTATTTGCTATCTATGCTCCTTTTAAATTAATAAAAATTTTATATACACAAGTTCATATATTTCATGTTTTATATCTATAAGTTTTTTATTACGTCCATCTTTATTATTTGAGTTTTATATAAAATGGGAAGATACGACAAATTAGCATTGGTCTCATGAATTTTAAAAGAAATCTACCGATATTTCTCTGTACACACAGGTACCGGAATAAATTCTTACAATAAATGAAAGAGCCAATAAGATACCAGACCAACTTATACCGAGTCAAATATTTACGCTGTTCTTCTCGAGAAAATTTGATAAGCTAATATTAAAATTTGCTGAAACCGTTTATCGAATCATTTTCCGATGGTGCACGAGTGACATTAACAAAATTAATTGAACTGATTTTCCATCCTGCTGCAATTACGTTCGCACTCTCATTATAATTAATTACGAAAACGTATAAATATCAGTTACATTAACCGAGCGCGCATAGAAATTAATGTGTTGATCCTTTATTTAAACAAGATTAACCAGAAATTGCAACGTGTAATGGTTTTATTCTAGCATTAATCTCATCCTGTGCATTTACCAATAACAGGTAAATTGCAATTATATGTACCATATATAAAACTTTTGTATTCTAAAACGTTAGCATAAACAAAGCGCTTGCGCTTGTAAAATCGCGCCGGTTGCTTTTTCCTATTTCTCGTAAAGTGTTCGTTCGCTGGTGTCGAAAATCCATTAGTTCAACCGTTTGTAATCGAATGGTTCGAATCCCAGTCCCGTCTATGATGTACTTATTATTGTCGACGATGCTATTTGTGCTATCTGGGTTAAGCGCGTGACTGTCCTGTCAGTACAAGGCGGGTGTCTCGGTATAAAGCTGAAGCAACAATGCAAAGAGGATCCTTGAAGTGGTCTCTGGGTGACCCAGTATCGACTCTACCCCCACCTCACTGCTCCTCAAGCATTGATTCTGCATCTCGGCCGTTAGTCCTTGCTGCAGTAAATCTCGTAAGTTAAGAGCTAAGTTAATCACAAAATTTAACGTATGATTCATTGCAACTTGATATGAAAGATGTATGTATATTATATAGACTTTTATTTAATTTTATTAGAAACCAATCATTTTTCGGATAAATAACTTTCCGAGTAAATAACTTTAAGTTAACTTAATATTTCTTGAAATGCTAATTATTTATATTTTTGTATAAACATTATCATGCCACACTAAAAATACCTACTAGTTTTTTAACAATTGATGCTAAATAAGCTGCTCTTTATTTTTGCTTGGTTTTAAACTTGATCTCGATGCCAGATAAATAAAAATCAGACTTGGAATGGCCACATTAAACGCTAAATTTTCTTAGTCGAAAATACATCAGAGCAATATTTCAGTAAGCCATCATGATTATTTGCACGTTTATTACTCGAAAGTAGTGCTGTTTAATGGATACGAAGTGCAGCGGCGATACTCTCACGCCACAAAGCAGAGATGGAAAGAAACTCCAGAGATCACGCGCATTTATAAGACGAAACGCGTGACTCGACCTACGACGGCGACGTTACCGGAGTCGATAACGGGAGTGGAAGGGAAAGCCAATGGCAGAGAAAGCTCGAAACGGTGAGATGAAGAGAGGAAAGAGAGAGAAAGAAGGAGTGAGAGCGAAAGAATCTCGGCTCTCCCGTGGAAAACGACGTGCACCGGCAACGTCGTCGCTAACGGCCGTAAATGGACGGTCGTTGAGGAGGAATACGGTGAGAGAAAGAGGCAGAAAGAACAAGAGGCCACGCCAGATGGATGAAGACGGGAAGACGGGGTGAGAAAAGGAGAAAGAGGAGGAAAGAAGGTGGGGACGGCAGAGAGAAAAGAGTAAGAGAAAAAGGAGATACCTTTATTACTCGAAGAAGAGCGACCGGGAAAATAGAGAGACAGGTCGTCTTCGCCCGTGGCAACCTGCCAGGACCTCGCCAGGAGGACGGAGAGGACCAAGAGTCGTATCGGGAAGGACTTTCGGTTGCGCGAATGGAACCCGCGGTGCGCGGAAAGGAAGATACAGCATACGGTTCAAGGGGCACGCGCATCGCGCAAGTATTGCCCCGAGATCATTTTCTATGCAAAATAAAATATTGCAAATACGACGGAAACGGTCGCTCACGTGCACACGTTCACGCATACACACACCCGCATACACAATAGTGTCTTTGTTTTTTTTTTTTTTTTGACAGGGGGGAGAATGCCGTGAAGTTGGTCTTTTGCGGAGTCGGAATAGTAAAGGAAACACACACGCAGACGTTGAAACATTCGATATCGTGAATTTGATATTTCCCTGGGGCGCACCCGCGCGCAACCGCCATACGTATTCCCGCCTATTTCCGCCACTGTTTCGGAGGATTCCGGATTACCCAATCGGTCACCACCGGTAGTTTAAAATATACAGAGCGTGTCGGAAGTTGCCTTTTCTCACTTCCCCTACCTGTTCTAGGTATCTCACTCTACCTCTCGTTCCGGGAGTTTCTCGCCGAATTCAAAGTCGATTCATCTTTGCGAGAAATTCGATCGAAGTCCGTCGCTGGGCACAACTTTTTAATTTTCAACTTGGTAATTAAGCGTGGGATTAAAACTTCGTTGAAATAAAAGTCCCCCCCCCCGGGATTGATTGTGAAATAAGCTTTTGTTAGCCATTCACACTTTAAAAACTTAGTTCGCATCATTTAATGGCTCTGTAATCGGGCACCGTGTGAAATTTTCGCTAAGAGGATAGCCTCATCCTCCACCAAGTATTAAAAGGAATATGCATACAACTCGAGCTGAAATGAATTTTCCCCGAAAGATGTGCGCTGCGAGAGGAGATGCGATTCATTGTGATACCTGATCGTGTGATTAATAGCGCTTTCTAATTTATGCAAAACCGTAATCGCACATCTATGTCGTCGTGTAGAGGCGACACACGAGAGCACAAAGGGTTAAAGATCGGAACGTGCATTAATCACGATGATTAATACGTCGTTTTACACGGAAGGGCGAACACCTCAAAGTTACACATTAATAATCACACTTATTTCATCGGAGCGTAAAATTAATAGCAGGGAGATTGGAGCAGATTAGGCACGAAAATTACACGATTTCGCAACAAAAACTTTACGCAACTTTTGACATATGAATTTATCGAGGAAAACTATTTAATTCTTATTCTATATTGATTATATCGCATGTGCAACGTAAAAAATTAATTATCCTCTTAGACTATATTATATAAGCCTTATTTGTAGATAAATATGCATTACGCCTTGGAAAATTAAATAAATACAATTGAATAGTACGAAAGATGAGCGCGAAATTACAGTAGAATACGAACGCACTACACCCGACATTCCGCATTCTTGGCAGCATAAATGCAATTCATCTCAGCCGCCGGGTGTCAGTTATCGTTAGCAGCCTGCCCAGGTCGGCAATATAATCCCCCGTTCGTTTCCACAATCCATTCAAAGACATAATCGCCGGCAAGCGCAACGATCGCACGCCACTGCACGGGCATTATTTCGACAGTTTACGAACTCTGATTTCCCCCCTTCGGCATTTGAAATACCGGCATCACGTGCTATCGGCGACTTTCGGCCGCGCGCACACGTGAACGCGCCATTGATCGGATAATGACCGATTTAGACGTGAATGAGAAAACGATCGTCTGTAAAACGACGCGCGTTATTGGACCGATCGAGCGAAAACGAAGATTTTATTGTTCAATTACCTATATCGAGCGAGAGATCCACGACCCTTATTCACATGAAACACTTTCTCTTAGAAATGAAATGTATTTCTGTCATTAGTTATTAACACGTTGCCTGCACAACGAGTTTTGTACGTTTTATCGTGTGCGCCACAATAGTAGAAATAAAATATTGTGTAATATAATTGAATAAGACTGCATCCTCACATGAATATTAAACAACGTATAGCTTCCTGCATCATTTAACATTTTATATTAGATAGCGTTTATTTTTTACAAACGTTTCAAAAAATTTTGATAGCACCAATCACCGATGACCACTATGGCAATCAATGTTAATAAGATGTTTGCGTATTGTGTAGTACTAACTGATCGACGAATATTTATTAACAACAGATTTGGCGAGGAAGAAAAAGACTGTCCATCATTTTTGAGATTCAACTTTATCTCGTAAAATATAAAATTGGAACTTAAATTAAAAGGAAACAGTATTTCTTCATACGTTTCGTGAAATTGCAATGGGATACGTTGCCGATATTACCGGGAAGAAGACATTTGTACGTGAGGCGACCGAAACTCCGACCGTGTCTCGAAATTCGAATAATGATCGACGCGGCGAGCCGGGACACAACGGGACCGACGAGGCTTCGAAAACGAGATCGAGCGGAACGGAGCCGAGTATAGAGCTGAGCAGAGAACGGGCGGACGGTATGTAAAAGCGCAGAAAGGAGAGCCGGATGACTTCGTGCCGGAGCGGCGGCAGGGCGAACGGATAGGTTATTCGCAAATGGAATACGTATAGATCGCATCCGCGCGCGCGCCGGATTGGGGACGGTGATCGATGGATGGTGGGTGGATTGGCTTCACCAGGATCGACCGTTAGGAGATTGACCTCTGTCAGGGGTTTCTATTACGACGTCCTCGAGTCCTGCGGCGTACGGAAGGAACGAGGGTCGTACTCTCCCTACGAATCCGCACAGCTTTCCGCGCAAAGCTTCGCCTCCCCCGCTCGCATCCCTCTTTTCGCCGTACGGCCTTTCCCGATTTACACCCGCCGATTTTCACGCCCACTCCGTGAAACGGATTCCCGGTATATATTATGCGCGAGAAAAAAATTTGACGCTGCGAGCTAACTGAAAAGGAGATGGAGCTTGTAAAGGCGGTCTCGCGCGCGTGTTCCTTTATCCGGATTTGTGAAGCGATTTCTTACGATGCCGCTATAAATGACGCGTCGATGCTGGAATGAATGTTTGGTACTGAAAAATACAGCATGACTCAGATGATTAGCTTTATCTCCACAGATATTATTGAAATTATAAACGGTACTCTCTTTCAATGCACATTTTTCATGGGATGATCTTCTTTAATTTAATTTAATTTAATTTAAATATAAATAAATGACTTGAATAAAACTACTGGTGCCTAACAATTAGTATATTAAAAATGTATTTTTATTGAGAAAGGATCTATGTGTATATGTGCGTACTTTAGAATTAACGAAACATAATTTGTAGAGATTCTAATCTGTAATCTGCACAAAAGTTACTGTAAAAGTTTAACTGGTTTTACTTTTACTGAAATATGAGATTTAAAAGTTTCACTTAAACTTCATTTAAGTAAAATACTACATAAAATTAAAAGATTGTAATCGTAATTCCGTTGTTAATTAATATTCGACCGAATTACAAAATCCATTAATAATTTATTTCTGCCATAAATTAATTCGAGATCATTTAACGTCTGATATTAACAAGTAATCGGTCGGATTAAATTGCTGTTGCGAAATCCTCGGAGGTATACAAATCTGCTGCTTATGTACTTACAGAATGCGCTCTGCGGATCGTACATCATGGGGCTCATCTAAACGAGAGCGCCGCCACGTCTTCCGATTTGGCTCGCGGCGTGCTCTAAACTGCCGGCGGACAAAATATTTATCGTCGCGTTCGATACGTCGCATTCCCCGATATACGACTACGATATACATTTCCCATGATCAATTCGAAAGAGCCGCTTCCGGGAGATTGGATAACTCGCGTTGTTCCGAGAGTACACGAAAGCCCGTGGATCTTATCGTGCCCGGCGATGCATAGCGAATAATAGCCGGCACGGGTTTCCCGCTCGATCGCATGAACTAGAGCACACACAAAAGAGAAAGAGAACGAGAGAAAGGGCAAGAGAGAGGGACGGACGGAGAAACGAGCATTTAGACGGAACGATTGCCGAATGATGATATACCTTATTCACACACGTTTTAATTTCAAACTGCGTTGCGAATGTAATAGACCCCTCAAAAAGTTGTAATAAACAATACACAAGAAAAATATATCATTCATATAATTTATAAATGTGGAAAAATTCGTCTATTTCTTATAACTCAGTCTTTTATTTTGTGCTTACAATTAATGTATAATATCGCGTATCGCGATATTAAATTTTCTTCTAGCTATTAATAGCACGTATTAAAATCTCATTATCGCGCTATGCATACATATAGAAAGCGCTGATAGATTATCGATGTATGCACACGCCGGGAAGGCCACTTCTCACCGCCTCGTTATATCTGCGGCCGCCATCGGTGTGGTCCCGATAACTCTTTTACGTGACGAAACCCCGGACGGAAGTCACACCGGGGTAATTACCGGGGACGACTGGGGAGCAAAATATCGCGATGTAATCCAAAAGTAAAATGAGTTTTCAAGGCGATTTGACGAGATTAATCGATCCGGTTTGCTTAATAATTATTGCAGCCCCCTCCCCTCCCGACGTGCCATTTGCGGGTGCGACACTTTGCCGCATCTGTTTCGACGGCGCGACTTAACCCAAATTGCTTTCCTGAAATCGATTACAGCCGGTGTATAACAGAGCCGCGGCGCTGAATTTCTATTACCGGATACGATTCCGAATCGAGAGAAAGCGAGAGAGAGAGAGAGAGAGAGAGAGAGAGAGAGAGAGAGAGAGAGAGAGAGAGAAAGAGAGAGAAACTGCTATACTGCTGTATTGTGTTGCTCGTGTCGAAAATCTACACGAATAATTTTGACGAACCCACGACCGTTTATCGTTGATAAATGTCCAACGAGATTGGGATCTTAATTAACACTATACTATTACGGTATTATTGCGGCTGTTAAATTCAATAACGTTACGCTATCGATTAGTTGTACTGAAATATGACAAACAAAAATTATCATTATCCTCGTGACACACACATACTTCCTTTTTAGAGATACGAAACATTTTTTTACGTTTTGTATTTTAATTTACATAATGATTTTATTTGACCGTCGCTAATTGAGCTAATAACGCATTGTTGTCGATACAATGGGTCAGCTGACATTACATTACATTATGTATTATATTTTACTTATAACAGTGCCTTCAGGCCAAAGCAAACAAAAAACATTTTTCTTCTAAACAAGAAACATTTTCCCTTTAATGATATAGAAAAAGAATAATATGGCTAAAAAAATTCCAAATAATATTTTGACTAACTAAAAAGAAAACGTTCTCTTAAAAAAAAAACTGTTTCTTCTTGACGCATGGAAAAAATTGTTAATCGTTAAAAATAAATTCCAGACGATCTTATGACGTCTGTCTCTGAATCTCCATTTAAGTAAGACGTAACGCATGCGACGTCGATTGAAATCCAGCAGGAAGCGTTAATGCTACGAGACGAACGGATGACACTAAGAGAATCCCGGGTTCCGATAACGTTCCAGTATTTTCAACGCTCGTCTCTCACAGTTTCTCGTCGGGGCGTGATTCCTCGCACCCTGCGCCGATCCGGTCGCAAAATCGCACGAGAGAAATCGCGGAATGGAACGGCACGGGCTCATTCGGGCGCGTCGTTCGCTCGTCGATGGCGCTGCGGCTGAAGGTATACCCCGTAAGAGACGCTCGAGGGATGGAATGAGTTTTCCGGACGATTTAGTCAGGTATTTATTTGGCCACCTCCGCGCGTCTCTCCCGCGCTCTCACCCTCACCTCTTACCCGACATCTTCGCGGTTCTCGCTCCCGAGACTATCTTCCGGGAAATGCCTGACATAATGTAGCGTCGTCGGAGCTATGCGCTCCTTCCCTTCTCTCTTGTCCTCCTTCTCTCCACACACTCATCCTTCTGCCGTTCTCCCGGTTCTCCCGGTTCTCCCGATTCTCCCGGTTCTCCCTCGTTTTCCACCTCTCTGTTTTTCTCTTCACCGTAACGTCAATACCTATTCTCTCCTCATCTCTTCCCTCCCATCGATCTCTATACAGATCTTTGAGACGGAGAGATGTACAAGTTATTTTTAAAGGAAATATTAGTTATTTCGCTGCCTCATTCTATTTCTTCGAATATATTCTTGCGAAAACGTAACACGAATCGCTAATGCCATTGTACTCGAAAGCAAGCAGGAAATGTGATACGTAGTGCAAATATAGGTATCGATCCATGTATTTTCAAGCTAGTGGAAAATATCGATTGTCCTTTCTAAGTTGTTAACATCTTTTTCTTTATTATTTCATTGTATCTTTATTGTAGAGAGCTACTTTATTCTAATTAATTTATTAATTCTCGCTATTAATTATTCATATAATGTCTTTTACATTCTTAGAGTTTTCTTCCCAAAACTTAACAAATTTTTATTTATTATCTTTTTCGTAGTATCCATTATCTCTTTTTATTGTTCGCATTCCTATCTTTTTGCACGTTCCTCTATTATTTGCAGGATCTCTAATAGGACATAGAAAAAGAACAAAAGCTCGATAGTTAGCGAGGGTTTACAGTTTACAAAACCTTAAATAAGGGATGGGAATAAGGGAGCGAGAGAGAGGGAGGGGGAGTAACCTGCAAATTGCCACGCGCCGCATCATCCCCTGGGATCGTGTAGCTCCCGCCGAAGAAGCGGCATCGTATCGCATCGCGTTCATCGGTGTGAATTTCTATCAGTCGCGATAGTGGTACGAGACCATCTTATCGCGCAATAAGGAATCGCGCCACGAAACTTGATCACGGTCGATCGTATTGAAAATATCTCTGCGGCAAGACGCTAATGTCGTAAGTTATTGCAACAACCTACTTTGGATATTCCCTCGATACGACTTTGACGTTCCTCTTTCGTCTTCTTCCTTTCAAGTTTATGTAAAATTACATTTTATTATCAAATTGCTAAAATTTCTTGTAAAATAAAAAGTGAAACTTCTTTGTGCTCTCTAATTTTTTTTTATAAAATAAGAATTCTATTTTCTTGTAAAATAAGAAATAAAATTTCTTTGTAGATTAAAATTAAATTTTTATGTGCTAGTAATCTCGAATCTGGGAATGATTGCGAAAATTATTTAAAGTTAGTACGATCGATTCAACGATTCGTAGCTTTTCCTACGTTCCGAGTAGAAGTCACCGCTGTTTTGCTGTGAAATCCGAAGCTTGTCAAATATCGAGTCACAGGTCAATGTACAGAAGCTGTAAAACGTTAACTGACGAATACTTACCTACTCCGGTGACGCGTTTCACCTGCGAAGAGTGGTTCCCGTAATATCGCGTGACAAAAAAAATCACGGGTGCACTTTAGACGGCGATTATAAATTCGACACGAATGTGAGACACCGCGACGAGGAAAAAATGGAGGCAAATACAAAGCGGAAAACGCATCGCAATTTTTTACGTTGTAAGAGAGAGAGAGAGAGAGAGAGAGAGAGAGAGAGAGAGAGAGAGAGAGAGAGAGAGAGAGAGAGAGAGAGAGAGACCGATATCCGCGATTCGAAACGCGAAAAACTGCGAGAAAAACGGAAAACTATCTTTCGAATGAATACATTCTAAAAGAGAAGTAATTTCGTTCCTTAAATTAACACAGCTTTATCTAACGAGTCCGACTGTTTAAAGCTTTTAACGAGCGAACGAGCGTCGTTCCACTTCTATCGCGGTCCGCTTAATCGATACGAATTTTTATTTATCGGGGGATTAACGAGTCTCATTCGAGCTCGTGCGAATCGAAATGCGCGCCCTAGCCGGGAAATGGAAATAATCGCGGGTCAGAAGTTTATGAGATCACACGGCTCGGGAGAGGTTTTCACCACGTTGCAAAAAATTTCCATTTGTGATAATACCCCAGTTTCGCGCGATGGCGCATAACCGATTTTCTCACCGCTCGTCGTAATGTAAAGAGATAGGGACGTAAAATCTCATAATAACCGTTACACCGTCCGCGTGTTATGAAACAAGGATCTCTATCTCTCCCTTTTTCTGCCCTACTTCTGGTTCTTTCTTAATTTCCTGACTGACACATTTCCTTCTCTGTCGTTGTCATTAAATCGTGATATCTTAAACGCTAATTGGCCAGCAGTAGTGAAGCAGGTCTTGCTTTCTTCTCTCAGGAATTTCCGTAGTAATGTCGCATTTTGCATCTTGCAGCTTTGCCGTGTAGGATAATACACCAGAAAATATCCCATCTTATATACGAGTACTTTTATCTTGGAAACGATGCGCCAACATGTTTTTTAATCCTGCGTGTTTGCGAAAACCAAAACGAATATGATACTTTTTTCGAATTTTTCCCTAGAGAAATTTTACGATAAGACTCGTTATTTGATAAAAGGAGATAAAAATAAAAATATGAATGAAGAAAAATCGATTTTAAAATAGATGTTCGGAATATTCTATATTATAGACGACAATAGCAAGTCTGAACGACAATAGGGAAAGACAATAAGGAGAAACAGTATACATAGGAGATACGTCACGTAATGTCATCGTTAAATCTAATGCAATAACCATATATTCGATCAACACACCGCATTTTATCCTGCCATTCGCGTACTTCTACATCGACTTGCGATAGAAACTAGATGTAATCGATAGGACATCTTCCCTTCTCTCGTTCTCCTACTTCGTTTCTGCTGCAACACATCCTCACAACCGGTTCTCACTCTGTCGCACCCTCACCCTCTTCTATTGCACTTCCACTACCCTAAAGCTTCATAAAGCCGACACTATATGCGAACCGGACGAAACCGGGGACGGAGATTAATCATCGGTCGATTTTAATATCGTGCTCGTACAAGGTATCTATATTTACGGGGCACCGTGAAGAGAGAGAAAGAGAGAGAGAGAGAAGGGAGGAAAGGGAGAAGAAACACCTGCCGCGTAATTTATTAATTCATTTCTGCGCGCTTGAGGGTGTCCAATAATTCTAATTTGACCGCGCGGTCGTTAAGCGCTTTCCGATTCGGCCCGCGCGCTCCACGAGAAGGAGGGCAGAAAATTGAATCGGCGTCGTCTTAGTAAGTCGATGAGGCTTAAAGGGGTCGGGCGAGTATTAAGTGACTCGACCGTAGGGATGGGAGGACGAAAGAGCCGAAAGAACGCAAGCTATACCCATTCCGCTTCCGAATCCATTTACGTGACGTCGCGCGTCGCCATTTCTTCGCGAGTCCCAGGACGAGCTTCATTAACGTCGCGCGCACGTTGTCATAAGTGCGCAGGTGTGTATATGCATGCTTAGGTGTATGCGTGCGTATGTGTATGTGCGTCCGGATGAGTGTGTATACGTGCGTCAACAAGAATACACTCGCCTCCCTAATGGCTTCGTCGGCCCGCGAACGTTTACATTTGTCATACGCGACACGTGGAGAACACGCCACGACGCGTCGTTTTTTCGGAGATTATCAGGACGAGGCATTTCGGTGACGTTTTCTGCCTTTTAGAAAGAGGATCGTTTTCCTTTTTCCGTTTCTTTTTTTGCGTAAAGCGCAGCTATTCGCCCCGTGAAACTTGCTTGTGTAAGCATAATGTGTGCTGGGTTTTTGGGCGTCACTCACATAAAAGCGAGCAAATGTCAGTGTCGGGTCTTATAATTACCCACCTCACTATTTTTGATGGGAATATAACAATAATTTGCGATTTAAACTCTGTCTGTGCTAAAAATGCACGGACATTCACAAAAAAATAGCGTCTAAAGTGTACAGTGCAAGAGAACGGATACGCAAATCACGTGTTTCGCGCAAAAGTTAAACTTCATGACAGAAAATGCTGTATTCTTTCGTGCGCCTGAAACAAGCTTCATTAGCATATCATGCTCATCAGTATAAATTGTTCTACGTAACTTTCTGCAAATATTCCGTTACGTTATACATGTCCGCATTCTGTTATACGACGTCTTTATTTCTCGCGGATTTCAAGGAAATAATTTTTGATATTTTGTACCACATGCGAATATATCCCCGTCCATCGTTGAAATCAACTACGTCACAATAGAATGATCGATCTCTCAATCGTCGAATATATCTCGCGAATCCTACATTCGCACCGTCTCGCGGGGCGTTCATTATCGAGATTAAATTTCGATTTTCTTGTTTCACTCCGGCATGTAATGAATTAACTTTATTACAAGAAATTTTTGTTTCGCAAATTTTATAAAAAGGATGAAGAATCAAGGATTAAAGTCAGATAAAAAATAGTACGAGTTGATAAAGGTAGAAAGTAAATATAAATGGCATATGAAATTTTTGATTCTATAGAAAGATGTATTTAATACGTTTGCTACCACGTGTCATATATGTATCACTCACCGCAGTAGCAAACATGTTAATATATATACTTTTTTTTCGTAAATTCAAGAATTATTATATCAGACGTAATAAATGATAAATGATAATATATAAATATATTTTCCTCATTTTAATAAAATCATTTCAAAATTTCTGTGCCATCTGATGTTCTCCCCCGCGTCTCAGTTAGGCTGTCACGTTAAAATTCAGGATTCGCGGAGAAGATTATCCGCGTGAATTCAATTGCAGGAACATGTAAGCGGAGAGGAGCGACTTACTTGGGCGCCCTTGATTCAGACGAGGCGGAAAATCGGGGAGTGTCGCGTCAGAAAAATAACTCCTAAACGAGGCGAATTCGACGAATACAGACGTGAATTTTCAGAATGGTGCAATCGGCGTGAATAGAGATTAATTGATGCCCTCCCCCTTGCTCTCGTCCCGGCCGTCGTTCGTGCCTTCCCGTCGGGAGATTTTACAAATTTTCATTACACACAAGCCAGCCCGTGCGGGCAGCGAACGAATAGAGGCCGAAAGCTCCGCGAGCGAAAAAGCATCGAGGACGCGCAATCTCGATTACTCGCGCCCGAGGACGGGCACAGCTTTACGGACAAACTCATTCCGGCATAACAAATTATTCGGGGAAACGGCGGGAATTGTGCAGAAGCGACTAACAAGAAAGTAATTTGGTGTCACTCGTTTTATGCGACGCGGCGACGTCGCGAATTCTGCGGAGATTTCCGCGCGAACGCGGCGCGAAATTTACTCGCGGATAACGCGGATTGATAAAGGAAATATATGCTTTTAAATATACATATATCTGTATATGAGCTATAACGCTTAAATATTTAAATTCAGGTAATTTACTTGCGATAATTGGAAACTCTATTTCGATAATTTGTATTCATTAAACTCTGTCACATCGCGTTTCGATAATTTGACATAATTTTGTTGATTATACTGTCTCTGATTGCGAATAAATATTATAGCAGACTTCAAGTAAATGTAACGCATATTTTCGTGTGAATTTCTTTACTTATTACAAATTACGTTTACAAATTACTTTAGTATATTTAATATCATACTAATTAAAAAATTACGGATTAAGAAATGTTTGGATATTTTAAAAAACATTTTATAAACAATGAAAAGTTTTTGAAAAAAATTATTTAGTCTTGTCTGGGATAACAACGGTATTAAATATTTTAATGGAAGATGATGCCATATTTATAAGTGTCTATACAAAGTTTATAAAGTTGATAGTTGCCATCTTCCAGAGATGCCATCGCGAGCAACTTATTAAATCAAAACTGCTCGTAATATAATTTAAAAGTATGACGTAAATATTATTTTAAGCGAAAAGAATAGTATTTAACAACTCGCTGCTCGTTAAACGAGGGTGCTAAAAATTACGCGAAGCAAAATTAACGAAGCCAACTCGACGATGCAATCTAGAGTGTAGCCTTTGGTACCCGGGTTCCGGAGACGAACCGAAACATCGAGTTCATCGATACCCATGAATATTGATCATCGGTCGTCGATTAGAACGCCTCCTCGCCCGAGGCGAGGGATCGTCTATGCGATCCAACGAAGAAAAAGTTCGACGAGGCGTAACGAGCGATGGCGCGCTTCTTATAAATCTTTTTACAGCGCGTCCAGCAGGTTCGCGTTAATTGAAAGAAAGCGACGGCGAAAATAACGGATTATTGAGCGTGTCGCGTGCATAATTTCGCGAAATGCATCTAGAACGAAAGGACGCCAAGAGGCAATTGAAATATTATTCGAGATAAGCGGAAGCGTTTCCTCCGGCGCGACTTTGAAGTATAAATAGACTTAGCCGCGTAAAACGTTATCGTTTAGCTTTATTCATCTCGAAAGCGACACTTGTACATCGTCGTTGTGGTAATCTCCTTCCTTTCTTTGCAGGAAGAAACGGGATTTAGTCGTGTAAGGGTTCAATTATGTCCTTTCACGAAGTCAAGAAAGAATTCTTTAATGTAAAAGCGCGATCGTAATTGCGGGCTTTCTTTGCGTATCGTCTTCCATGATTTTAGCTTGAGTCCACAAATTAATCTTGAAAAGATTGCGTTTAAAAGATATTTTACTTCTGTTATATAAAATTATCACAACATTTGTACAAGACATTTTATTCCAGTATCATCTCTCTATATTGCGTTATTTTTCACGTTGTTTATTTACAACGATAATTAAAAAGGTAATCAAGAAAAGACAACACAGTTCGCATCATGCGCCGCTTGCCTTATAAAACGCACTCAATAACTGCCATCGACCCGATATTTTTATCAGTCCGTAAAATTGTCTCATTGTAAAACACGTATGTTACTGCGAAAAGTTGCAATCTCTTGAATAATTGCACCAATAAATAGCTCCTACTTTTACACTATGTAAAGCACGATTTAAAATATTAGAATATGTACTAACAAATTACTTCTACGTGCGCACGTGTCGCGTTGAAATTTTTCCTCTATCTCTCTCCTTTTCACTTATAGATACCTACGCATTTTTTCTCGCTTATGCTGCTGTGCGCATTCCGTATGCCAAATCCATACTTATTCAACTCACGAGAACTGTTAATGAAAAATGAGCGTTTTGGAATTATTGAATAATCTCGAAGCGCTCCACCGATAACTTCCGCATTTAAGGCCATAATAAAAAGACAAAAGTGCACTAGGCAAATGGCGCCATTGCGATCCTCCGTGCGCGGATACGTCGTTGTCGTTCCACCACCTTCTCCGCGAGAACGACCAACGGCTCTTAGATTCATGAAGTGCTCGAAATACACTTTGCAGTTCTTACACGTGGAAATATATGTACGTATGTACACGTGAGTGTGCGACCGACGATATAAGGCCGGGCGATAAGGCCGTTTCACTGCAGCACTATCGCCGCGGTCGTAACCATTTTCGTAGGCTAGCACACGACGACCTGTGTAAGTGATCTTCACGTACGATTGCTTCGCCGGCGAAGTAGGCGATAATAACGAGTACCCTATATAAACGGTAATTTTAACTAATTGCATTATCGTTGACCCACAAGTCCAAACTTTAAGATTTAACAAAATATATTCAAGAATTTTATTTTTTGACTATATTATTTGATTTTTTTTTGGAAACAGCGATACAGTAGAATGTATTAATGTACAACTAGAAAATCTTTATAATTTACAATCTCTGCACGTACTATTATTTCATATATTATTATTTCGGTATCATTTTTTCCACATCCCTTCCTTCGGAAGCAACAATTTATATTAAAATGTTATTTGACGTAATAGCTATTTCATTAAATATTCCATCAAACAAATAATACTCTTTATTAATTTTCAATTTTACCCCCGGAAAATAAAACCCTCAAACAAGGTCTGAACACGTCGATACATTGATATTTACACGCTGATAGGAAACAATCGATAACGAGCGCGAAAATTGTTTCTGCCGACTGATACATGCATATATGAGATGGTGTGTACGCGCGGCCCAAGTAATTAATTCATGGACGTGAGATAAAAATGGTTTATTAAATGCCACCCCGAATGATTTGTCGTTGGCATTCGGCCCGAGGACTTCGGTTGATGCGGTTAACGCGATGAACTGACCGAAATGTTGCAAATCCCGTATTAAATTGCACGGCATGGCAGGAAAATAGGTAAATTGAAAGAGAAACGGCTTATTTTATTTTAACCGCGGGTCGAATTGCGTTAGGTATAACAATACCTATCTCGCAGATTTTTTAACACGGCTTGCCCTGGTAACCTAATACGGATTGCATTCCTACAATACACTAATTAAGTTACACAGCGTACTAAAAAAAAAAAAAAAAACAATTTTACCAATTTTTGCTATTTCCATAACTAGTTCTCTTTTTTCAGCGTAAATTGGATTATAATTCACACGAATTTAAACCGAGATCCTATCAAGTTCCGCGAATTTTCATCATTGCATTATCTAATATTTAATAATAAAGCACATTTAATTATCACGGTTTTACTATAGTTTAATAATTTCATTATTTAATCTAATAATTTATTAAATGATAATACAATTTATAACCATAATTAAATAAACGCACGCACATATAAATGAAATTTTTATTATACATTATATATAATTTCCGCGTTCTGTTACACTAGTAAACTAGTATATAACCTCGACTATTATTTCTTTGCTGCAGAAGAGCAATCCTGACGAACCCTGACCTGCTGGCGAGCACACCATGGTACCGGTTGTTCGAGAATGACTTCTGGGGAACACCGCTGACGGAACGTGGCTCGCACGGAAGCTATCGACCGCTCTGTGTGGCCACCTTTCGTCTGAATCATTTTCTGGGTGGCCTCGAACCCTGGGGCTACCATCTGGTGAACGTAGCATTACACGCCGCCTGCACCGTTCTCGTGGTCAAGGTCGCCAGAAAGGTGAGTAATCGCTTCCGCTCTAAGGCCGAGTACTCACTAGGACCGTGCAACGTGCAACGCAACGGTTGCTACAATTTTTTCACAATAGGTTTGTTCCGAAATAAGACGTACTCACTAGTTGCAGCAACCGTTGCGTTGCACGTTGCACGGTCCTAGTGAGTACCCGGCATAAGATATCGTCTTGCGAAGCAAAATAAATGAATTACGCGATAATAAGTTGCGACAAAATTAAAAAATTTTGACCGCATTAAACAAGAAAATGATTGTGTCGTGACAAATAGCATACGGATTTTATGCCAAGGCGATAGAAAGGAGCTAACGGTGACACCTGTAGAGCGCATATCGCACGGGAGTTTTGATAATATCCTATGATGCAGTGGCTGTCAAAAATAAAATCTTAAAAGTCCGTCCGAAATATTATCGTTAACGCCCGTGCTGTGTATTCCTCTTTCGGTATAAAAATCAGCGTATCATGAAGGATTAATGTAAAGTCTGGAATCTATATTTGGAATTCATCAATATCCAATAAAAAAAGCTAATTATTAACAAATTTTATCTCCTGCTGCTTGTGTTTGTATTTCGTGTAAATTGTTTACCATCAAAGTAAGCGATACCGACAATTAATCAAGATTTAGGCATCTGCTAGGTATTGGTAGACTTAAAATTCTCCTTCCATCAATTACACCACGGTCTCTACTACACGACGTTAATTTTCATGGTTTTGTTGGGAGAAAATTAGAAGCTCAATTCGCTTCGTAGTAAAAGTCACGTTATGAATCCATCTAATTATTAAGTAATCCTAGATTCGTTTTATATCCGAAATAAAGCCACGGAAGATCCTTCTTATTTTATTTATGCCGGAGCACATCTCTCCAGAGAATTGTCGGCAGGAGGATTCAAATAACAAGGGAGAGCCCGTTTAACTTTGCCATAAGCCTGCTGCGCAGTTTTAATTTTACGACGTCACTTCGTTTTAGTTAGCTTTGGATTCCTCTTATTCCGGAAGGGACGATGGGGCCGGTCGTGAAAGGGAATTGTAATGGCGATTCGGCGTAACACGCGAACATCTCAAATAGGACTTCCGGATACGTCGGAGGATCAAAAGAGCCGCGACGAGGTCCTATCATCCTAATGAGACTTTAATTTTACATCACCTCTTTCGGTCACTGTGTTTAACTTTGCGAGCATTTAACTTCGGCATGTTTTAATGACGCTTTGAAGAGCCACGTAAAGTACAATTTAATTATACGTGCAATAAATTACGTCAAGTTCAATTATAACAGTTACACTAATTTAAATCAAAGTTAATTATATGTATGCTAATTCAAATAAGACTCAGCTGTACACACACACACATGCGCTCTCTAAAGTACATTACAAACTTAATCATACTTTAATTGAATTATATAAAAAATATGTTGGTCAACTTGGTATGTATATACATACGTAACTCTGATAAAGTTTTGAACGAATTAGGAAATGTACCAAAAGTTTCAGTAAACAGTCTTCGAATAAGTTTGAAAACGAATTAAACGAATAGAGCGAAATCATTGGCGCCAGAGAAACGTAATGCGGAGAATGAACAGATTCTACCAATATTCTTCAATATTCGTATAACACTTTGTATGTACACGCGGTCGCTTTTCCGCGAGCTGCTGTTTCCGAGAATAATCCGTTTATGGAGATATATTCGCTTGAACTGTGTTATGTGTGATATTAAACTGATATTGCGTGCGGACTAATTTTCTGCGTAACTGAAATATTCGGTAATAACATGTGCTACAATACTTAAGGATACTCAAATTGGCAATTTTCACGTGATCCGCGTATAAATGTGAAACAACAGAGAAACATGATGCAGAAAATGAGCAGATTCCACCGGAATTAGGCTTATTCTCCGACATTCGTAACTTATGAACGACATGATTGGTTTTCCGCGAGTTGCCGTTCACGAAATAACTTATTAATGCAAATGTATTTTTAATGTTCGTACTGTTTACTCGCTCGAACTGCATTACACGTGACACTAAGCTGACATTGCGTGGTCTAATTTTTCGCGTAGTTAAAATATTTGGTAGTAATATTTGCCGCAATATATTTAGGAATTTTCACATCGACAGACAATTTTCATGTCAATAGTTCGCATGTACCTAGATACGAAGCAGCAGCAAAGCGTAACGCAGAGATTTGGCAGATTCCATCAAGATTAAGCTTATTTTTCGACATTCGTAAACGATGCGGTTTATTTCTTGTGAACTGCCGTTCGTAAAAATAACGTGTTTATTGAGTCGTATCGTCCGTACTGTTTACTTGTTCGAACTGCGCCACGTATAGTACTAGCAAGCTGATATCGCGTGGTTTAATTTTCTGCGTAGCCGAGACGTTTAATATGATAATATTTATCCCGAAACTGTAAGGATACTCACATTGGTAGGCAATATTGTAGGTAGTATTTTCACGTGCAAGTGCGAAACGGCCAAAACGCTACTCATATTTTATTTAAGGTGCATATTTGCCGGAAAACATTTCACGAATTGTGTTGGCGAATTGTTCGCAAACCTTACTCGATCTGTTAATAATGCGTGTAAAAAATTCACGATTAATTCTCTCATTTGCAAAAATTGAACATGATGTCTATGCTAGTGTTGACTTTGGCTTTCCTTTTGATCTTGCCACTCCTACAGCGAACTTGTAACAAACTGCTCGCAAACAGCAACCGAACAAATGAAAAATAACAACCGATTGTGAAGTGCTTATTAACATTTGCAAATTGTTAATAAACAGTTCGCGATCGGTTGTTATTTTTCATTTGTTCGGTTGCTGTTTGCGAGTAGTTTGTTATAAGTTTGTTCTAGGAACGATAAGATCACAAAAGGAAAACAGTAAACCTAAAGTTTACTGTGTGGACGGGTTTGTGGCGGTCAGTGGCAAACATAATATTAGTCAGTATATACTAACGAGTCATTTTAACGAATTTACGAATTTCTATATTTGATAACGGATTTTGTTGTTTTTTTTTATAAAATAAGAAAGAAAAAATTGAGATAAAGTCATCGAAAGAAGAGATCGTGGAATGTTAAATTGACAGATATATAGTAATAAATCCAAAAATACAAAAATACAAAATTAGATTATAAATATAAAAATGCAAAAAACTATTTTAATTCTCCATCTTCTTTAAATCAACAAATCGACAAACAATTCTGAGCCATTGTATCTTTTTGTATTTAAAAATTTTTTCTGTCAGGAGCAAATTTACATTTTTTCTTTTGCATCAGCAAATGCATTTATAATACGTTAATACGTATATTTTATACATAACTTTATTCACCTATATAAAATTATATAAATACAAATATTTATATTTATATTCACATGTTTATTTATTTACGTTTATATCGCTTTAATACATTTACGTAACGCTCGCTTTATTTATTTATGTGTATTTATACGTTAATAAAATTTTATATGATTTCATATATAAATAAACAAAGTTAAGTAAAACATGAATTAATATATTATTACTCGTGAAATATTCTAAATGTTGAAAATATAAGAATATTGAGAATATCTAAATTCCTCCTACTTTCGTTCATACATTTTTTTATAATTCTTTAAACAATTGACAAGTTTTCTAATCGATAAATCTCATTACTTAAAAGAAATGTTTACTGTATAATATTTTGTTCTATTTCCTTTTGTTCGTAAATAACAAAATGAAAACGAAAAATAGGTCAATTTTCAGAAGTTGATTTCGTATATCGCGCGTGTGATGGAATATTGCGAGCATCGCGCTGACTATTTTTTGCAACTGAGGTATTTGACGATGATATCGACGTAATGTGATGATATTCGGGTTGACAAGCAATATTTTTACGTCAAGAATTCGCATGTAAAATTGCCGGAGCAATTTTCAAATTTGTCTCACGCGAAATTCATTGCGCGCGTGACGAGTTTCGTGACTATTGTCATATTTCATATTGACGTCAAAAGTGAGCGCAGAAAGCGTTTTTATCATTACATTATTAGATTGGACTCTCGAGTAAAGTAATAACAGTTGATAATAACGATTATATTACGTCACTTGCCTGCAGCGAAATATATCCCTCAGTCGAGAACGAACGTTACACGTGGATGAGCGCGGAGAGTGATCGGGGTGTGAGGGTACTTACAATTAGCACATTTCTTGGAATCGTGAAAATAAGCAGTAATATCCAAGTTGCATACCGTTTTATAAGTTCATTAGCAACTCAAATCGTTTTAGCGCGTTATTATGAGCGTGAGGAAGTGGCAAGTACGAGGAGCCGCTTTAATTTAATACACACAGCACTTTCTCGTATAATGAAACTGTCGCGCTAATTAACTGCGTCTAAGTGTATTAATGAAAGTACTTCTCGTACTTCGAGAGCAGCGTTTTGAGTTATGCATGCTGTTAATATTTCCAGTAAGGCGTCTCGCCGCGTCGCGGTGTTTCCACGTTCTCGATTCCGATCTATTTTCCTTCCGTACCATTTCGTCGCCACCTTCGATTTTCTGCTGGCGCGTTGAAAAAATACGACATTTATACAATTTCCCTGCTCGGAATTCCGTCCGTCTCGCCGTTACCCTTTATCCCCTTATTGCAAATGTGCATCGGATCGTATAATTTTCGAATAACCCTCGTCAATGACTGCTGCCGACGATTACCAAGCGTCGTGCATAAAACTGCAAATTGTGTATTCCTCTGCATCTTTACATATGATATTCCTTTTCATATTTTGACCAAAATATTTCTCCATATGTTTCAATTATTTCTTTTTATTGTGAATAAACATGATTGTCTTTAATCGTTTTACTTTCTCGTTAATGTCTCGGTATTAATTCGACGTCTCTCAATACATATTAAATTATTATAACAAAATAAATTGTAGCTAATTAGAATGTTCTTCATTAAAATCTTGACATAAAATAAATCCGCGTGTCATAAAATTATAAATTCCAATTTCTAATGTCTCGGACAAATTGCTATTATTATTGTTGACCATTTGCCTGATATATAATTAAATCGATCTGATCAAGCACAATTCTCGCGGCGGAGTGGAGTCAATTAACGTTGGAGCTAATCTGCCCCACTCCCGTCAGTCGAAGGGATCACCTCGCAAGACATTTACATGTGTACCTTACGAGATATCCGCAATTACACTCCGCAGGTTCTACCAGGAAGGAGCAATCTCGCGCACGCAATCACGGGTTTCCTGTTTGCGGTCCATCCCATTCACAGTGAAACTGTGGCCGGTATAGTCGGACGTGCCGACCTTCTTGCCTGTTTCCTGACCTTGACATCTTTCCTGACGTACTCAGCCCATTGTAATCGCACGAGATCGCCGTTTCCTCTGCTGCTGGCCCTGGTGTCGTCAACGTTGGCCACCCTCGCCAAGGAAACGGGCATATCGTCCCTGGCTCTCTGCCTTCTGTGGGAACTCTGTCGAGGCGAGCCAAGTCGAAAGGTAAGTGGCACGATATTATCTAGTTCAGCAGTATCGAGTATTTCCATTGTGAAGAGCTCGGTTTGCGACAGCTGAATCAGACACTCAGAGCGAGAGATGAAGTAATTTAAGATTTCACATTATAAATGTGAAATTGTCGTTATAAAAAATTACGAATCTTGCTCACTCTTGCTCTGAATTCTTTCAATAATGTTTAATGGATTCGCTCTGACAATGAGTTACGTACAACCGCAAGATTATCGTATTAATTGTATAAGAATGGCAGATTAAAACAAATACCAGGAAAGTTTTATACACCATTACTTTGCTCGTCACAATGATAATCATACAATATGAACACTTGGGGTACATGATACCTATATACAAGATATTAAGTTTAACTAAGCGCATTTAAAAGTGCCAGCAAAGTACAGATAAAGGTATCTCAAACTATACAAGACTGCTTGGAACTTGATGGTCTTCGATAGAACTACCATCAGGATAGAACGGGATTTCGCGAATCGATATCAGTTTGCGGACGCGCCGCACGATTTCCGCGCGAGAACGCCGCCGCGCCGCGCCGCGCCGCGCCGCGTCGTCGTTTATTCGCGCGTCTCATTTCGTGGAGCGTGAAAGTTTCGACAGGGAAACAAGGCGGAAGACAGGCATACCGCGTGCGCACATACGGGCTCGGGGAAGCGTGTAACTGATAACGCAGTGCCGTTGCAATGCGCCGCATCTTGCCTGCATTCTGGCGAAGACAGCGAACTGATGCGCGCACACACACGGTAAGCCGCCCATCTCCAGCCTCCGCGTTTAGGTGCCATGCCTACTGTCGTCACTCACACCCTGCAACCCTCTTCCCTCCTCGCAATCCCCAAAACCCCCATTCGCCGCCATCTCCTTTCGCGCACGGTGCATCCGGATGCGCTGGATGCACCGGACGCCTCGCGTGATGCATGACGTGCGCCCGTTTCTCTCCCCCTATCTACGCCGCGGTTGGAGGGGTGCCAAGAGGATCGTTCGCATTTTCCGACATCCCTCCAAACGCCTCTGAGGCCTCTACACGTCTTTTTCGTTCTTTTCGTTTGCCACCCCTTCCCCTTTTCCCCATTTATATTTCTCTTCTTATTATATTTCCTCTCGTCCTCGCGCTCGCGCCGCGTCGGCTGTGTGCATCCCTCTGCGGCTTCCTCCCCCTTTTCGCCCAGCTCAAGGTATCCACCATCGAGCGTAAATCGTTCGCACCGTTTTCCATGAAAATCTGTAGTCGAGTGCGATATGCTTCAATGGCGGATTAAAGTGCTAGCAGAGAATTTTTCTTCAGAAATTTTGAATCGTACATTTTTTGTGTCAAATAACAATTTTAATTCTTTCTAATTTTTTAAATTATTATCTTTTATAGTACAAAACCCAACGTAGCGCGACACATAATTGTTAAAAGAAGATTGCAGCTTTTTCGTGCGAAATCCAAAACGGAAATGCCTCGCTATTCGACAGCGGAAACATCACCGGCGTTAGCAATGGTACTTACTCTTTCTCGTTTTCTGCTCGCTTTGTCGCCATTCCGGCCGCGCGGAAATATGCGTGGAACGGCGGAAGCTGCAACGAGATCCGGGGAGACAAACGAGACGTGACGTTCGGCAGATGAGAACTAGAACCGAGAGGATGGACGCGGAAAGCGCGCGAAGGGCGGAGAGCGGAAATTTATTAAGTTACGATCGAACTGTCCGGAACGATCGCGAAGTAATTGGAAAAATCTGGTTTTCAGATTATCGATTCAGCGAGAGAGTATCGAACGGCCGGCTGAATATCTCCTCGTGAAATATCGCCGTGACGTTAAATCCGGCTCTGTGACGTTTGTTTCCTTTTGGATGCTTCGTGTTGGCCGTTTTATCGGAAATAAAACAATATCGTCGCGAAACAGAAAATCCGCGATAAGTGACGGAATTACGGCAATTATGGCGCAACCTCGATAATCTAAACTAATTCCAGTTTATCCGGATGCAAGAACGTATTCGGATTATCGAAACATTTGGAATTTAAATGCGCGATCACGGTTTTTTTTTTAAGAAATAAAAGCAGCATTTAAATTTAACATAAGCCAATAGCGAGTTTACCGCGCGTTCGATAACATTTCATTTCATATATAACGTACGCGAATGTCTTTTATTGTTTATTAAATCATAGAACGATTAATGTCAATTCTCTCGGAATGGATAACACGATTGATCAAGCAGAATAAAAGAAGATTCGTCACCGGAAACTTTCCAGACGTTTAACGATCGATTTCTCAGGACGGTTGTCCCCGAATAAATTAACATTTAACCGCGTAATGTTACACTGTCTTTGCGAAACATGCAGAGCGCCTTATTGTACGTAATACGGATAATTGTCGCTGTCACAGAAAGTCTTTATAGCAAAAGTTTCGGTCCGGAATTAGCGGTTACGGAGCCACTAACGCCGCGCGAATGCAGCCTCGTCGTAAGTCGTAACCCGCTCGCATCGTCCGGAAAATTACATCTTACGGTTGTAACGAACTTGCCGGAAGTTTGCACGAAGCGCGACGTATCGTTCGTTTATTAAGGCAAGCTTTAAACTATTCACGGCCTCGACAAATCTTCCCGTGTAGTGTCTCTTCTCTTTTGCGAACTCGCGGCGCGCAAGAAACTTCGGAATAATACAAAATTGGAATAGAGAAAGGGAGGAGTGGAGTCGAACAGAGAAAGGGTAATGCGAAGTAATAAGGCGTACCGGAAGCAATGTGCAGTAAAACGCGCGCCCGCGCGCGCGCGACACCGTCCTTAAACACGACGATGTTGCATTCAATTTCGCGTCAGCTAACTTTTTTAACGAACTTTGTGGCATACTTTGCGCCAGTTCCCATTTCAGTCTGAGATACGAGACGAGTGTCTCTGCGCACGGCGAAGAGCGTAATCGTGCTTAACGTGAATTATAAATTCACCGCAAACTATTATTTCAGCCTGATCCGACTGTCTGTGTAACTTTCGAATCGCGTTTCCAGCCGCGGTTACTGCGGACGGAAATTTCATTAAGACTCTTCGCACGAATTTCGTATAGTTCAATATAATCTAATAATATAATCTAGAGAACGTGTTCCTGTATTCCTATATTTTCCATCTTGTGAGAGTTTATAATGATAAATCTCGGTTATCTGATAAAATATCAGGTTGCAAAAATCTCGAATAAATATATCGGTTATTCAATGACTATTCAATGATTTTAATTGCTATAATTTTCTAATTGATTTTTTAAAACTTACCTTTATTTTTTGACAATGACATAATTAGGCACTTAAATTAAAATTACGTTTGCTTTATAATTCCGTTAAAAACGGATTTTTCGTAACATAAGTACCCGTTCTGCCATTCTTAACTAACATTTTGTTTGTCCATCGCGAACGACGAAGGACGCGGTAGAGCGTCTGTTATCCCTTCGCGTTTCGTCAAAACGAGCATTGTATAGCGAGACCAGTCTTGTTCACCGATTCGTCGGATACACAAACGATTTTCTCCTTTCCATCCAACCGAAACTATCTTCCGGTCGGATGCAATGCCGCGTTCACCGAGGTAAACATCGCCTCGGCGACTGTGTGAAGACTTTCATACTTCCAATTCGCCCCTTTTCCCTTTTCTGCTTATCCATGAGAAAAAAAAGAGCACGAACGCAGCATACAATACGGAAACAACGTATAACCGATGAACTGACAACAGGAATACCGTCGCGCCGCGTTATTACAGTATCATATTTCCCGAGATACCTCGTAATACATGTCTACGGTACTTTTATTATTTCTGTGTATATACACTCGCGCGACCAATGCATGTATCACGCTCGCGCACATGTGTCGCGACACAGAGTACGCGCTTGCATGCTATCTCGTAGTTACGCGTTTTAAATCTATGACACCTATTCTCTTTATTACGGCGAAAAAAAGTGTGTTGAGCCGATCGCATCTATAAACATCCATCTAAAAAACTACTCATATTTTATATACACATATATAGAGTAATTTAGTTGAAATCTGTGATGTAATAACTATCAAGATGATAGAATTTAAAAGTTTGATTTTAGCGGTTGCGAATCCCAACAGATTAAATAGTTTCTAATAGCGCACACCGACACGTGTCTGTTGCGTGCGCAACGTCTGACCTAGTTTAACCGAAACTCCAAACACGACGCGGCACAATGAGCTATACGAGTAATGCCATACCCGTCATCCGTTGGATTTCAGGGTAACTGCGGATTCACTCGGGGTCGCAGCGTCGGCATTCTGTCAGGCGGTCTCGCGCTGCTCGCCCTGGGCCGGCTCAGGCTCGCGGGGAGCAGGCCGGAGTTCGCAAGCGCGGACAATCCGACGGCGCGGCATCCGTCGCGGCTGACGCGCGGCCTGACGTTCCTGTATCTGCCGGCGGCCAGCGCGAGAATGCTGCTCTGCCCGAGCACGCTGAGCTTCGACTGGTCGATGGACGCCGTGCCGCGCATAACGAGCCCGTGGGACCCGCGGAATCTCGAGTCCGTGTGCCTGTACGCCGTCCTGATCGGCGCGGCGTTCTGGGCCGCCAGGGGTCTGCGACGACCACGTCGAGACTCGACGACGGGCCTGCTCCAGCAAGCGTATCCACGATCGGCGTCGTCCAGGTGTCCGGTGTGCGCCGGCAGGCGCACCGGCGGCTGCCACACGGACGGCTGTCGCGCGGCCAACAACAATAATAACAGTCCGCTCGGCGATTGTCACTGTGCCAAGAGGCCGAACAGCAACGGCGGCGTGAACGGCGTTAACGTCGGCGGCCGACAAACCGCGGCCACCGCCCTCGCCGTCTCCCTGGGCTTCCTTGTGCTCCCGTTCCTGCCGGCGAGCAATCTATTCTTCTACGTGGGCTTCGTTATAGCCGAGAGGATACTGTACCTGCCCAGCGTGGGCGCATGTTTGGTGGTCGGCGCCGCGGTGTCGGGATGCTACCGGATAGCGAGGAGAAACGGGTCCAGGACGCGCGGCAGAGCGGTGCTGCTGGGAACGGCGATTCTCATCGGCGTCATGTCGGCGAAAACGCTCGTGAGGAATGCCGATTGGAGGGACGAGGAGAGCTTGTACAGGTCCGCGCTGCACGTCAATCCTCCGAAAGGTAAGCGATTAATTGAAGTTTAAGGACAAATATGGAAGAAGAATAATTGAATTTGTACATACGTATATACATATATTGTAGAATAATAAACAAAAAGGAAAAGATGACGAGTAAAGAAGAACAGATATCAAAGTGTATCTGACAGTTTTCTCATCAAGTAGAGTAACCACTTAAAAACTCCCATCTTTTGCTGAATAATGTATTTTTTTAACGACCACGCGATCATATACCGCAGGGCCCAACGTCGTCTCGATATATATCTCATGAAATATCGTCAACATCGGTGACATTTTTATCAGCTGTGACCATTCCGTCGTTGACTACGAGCCCTTAAATGCATACAATATCTATGAGAGTGTCACTCTTTATACACGAAGTGTCATAAAAAAAATGGAGGAGAACAACCGGTGTTCCGTGCGTTACCGCCTCGCCGGACGGATTAAAGACATAAAGATAGTAAAACGTGCCGCGCGCGTTAATAATAAAAAGCCATTGCGCGTTGATCGAAGCCCGATAGGCGCGTCACCGCAGCGAAATATACGACCATGTAAAAGTGAAATTCCCTGCCAGCCGACGGTGCCGACGGATATCGCGCGCCGCCTGTTTTCTCGTTGTAACGCCAGGAGCCATTGTGGCACCGACGCACGGGCATGTGTTATCCCGTCTGTTCATCTTACACCTCGACGCGAGCACCGACGTATAGTTGGCAAACAAATTAAAAATTATTGAAAATTATCTTATCCAATCGTTTGGAAATCATTTGGAGATATTTGGAAAAAACTTTTCAGAATTTGGAAAACCATACAATAATCACAATTAATTAAAATCAATTAAGCGTATAATTAGCAGAAAGTGTCTAAAAAATATTTTTTTTTAATCCAATCGCTCCAAAATTATTTGGATAAAGTGTCGATATAATTTTTATTATTTAGAAAACAACTCTATTCTAATAAAAATTAATTAAAGGCGTCCAACGGCGGGTATGCTTCACGGGCTTGGAAAAATTAACGGGGAAAGAAGACCCTGTTGAGCTTGACTCTAGTCTGGCACTGTAAGGAGACATGAGAGGTGTAGCATAAGTGGAAGATGGCAACATCGCCGGTGAAATACCACTACTTTCATCGTTTCCTTACTTACTCGGTTAGGAGGAGCGCGTGCCCCGGCGGTCACGGTGTTCTAGAGCCAAGCGTGTCAGAGTGGCGTGAGGCCTCGCGGCCGATCGCCGTTAATACTCCCGCGTGATCCGATTCGAGGGACTCCAGGGTTTCGTTTTAATGTCTGCACTATAGTGTAGACATTATGTGTAGCCATGTATGCCATGGCTCGGTGTTTGGATAACTTTATGGGACCAGTATAACAAGCAGCGTCAATGCAACAAATTGTCAATCAACAACATCTTCAACACCTTCCATATCTTTATTATCTAACAATGCAACTTCTAGTTTCATTGACGCTGCATGTTATACTGGTCCCATAAAGTTATCCAAACACCGAGCCATGGCATACATGGCTACACATAATGTCTACACTATAGTGCAGACATTAAAACGAAACCCTGGCGTCCCTCGAATCGGATCACGCGGGAGTATTAACGGCGATCGGCCGCGAGGCCTCACGCCACTCTGACACGCTTGGCTCTAGAACACCGTGACCGCCGGGGCACGCGCTCCTCCTAACCGAGTAAGTAAGGAAACGATGAAAGTAGTGGTATTTCACCGGCGATGTTGCCATCTCCCACTTATGCTACACCTCTCATGTCTCCTTACAGTGCCAGACTAGAGTCAAGCTCAACAGGGTCTTCTTTCCCCGTTAATTTTTCCAAGCCCGTGAAGTGTACCCGCCGTTGGACGCCTTTAATTAATTTTTATTAGAATAGAGTTGTTTTCTAAATAATAAAAATTATATCGACACTTTATCCAAATGATTCTGGAGCGATTGGATTAAAAAAAATATTTTTTAGACACTTTCTGCTAATTATACGCTTAATTGATTTTAATTAATTGTGATTATTGTATGGTTTTCCAAACTCTCTGAAAAGTTTTTCCAAATATCTCCAAATGATTTCCAAACGATTGGATAAGATAATTTTTAATAATTTTTAATTTGTTTGCCAACTATACGTCGGTGACGCGAGCAACTATGCGCCTACCATGTCCATAAAATCATCGGAAAGATGTATACGCGGCATGCGATGAGAAAAAAGTCTGACCCTTCTTTTTCCGTTTCCACTGCGCTTTGTCTCCCTCTTTTTCTCTTTTCCACGATTTCGCGGATCTTATGATCCGTAGTCTGACTCGCAGATACGTACTTGCGTGCAGCATGCAAAAAATGTTGATTTACAGAAGTAGAATTAAAAAGAGTTTTGTTCTAAAAAAAACTTCTATTTTAAAATAATTTTAACGTGATTTTTAACAAAGTTATTATAAAGTAATTTTGTCCGAAATATTTATGTATAAATATATTGGAATCTTTACTATACATATTTTTATTTAAGCAAGTTTATCTTTAAATAAGAGTATAATATTAGTTCTCATAATTCCAATAAATTCTATCTAATAATTCCAATAAACGCAGGAGGACAGTTATATTCTCTTACAATTAGATTATTCTCTGTGCGCGATTGCTTAATGCAGTGAAAGATTAACTATCTCTCTCCCGCGCTTCTTCTAGCTCTGCATATATCTCATATTTTTAATCTATCTGACGGAAACGTCTTATGCGCGCCAACATATACGCGCGTTAAGAGCATACGTGAGTTTCTCGTTTCTTCTCATCCGTCGAGCTCTCCCTTTAATGCATCCTTCTAATCCGTCCCGACCTTTTTTCACCTTTTATCCACTTTCATACGTCGCTTATCCTCCACGGTGTACTTTTTCGTAATTATTTTAACTTACAGTCCCGCGAACGTAACTGCTACGGCCGGCTTCTCTCTCGCTGCTGGCGAGAATTTTTGCTTCGTTTCTGTAACGCGTTTCATCCGCGCGATACAACGCGAGTATATTGTTAGAGAGAGAGAGAGAGAGAGAGAGAGGAGAGAGAGAGAGAGAGAGAGAGAGAGAGAGACGCAACGAGTTCCTGCCGTATTAATTTGACCTCTTCCACAACTGTTGCCGCCTATATTCTCGCTGTTATACATATATATATATATATATATCCAGTATATTGAAAGCAATTTCGCAACGTTTTCCTATTTCGTATATTAAAAAGTGCCTTGAAAGTACAAACAGTACGATCTTTTTGCGAATAAATTTACAAGGGAAAAACAGATGGATATTTGGTTTTTAAACTCGATACTAGAGCATCGGCCATATAAGTTACCCCGATTCTTCCTTCACATGCGTACTCTGGGGCGCCATCCGTCTTTGCCACTTTTTACACTCTATTCGCTCCATTTACTTTCGTGATAATCTAACGATTGATTGCGCGATTTAATCTAACGGACAGTAGTTCGTATTAATTGTGCCGCACATCAGCGCTGCGCATCTGTTCCACGTCATCGGTCGCATTACGTTATCTTTAAGATTATTTCAACATTTTTATTATTTATGCATTCTCGCTCGCTTTAATCCCGAGCATTTTAAAGTCACACTTCGTCAACTTTTATCATTTTAATATATTAGAATGAAATCGGTTTTATAACGAAACTAATGTAGAAATTACTAATAATCATTAATAATTCATATTAATATATATAAATATAGAGAAGTTAGATTCTCGTTACAAGCTTTTCTCATTACAAAATTCCCGTTACAATTTCTCGTTTAAGAAGCGCGTCCCAATTCGACTTGATAAATGAAAGATAACTGTACACGCTTATTAAATTTTGACCAAGAAACCTCGCTTCTGTGTATCCCCACATTTTTTAAATTAACAATCCCGCAGAGCTGCTCATCTTAATTCCGCGACCCGGCATTTGCCCGTCGGTCTCACGAGACAATCTCGTCTCTTCTCTCGGGATGCTACCCATTCCCACCTAATCTTCATCCATTTTTTTTAATGTTCCCGCAAAGGGGAAGAACAGGACGGATCGAGAGCGAGAGAGCGGACGGTCACGCGAGCTGACGCCGACACAACGCGCTACTACCGGGGCGTCAGCGCCGACGCGGACGTCGCAGCGCGTTTTAATTGCGCCGACAGAAATTGCGTGTTACCGTGTTAACAGGCTGCTCCGCTACGAGAAATAAATTTACATTTTGTTGGTTCAGAGGTCGCGCCGACACACTCGCGTATTCGCCGGACGATGCATCCGTGCTCATTCTCATCCCTTCCGCGGGCCCACCCCGCCTTCCTGCTCAACAGCCTGCACCTCACAGCTGCGTACGTTCTCCCCTTTGCACCACCGAGGCCGCGGAGTCACTCTGCCGTCGGGTTGACGTCTACTCGTTGATTTAACACGCGTATCTATATATAGCACCGTTTCCCTCGGCTAACTGCGATTTCCACTGATTATACGGCGATAACGTATCAATTGCAATTGAGTGTAAAAAGTATGCCGATTAAGAAAAAGTAGTTGAATATTTCTGTCATGTATCTTACACACACAATTAAAATCTCTAAGAAATTATTTTATAAATATAGAAATTAGAAATTATTCTTAAAATGCTATCTATTTAAGATAATTAAAAACAAAAAAAGAGAGTATATAAAGATTTAATCGTTAAAAAATGTATATCTAGTAAAATTATAAATCCAATTGGCGAGACGGTGTCGATATTGTATTATGCAGATAATTTAATTCTGCTTTGAAACGGTCTTATTTCACACATGCTTTGGATTTACCAGAATTAATATCACTCAAATGGTAAAGTGCAAACTGTACTTCTGTGCAAACTGCACTTCAGATACCAAATAATAGCGTTGGAAGTATAATAACTACGAAAATATTAACCTTTATGTCTGGGGAGGTGATGTATATAGGCGCGGTGTGCGTGCGCGCGGCATGTAACTATGTTCCCGGGGCACTTCCTGCTGATCATTTAACGAGTTGAATATTCAACTATACAAGCGAGCACGTAAGCAGAGAAATGATGGACGGGCGTATCTTGATCGTGATAATTCTCAAGTAATTGCCGCTAGGATAATAATTAACACCGAAAGCGTAAGATGTATTTCGCACCTGTACATCGTGCCATCCGTTAATAATTAGCTTGCTGCCGTCAGCTTCCTATACAGACACCGTGTTCCACTATTATTCTTTCTCAGTGCTTCATATTTATCACATTTTTCGATGCCCATAAATTATTATCTTCATGTTGAATAATCATCGGTTTGAATCTTTTAATATTTGATACATTTTGCCAACCAACCCTTTACTTTATTAAATTAAATATTGTTTGCACTGGTGATTCCAGCTTATGGCAACTTGGGCAGCATTCTCAGCGAACAGGGGCGAGTAGCCGAAGCGGAAGAAGCGTTCGTTCAAGCTCTTCGCTATCGACCGAACATGGCAGACGTGCACTACAACCTGTAAGTACTACATCCTAATTCATTCATATTCTTCTTGTTTACGTCAATATTCATGATGTACACGAACCGCATGTATCAAATACATAAATACGCGAGTAATGTGTGAAACTGGAGAACTTGATAATTTATCATGTTTTGCAGTTAATAATTTTTGCGAATCTGTTAAACGAAAAATTGCAAAAGGAAATCGCGCATTTTTCATATTCTGTGCAAAATATATTTTTAAAAGATCGTACCTTTAAACTATTATGCGAAATCTTTTCTCTCACGTCACTGAGAGACTCAAAGTGAAAGCTATATTAGGTCCAATATGAATTCGTCCTCTAAAAAAGGTCTTAAACCTCTTTTTATAAGCAGCATAGTCGTCTGAACTTAGCCCGCTAAGTACGACTCGATGAAGCACGAATGCCGGTAAGAAGATTACCAGGCGATCCCCATATTTGACCGACTAATTCCTTCCCGATTTTTCCGATCCGCCGCGACGCGGAATATATTTGCTCGCGTTAAGCCGATCCGGAAAGAGGGTGACCGGTGAGGGGAAACTCTGTTTACGGCTGTAGTCATATCGGGGGGGGGGGGGGGAACGGCCGTGAGCTTCTTAAGCACGTAATATCGGTCAGCGTGGCCTACGACTGTGCTATCTCCTTCCTCACGACGCATCAACGACTTCGTACAGGGCTTACCGAGGACGGCCCCCGAGAGCTGCTGAAAGTCCCCCGGGGTCCTTCGATCGGCGCTCATCATCTTTCGACGCTCCACCTACTAAAGGTGGGAAAGGACGTGGAAGCCTGTCAAGCCGTTGAGTCGATAAGCCTGCCTACCCTCTGCACGCTTCTGATAAGCCGGCTACGTGGCGTGTAGTACGTGCCACGTACTTGCCCCATTATGTACCCACCATAGACGTCTTAGTATGGCACTCCTGCCGGCTAAATTGAACGATAGAAAGCGGCGTATTAATCGATAGTGAAATTATAGCGATTGGAGACGAAGTGATTTTGGTGCGGAGAGCTGATAAAATAATTTTGTCGTAATATTAACATGTAATAATTTCGTAGTAATTTATTATTGAGTTTGATACGGAAGGATGTGAGAGCTTCCTGAATCACTTGTATAAATGGTGATATGTATATGAGAGCCAGAATATTATATATGAAGTAATTTCAAACTAGGATAAATATAAATTAATGTGCATTTGAATGGATGGCGCTGCTTTTGGTTATGCTCGATACATAAGTAATATGTCATAGATATAAGTAATATGTAATAAGATAAAAATGTGCTTTATATGTGCTTGACATATATAAAATATTGTCCGTAATTGATAATTAAATTTCACTTTTGATAGTAAAATATGCTAAGAACATATTTAAAAGAGAAAGATTTATTTTTATTAGATATTTATTAGACTTCACTATCAGTTATTTAATTCTCAGCTATTAATTTCCTCAAATTTATATATGTAAAAATATAGTTAATCACGATATTTGGATATCGCATATGTCAGTTAATAAATTAGTTAATAAATTCACGCGCTAAACATTTCAAGACAGTTTTCTTAAATGGATAGTAGAACACGGTAAATTAGGTCGGTTGTGCAGAGCAGAAAATGTATCTCGTGTACCTACTTAGTTACTTATTGAAACAAATTTGTCGAGCTCGGCAGTGCAAATAAAAAAAGCTATTTCGAAGAAAAATGATTTGAAACTCTAATAATATCAATGTTACGATTTGTCACGCCAATATTACGATTTTCAAGCGCTAATATTGTTTCTTGCAATATTGCCTTAATTTCAACGCTTAGTCACGTAGCACTCTATTTTTTCTTGTTTCAGTAATAACATTCATTCAATAATAAATCGATAGTTCGTATCGGATCCATGAAATATCTCGTATCCATGAAATATCAGATTTTTACTCTTCGACGCAGAAAAATTTTAGAAGATTTTCTATTTAATTTTTTTTTGTGGTATTGTGATACTTGATATATAGCTTGGTACAATGATTGATATCTTGACTTAGGCAATTTGAAAAATATTTCCGGAACATACGTACAGGCGTGTGAAATCATATTTACTTTGTTAAGTAATTACTATACACGCTACTTCAACATGCTGAACCAGCGTGCACTGCGGCTACAAGCGGTTACAAGCAAATTCCGGTGAAACCGCTCGTCCGTTCAGATAAGCCACACCCGACGTTTGTCCCTTCGTGGTACTGACGGTAATACCTCTCAGGCCTTCACAGAATCAGCTTTTAGAGTGAAATGAAGCGCGATGTAATTACCTATCGCTAATCCTTTGACAAAGGTCGAAAAAGTCTGCTGGCATCATCAGAATTTCGGTGATAATACGTCATATATATGATTTGGGATCAGATATCAAAGTTAAAAACGATATGAGAGGAATTCTAGGACACCCTGTAACTTAATTAGCAAACGTAGAAGATATCTCCCTATGTTATTAGAAGCGAAATTACGATCGTAAATCGTATGTCCTTTACTATGTTTTTTCCCCCATTCTATGTTTCTTTCACGAAGCGAATTCTCTGAAAAATGACAGCTCATTTGATCACCTTCCGGTTATTATCCCTTCCGATGATACATAGCGCACAATTATCACCCGACGTACGTTATCGATACGAATCAATAGCCCGGGAAATTTCCGTTACGTCCTTCCATCATCATCCGTGGAAGAAAGAAGCGGTTAATAAGAAAGCGACGTATATATCGTTCGTTCGCTCGCTCGCCACGTTTCTCTCGTCTCCCTCCGGCCGTTTTACTTTCTTTCGCGGAAATTTACGAGCAGATCAGATATATCGCAGGATATTACAGTCTGGATGCTATGAAGAAAATATATAAAGTCCATTTCGTGCTTCATGATTCTCTCAGATATATTAAATCCTCCTTTTACTTATTGTATTTTATATATATATACACATATATTGCAATCCGTCTTCGAATCATGGCCTGGTCTCTCATTACTTTCGAAAATAATTCTAAAATAAGCCGACGTTTGTCCCGGTTCTGGTGATAGATCGATCCTCGCGATACCCTCGACGATCTCGCTTGTTCGCGCCGTGATAACGGGACAACGATTGGCGATTTTGCGCCTACTGTCTCGCTTCTGCCGAGGTCAACTCCTAAGGAGACTGATGACAGGCCCGGGTAGTGGCGACGGATGTTGATTTATTAAAACCCCGGCGTGATCGTAAGTCATCCATCAACGGCTGCCGGTGAATGGAAAATTGATTAGCCTTCGCCGCGTGTTAGGAAAACCGTGAGGGGGGACAAAAAGTTCTCTCCGACCGGGTATCCAAAGAATACATCGTAATTATGTATTACTCTGTTACTCCTGTCGGCAGGTCGATACTTAATTAGCCGCGCCCTCCCCCTGCCCCCTCATTGTTACAACAACGTGATGGTTTGATAATTCTCTCTCTAGCGAAGACTCGGCGCGCGAAAAACCGACCGGGGAAAAAAAAGCGCGTCGCAAAACAACGAGAGCGAACAGGGTAACCAGGGTAATTAATAATTGTAGCGAAGCCACACAGTTTCCCTTAACCGCGCAAATGTGTAATGAAACAGCATTTGTGTATTATAGATAATAAATATATAACAGTAAAATATTATAAACTGATTACTGCACGATAAGCGAATTGTTTCTCTTAAACATTTGAGTCTTAAAACGTAAAATGGATGAGACAAAATGCTAATGTTAAGTAGCAAGGATTGTTCAAATTATTTGCAGTAATTGCGACAATAATCTTGTTCAGTAATTACCTAGGATACTCTGTACCGTTAAAATAGCTAACCAAATTAGCTCACAACGCATTTCGTTGCGAGACGGAAGTTGATTCCCGGCGGTCGTTCGGCGGAAAATGGAATCGGTTGATTCGAGGCAGGAATTGACACCACGTCAAAGGAGGACCTCCGCTCTCTCGCTCTCTCTCTTTCTCTCCTCCCTTCTTCCCCTCTCTCTCTCGCTCGACGCTTAATTGTCGTCGTCGCGACGCCTGGGGCGCCTCGTCGCCGTAAAGCAGCAGGCAGGTATACTCTGTTATACGATGCATTGACGCGCGAAATGGCACGAGGATCCATCAGATGAGAGAGAGAGAGAGAGAGAGAGAGAGAGAGAGAGAGAGAGAGAGAGAGAGAAGGGGGAGAGGGGGGAGAAGCAGAGCCCATGTCAAAGACCCTGACGAATGCGTCATTGCGTAGACGAATAGGCTTTCCGCACGCACCGCGCGACGAACAGCAAATTGCGCGACGAGGAAGATTAACTCGACTGATTAATTGATTATTTTAATGACAGTCAAAGAGCACCGAAGGCGCTCGCTAATTGCGCCGCGTTGCGCCGCACCCCCCGAGCGGAGACAATGAACGCTGTTGGCGGGATATTCGTGCCCGACCCTGTTTTCTCATACAGCTTTCATGGCGCGGTTACAGTCGATTCTGTTTTTCGATGCGGTTGTAACTGCGCCGTTGGACGGAGCAATGGTATATAAATCATATTCTCCTCGTTTTCAGGAATAAAACGGTTTACGAAAGCACTTGCTAGAAAATACGGCTACTTTATCGTAATACGTTTTTCTACACTTTAAAGAGAAAGCTTGAAAATTTTACGTTATACAGAGATAATCGCGTATTATGCTATGAAATATGCATATGGCTGACTAATTACTTGCTCGCATCACTATTTCGCAAAACTACTCGATTATTCCGCGAATTGACTTTTCCATCCAAAAATATATGAAATAACAATTTCGAAATAGCGCAACGTAAAGAGATTATTGTAAATAATCACAATAATATAATAATTCACAATCACGAAAAGAATTTTATGTTAGCAGAAATTACCGGGTTAAGAATCTATTTTTCGTCACTCGCATGAATAAATGATAATAAATACAATTTTGTTTTGTTGTAATTGTGATACTGCAAAGTGGACATATATATCGCAATTTTAAAACTCGTTAGATAAAAATATATAAAAAATAAGCGATATAAAATGAGAACGTGCTATTTAGCCGTCTAGCCAAACTATAGGTATGCACTAGACTTTTTCATACGTATTAATGAAACCACGTAAAATTAAAAAGAGCATCATGTCGATTCAAATTTGATCAGCGCATTTTCGAGAATAGAAAATAGAACAATGTGCAATCGCTAAAAGGGCAATTGTGTTAAACTATTTAGAGATCTTTAAAAGTATACTACATGTGTAGAATTCATATGAATATTGGAGGAGAACATTGTACGTCTCCAAATGGGTTAATTTTATAGAGTTAATTGAATTGCAAAGAAAATATTATTCTCGCTAATAATGAAAACACATTTTCATCACATCACTGCATTGTAATTTTTAATTCAAGATATGCTCAAAGATATATTCATAAAATTGTTCGAAACTCTCGAAAAGAGATTTAAACGATATATTCGAAATCTTTGTTCTTGACGTTCGATTTTAGAAACGTCGTAATATACGATGCAAAATAATCCGGATTAAAGTCACATCGGCTTGTATCGAGAACATTATGGGTAGACTCCGAAATCCTTCTATCGGTCAAGAGACCGTTATGTAATAGGCTTTGCCACGAGCATTCTTTGAGCCAAAAAAATCGATAAGTATCTTACACTACACATTCAGACCGACGATCGGAAATAGTACATTTTCAAAATATTATTTTCGAACAAAAGAGCTTTACTCTAATTTCCGGTCAACTACTTTTCGAAATAGAGATTGCTTAGTATATTTGTCTTTTATTTACGTGAAATTGACGTCTGTACGTCTATATAGAGTAAAGAAATTATATATTTTCCAATGATTGATATATCGTTATATTTTCTTTGAATCGTAATCTCAAATCATATTTCCACGTAAAAACTGGAAGAACGTGAGAGAACGTTTTCTCAAAATAATTTCTAGGAAAAATAGTTCAGATTTTCCTGAAAATGGAATTTCATAATTGATTTTCACTTTTCTTCTTCTTTCTTTCTCAAAGCTGACTGACTTTTCTGCTAAGAACCTCATGGATTATTTTGTTCTCTCCTTGACATTAAGATTCGACGGCATTATCGAATGTTGTAAACATAAAATTCTATAATACCGTATAAAATATTAAAATGCCATATGCGCGGCCACTACTGGTGTATCGCTCCATTTAATCCGCAACATGACCGTTTAATGCTATACGTTGTATCCATTGAATACACATAGCATCTCGCGTTCACAAGCGACGCAAACGCGAGGCGAGAATCCGAGCAGCGGCAGCCGTCTAATGCTGAACGCGAGAATGTGGAGCGTAAGCCGGAGGATTCCGCAAACACGGAATACCTATACCTTACGCGAAACCGATCCCCGCGAGTCGCTGCGCGAGCTGCAAGACGAGTAGGTAGATGAGTAGCTCTAGGTAGACGCGAGGGTGCGGAAGACGGGCCTGGGTGAATTGAATGGGAAATTGATGGGCTTCGCCCTGTCGGTCGTGTACGCGGCAGCGCGCGCGCACATCCGCTATAGACCTCCTGGAATCCGTTGTCCTGGCGATGTATACAGGCTGTACCTGCAACCGACCATTCGCGCGATCTCCGTTCCTCCTCTCCTTCTCCTCCTCCTCCTCCTACTCCTCATTCTCCTCATCCTCGCCCGGCTTTCGGCCTTGCTACTATGTGTGCTCCTCGCGCGCATACATCGCATCTCTCGCTGCGTATGAGCGATATAAAGGCTGATTCACGCTATATTAGTGCGATGCAATTCGCACTGATCATCTGTAGAATGAAATATAGAGAAGTATAAACAGACGTAAACAGTATAGACCCCAATATATCCTTTTTAAGTTTGTAGATCGCCAATATAAATTTTCACATTTTATCCCTCCCGTTAAAAGAACGCTGACAATCTAGAATATAATAATAAACTTCCCCTCCCATTCTTCTATTTTATCTTTATTAAAAAATATGTGTCTTATATCGTCAGAATATTCTTTCTATCGTTAAAATATTCTTTATTAAAAATATTATCCAGTGGGGGCGGAATATTTTTCTGACGATCTATTTATATGGCGATGATAATCTATATGGAACTTGGACATTAGATTCCCCTCAAAGGAGACATTGACGTTGATTCGTGTCGTTAAGCGCGAATCGGCCTTAAACCGTTATGCCTGTATCCGGTACGATGTTTGTCCGTGCCGGCCGCTTGAATATGTATCGTCCCGACGGCGCTTTGATTGTGCACCCCAGTGCACCCTCGCCGCATTTGCATGCGGGCCAGCGTCCGTGCCGAACGGTCAGAAGACGCAACAGCGTGCCACGCGCTAAGGCACAGAGCCGAGCGTCGTCGCCCCGCGGCCATTTATGCGCCCGGACACTGACGGGTGTCCAGACTGTCCAGTATGTGGTCATATCGCACGTCCCGTATTCTCTCCTCCGCGCGAGCTTTTCGCAAGTTACGACCTTTACCGCGTGGCTTAGTCGTAACGAAGGGAATTTAATCCGTCTCTCGAGCAAGACGAGAATTACGTGCGAGGGGTGGCTGGTGTTCAAGTACGCGGAATTATGACCGGTTTGTTGAAAAGCCGGGGGGGGGGAGAATGTTCGCCCCGCCTGTTTGATTATCAAAGAAACTGTCTTTGGAAATGTACAAAAGAATCCGCGATCTATTCGCGTTGAAAAATGAATACCAGTCTCGCCGGCTTGACTATCTGGAAAAGTGGTGGTCGGAAATGTAAAATAGAATCGCTGAGCTCACGGTCTCTCGCGAAAAACTGGCAGAAATACTCCGCTGGCGATTTTACTGTATTGAAATATTAATAGCTTTTTAATCTCTTTCTATTATCAACGCAGATATTACAAATTACGTAACGTAATTATGCGTATGTACGGAAAGCATGGAAGAAGAAACATCGCCGTGCTTTGTTCTTAATCGAAGATTTTGCAGCAAAGCGAAGAAAGTCTTTAATTATTTACCTTTTAAATAAAATCATATTTATTATAATATCATAAACGTTGCAAATATTTCGTAAACTTATTACTCTAACATTTTTATCATTTTAACTCATAAAATAACCATCACACGTAAGCTTGTTAAATAAGTCGAAGGACACAAACTCACTCCGTATGTGTCCGTATTCTCTCGTACATTTCTCGAGAAAATAGCGAGAGGCCGAGATGCATCGTGCTCTTGTCCTCGCCCTTGCGTGCATGCGGGGGACCATACCTTTACCGTCCTGAACTACCTACCTGAACTTTAACCGCTCGTGCCGGCGGTTAGTACAGAGGTATTATCTCAGGCTCCCGTCTGTGTTATCAGATACCACCTCGTTGGCGGTACCGCCACGCTGTAACCGGACTATCCCGTTTCCCATCGTTCCCCGGGAACACGACGAAAGAAAGGCTATCGAGAGAGAGAAGCTTACCCCGAGCACAAAAATCCGAGATGTCTGAAAGAAATCTAAAAGATCTGCGAACGACTGAGAGTTTTATGGACGAGTTTCGAGCGTCTTTTAGACGCTGTAACTCGGAGAGTCTGTCTGTTATTTTTCGAGGAAATCTATGACGTCGATTCCGACGTTCTCTCCTCTCCTCTCCTAGATGAAGCTTAACCGAGATAGCTGTGGTTAACCTAGCGGGCTTTCAGCTTTTCCGGCTGACATATTTTCTTGCGGATTATGGAGGCGCGCGCCGGTTTTACCGGCGCATTTACGTTTGTCTCTCATAAACACCGGCTGAATGTACGAGTACAGGCAAAACCCATTTACCCGTCAGTCCGATTCTACGCCGCTGAATACGACGAAGAGACACGTATTAGAGGCACATCAAAGTCGCATAAACTTACTGCCACGCGGGCAATTATCGCGCGCCAGACGTATTGCATACCAGCTACAGTTATGCGCGAATATCAAGTTGCGCGCCGCGCTAGGAATAGCGCGGTGAAGCGATGTTCGTCTTCGAAGCTTCGAGATGCTGAAGAACCGCCCGGAATATCGATGAACTTGCAATATAATCATGGAGGAAAGATGGATTTAAGAATCTTTCACTGTGCACGCAACACATGGCAAGGTCAATAAATCTTGACTAAATATCGCTCGAATTGTGAAAGAGTACTACAATCTAATAATTTTAATAAAGAAATAAAATAACTTTAATCTCACACATGATACAAACGAATGCGGTATAGTCCTTCAAGATTTGATATTTTCTTAATATAATGATATATTTTTAATATAATGTTGATTAATAAAAAATCATACTTAATTTTTAAATAAATTATAAGCCGCGTTAAAAATATATTCAAGGAAAGATGGCTTTGTGACATTTAAGGTCTTTCTGTAAATACGTATTACGTTATACACAACGGCATTCTCCAAAATCTCTCCGATCCCATCGTACTGGAGAGCCGTCAAAATAACGAATGGAAAGGTTCGCCTGTTAGTACAAATTGAGAGAAAACGCGTATCTTTCGAAAGGCGGCCGCGTCCCGATATCTTTGATCAGGAAAGTTCCGCACTTCTGTCGGCTTTATTGACTTCGAAACGGGCAGGAAAGATCGTCGGAGCGGACCGGGCGATTTTTCTTCGTGACTGCAGCGCGGAAGAGCACACACCAGGCGCGTTCACGTTGCGTCTTTGACCGATTAAGCGACCGCCGAGGTCACTCGGCGTTTCAACTTCGGAACAAGTATCGACGTCGAGAGATTGGCGAAGAAGGTACGGGTAAGAAGACATCGTCGAAAGAGCCCTTCTCTATAAGGGATCTCGACTCCGACCGCAGAAACGAAAGCCACTCCCGAGAGCGTCCAGGAAGATCATGAAACAATGCAACTTACGAGTCGATGAAGCGGATTATCGATCGGACCAGGGACCGGTGTATTGTATAGAATCGATGAAATTTTGAGGGTAATCCCTTTCGGCAGGCATCGTGTCTCTCGATAAGTATGGTCGACTAACTCTGAACAAGATAGGCAGGATAAACGATAACAGTTAGGACGGAAAATTAATGACTAAACTACTATAAGAGAAAAAACCCCTTTCAGTCATCTTGTGCTACCGCACATAGCGTTATAGTCATATAGTCATAATCTTTGTTATAATATAATGTTGATTTAAATTTTTATCATGCAACAAAAATAATGAGACAGATAATAAGTCGATGATTAGAGGAATATTCGAAAACGCCGACGAACTTGCCTATATATTCCATGAATCATCGTACAGTCCGTTCGCGATAGTTTGATACATTAATCTGTTAAGTTGGAGAATTTATCGAGCTGAAACTTGGTTTAATCTCGGTCCAATGTAAACGCAAGACACTCGCGCCGTGCTTGCTGTAATGTACACCGAGACAGATACACCGCCGGAGGCGAGGTAGCGAAGACGGCGGAAGTGGAGTTGAGCTATGGCACGGCAAGGAGGGGACGGCAGCAGGAACGGAGGCGGAAGAGAGAGAAAGAGAGGATAAAGAGAGAGAAAGACAGCGAAGGGGGGGAGGGAGGGGGTCGTTTAAGAGACCTTAAAAGCGACAAGGCACGAACTGTCCTGGAGTTATCTCCGCCGTCTTGGAGCGAAGCTGTAGGTTCGTCAGGGTAAACCAAGTCCATGAATTAATTAGTCGGCAAACGACAGCGCGCTTGTTGGCCGTAACGGAGGCTACTTCAGGGCAGGAAAGGGTTGAGGCTCTTACGCGGCGGATACACACACGAACGCAGACACCGGCTCGAGTGGGTGAAGGTGTAATAAGGGCTCTTCAACGATGTCGGCGGGGGAAAAAAGGCGTGATTTCCCACTCGCGTGAGTTAATAAGTTCTTATCGGGCAATTTACATTTTGCCGGATATCGGCTAATGAATTGTTAATAGCTAATCGGTAATTATGGGAACAAAGCACGCGATATGACAAGATTTAAACCTCCCGGCTGTCACGATCTCACGACGTATTTGATATAATATATCGCTGAGTCGATAAATTCCGATAATTCCAGGAATATGTTCCGTCGCGATAATGTATGATAACGATAATATTAACTAATCGAACGAAATTTGATGGTGACAGTTATAATATCCGCGCAGACTGCAACTTAATTATAGATTATCTTGTTGTAGATAAGTGTTGTGTGCATAAATGTAAATAATTGTGCATAATTGTATAAATTATCTAAAATTTCTACGTTTTATATATAAGAAGAGATTAAAATCTTTGCGGTTAAATATTTTCTATATTTTCTATCTCGTTTCATGTCTCTTTCTCTTTACTGATATCATTAACGTCGGTTTTTCCATATAAAAAAAATTAGGAAAAAAATTAGGACAAAAGGAAATTATTCAAATAACAAATGGATTCATATGGATGTTATAAACGGAACGTCGTGAAAAAAAAACACCGAATTTTTAACAATAATATGACACGATAACGATGTTGAGTCGAGGTAACGGCGAAAGACAACGGAAGTGGATAAAGAGACGAAAGACGCATAAAGCACGATGGAGGTATGTGAATTCGCAAACATGGGACGGCGAAAAGAGGGAGGAATAACTCGGAGACAGCACTTATTTGGAACTCCGACATCCCTCAGGATCGACTGAGTAGTGAATAATACAGAGCGATACGTATCCACTGTTCTCAGTCGTATGGACAGTATCCGATCCCTCGGCACTACCTTAAGAAAAAGAGAGAGAGAGAGAGACAGATATGCAGAAAAGAAGATACATAAAAATAAATCCGAGGGAGTAAGAGTAGGAGGCGAGAGATAGTCTGGATGCGAAAGGACTGGGGGGGCACGCGTAAGAACGAAAGATAGTGCCGCGCGTAAGGACCTCCTGCCAGATCCCAGCATGAAACTTTTCGAGAGCTGTTCTGATGGCACTCCAGGGAATCACGCACGCACAGGACGATCCCTCCGGAAGATCCTCATAATATTTCTTGAAACCCTTCAAATTTCTGCAGGGAAGATTTCTCCGCGCCGCCGTGCGCGCTCGTCTGTGTAACGAGTTTCCAACGGTGAAAATTTACGACACGGCCACGGATCACGAGTTCGACGTCTTTTTCCCCCGAGTCGCGAAATTGGATCATAATCAAGAGAAAGCTGATTACCCGTTACGGTCGGATTCAGTGAAACTTGCGGCGCAATACGATCGTTTGGTACAGATCTCTTGTGAAACTCGCGAGATAATGAGCTTTAGAAGATTTACGCAAGTATACTGTTAAGCTTTAAAATAAGTAAGCAGCAGTAGACAACTTGAAAAATTGTTTGTAGTTTTGACATAGCATTACTGAACTAACAATTTGTAAGTAGATTTATGGCTCTGACATAACAAGAGAGTATATTTCATATAAAGTAGAGAAATGATTATTTTTTATCTCACGAAGAAAAGGAAACATGTGACTATGCTTTTTAAAAATATTACTTTATTTTTTCACTAAAGTACAAAATATGTACAATTTTTAAAAAAGCATAATTCTAAAACCGAATAAGTAACATTTTACTGCATAAGTAACACTTTACTGCATAATTCAAAAATATGCGGTTATCAAATATCTGTATCAAATTTCCTTCAAATTTTAAACAGCTAATCGCTCCTTTATTACTGAAATAAATTATAAAAGTGACCGACTAACACATGAAATTTTAATTCGGTCAACACACCACGTCGAAAACGTAAATGTCTTTTTCGAGCCTGTCAATAAAAAAAAACATGAGTTTCAAGATAGGGCGAGGTCGCCGATACCCGACGGGCGGACGCTCGCACTAACGGGAAATCAAGTTGGGCGAGATAGAACTTAATGCATTCTCCAATACTCGTCAACGATTCGTTCGACTCGCGGCCAAAATATCGCCGCACGGCAAACATCAGTGACAATTTGGTCGATGAACATATTATCTGGTATACATACACTGTACGCAATTCAGCCTACGAAACAATCGAACGATCTACTGATCGAATAATAGATATATCAAATAACGTGTGTTCCTCTTATCTATAGATAGAAGTATTGTGTGCTATCTAGATAGAAGTATAATCTAAATAGAAGGATATATAGGCGAGCCTGCCGTTCAATCTCTCTTTCTCGCTCTTTCTCTCTCTCTCTCTCTCTCTCTCTCTCTCTCTCTCTCTCTCTCTCTCTCTCTCTCTCTCTCTCTCTCTCTCTCTCTCTCTCTCTCTCTCTCTCTCTCTCTCTCTCTTTCTCTCACATGCAATTAACGTCAACCGAGCGGTAACCGCTTTTCCTGTGTTCCCTATAATATCTCTGCGTTGCCTTCCCTCGGCTACCTAGAACGCGCCTGTAATTTCCTTTTGCTCGCTAAATTGCGCAATCCTGCGTGCGTTCTCCATAAAAGACCCGCACGCTTACGCCGGATCAAACGGAGCTTGGTATTTGTAATATCTATCGATAGGGCATAGCGATTTGTGCAATAGAACTTTTGATGAATCAATAAGTATTGGCGCTATTTTAATTACTTAAATAATATCGCGTGGATTAAATAATATCCTATCTCGCCATACAAATTATGTACTGAATTTTCCAGTTTACATATGTCAGTTTCATATCCCGCAACATGGTCGAGCTAATCATCCGCAACGTGGTAACGTATATTGTTTCAGTATTTCAACGCATATTCTAATTATATTACGCGCACAGCATACAGCCTATGGTACATCGGTATTCGCGATAAACTGTAACGAATCACCCGGTACGAGAGTGGAACGCACTTTGCAACCGTACCGGCCAGCCCCGTCGATCGCAATCGCGCATCCGCGCCCGTTTGCAGCAGATACATCCGATTAAAGTACGATTATAATTCCCGGCTGCCCCCTAAATCGAACCTTCGCGCAATATACCCTTCCTGCTCCCTGCGGATCACCATGAGGCATCGCCTATGGCCAATCTCACGTACGGAATATCGCGCTCTCTCGTTCACCACTATGGCGTTCAATAATGCACGCGATGGCAATGCAGCCGTTACCCACCCTTCCCACTTCTCCCCTCCCCCCTCGCGCTCCTCTCTCCACCTCTCCATTATCTAAATCCCTCTCTTTCTATTTCCACATCCTCCCTCTTCTTTGATCGCTATTATGCGGTTCCTCCAGCTAACCGGTCTGTCTCTATTTCCTCCTGTCCAATCTCACCAATGATAAATCGCCTCTATACAAGATGTCTCAAAACTACAGATTCCTCGACCTATTTGCGGTAGATGTTCGTTTAAAGATTAGAAATGACGAAGCTATTTTCGAAATTACGAACTGCGTGGAAATGTGGGAAATTTTGCAATTTAAGTTTTCTCTTTGAGCTGATGGATAGGGTCGACGGATTGGACTGATGGAGACATGTTACTTTTACAACGAAATATTAAATAATCATTTTATTTATAACGAGAATGAATATCCCTTAAATAACCGATAATTGCGTACTTTACACTGTAATCTACTTAAAGCGCACACCGTGTAGATTTATTCGCCAACAAGTTATCCGCGTTCGCGTTCGAAACGCATGCATCTATCTTTCACCGCTCCTCATCCCCCGTGCATCCCCCATGCGCATTCACCGCATTACACTGTCCACCCTCGCATCGCGCGCCATCGCGATCAATCTCTTCTTGCACCCGCGTATAATCCCACCCTCCTCCCAGCCCTCGCCTCCCGCGCCACCCTTTATTACATCGCTCGCATATCACTTCGTTTCGCCGTCTCGCCCCGAATACGCACCATAACCGGGCACGTATCGGCCACCATTCGCGCGTAATATCCGCGCAATGCGGCGCAACATCGCAGGATAGCCGCGCGAAAGCCGTGCGTGTGCAATGCCGATTCTCTGACTCGCATACGATATTACCGTTCGGCCTGGGGTCCGGCTCCGGCCCGGTACGGCCCGTTGGTTACCGTTGGCGTCGGCCTTTACAGCTTTGTCTCGCCGCATCAGATATTACCAGGATAATGCGTCCAGCGGACCGGTCCCTTCTATATCCATCCCGCGAGAGGCAGCAGTCTCTCTCTCTCTCTCTCTCTCCCTCGCTCTCCCTCTCCCCCCCCCTCTGCCACGAGTATATGCCATCCTGTCCACTATAGGCATGTACGGAGCATCGACCAGCCTCCGCAATGTGCTGCATACATGCATATATATGTATATATACATATACAATACCGAGCGTGTGTGTATACAGATGTATGCTAAACACATGACCGCGAGCAAACGTGGAATCGACGCCTGTTCCAATGCCCGGCGACCGAACGTCTCGACCGAATATTCGGTAGCTTTGTTGCTACGGCTGTCGCGCTGCGACGCTCAAAGGCGATGCGTCCACGTCAATGTTAATTATTAATAGCGATGAGCCCTAGGACGCGAGTGATATGTCGCTGTCTGTTATTGAGTTAGGGAAAAGTTAACAGTAGGACGAAATTGCGCGAATGTGGCACTTAAGCGAATAGCGTTCTATTTTATGCACGATGCACGAAAAACGGTGATTTTTTTAAACGATGAAACCGGTGGAGTGATAAAAAAAAAAGGTCCAACGTATATATATGTCAATGTAAAAACCGGACATTTATGTTATGCACGTAGCATATTTTAACATATAAACTGAACGATGTGTAGTGAAAATTTTTGTAATCCAATGAAATCTATATATATTGTAGCTATAAATATCTTTTTTTACTGTAGAAATGGATAAAGCGAAGGGCAACATATATCTGACAAATGAATGTCGAGATTTTCATATTTTTCGTACATTTTGTAGTTATGAATTTTATATCTTGTTATAAAATGTAAATTCCTTAAATACGTTTTCTCATGTCATAGATTATATAGTAATAAGTAATATAAATCTGTGAAGTGTTAAATTAATTAAATTTGCCGGAGTTTTGCTACATGATGAATTAAAATTGTCAATCAAAAGTAGCTAGAATTAAATGGCAAATGTGCTGAAAGAAATATTCAAAACTTTCAGAAAGGTTCATTGGATTATAATAAAATGTTGATCTGGATCCTGTTCTGAATTAGATGAATTCAATTTGGGACAGTCAAAAAAAGAAATGTCATATGGAAATTAACTTCAATCTCTATTTAACTTACTCTTTATCTTTTTCTAATTCTTATAACTAGAATGGATATAAGACATAGTAAAAGAATAAAAAAAAATGTATCCCCCTATTATATCTTACTATGTCTACGTGTGTTTCTCACGTGACAAGATTTGCATTATATTTCTCGTCGCGATGGCTTTCGATGGAGCTGACTCATCTCATATGTGCCGCGATGCATAAAATAAAATGCACATATCTGTCACGACTGCGTTATGAAATTATATATATATATATATACATACATACACACATTTCAATAAGAGCTATCAGCGATTTAGAATTACCTTGAATCCCGAAAGTTTACATATCGTTTTGAACAAATATCTCTCGTTGTATAAAGATAGAAGTAAAAAAGAAATATGCGCAAACGCGCATCCACTTCCCTTTTCCACTATGATTACATTGCATTAAATAAACATGCAACGGCATTATCAAGAGAAGCTTTTCGATCCACAACTGAATGAAAGTTAATCAATATAACTAATCAACTCGTTATTCTATTATCAATGTCGCGACTATGTTAGCGCTGCGACATTGATAGTAGAATAACGACACGATTATTATAATAAAAATCGCCGTTTCTCGTATCGCGAAATCATCATTAACGAACGGATATCGCGTAAAATACATTACGTTTAGTATTTGGTATCTGGATATTGTACATCCGCAGTAGCATCGATCGCGATGTCACCATGTCGAAACATTGGAAAGGTCCGCTTTCACGAGCTGACACCACTCTATCAACCATTGGTACGAATTTTCAGAATTTCAACGATATTGTTTCTCCTATTCGCAACTATTATCTCGTCGTGCCAAGCACACGTACAAAAGATGCAAATTGTATCGCTGACGTTGAACATAACATAGAAATATTTATTCTGCGCATGGCAAGGTAAAAAAAATCGAGTGCAATAAATATTGTCACCAATCTCTATCTCGTATGTATTCTATACGCAAACATTTTTCAGACCGCCGTTATACATTTCACATATTGAATTAGACCGCAATTTCGTGTTCTTCTCTCGCCATACTCGGCACAGGAGCTAACGCAAGATCGAAAATTCAGAAACAAAAATTTTGCACAGAGAACAGAACAAATGAGACCACCACGTAGATTTGCCATGTAGATTTACAACGATATTGACTCGTGCATAATTAATGAAATCGAACGTTCGCGTTGCCGCTATATTTATATGGTTGGCATGTAACAGTTGAAATTCACTAAAGGGACTCTTTATTTACCTTTGGACACGCAAAAAAGGCTATTTTTATGATTTCTCTTTTTAGAAAAATAGACAGCGGATCGATTTCAAATTTTGCACACTTATTCTACGTATATTCTATGTATAATGTGTAAAATAAAATTGTTAAAAAAAATTTATTTATTTAAAAGATATAAAATAATGACGAAAACGTTACTGAAAAAAATATGTTTTTCTGCAAACATAATCCCTTGGCTCAGAATAATCCGAAACGAAAACCCAAATAGGTTTTTATTTATTAATAGTGTAGAGAGGTGGGACATGAATCTCCGGTTTTAGAAAAAAATGACAAAATGGCGATTTAAAGTGAATATTGCATTTTTTTCGTAAAAAAATCAGCTTTAAAGCGAAAAAATATTTGTTTTTAAAATTTCGGGAAGTTTCAAAGTTCGTGCTCTAGATAGCACACATATTAAAGGTATATGCAAAAGCTGTTATTATTTTACACATGTCCTCCCAAGGATTTCGCAATTAGAATTTTCAAAGTGATATTTGGCTTCCGCGCGACTTCATGCACACTAATTAAACGATTTTGGAGGGATCCTCCAAGTATCTCTTAATTGAATATTGATCCCTTTGATATCATCTTTTTGAACTGACTTGGATAGCTCGTCGCTGCTTTTTCTACTTTCGGCATTTTCGATTTCTTCCATCAACAGACTTCTTTATAAGAATTCGATTGAAACGGTTTTGAAGGGATCGACACAAATCTCAAATGTTTGTCTTGCCAAGAATAATAGGAAAAAACCTCGTCGAAACTAATACAAGAAGAGAAAGAAGGAAAGAGATTTTCGGGGCCGACCGTTATAAAAGCGACTATTATACGAAATCACGCTGCACGTGCCCAGTCTGTTGTGACTTTGCACGGTCGTAGAGATGCCAATTTTCAAAATTGTTACAAAATCTTTTAAAAACACATTTTTAAGATTTTAAACTACAAGCAATTGCAAAAAAAAATTTGATCACGTTTAAAGATAAAAGTCCCTTTGTAATATACATTTATATTATACATATTAAGCAAATTAAAGCACATTCTCTTGTTAATTATGATTCAAGTAACAATATTTCCATTTCAAAACGCTCTCTCAAACGGAATTAAAAACGGAATTACGTTATCTTAGAGGACGCTAATGAATTCACGAATAAACGAAGCGCAAATCGATAATGACTTATTTACCGAAGTTAATTTCAAAATGTAAAGAATAGAATATTCAGCAAATATTTATCTTATAATACGTTAAATATTTCATAACGGCAAGGCTGGCTGGTTTACGGTCTTAATGTTTGTTTTCGTACCGTCCGAAGGCCGTCGTGCATAAGTAAAGCCACTATGTTGTCATTTGCGCGGCAAGACTTGAGCTGGCAGACAGCCGCTCCATGCCTCATCGTATTATCCCGCGATTGCGACAAGTACTAGAAAATACAATTAGCAGTTACATTAAGTGATTATTGACCCGCGCGAAAGATTCGTAAACATTCGAAGCAAATATGTCGCGCGATTAATTCAATTAGAGCAGAAATCGAAATGAAATGATAATTATAAACTATTGTTTCCGCGTTATTTTAACGCGTTTCGATGGAATTTCCTCGCTAATAGTAAAGTGTGCGTCGCGTGCGATTAACATCGAGAGTGCCGTGCAAAGTACCGTGCGATTATTCTATTCTGACGCGATTAGTGCGCGCGATCGTGATTAATAGCGTTCCCGCGTCAAAATTTTGCAATTGTATTATATTGTACAAGTATAACGAATGATTTTGAGAGAAGGAGGAGACTTGAAAAGATCGGGCAATGGCGGAGCAACCATAGAATGGGCTATTATATTTTATTTGATTGGGGTTAACTCCAGATTTAATTACAATACTTATAATTATTTTTTGTGCGGGCAACAATTATTCCTCTAGATATTAATTATTCTGGGCATCGCTATAATTTACATGTATATTTCTGTTTTATAGATTCAATGTAGTCTCCACTCATGAGCGACATATTAAAAAAATAGAAAGATGGAAAACGAAACATTGACAAATAGAATAGGTACTGATATTTTTAGAGTATATAATTTTTATTTGAATTTCTTCACACAGTATTTATACTTCGTGGACGATGTTAAAACGAGATATACTTATATACGATCTACAGAATCTATCTAGTATGGACTACTTTAGTATATCACCTCTTATACATATTTACGTAAAATAATAATACATTATATTTATAAATCACAGTAGGAGAAATTATTAATGTTTTTGCTTTATTTCTCTCTTCTCAAATATTTTTTAACATCAGAATTTGACATATTTGTATCTCTTTTTTTTAGCAGTGTTTTTGCTTCCATTAAATTTTATATAAGCTGGTATAAGATAGGAATATTTAAAAATTTTTTTATATATTATATTTTATATTTTTTACAAACGTAAATAAAAGATTTTAAGAGAAAATATTTTATTGTCAAATAGTATACATATTTTAACTGATTTATTTAATTAAATAATATGCTATTCCGTTTTATATTACTTTTATAACTTTTCATAGCTTGTTCATTTTTATTTATTGTTAACTTTATTCACCTAAATTTTAATAAATATATGACTATTAAACCGACAATGTCTTGACAATTTCAGAAACACTTTTTGGTACAGAATTTATGTAACGAGTATAAATACTGGTCTTAGAGATGCGGTCGCTAATTGCGAGGGAAATTCCGGTCGAATTTAAATCGGCTCACTACGACAGATCTAATTGCTTGACTCATCCGTTCTGCCCGCTCGATCGGATTTTTCCGAGGCTATTTTTCCTCTTACTAATTCGGTTCCACCATTCCGAATTCTGGATGACTCATAATAATTATTGTACAATACTTTAGTGTATTTTGCAAATTGATTAAATAATCCTAATATCAAAATGTCATAACAATAATAAGACAATAATACTACGAACAATAACATACGATGAGCAATATACAAATAAGAAAATAAAGTTATTTACTTTGCTATTCACTATATATATTCCACCAGAAATACAAGTAAACAAAATAAACTACACAATGATTAGAAAAGTGTATGAAATATACACTTTACAGGTTTCCTTTTCTACTATGCAGACTAATCATGATTATTTATAATATTATTGAGATGATTATTTATAATATTTATTATAATATATTTATAATTAATATTTATAACTAAAATTGACTAGATGCTAGATGCTATAATGGTTGGACAGTATTTAAAAAAAGAATGTAGCCCCATTTTCTCACCTAATCATTGTAAAGAATTATCCAGAGATATGCCTCATAAATAATGTTGGAGTTAATTTTTAATAAAAGCCTTTTAACTTACATACGTTAACAATCATGAGTTCAAAATGGCATACTGAAAAATTTAGCTAATATTTAATATGCTAATAATATCTTGTTATCAGCTATTTAAAATTAGAAAAATAGAAATGACATCTATTTAAAAACAAATTAGTAACTAAACAATTAGTATATTTTAACAAATTTAATTACTGTCTAATGGATATCTTACTTCCAATTATAATTAATAAATAACATTGAAATAAAGAAAATAATGTGAAAATAATTAGCTAATTTTGGCAAAAAACTAGTTTTTTAAATTTTAAATAAAAAAATTAAATTTAAATATAAAAAATTTTAAATAAAACTTGTTAGTCATTAAATGTCTCAGAATTTATTGTAGCTATTTAGTTAATAATATGTAAGACAGCGTTTTTTTTTTAATTCTTATTTATGTTTTCTTTATTTTATTTAGCTAATGGTAAGATGCATACTAGATAGAAGTTAAAATTGAAAAAGCTATTACTAACTTACATGGACTATGCTATTAGATAGTTACTAAAGAGATTTTTATCGAACAATATAACCTTAAATCTTTATTCAGCTAATTAATTTAAAAATGCTAGTGGCGAGATATTAGATTTGCATAACAGCGCAGCATCATTCATCATTATATGTGATATATGATGACTAGACAACAGCTAGATCATGTAATTAATTCTAAATTGTTATAGCTAGTGATCAACTCTATCTGACTTAAAAATTTTACCTAGTCACTATTACTTAGCCGTTATCTTCGAAATCAGACCGATCAGTTCAATTTCTACTGACTTTCCAGGTTCCAATAGTTAGGCATTTAAAATGAAAACGGGATATGATATGGAAAGGGTGTAACAAAAACGAAATATAACAAAAATTTACTTCGCACTGAATATTCTATTCTTTTGTACGCATGGTGTGTCGTTGAACAGTATTTTTTTTGCCTGCACGAAAGCTGCAGTTGCAACGAATGCAGTTAGAACAATATTATTTGCATACCTTCACAGTTACGTTGCATTTTATTTTTGGATGGCACACAAGTACTGAATTATAAATATACATATATGCCGCGGGATAACTTTTAAACTGCACGGAGTTATTTGTGAGAGAAGCGGGTCACGAAATTAAATAATACATCAACGGAACGTCGATAAAAGCAATGAAATTAATTCGCAAATAGCTCTTCATTATCGCTACTTTAAATTATTTTCATTTTAAAGTGAGTTAATGTTATAAATTAAATTAAATGCGTAAAACAAGTTAAATCGTTTAAAAATAAATTTCGGACAAGCAAATTGATATAGCAGGACACGAAAATAAATGTCATACATAATCGATTTTTTTTCCAATTTCATTCTTCTGCTCTCGTGGGACATAACCAAGTATTACGACGACTTTAAACGAATAATATCTCGAGAGTCGGACTCGAGAATCGAAAATACGATTCATAAAAGGTATGTGGCGGCGCGATCACGAACTCTAGAGGCGTTCCAACTTTCAGCCCAGGCGCGAGTAGCGGACACAAGAACTTGTTAGTCCGCGTGTCGGAACTTGTATTTTATTAGAAAAGTTACACCAAGGATTAAACGCGATTCACGAGGAGGGTAACCATATTGGGTCGGTGAAAACGGGAAAGGAATGTGTAATCGCGTCTAATTTGACACTTGCCCGTTATACGCTATTAATTCGCGACATATTACTTTGATCCTTTACGACGTACCCGTACCCCGTACCGTATATCACTCTGACATTTTTAGAAGTTTACGGACTTAGATACGTATTCCGTATTTTACTTATTAGTTTATCCTATTTTCCGTATTAGTGCTGTTTATTTGATTATATCCGGTGAAATATATTCTCGTATTAGATCTTGCTTAAATAAATAATTTTATTATTTATTATCTAATTTGAGAGCAATTTGCGGAATCTTTTTGTCTCTAAAACATTTGCCTTTTATATCGTGATTACTTATTAAGTACCAGTTTAAATAGAACTGATTATTTATAAATATTTCGAAATATAAATACAAATAAATGGGATAGAGTAGCTACTATTTTATTTCTATCGGAATCTACCTCTTGTAGATTACATAAAAGCTCTGATCTCACGTTTGCGGAATCATATTCTTCAATTCGCGCGAAAGCCAGAACATCTTTGTGCCATCAAAAACGTAATCGGAGCAACGCGTGAGAACGTTCGCGTATACTTTTGAAAGCATCTGCGCTTCAAAAGTACGAGGGGGGGGGGGCACGGCGGCGGACATGAGAACTTGGCCGTCCCGTCGCGAACTCGTATTTTATTAGGAAAGTTGCTCGGCGAATTAGCCGAAAACATGACGAAGGTGAAGAAGGTATAAGGGCTGCGACGTAGAGGAAGAAAAGAGGGAGACTGGTGGACGGTAGTGCGCGGGGAAAAGGGATCGAAGAGTTTCGCCGATGTGGTGTGTGGGATGGCCGTGCGGCGTGGAGAAGCGCGGAGAGGGGTCATTACGTCCACGAGGCCGCTCTGGAAAACTTACGGATCCTGGAGGGCACTCGAGCCGCGCGCGGGCGCGGCCTTAATAAGCGCCTTAACATCCCGTCTATAAATTTTAAGCGATGTAAAATTAGCGCGAACTCAATGGTAGGTAGGTGGTCCCACTTGTTCCTCTCTACTCCCTTGTCCTACCCCCCGACGCCCGTACACTCCACTCTCCCCCTCCGTTCCGGGCAAGCCTGAATCTTCCCTTAAACTCGACGGAATAATAGGTTTCGACGTTAGTCGCTCGCTCTCGCAATGACGGCTCCTTATTCATCGAGCCGATCCAACCAACCAACCAACCAACCAACCAATCGACCGACGAACCCAAGCTAAACCCAAAGCCGAACCATCTCGTTCATTGCTGTCTACCGAACTCGTTATTAACCAGAACGCTCGAGAGAGAGGGAGAGACAGAGTTGGCTCGAAGGTAATTCGACTTCGAACACGCGAGTGAAATTGGGTTTGACTCCACGGCACTCGCGTCCCCGGGCGACGAGAGTGATGTAAGTGATGTAAGCGACGTGAGCGGAATCGCCGATCGCGAATGGAGCGTCGTCGGTGCAACCCGGTCGCATCGTTTCTCCCGAACGAGAGAGAACAGACGCGGCCGTGCATCATGTCGCATTTGTATTGCGCTTTGTGTCTCGTTCGCCGGTTACTTATGACGATTCATTCTCGTGAAGGATAGCAACAATTCGGTATAAGTCATAAAGTATCACGATCGATCCATACGTACACCTTCGATGCCAATGGTTCCGAAGCGACACGAATGATAGTCAATATATGTCAAACCCATATTTATATTTATTTGCTTGAAAAACATCATAAATGTCTATTTTCTCTCTTTACTCCTCCCTAAAATTTATGCCGCGTGTGGTCATACATACGTCTAAATTATTCATCTCGTAAAATTTTACATGGCGTAATACCACGATTGCATTCTTTATCTGAATTTCAGATTCCCTATATATTCCGGAAAAGTACAAATCCTGCGAAGTAAGGACTTTTAAGACTATAAATATCCTCGCTTTGATTTAAAGGGTATCTTCATCTTCTTTATTCCTTCTTGTCGTTTCCCTTCAAGTATAATATGGATTACCAGAAATGATCTGGCGACACTAAAGAACAAGTTACATCTCTGCAATCTTTAAGAAACACATTTTCGGGAGGTAATATTTTGCACCGATCTAATCACGCGCGCAACAAATCGGAATCATTCGATAAGGGGGAAGAAACTTAATTGAAGTTGAGTTGTTCCTCCCGAGTACTTTTCCAATTACTTTCTTAGATACTAGAGGATCTGAAAGACTCTTTTGCTTAGTTGTGCAAAAAGTTTTTACTAGTTTTTCTAGAAGATCCTATTTCGTCTCGCGATATGCGAGATTCTTATGAGAAATCGCGGAAACGACGGAAGGGGATGAAGTAAGCGAGGATAAGGGAGAGGAGAGAAGCGCACAATGCAGCCGAGAAGATCTCTCAAACGCGCGCGCGATTTACTTTGCAAACAACGACGAACTCGGCGAACTCGGAGACGCCCTCGATACGGCGCTACCGTCTGAAAACTTGGCCAATAAGCGGCGAAAACAAGAAAGAGGCGAGCCCCGAAGACGAAAGATTGCATAAACGTAAGCAGGCGCGTTAGCGGCATCAAAACAATCGAATATATTTCAAGGATCGACATCTCTCGCTGCCGATCATATTTTCTGTCCCGATAAGCACCGCCCCGTGTTTTCATTCTCGCGCCTCAGTCAGAACGACAGGCCGGCCACCGAGCCTGGAACGCGAGATAAAATACATCTCAACGTTTTCTGGGAAGGAGGGGGAGAGGCAATCGCCGTAGAGTGCCGGTACCGCCGTAAATATTGTACAAGCCGCACTTGTCCGCGCGATCGTGAAGTCAGAAGTCACGATCTACGAGCCGTGGACCCGATGACGCTGAGAGTGCTTTCGCTGAGAAAAGCCGAGGCGATTTATTCAGTTTTGCTTTAAACTTTTAAAGAGATCAATAAAATATTTTCCATATTGTTATCCGCTTTTCGGACCTATTAAAAACGTCTTCGATAAAACATTGTAAAATGTTAAAGGAATGCATCTTACATACTTAAATTTTAATTTGTCTTCCAAGAATTGCGCTTATGGAAGTTTACGCGCAACGATCAGAGATCTATAGCTAAAAGCAAAAATAATAAAATAGGAATAGATTTGGTTTTAATTGGAATTTATTAGGTCTGCATTAAATTTTACTGGAGGCTGCAAAAGTGAGCCTGAGATCTATATCACTTCCACAGCTTGAATTATTAAAGTGCGGTGACGTCAAGAGGCTGAAACTCACTCGGTCGAGGCTCCTTCGCCAAGACCATGTGGCCGGGAAAATTTAGCTTTATAACATTTGATGGAGGGAACAATTGCGAGAGTGGTCGCGCGATGGCGACGGTAAATATTGCGCAAGCAGATCTTGTCGGGCCGATGAAATTACCGCGCATATTCGTACGTGGCGTGCGACGAGGATGTTTGCGGATCGTCCACTTCACTTCGTGAGATATTAAGCGCGAAGTAGAATATGCAGAAAAAGGGAGAAAGGTACGGGAGGGAGAGAAATAAAGGCGAGAGGACAAAAAGGGAAGGAAGATGCGCGATTGCGAGTGCAGCGGTCGATGGCGCGGCTGCGTGAATAATATATGCGGCTCGCGTGACTCGGCTCTTTATGACGCAACCGAACTGAACGTATGCATTGCGTAGGCGAGCACCAGGTGACTGTAACTTTTCGCGCGCACATGTATATACATACATAACGCGATCGGGAAACCAAGCCGCGGAAACGCGTAGCGTAGATATACGCGAAAAACCCCCGCGATGTCTCTGAAAGGAGCACGGCCGTCCACTTGTTACGCAAAGGCGAGAACAATAGCGTCGGCGAAAATTAATTATTCTCGAGGTTCCGCGGCCTCTCGACGGCGGCGGAAAACGAGGGAAGGAGAAAGGGAGAACGAAAGTTCCTTCTGTAAAGGAACGCGGATGAGCGCGCTGGTGCCGGTGACGTCTCAGAAAATCAGGCCGCCGACGACACCGGGCGGGTTGTTGCTGGCGTCATGATTTTGCCGGGCGCAATTTCGCTCACGTACTACTGCGCGAACGGCTGAAACGCGACAAACCGTGACGTTGAAAATGCGTTTCGCGAAATCTCGCGCGTTTTCGCTGTGCTCGCGATATTTAAAAATAAAATTAATGTTCGCGCGAAAGAATTTATTTTCAATGGCAAGGAACGCAAGAATATGCGTCATGGATAATTATTATATTAACACGATTTGATTCGATGATTGTTACGTGACTCTCCATTTTTGACGAATTATCGCGTATATTCGCATAAAGCGATTATTGAATTATACGGAGTCAGCGCGTTTAATTGTTCGATGGCGCAGTTAATATTTTAAATCATTTTCTTGGGATTAGTAATAATCGCGATTTTACGGGCATGAAGATTTATACGATTATTAATTATGCTTTAATTTTAATGATGTATTTGAGTTCATGTATATTAAGCTTGATAAGCAAACTTTTGCCGTGTTTTGCAATTTATTCCCTGATATTTTTGTAAAATATATGCGGAGAAGAATATATTTCGGATTAAAAGTTAAATTAAAACTTTAATATCTCTCGAGTGCTTAAAAATACGATAAAAACATATCGATTTTCAACATCGATCGATTTCCTTAACCGGAATGACAGGAAATAGTCGAAGGCGCATAGAAACACATTTGCTCGACTGCGTTTGAACGATATATAAATTTTTTTACGCAGTAGTATTGTATATATCGAAAAGTAGTGCAGATTCGTGTTAAGCCATACGCACAGGGTAAAAACGAGAACGAAAGAAATAACCAAAAAAGCCAGGAATAGAGAAGAACGAGAGAATGTTTGCAAAACCGACGGTAAAAAAATAGTTTGGCAAAGAGACAAAGACGAGGGGAGAAAGAGACGAGTATGCGGGACGAGGGACAATTTCATTCCTGACTGTAATACTCAGAGAAAACCGAACGATTCGGATTCGTTCAAACCTGCCGATCGACAAAACCGTGCGGAAAAATGAATGTTCTACCGTGCTCCCCGATCGCGCGCGAGTCCTTCCACGATTTAACATATATTCCATGAAATCACGAACGTGGCCTTGCCGCACGATTTCGTCGCATGATTTTTGATCTCGATGCAGAAAATATCCGAGATGTCCGATGAAATTGAGCCACAGCATTGACCTATAATGTCGAGATATTATAGAATCGAAGTCATTTCTTTTAAAAAAGATATTTAATTTAGAATTATTTTTAAAGGTATTTTTTAATTTAGAATTATTTCTGAAGAAAGTATTGTTTAAATCTTATACAAGTACTGATTTTTTAATTAGTTCTAGAAATAAATTTTGAAATGAATAGAAATCTTGAAAATATTGTACTTGAACAGAATATTAATTTAAGTCTTACTTTTACCAAGGTAATTAATAATAAAAATTCACGCGTTACAAAAAACGTTTAACCAAGACTTTGCTGATGAGAAAAGATCGACTTCAACTGTGTGTTAGACAATACGTTCTCGAAGTACTGGCTTTTCCACACCGGACGCTGTATTTTGCAAATATTTGGCTTTACGGATTGTAAAGGACAGAGCATGTAATGGGAAACAGAATGGATCGCAGGAAACAGAGCGAAACAGGTCGGGCTTTCATTGCTGCGAAACTACAAGCTTTGTCCTTTCCCCTTTCTCTCTCTTTCTCTCTCTCGCCACTATTCAGTTCGGGAATAAATAGATACTTTGTTGGGATTTTCACGGGCTTCATTAGTGCGGAAGGATTATAAATCGAAATGCAATATGAAAAGCGAAATATCGAGCTCGGCGCATTTATATATTTTACCGTTAAAAGATCCATTAATATCCCATTCGGACTTTTAATACCAGCTAAAAGCTTTAAATGGCTTAATTGGTACTATTTAAAAATTTTCGGTTATATCTATCGATAGATACAGAATGAATACATCATGACCATATTTGCTATTTCTTGCAATATTATTGATGTACGTATGTACGTGTGCTTGGATACATGATACTATTCATATAACAATTTCCTAATGTAAAAACGTAACCCAAAAAAATGAAATGTCAAACAAGGATTAAATTAACGTAACAAGAGATATGATACTACCTATTGCTTTCAGTCGATATCACTATTTTAAGACATTACACTAAATCGCAAAAATGTCCATTTCAAAAATAACGTATTTTTATATTAGACAAAAAACAAGTGGAATAATTCAATATAAACCCGCGGGCAAACCGTGAGATAAATGTAAGTGACGATATCATAATGACATAGCATAACTTTGCACATATGCCCAGTTGAGCAATTCAAACATCGAATCTTAAAATCGGTGTTACTTATAGCTATCGCACTATTTGCAAATGTATGGGGAGCTCTTAAACATATCTTTTAAATATATCTTTATTTATCGTTATGTAAATTTGCGTCTACTACAATTCAACTGTTTTTTTAGATTTATCCACGATATGTAAGAGCGCGTCGGCTGTAACGTTTGCATCGATGCAAGGGTTGTCCCTTGGACGTAATCCAATCCTATCTTACGTAGTATCATCATCATCTTGCGGATCGCGTAATCGTCGATAGGAGAGTAGGCTTACCGCGTGATTGCACCTGCACGCTCTTCATAAATTATCATCCCTCGCGCGGATTTTCCTCGGCGCTGAATACAGCGTCCGGTGCATCCGAATAACATATCGCAATTTGAAGTGACATATTATATTGTTAGGAACAATACGTGAGCTTTCTCGGTGTTGCCCGGGGCTTTATTGAACGTTATACGTGACAGCGCTCTTCTCTCCATGTGTGCACGATCGTGCACGCGCATATGTGTGCGTGTATGACGTAACTTGGGCACGCATTATCGAGTGAGCAAACACAACACACTCGCGCACGCATCGCATACACACATATACACAAAGAGCGAACAACGACGAATTAGGCGTCTGCCTATCGAATATTAGATTCGCTTCGCGTCCGGGCGAGTTAAATAATCGCGGAAATGTTTCAACGAACGCCACGCGAGCGCTCCGGTTTTACAAATCGAAAATATTTATCTTCGATTCTCCACCGTAAAACGTAGAGGGACCAGAAACGCGCGCTAGCCCGCTTTCTCCGCATCGCCGAGCTGCATAATTCAGCGGACACCACCAGTGGACGGGAGAAAAACAGTTTGAAACCGCAAATTACATACGAACGACTCATTAATGAACGGACCGCGTGAGCGTGACGAGCTCTCGTTAAAGTCGCGCTCGCCGATGCAGGTTGCCCAGCAAGGGTGTATCGGCAGCGTAGACCCCCGTTTAAACACACCGTGTACCTAACAAGTAGACCGCAAACCGCCGTGTTGCATTTATATGTGTGGAATTAAGTTTCTTGTTTGCCTGTTTATTACCGCATCACGCGATTACGGCCGGACAAATGCTCGCCTAAAGTGGAAGGGGTTTAGATCGGTCTGATTTAAAATCGATTAAACTACTTACAGCATAAGAATTTCAACTGCCAAAGCTCTTAAGCATGCATCTTGTTCCTTGCGCGAAGAAATGCGGTATACGGCAAAATCTTTTTTTTCATGATTTTGAAGATGTATGTACAAAATGATTTGTAATGTATATACTTTTTTATCAATTTATAAAATTGGATAAATTAGAACGTTTATTACCTGCTCTAAGTAGATAATTCTAATCTGTCGGATTTTTCACGTTTATAAGTGACAACGAAGGTGTGAAATGATTTTGCCGTACTTGATGGATGTAACGCTTTCGAGCTTGACCTCGCGAAAACGAGAGTGCCGATAGAAATCGCCACCGATGTATCACGGCGCGGCGTCGAGAGATGCCGATTGAAACATCGACGTCGCGTGAAACATTTCGCGCTGGCTCGTCCCTTTGATGTTTGCGGATTTAACACTTTTTCAACTTCGACACAGTGCGGTGAATCCCCGAGTGGGCCTCGAGTGTACTTCGACTGGCCACGTTCGATGCGAGGCGTGCAAATGACAGGTATAACGCATGATACGATACTAATTCGTTCGGGAATGATGATCGATCCGACGGAACTTTATCGTTCAGTGGAACTTATCAACGCGGATAGAGACAGAAAGGGGAGCGTGGGAGTGAGAGAGAAAGCCTAGAGAATAACGCACGTACGTTAAATCGATACTTTCGAATCAGGACAAGCTGTGTTGTGCTGTGTGTTGTGCTTTAGAGAAACGGAGGGAAGAATACATTACACATTCTCGAATATTTCTCATGTAGTTATGAATCCGCATAATTGCAGTAGTTGTTCCGATTTCAAGGTATTGTAGCCCGAAAGAAACGCGAAAGAATTTTATTTTTATGTCAAATATTAATATTCACAAATAATATTAATACTATTTAATACTTCAGATATTTTCGATGAATTCCATGCAAGAAAATTTCAGCAATCTGTGAATTAGCGAGGAATTTTATAATTAATATTTTCTGTAGACTAAAACTATTGTGAAAGTTCTTCCATACGCGATTTTTATTTCTACGCATAATGCTTGTTAATTACGCAGTTGGAAATATGTTCCCGGATGCTTAAATAGAATTCCAATACCAGAACGGGAGTTTTAGATTTACCGAGGTTACATGTACGATATATTGCTACTACGAATCAAAACTTTGCTACCGTTACAGCTATAAACTCCATGTCGAACATGTTCAGGAAGATTGGAAGTATGAGGAAAAATGTCAATAATCGATACGTTCAATCGGTCTTTATCTTCCGCATCATCGCACGTCGACGTATACATCATACGTTTAATTTAAAAATAGTTGATACAATCTCATAACACGAATCAGCTATTTCTCCCCTTACGATCTTTCAATTAATTATACGGCGTCATTCTTCTTATCGAAAATCCATTTCTAAAGAATTTAATTCCTTCTGAGGGATACAATAACTATTTGTTATCGTTTCTATACATAGATATATTTGCAGCTTTTCCGACCATTTGTTTTTAGTTAAGCAAATTGCTTTTTATGCTGCTCGAAGTTGCGAAATTCTTTCGAAACTTCAGGCAGACAGATTATAAGAAAACAAGATTAAATCGCTATTGCTTAAAATACATTTACCATTGCTTAAAGTATATTGTACTCTTCGAAAACCGAGAGGATAAAATTGTGTGCTATTTATATGTATATTAACATGTTCGACATGGAGTTTATTTTAAGCTTGCTAATTTGATCTATGGCACTGAAATTTCATATCTGCTGTATATTTGTCTTATTAGTTAGCATATATTTTGTTTGAAACCTTTTTTAGACATGTGTTACCTAATTGCATATTGAATGTTGAAAAATTCTTTCGGTATTTTTGGATCAAAGCCCTGCCGCATATATGACCGATTTTTGTCGCGGTCTACGGTCTATTGAGAGTTGAAAGTTCGAGCGCCTTTTTTCATGGGAACGTTGCCAAATAGCGACAAGAAACAGCAGTCCCGACTTTACGAAAAACCTGCTGCTTCCTCGGCCATATTCGTCAAGGACTATCGTATCTTATTGACAGCGCTGCTTCTTTTACCACCGATTGCTGTCTACAGGAATAACTCAGTGATTTTTTCACTAACCTAAGGCCGATCTTGTCGGACTGGACATTCAGCTATTTTTATGAAACTGAGGAGTATTATATCGACATTGGAATTTATTTTGCTCTGCGCAGGTACACGTTCTAAAAGAAATAAAATAGAAAACAGAAAATCGATTTAATACTCCTGTATAGATAAATGAATTCTTTATATATCATTTAAAAGTGAAAAAAGTCGATTTTTAAAGAACATTACCTAAATATGAATAAGATATATTTTAATAGACAAAAGTAACAGAAAAATGTTTATTAATTGAACAAATTTACAATCTTTTTTCATAAAATAAAAGTAATAAAATGAATTTTTCAGGACGTAAAAATAATAGAAAAGTGATAAATTTATTCGCGCCTGATATCCTGTACAACGATTTTCCAATTATTGGGTTCTTTAAAAATACAGTTTACATTTTTACATGTTATAGTAACATACAATAATAATACCTTATGGTACATATATTTATAGTACATTTATTGCAATTAATTACTTGTTTTTCTTGATTATATTACTCATCGTTACACGGTGATAATTATTCTTTCAATGACGCAAAACAAAAAGTGCGACTTTACTTAGAACTTCTGCTGAAAATTTCCGATTGCTATCGGGCAACTTCGTAACTCGCATAAGGAGCACGGAGAAGCGTTCGATATGGAACTTCCATTCGACCGTATTCCTGCGCAAAGACTATAACAAACGCGTCGTGCTATCGGCAAGTTATTCCTGGCTTTCGGAAACTCCTGAAGTAATACTTGCCTGAAGACACCGGTCATAAAAAATTAACTTAACGTCTTACCACGTTCGGACATTATATATATAGTGTACGGCAGAAAAAATTATAAATGGATGTAATAAACGTCGATATTAAATTTAGTATAAAGTGTGTCAAGGAAAGTCTCTGTCTCCTGATATTTCAGTTAGCAAATAATGAACAGTTGACTTTATATAATCAGTTAGCAACTTTATATAACCAGCTAGCAGATAATGAACAATTGACTTTATATAACCATTCATTACTCATCGCGCTAAATACATTAAAATCATATTAAGACTCTCGCTCTTCGAGCAAATTGTAGCATAAATCACCCTGTTATAACGGCAATATTGGCACTGGGCGACGTAACCGTATTTTCCCCCGTGACATTCTGTACATAGAAGCCGGGCCGTTTTCTCGGCCTCGCGATCCGATAAACAATTAATAAACATAAATTCTCTCGAAATCGCCGATAGGACAGCACCGGCGCATGCTCGCTCGCCCGCTCGCGCCGCATAAAATCGTTATAAATTCTTTTTTACGAGGCAGAGTACATAAAATTGCGCCGAGTCCCTTGCGATTTATATCCCGACGCCCGGCGTCGTTCTCTGTTTGCGCGACGCCTTGCTCGAAAGGGCTCGGCCGAGTACGGTCTCCCTTTCTTTCTCTATTTCCAGCCCTTAAAAGGCGATCGTTAAAATACGGCGTGAGAGTGTCGTAAATCGTCGATCGTTACGGAATCGTGTGCGGTGCTTCGACGAGAAGGGATGGAAGGCTTCAATTACCGGCGATGCGGTCGCAACAGGCCGTCCTCTCGCGTTCACGCTACGGCCAATCTTCCAGAGTAATAAGAGTAAATGCGTCCGAGACATAAAGGTTGGAAGAACAGAGAAGCAGGCCGATCTCTAAGCATCGGTGATCACATCAATGATCGCTTACGGCGTTTTATAAAGACATAAATATCCTTTAAGGGGTACGTAGATATATATGTGAAAATGCAAAGATAAAGTTTCGTCGAAGAGAATTGCAAACGAAAATAAAGGAAAATAAAGAAACGCGTTATTTGTGCTTATTAAAAGAATATCCGTCCGTTGTTCGCTAAAATATAGTTCCTTTTTTAATCTAACAAAATATATATTTCATATTTAGCATCAGAGAAGTATTCTATGGATTTCAGAACCTTTTTTTTACGATCGTACCCTCTTCTTCTCGACATACAAAATACATATATTTACACTTTCCGTGTTCATTTTTTTCCCGTTAGGATTCTCTACGGAAAGCGGGGGATAAAGCGCACGTTCGGTCGCTATCGATGCCTCGCAATGTTTGTTTTACGGCGATTTCTCTCGTATTTGCACTTGCGGATTTTAGGGTCAGCCGTGTACGGCTGAAAATTCGTGGTTCTGATTTCAACTTGGAAAAGTCCGGCGCGTATGACTACCGGAGATAACCACCGGCGACCATCGGACAGACACGAATATGCCGCACACACGGCTCTTCGCCGTGACAATGGCGGCAGTCGATCGAGCAATTCGGTACGGGCAACGTCGATGATGACAGTGACGACGGTGACAATGGCAGTGACGGTCGTCGTCGTCGTCGTCGTCGTCGTCGTCGTCGTCGTCGTTGCGGCACCATTCGCGATAAATGCAGTCTGACGAACGTGGCGGACGGCGGAATTGATGCCAGCCGGGGAAATATGGCTGACGAAAGGCGGCAATTGCAAATAAGCAGCCGCGATTTGTTGGTTTTTTGGGGCCATCGTTTCGCAGCGAAATCGACCCGACTCTGATATCGGTGAAATCAAGAGTCCCTGTTATCACCGGAATTCCGAAGGGAACGATGTAAATTCGGCGATGTAATTCGCCGGCGCGTACCTCAGGCAGGTATGTCCGACCATATCTTGCACGGAACGGGAAATTCCAACGGGCGGCAAAGACGGCCGTTCTCCTCAATGTATACATGTACAATATATGCGTACGCGTGCGTGTGATAAACAGGACGACCAATGAATACCATCGGCAATGAAATCCGCCGCACTGACGCGACGACGATGCAACAAACGGCACATCCGTTGTACGTCCGATAGCGTGCGGGAATTACGGCTAAATTTAATAAACGTAAGGATAATGCGGTGTAACACGATAACGCGCGCGATCGATATCAGCTGCTTCGCAGGCTCGTAGGAGATCGCGGAGATCGTCGTCATCGTGACCGTCGCCGTCGTACCGTCGCGTTCGTGCCTTTATTGCAGTTTTTATTCCGACTGCAATTCAGGCACTATCGATCGTCGCCATTGCGAAATCCATAAGCCGACCGCGCGGTTTATCGCACCACCTCTCCTCTTTCCCCCCTTGCTCGGCCAGCCCTTCTCGCGACTGGCGTTTTGCGATCGGCGATTAACACCCCGGTCCCCGGCGCTATCGACGCCGCGACGACATCCGCCCTCGTTCCGGCATCGCGCCCGATAAGTCGCAGAGATGTTTTGTCTTTCTTTTTCCTCCCTTTTCTTTCGTCCGCCGCTTTTGCCAGATGACCGTTTCGTCACGAAACTTTTTACGCGGAAATTGAAGTCGAGTGACGGGCGAAAGTGCGGTATATACGCGACACTGATGATATTTTAAAGGGGACTTTCAGATTAGATTGACAATCACGAGATGGTATGACTTATGACCGATTTCCGCAATCTGCCGTGAAACGGATGACTTTACAGCTCCGATGATGTTTTAAGTGAAATTTTTGAGATTTAAATAACATGGCGCGAGATCTGAAAAAACATTGCAAGCGCTGAATTTAGAAAAGCACGATTCTCTAACGGGAAAAATGTTGAACTCTAAAAATGGTGATGAACAATTATAACTATGGCATAGCTGTTAATATGACGCTTTGAAGTATAAATCATCATTGTGCATAAAAATGACACGGACAATTTGTTTACGAGATTATTAAGTTTTTGTATGTTAAGCGACGTTTTTCATGCGCTTACGCCTGCAATCAACTTTTTAGGCGTATGCATCGCACGCATTATCACATTGCAACGAGATGCATAATTAAACGCGGAAACGCGCGAGGCGAAGCGCGTGATTTATGTTACCGCACAGTTTTGCACAGCCGCGAAACGCACGCAAGAAATCAGCGGGACATTAAAGCGCGTAACTGCTACGCGCAAATATCAACGATTTTTTTAATATCGGCCAGCGGTCGACGAGGCTCTCCGTTGAAAATTTAATATCGGGCATTTTTCGAATGCGCGTGTACATGTCGAAATATAGAAACTAGAAGCGATATATTTTTTATAAAGCATTTTTTTTTTGTTCGCCACGATATTTGCATTATTCCCGAGAAAGATTATGGTTCTGCTTTTTCTAGCGACGCCAAATTATAATAATGCGCGCTGTATACATATGTATAGTCATCGTAACGCATTCCTCGTTATTATGATTAAAAGCTTTTGCATCTCTATCGATTTTTACTTCTAATTATCCGTTTAATTACGCGGGAGCAATTTGAAATACAATTTAATACTAATGAGAATTTTCTTTCTTTTTCTTTCTCTCTAGTTAATCCACATTCACGCGTAATTAAGTATTTATTTTATATATTTTTTTGCCGGACTTAAATCGCTAGGTTTTGCAAATTTTTCGCATGCAATTATTAAGCGGTCTACGGGGAACAAACGCGATCGCTATCATTGAGGTAAAGTTGTATGAGTTAAGTTTGGTTAAATTTAGTTAGCTGGGACATAGTCCGATCGATGAAACGTCCGGTAGGATATAAACAACCAAATACTTTAATGAAATTACAAACTTGCTCACTCATTTATTTGCTTGTTTGATTTATTCCGCATCAATCAGCCCGCATTTTAATAGCGACGTGTATTTCTGTATTAAAAGGTCATTCTCCGATATTACTAGCTAGAGACATTACGAATTCATACACAGGTTTCTAATAATAAAACAGAGAATAACGTTCAGAGACTATACAAGAATAGATTTTATAAAACGAGTTCTTAATACAAACAGATGCTCAATTTGGATTACATCCAGACAATTTTCACATAATAAATTAAAGAATATAAAATCTCTGAAAATTAATCGTTTTACCTTTACATTTTATGCAGATTATGGCGAACCGTTAATGTGAAGCGATAATCGACCGTCTTGCTCAACTATTTCTGTGTTCGATTTGAAATAACGTCTCGCGAAATCTTGTCGTACATTCTCACGACGTACCGCATTTGCATTTTCAGTCCCGTGAATGTGAGATACGCGCTTCGTGAATTGCGGTAACTGAAGCAACTTTTCGACGTTCCTTGCCGAGCTTCTATTGGCATATTCGCGTTATGCCAAACGTTTTACGAATGTTTCTATTTTATCGGACCGCCGCCGCCGCCGCGCCGCATAAACGTTCAGATATTCGGCGGCTGTTCCTGCATATTTGGCATTATCCGTATCGTTTTCCTCTCTTCCTTTCTTCCTTTCTTTTCCGCGTCTCATTGCGACGGGGAAAATGTAAATGAAATCTTCCAACGAGGAAGTTTTCCTCACTTCGCTATCGAAATTGGCCAATACAAGATATAACCGTCTCATATTAAGACTCTCGTAAAACCGATTGCTTGTTAGAATTACAAATAATTCATATATTTATATCCGTGTGATTCCAACGAACGACTGCGGTTTATTTTGTCGATGAACCACGCGTGTTCCCATTTGAACTGCCACAAAGCTGCGCCTTGCGCGCGGGTTTGACAGTAACAGCATATGACACGCCACGTCGCTTTATTAAGTTTCGCGTTTTAAACGAACGACAGCGGGGAATTACGCGCGCGATTTGTCTTTTCGTTCCCTGGCACGACCGTCTGTGTAAATTGGCCCGTGCTTCAACTCCATATCCAGCTAGTAACTCTCGATCGAACAATAGTGGCGCAGGAATTAGACAGAAAATTTTATACCTTGCCGGCCAGTGAAATATTTTCACTGGTTTGGTGCAAAAGCGAAATTTAATTATTACTTAAGGGACGAGGGACTAAAAAGAAGAGCTTCGTTATTTTCTGTACATGGCAGCCTGAACACAATCTTAAAATTTTTCAGGAATTATTTTTCAATGTAACCCGTTCTATCGAGAAACGATCCTTTTCATGATTACCCAAAACGTTAGTTTTATTGATAGTCTCTTGCGATTCCCTGCTACACGTTTGCGATGTGATTTACAAATTCGTGTCACTTGGGAAAGATTTACTAAATCGCCGCAGTACACGGTCAGTAAACGGACCGAGAGTTGAATAACAAATTAAGCAGAATACAGTATAATTGCAAATTGGCGCAAACTGGAGATTGTTACAAGAGAAGGAGCTGGCAAAGTGACGGATGTATATGTATACGCGAGAGTCTTCGTCTTGTTGAAAGTTAACGAACGCAGAGTAGCGGCTCGTTAACGAACAAGGATTCTCTTCATCCCTGCCGGTTCGCGCGCCAGGAAAGGAAATATCCCGTTCCATCCCGTCCCCGGCTCCTCTTCCTCCGTCATTTTCAGTTTTTTTTTTTTTTTTTTTTTTTTTCAAGCGCTCGTCGCTCGTCGCAGGCTCACAAAGCGCCTCATTAGTATAATTTTTTCAACGCTACGTCGACGCGCGAAGATTCGGTTTGCGCGCTAAATGCATCCGTAATTTTGATAATAAATTAGTCGTTTCTGAGAAAAGAGGAAGGAGTCTCACAAATGCCAGGAGAGATAGACGAAGATTTCCTTGTAATTATTAACCCGTAAAGATTCGGAGACTGTCGGAGAATTTGCTGACGTTAATTTATATCTCGACATTAACGAGGCTGGTTGAAAAAGGCAACATATAGTCTCTCGCGTGAGGTGCAGAAATGCATCGGAGCGGAATGCACAGCAAACTTTGTTCACTCAGTAATTTACGAGCCAATTCAAATTGTAAACGCAACGCGCTTCGTTAGAAAAGTTCGCGTGGTCGAGATTTTGAAGCGCGAATCTTTATGAACAATCTCCATAATAAATCATCATAGACGCGTGTACACGGGCACGTTTATTTTCTCTTTTCCTTTATCTGAAAATAAACATCGTCCGAATAACAAATGCAGATTGTAATCCCATTTTGGAGTAGCAATTTGAAAAATATGAGGCGATGCGGTATGCGTAAATATTTTCCAAAACCCGATATGGACTCTCGTGCAAAATTCCGCTCGACTCTGATCTCCCAGTCGGAAAGTAAGAAAAATAACGCAACACACGCGAGGTAAGAAAAATAACTGCGCGCCATATCGTCCGGTCCGATTTCGATAACGCGCGACGAGAAAAATGTATCAGCGATAGTGCGCGAGTCGTCTACCAGCCGGTCGACTATACTTCACCTGTCGACAAGTGATATTTTCATCGTTTTTCGAGTGACAACTTACGCCGGAAGATTAATCACCGCGACGCCGAAGCGGTGGGTCCTTTCTAAAATATGTAGCTTCGCGAAAGAGTCCCCCTCCCCCACACCCCCGAGTATATGGGTATTACGAATCGCGCTTATTGCGCTCGCAATTTAATCCCACCGCGTAGAACGGGGCGACCACACGTGCGATAAGTCATCGCCTTGACAAGTAATATTTTTATATCGTTTCTGAAAGTGACGTCCTTCGAGAGAAGATTAATCGCTCACTGTCTAAGAGACGGAAAACTTTTCCTTTCTTCTCATGACGTTTGACATTTTGATATTATATCGGGGAGATATACCTTTCCCCTCTCCCCTCTCAAAACTTGAAATGTAAATGTAATAAAAGCAAACTAGATATACTGTATAATTAATTTGCTTTGTTACTAGATGTTTTTCTTAACGTCGAGAATGAAATTATTTCCATTATTAATTCGATATATTTATCGATCCTTCGACTAACTTTTCTTCTCCTTATGGAAATGAAAATTACAATAATGTAAAATATTATGGTTTATATTAAAATGTTGAAAGTGATTTTAACAAGGGACTTTGTTTCTCTGTTACAGGGGCATCTTACAGCAGGGCAGAAAGAATTACGACGAGGCGATTTTGAGTTATCAACGAGCCATACATTTCCGACCTTCGTTAGCTCGTAAGTCCTTTAATTACATCTCTTTTCTGACTTTAGAGACCGCGCAACGTCGTTGGCTTCATTAGCCAAACTCTCAAGTCTGTCGTCATTCGAATAATTTAATATATTTGAGCGTCATTAATATTTATTTGATGGATTGTTACCATTGATCGATCGTTGAAGGATCTTTAACGTCATGAAAAAATACACATGTACTGTTCCTTCATACGCATCAATATCTTTACGGGAAATGAAGACAAACTGTCGTGTGTCACTGTCATCCATTTTATCCGATACATATTTATCGATTTCGCAACGTTCTATTTTTAGCTGATGGGATGCTTATCCTCGAACTTTCCTCGTACTTCAGTGTTTCAGCCATCTCTTTGATCAATATAATAATCCTTAGACGTACCATAGACACACGTATTATCACACCACTATTTCTCCGGCTTACATTACTTCTTGAGCAGCCCCCTCGGGTCTACGTATACATCCACGTGCTTACTACTAGAAGCCGAGAGATCGGTTCGCGTCCTTAACGAGCCCCCTTTTGCCCGGGAGACTCGCAGTCTTTATGGCTAGACCTGAGGGCGCGGCGCACATCGAAGAGGACCCATAGGAGGCAAAAAAAAGGAAAAAGCAAGGAGGGAGAAAGATGAGCGGCTCGTTTGTTACACGTATATCCTCGATACGGTATGTAGGATCCGCGATTTACTTCGGCCGACGTGGGAGCGGTTCGTTACCATGCGAGATAGTTTGTCGCGTTACAATATCGATTTTATGGCTCCTTCACGTGCCATTCTGGGGCTTCCAGTCCCCAGATGTTTTTCCTCCGTAAAGGGCGATATCGGTACTAACCCGAAAGCGCAATTGGTACTGCGGGCGCATCTGCAGCGTGCAGCGGAACACAGAATGCAGATTAGATTTCGACGCCTTGCGTGCACGAGGTGTGTCGCGTAGACATTAATTTTAATGGCAGAACCTCGAATTTAGAGTCGATATCTTTTTGTGAAGAAAATTTCGGACGCAATGTTTCAAATTTCAATATTAAATACGCTAAATATTTTTTGGCATATTTTAATAATTAAAAAGATCTATATTAATATCCATTGGAATCTGAAGCGAATAATAAAACTTTGTTTAATTGCATTCCAGACGCTTACTAATAATGCAAAACATTGGCACCTGGATATTTTTAATAAAAAAAAGTCAGTTTTAAATTTATAACAATATCTGAAAAATCTTGCCCGGTAAAATTTTAACATCCAGCATACGTACCGTACGACAGATTAATGTCACGTCGGATTTATCAGATGCACATCGAGAAAAGTATTGGCGTTGCAAACAAAGAATAACGCGCAAATACACACACACACACACACACACACACACACACACACACACACACACACACACACACACGTTGCGTAAATCCGAACGACATATTCAAAGAGAGATATAATTTTGTATAAATTTATACGGGACGGTTTGCATGCGCAATGAGCTTCGGCAAATGCCGGGAAAACGAATATTTACCGCATCGGAGATATGCGGGCGCGAAACGGTGGTGAATTCGTGTTACACGATACCATGCATACGATCCGTGTACGACGATTTACTTTGACTGACGCAGAATTGGTTCGTTACGAAATGGACGCTTCTTCTTCGTATAATTCGATTTTATCGGTTCTTTACGACATCGACACTTACCGGTTTCCTAACCGAAGCGTTTCCCATCCGGAACGAGATGAAATGATCCGTATGAGCGCCATCGAATTCGCGAAGCTTATACATCATACCTGGAAAAGAAAACGGAAGTAAACGTGAAATGTACGCAATTTTGCGGATGTCGTTCTTATATATTAACACGTTTCATTTTTAAACCGGAAGATCTTGCGAGGAACGGTCGTTTCTCTAAATAACTATAATCACCGCCATAAAACTTTTTCTCATTTATATAAAGATACGCGCTGTTATTTCTAAAAAAAATTTATCTTTTGAAAGAAGACTCTCTTTGCAATATTTAAGTAACATTTGGACGAAAGTACAGGACATGAATTACATCAAACATGAATTATTCATATTTGGCATTCTGAGGATTTTATAGAGATTATAAATCTAATTAATTTCTAATACTTGATCACTCGACAATTACCTTCAAATTTTTTTAGTTCGATTTAATATGTCTTTTGACAAATCATTTTTAAGAGATTGGCAGAGACATTGTATTTAGCATGTTGTCGATTCACCGTGGACATTCTAGCCAAATATTAGCAAGTTATCCAAAATTGTTTATCGCGCACGATGTGTTCTTGCATGTAAAAACGAAAGTTGTGACAGTGTTTGCAAAGTTACCTATACAACGCCCGCATTTGGCAGCCCGCATTTGCGGTTTCTATGTTGACCGAACAAAAATGACCAATGCAAACAATAAACAAATGATAACCGAGTTACCGGTTGACGATATTGACTCTCTCTCTCTCTCTCTCTCTCCCCCCTTCCCTCTCTGTCTCTCTCGTTTCCTCTTTCCCTGTTCTCATTTTGCTTTACTCTGCTTCAACAACATTTTTGAACGTGCAAACATCGGCGAGCGAATATTAATCACGTCTTTACTCGATATATTGACGTGTATATATAAACACTCATATGTGCACACACAACAGATGAATGCTATACACTACAAAAGTTGATTGATAAGTAAAATTTCCATTTCTATAAAAGATATATCTCGTTTGAGACGAGATAAAAACATAAAACCAGCTTCAAAATAAAGTCAATTTATTTTACATCAAACTTATATGCTTATTTTTCTACATAATCATTATGTAGGTTAATACATTTTTCAAATGCCCTATCCATTTTTTTCAGCGTTAAAAATTATATTACAGATTACTATTTAGTACACAACAAAATAGAAAATTTTATGACAAATGACAATATTGGACAATGATGCAATACAGGTAACTGAAATTTTGCACGCATATACCAGACACTCGAGATACTGAATGCCGGGGCCGGTTACCAATATCGCCACTATTTGTGCCACGCTGGAGATCTTACTTATCAATCAATCCTTGTATTTTCATTTCGCGCGTTACACACCGCGGATATCTATCGTCTATCGATTCTGATAGCAAACTAATCGGTTAAAACCGCCCTTTCGATATGAGTAATGGGGATAAAAGTTGGCACTTTAAACAAGCTTAAAAGTTGTCTGGAAAGTTTACCAACGCATCGACCTGGCTATATTGTCGGCTCAAAACGCGACACCTTATACCGAGAGATTGGAATTTATTACGGAATACATGCGAATACATGCGAAAGCACGCAGACGATATCACCCATTGAAAACTAAGCATTTGACAAATATTGTATATAGTCGTAGAATCCTTTTTTTTTTAATAATGCTAAATCGAAGTTCTTAGTGACAAAATAATCCGGAGAGGATTGCAAAATATTCTAAAAATACTATAATAGTAAGATTTTTTTCTGCTAGAATAAAGAAATTTTACTAATATCCGAGATATCCCGAAAATCGGAACTTATTCGTATACTTGTTATATTGTGAAAAGCTTTGATCTTTATCGGGAATTTAGAGCAATCACATTGTATAAATTTCTTATAGAATTTATATTTCTTGTGAATGAATATTTAGAACGAAATTCGGTGGTGGAAGCTTTGATCTCGATACGTTGAAAGTATCTGGAATTATTGACAATATAGCTTTGAAGATTATGCTTGCGTAGTAGCGTCTATATCGTAAAGGAAACATTATTTATGACATTCGTTTTAAGGGCTATTGCATGTCTAGACTCGCACATAATTTATAAAATCAATCGGATTACTTAATTTGAAATATTTCGTAGAATCATTGAGAAATAAATTAATATTATTAATCTTATTATTGAAAAATATAACGAAATCCGATTACTCTGATTACACGAGCCATTATTTTCTTTTTCATGAATAAAGATAAGAATAGCTGAAAAATATGGATGGAAATCCACCTCTTTTGTGCAAGGATTATCTGGGACTTTTTATTGAGCGCTGAAATTTAATTAAACCGCAAGGAGCAATTAAATAAACATGCGGTTTGAATTTATCCTGAGAAATTAAACCGCGTGTACGGTTATACACGTAGTGCGCGAGAATGGAAATGGAAAGGGTATTGTACTAGAAATTTTTGACGATTATCGCACGAGGAAACTAAAAAGCTTGCTCACACGTAAAGCTTCTCCAGGGAAACGACCGCAATTGCATCTACATGCATTAGAATGTTTAATTTTATAAGGCCACACTGGCTAATTCCGCCGTTGGGAATAAAAAGCTGGCAAAATCTCATTAAATAAATTAGAAGTATAATTATCTTAAACGCGGAATAGCTTACACAATATTAAACGGTGTTTCGCAATTGTTTCGTTCAAAAGTAGAGAATAATAAGTGTAAAGAACTAAAACTATGAGCCTCAAAAAGATACATTAATTGAAAAAACTATTCATTTTCAATAAATTTTAATATGATGGCAATAAATCGAACATTGATGTACATAAATGTAATATACATTTATTAATTATATATGTATATTATATTAATTTATTAAAGTTACGTAAATTATTTAAAGGGGTATATAAATCTTATCTGCATTTATTCTCGTATAAAATGCCACAAGCAAAATGCCAATTAATCCGGCATTTTCCGAAGGATAAGTTTCATACTGCTAGCACCGCCGCCACTTAAGGGCTATTTCTTAAAGTTAGTCGACGCTAAAGTCGACGTATTATCATCGATTAATCAACGGCTCCGCGAAAACAAAGGGAAAGAAGCGGCGCGGTCTACTTTTTCCCCGGTCCGCAAACTTTATTCATTCGAAGTTCACTCGCTTGTCGTGGAAGTTCAGCCGATTACTGAAACGCGGATACATCTCGCTTCTATGCAGCGGGGCGCAAAAGTATATTAGCGAAGTTAAACTCGATCCCGACGACGGTGGGCCGGAAGCGAAAGAGCACAAGGAATGTTTAAGAAGTCCTTCCCTTTTAACATTCGTCCACGATGGCGGCGTCATGCAAAATACTTCGGAGACTTCGTCGCTCAAGAATGAATAGAATTTACTTAATAACCCCCGCTCTATTTAATATTAACTAATTAACGGTGGAAGCTAATTTAATTCACTTTTAACCTACGACAGAGAATTATTGGCGTGCTTTTTTTTGCAATTTCGTACACCGAACGATATGACGAGAGAGAGAGGAAAGATAGAGGATCTCTATTTTACAGAATTGTACTTACAGGATGCACACACACAGACACACACACACACACACACACACACACACACAACAGAGGATACGCCACGCGCAACTTTTATGGCAGTTTTCGAGTGACGAATGACGCGTGCCTCTTTTCGCTGAGATTTTACGAGCAACCGCGACTTAGTTTGCGCACGGCAGCACAAGTTCAGAATACAGGCTATCTATAATCCAACAAACGGTCGCGCTCATAAATCTCGCGGGAGTATCTTTGCTCATTTATAGTTGGCTGGTCCGAAAAAGGACGAGATTAGCGATAAAAAAAAGGGAAAAGAAAAGGAGAGAAAGTAGAGGCAGACAGAAAGACAAAGATATACTCCTCGTGTTAATGTAGTTTGCCACGAGCAAGTGCGTCACGTGTGAAAGACTCGTCGCGTAGGTGAACTTCGCGAAAATGCACCCTTGTCTACAGCACGTGTGCGAAACGCTCGCTCGCGAAATGCCGGCGACTCAATTAAAGCGGCCAAGTTCTCCGAGAGTACCAAGAGAATCACGGGGCAAGAACTGCGTAGACAGAAGGCGCGGAGAGAGGTGTAGTTAGACATCCCTGCTTTACTTTCACAATTAACCCTCGGACGCATAAAGCACTTCCCCGCAACGTTAAATGATACATCCGCCCTTTCGGCTCTCGGAGATTCGTGAAATAGGTTTAACTTGCGGTTGCTGATTTTAATTCAAGAATATACCGCATTTACGGGCTTTCATAATGAATTATTAGCTTTCGCTAATCACTTTTAATCATTTTAATTTGATAGCGGCGAGAATTTCTATTAACCAAATGATCAATTAATCACCGCGCGCGCGTTAATCAGTTTTAGTAATATTAAATTTACAATAGTATATCTTAAATAATTGATTAACTTTGATTAATCAGGTTTAATGATTTTACAGTGAAATAAACCCGGCACAATCTCGTCAGGTAGTGAAGTCATATAAACCGCGAAATAATGATCGCTCCAATTAATATTAGTCATTGGCTTCTGTAACATTTATTTGCGTTATTACGCTTTGCATTACGTTTCCTAATTATGTTTATGCGAGATAATAATAATGGTTTTGTACTATGACAATGATATATATACATACATACGCAACATTTCAAATTTTGTCAAGTCAAATAACGAATTATAATTGCTCTTTGTAGTGCGTATTATAGAAATAGCTCATTTTTCCAACTCAATGATTAAATGTAGTTTATAACGATTGAATTCGTTTATATACATAAATCAAGTGCTTTCGTAATTTTAATGTGGATGTTACTTAATTTTATAATAAAATAGCAATCAAATTTTCGTTAAATAAAAATAAATAATTAGCAATTTGGTAAAAAAATCTTATTTTATACGGTAGAACTGCGGTATTTTAGAGAATTATTTATATTTTGCATTAATACATCAATATATATTCATCAATTTGAGATTTACTTGTGATTATCGATCATCTCCAGAGAGGGGAACATCTTTCGATATGGGCGATAAACGACAAATGTCGTGTCGGAGCACTCGTATTTCGCGAGCAGATTGCCCATAAATCGCGTGTTATTATCAGAAGTTCCTACAATGGCTGTCCATGTAATCTATCGGGTGGGTTCGCAAATAAGTACAACGGTTATATGGGGCAGCTCTGATACTAGGCCGCTATTCGCGTCCTCAAATCAACGGCAAACCGGCAACCGAAAGCTACGTAACGATTCATTACAGGCGAAGTATATGAGCCGGCGCATCGGAAATACTCGGCAAGTAGGTTAACCGGACGGCTGCAATTTTAGTTGGTGTATTATTAGAAAAGCCTCCGGGACGCGCGCCTTTGTCTATAAATCTCGGGGTAATTTCAACGGATACATATACAGTGAAATCGTATTCGCTGCGCGACCGCTCACTATACGAAAGCAGTTTCTGGATTTCCATTAGCTGCAAAATTCTTGCCCTCGACACGAAAGCGGCTTTATCGCGTCACGATATCTGACTTTGGCGAAAATCGAACCGTATCGTCAAATGTCGAATTAACAAAAAAAAAAAACGTAACAGTCCCGTAATAGTGTTTAACATTTATATGTTCGTTTAACTAGTTTAGATAGATGTATACAATTTTAGTTGACAGATGATAGGAATACGTTTAAAATTTCTCAAAAATATTTTTCCTTATAAATATCGAAAATATTATTATCATATCTTCACTGTTCCGTATCAACTGTACATCGCTTATGACTTAGTCATTTCATGACATACAAATGCTGTTGGATTGAATACATCTATTTTAGTGTTTTAGTCACGCTTGAAATATCGTTGTCAATTTTCATTTATTACGGTAATTACTGTCACCTCTTAAACATCCAGTATATTTTATTACATATAACGGAATTATATTACAGATAATGATCCGGAACATCTAAATAAAGTAACTGGGATGACACGTATCGAATAACTTTCACATATAATATACTTACATAAATATTTTTATGATATGCAACTTTTATAGCGATAGGATGTCTTAAAATATCCAGGATTTAGCGGCATGTTCTATTAAATCTAGAATGAAGTATGTCTTTACCAGAACTATAATTGATTGCAATCGTTCACGATAGATCTTGTTAACGTCATGGCGGGACGAGAAAACCGAGATCCAGACTATCGCTACAGGATTTCCGTATCGCGCGCGGTTAAGTATCGTCTCAGGGCTCGAAATCGCGAAATCGAGAAATTAGTGGATCGGTTGTATGAACACTTAACACGATTGATTCCCTTGAATACGGCAATTTCTGTAAAGGCCTTACTCCTTTCGCAACCGCGCCCTTATCCCTTCCAATTTCCATCCTTGGTGCGATCACTCAAAGACAGTATACAGAGAGTTTATGCGGGAGAGTGTATATATGTGTTTGCTGGTACATGCGCATATACATGCTGCATGTATGTATCCATTTGTTGCCTGCCCTATTCTCGACGTTCTCGAGATCATAACAAGATGATAATTCGAATCGGCTTTATGTCCAATCAGGCAGTGCTACATAATTGGACGTTATATGTGTATAAGAAGAACTCAAACTATATATTTATTCAGTTATACTTGTCGTGAGCAATCAAAAATGTAACAAAATGATAATTATCTCTTACAGTTACATCTAATTAATCTTATCGTCGCGACAGATAGAAAAGGAAGAAAAAAGAAGATAGAGAGAGAGAGAGAGAGAGAGAGAGAGAGAGAGAGAGAGAGAGAGAGAGAGAGAGAGAGAGAGAGATCATGGTTCGCTGATATAATAAGCGTTATATATAATTTTAATTTATTATTTATTTTATGTGATATATAAATACCGTAATTAAATTCAAATAACATAATTATGATGCGGTTAATTTAACTTAAAAAAATTAATGACGTTATAATTCATATTAAAAGCAACATATCGTCTCTTTTATTATCGGTCTTTGTAATAACATGTAGAAAAAGATAATTATGTATATAATTATGAGGACGTTAGAAGATAAACTGAATCATATTTTCCAATAATTAAAAGTTAATAACACAGTGCGGATGACTGTCAAAAGTGCTTTTAACTAATGTAACCGGTCTAACATTTTGATCAATCAAACTTATGGTTATTACGGACAAATACAGTCAGAACGGTGAACTCATATGTTTGAATATTTTCCACGGACGTACGTATTGTTATTGGTTTTGTAATTGCTTTTAGCACAAGTGGCATGGCGCGGCGGCGGGCGGAGATTGGCGCGGGTTTCATCAGTATGTAACGCGAATCGAATAAACTATTGAATTCGAGCGTATTAATTAATTTTCATATTTGATACCGGTATGCCGACGCTGTATGGCAATTGTCAGGAATTACATATTTTTCCGTCTCGCTAATCGGCGAATTGTAATTACATTTTCAGGAAAGCCGGATGGGGCGACGGTCGACGCTTTTCATTTAGACATACCGTGTGTCGCGATAATCTATATTAAATACGCAAATTAATTGTTTCATCCGAATTTAATCATTTACTTAATTAATATCATGCAACGGTTGAAGCGGTTTGAAATTTACAGATTGTAATAAAGCAATCTGCAATCTCGCGATACGATGATTATCGAGGCAAGAACAACTGTTGTGCGAAATAAAAAATAAGGACTCGTAAAAACAAGATATTAGACAACCAGTTTTAGATCAATAATCTGTTTAAGTGTGGTTCCTGGCTTGTTTAGTTTTCCATTACCGTACCGATGACAATCGCGATCGAAACAACCATCGGTCTTCTTAGCTTAGCTTCCAGCATCCACGCTTCAGAGAATCCGGTGCGATTTCACGAGCGTATGCACACGCATCCGCGAATCGACCATCTACTCGTGTACACGCTCACCGACACACACTCGCGATCTCTTTACCGTGTCGCCGATCGATAAAGGTCGCTTTCTCGCTCGCGCACGTACACGCACATTGCATCTGCGTCTCGCTCGTGCACACGAAGGCACACGCAGTCACGTACGTCAGACTGGATATACGTATTGCAAGGTGCGAGTGCAGCCTGTGGCAGCTCTATCCACAAATTGGCGACCGATCGAGCCACTAATTACTCGAACCGGACGTGTTTTAAAAGCTGGACGGTTACGACCGATTTACGGGACCGCCCGAGGTAGAAAGAAAGCCGGGAGTTGCGGATGTACGGTCTCCTCACTCAATCCGGATCACCGCCGAATGGTCCATTCGTCTAATCGTCCATTCGTGTTTCAGCAGAATGGTCACGCGTGCGATTTGGACCGCGCGAATATACGGATGTGTTATATCCGATGCGTATGTGTGTGCATGTGTGTAAAGTTTTAATATAAAAGAAATCAAAGAGAGAGAAAAAGTGAAGCTGACTATATCAATTCTATGAGTTGGACATTTTTGAGATATAATAATATCTTTGAAATATCATTGCGAAATATCTCATAAGTGAATTTATCATTTTCTAGATTTTGTAATCAATTTCCAATTAATTTTACGCAAATGAATGAAACTAACGAACTCTATCCTTTCCTATATTCAGATTTTAGTAACAAATAAAGATTTGTTTAAAAAGAATATAATTAAAGAATATATAGATATATAAAGATAGATACATAAAGATCTTATTTAATTAGAGTAATTATTTTAGGGACCGAGAACTTAGCCATTCCATTGAATCTAATCTTACGAGATTACTTTACAGCATTTCTAGTCTGGTAGATAAAACAGAATATGTGTAGACGTTCAAGTAGGTAAGCCATTATTGGTGGTCAGACCGAAACAAAGCGGTGTTTTAGATAGTAAGAAGAGTTCAGATAGCAGCCATTGGCTCGTCGTAATTTAATTGTTTACTTAATGTTTAACTCGTTCAGAGTTCGGAAAGTTTTCGTCCGGAAAAACAGTCGCAATCGTGAAATGGTGTATGTGCCGCAAAAGGAGCGGCCTAATATTATATACACTAATGAGATGTATACTTTCTGGTCCACGCGATTCTCTTCTTCTGCTTCCTCCCTTTCTCTGTCTCTCTCTCTCTCTCTCTCTTTCTCACTCTCTCTCTCTCTCTTTATGCAACAGCAACGAGCATTTCCGGCAATGAGTCACAGTCGGATGCGTGCGAAATTACATCGCCATGCCGCGCGCTAAATTGTCTCGTAATCTTGAAACTAACGTTTCAACGGTCAACAGCTTGCACCGCCAGCCAGTACTTAACGGCCGCATTTAATAACTAACGGGACTCGGCCGAGTCACTCCGCGAAAGTTTGCCTCTACGTTTTGTCGCCCTTACTCGCGTCGAGATTCGTGCAAGACGAATCTTTGCGTTGTCGGGGACATACGCCAGTGTAACATTTTAGAATTATAATTTGTAACTAAGTAATTAAAGCCCAAATATTAAAGAAAAAGAATTATTACAAAATATTTTATTTTTAAATATTTAAGATTCGCATTGTTATCCATTACATAAATGCATGTCTCTAAAACAAAATTTTATAAGGCTTGACAAAGAAATAAAGTATCATTATTACTTTTTCACTGTTGCTTAAATTGTAATTTCTAGCAACAGTTTATGGAAAACGGATAAAAAAATCTATTGTCCTATCGATCATCGCGCGCGACGGCGTAGCCGTCGAATTGAAACGCTTCGCTTTCACATTCGTCGGTGCAATTAATTTTTCTCGCCGGCGCATAAATCGAGCCGCGCGACTTCTATGAATAACAGCCGATGCGCCCGCTTTTGTCTCGCAAGATCAACGACGCTATTCGCGCGGCCGAACATCCCGCGCGCCCGCAACGAATTATCGCGCGGAAAACCAGCGCGTGTCGCGAACGATAAATCGAAGGGGGCGTCGGTCGTGCGCCATCGATCTTCGTCAGAGCGACGCGCGGCGCCCATGCAGCGCGTGATGCAGCAGCGAGAGGAAGGCGGGCGTGCCAGGAGTCGGCCAGGTTAACCAGAAAATTGCAAGGCACACACAAAACTCGGCTGCACAATGGAATCTTAATTCCGCGAGAGCAGTGGAGTTGAATTCACTTCGAAACCCCCCCCCCCAGCCCACCCTCCCCCCGCGCGCCTCCGTCATTTCCCTTCCTCGTTCCCTCTCGCCCGTCGCGTCTTATTCTCTCTCTTTCGTAATTAGGAAGCAAACAGAGCGGCGGTCTTGCCAAGTTGGCGGAGTCGGAGATGAAACAGCAGTTTCCGTCCGCCCATCCTTCTTCCGCCAGCGCCGTAGACCCCCACGGGAGTCTACAATCCCTCTTACCTCCTTCGCCCGTTCTCTTACCTATACCTATACCCGTACACCCTGCATATAGTTCTCTCCACCCCAAATCCGCCATCACATTTTCCGGTGTGTCGACGGGCCACCTGACTCTCTTCTTCGACTCGGTACGATTATGTGGAAAGAGCGGACCGCAAAAGGCGGACAGTATAATTCACTGCCAAACGCAGGCCACCGTAACTGCGCGTTATTTCGCCTTCTTTTCCTGTCTTTCGTTCTTTTTACGACGCGCCGCAATATCCTTCCGAGATAAAGAGAAAGAGAGAGAGAGGGAATAAATCCGATGCGAAAGATTGAGAGTAAGTCCATTTTATAGCCGCCGTTTCGCGAGGTGTACGATCTTCGAACTTTTTACGACATAATTATCTCGCGCGTGTCGATTGCTGCTGCTTCTTAAACGCTGGATATTTCCGAAACGCGCTAGAACCAGAATGCGAGGGAATTTATAGTGATATAACTTGATAATCCAAACTGATTGCGAATTTGATATTCTATTTGACGCATGTAGCGATAAGAAAAGCATGATCGCGTAAAAGATAAGGTGCGATAACTGTAATATCAGAACATTTCGACTTTTAATGATGAGGTAAAATCGTATTCCAATTTTACTACTTTAATTTCGTATTATATTTCTCTCGCAATATTTTTCTCTTCTCAGCAGTTTTCTAACACTTTCATGACCTCATAAAAGTACAACTATTTTTTTTCTGTTGTGAAGACAATAAATTCGAGCAAGAAATTTACCACAATCCGCTTTGAGAAAAATACATACTATCCATCTAGCAATAATGCGCGTTGATTATATAATGTATAGCTGTTAAAGCGTAATCTTCTTCGTATAATAACGCAAAGGTTAAATAGCGCAAAATCGAGAGTGGAGTAGGGGCGCGTGCGCGCCCGTTGCGAGCTTCGTCGCATACACATTCATCCTGATCCGGGGATACAGGAAGCTCGGCACTCTAATTCCATAGAGTATCCCCGGAGAGCGGCGGCGAGGAAAATGGATTACTCGACACCGCCGCGCCGCCGGCCCGCAGTCGCCTGGTTCTTTATTCAAAATAATACGAGGTACGGGCTCTGTTCACGAAACGCGAGTCTCGACCGGGAGAACACCATTCGGATACGTCTGATCTTCAATCGCGACAATCGGCATAGTTTTTGTTAATCAAAGTCGTAAAGGCTCCCATTCATTCTCTGACTACTCAAATGGCGTGATTTTCACCCATGACACATCACGGACTGCCGTTAAAATCGATAAGATCGCATTCGCAAAGAGATCGAAATTCATCAACAAGAAAGAAGTAAGAACGCGCGAGCGTGTTCGGGAGATAAATGGTAACAGGTGGTATCCGAGCGTACCGAGTGTAATAAGTTTTCACGTAGACTAAATGCGAACCTATAGGGTACGGTCCGGCTTTTACGGCCCACTATTTTTCATTGCCGCTTTTCCTCTCATTCGCCGAAGTCTCGAAGTACAATGCGATGGATTATTGTTTCCTTTCTTGTTCTCGTTAAATTACACGCGTTTCTTCATTTTATACTGCCCTTCACATTTATCTCTGTTTTATTTATTTATTTATTTATTTTTCGTTAGAGGTCTATAATAAAATTGTAGAATAATTGACTTTGGACAAGAAAATTCTCATTACAATAAAATTATCTCGAACAGTTTATATTAATATAAAGTTCGATGTTTCGGATTGTGTATACAATTTTTATCACTTACTGTATAAACGGATTAAAAAATAAATGTGGAGGTGTAAATGTGGAGGCGAAATCTGTAAAAAACTTGGCCGCTCCTTATTTTAGATTGAAAGTTTCCCTAGTACATAATCTCCCTTATCATCCTTGCGGCTTGCGAGAGATTATGGCAATTTTACTTGAGCGACAAAGCGACGTTCCAATCCCAAGGCCTAGAAAAGTTAGTCCTCTCGAAAGGACTTTTTTAATTAAAGTTAGAAATAAAAGTGTCGAGGAAAACGAAATGCCACATCTAAAGTTCTCAGTTTCTGCCAGGGCAAGACTTGGCCCATAATCTTTTTAGCTCATGGAATCATTCTCCATAATCCAGCCAAGAAGGCAAGCCCGTTATCCGGCTCTTCATTATTCACTTTCGTATATATTTCAAATACTTCCAAATTAAGAATTTTGGAGCTTTGTTTGAAACAGTTTAATTGTTTTAGAATTTTAAAGAATTCATAATTAGTGTAAAAAGTGTTTAAATTAAAATACAACATATACGAAAGAAAAATACTTACTTAGATATAAATATATGATGACTTATATGCATTTGAAAATATATGTATACAATAGGCGATTTTTGGCGTGACTCTGGTATAAGCAACCAAAGGGTACCAAACTGCACCAGAACCAATAGCAGCCACGGATAGCAACTTTGGTATATGTACCAAACCATACCAAACGATCGCCAAAAATCGCCTATTAATAATACAAGTTTAAAGAATAAGAAAACATGATGCATCTTGTAGGATTTAGTCCGTATATCCGTCCACATATACGTAGACTAAATCCGAGGTTAAATTCTCCGAGTATATCGACAGACTCTCTCTAAACCTACACACATCTCACAATCCTTATCATTTGTCTTTGCAGAGGCTTATGTGAATCTGGGAGCCGCGTTGATTTCGGTCGGACGGGGCACCGAGGCAGCTGCGGTTTTGCGCGCCGGTGCATCCTTGGATGGCTCCGGTCTGAAGGACAAAAGGGCTCACGAGGCGGCCAGGGTGCAGGCCCTCCTTCAATTAGGCGCGCTGTATGCCGATCAGGGTAGATTACAAAGAGCCCTGTCGGCGTACAGGGAAGCCCTGCGTGCCCTACCGGATCACTATCCACCTCAGGTTAGTAGTGCGCGCCGCGCTTCCTCTTCATTACACCACTAAGGCGGAATAACTTGATGCGCGCGAGAGAACTATGAATACTTGGAGCGCGAGAAAGTGCCTTCGAGGGCGCGTCTCCGTTTAGCTTCGAGCGATTTATGTAGCTTCTCTTCCCCCTTCGCGTTTCCCTACCCTTTGAATAGAGTTCGTCCTCTCTTCCGCTATCTATCTCTTCGGAAATTAGGATAATGAAATTCATATAGCGGTTATCGATTACCCCTATATCAATACAACTTGCGTACTGCTAATATTTGGTTACACCGACAATTTAATGTAAGAGAATCCAAATACATTTATCGAGGATGTTAGCAAATGAAACTGAACTTGAATAATTACTTCGTTTGACCGAAATTGACTGGAGGCCAAGATCTCGAGATACAAAATTTCATCTTTCGACAAGAAATATCGTCGTGCGGATTGTCCCCCTTGCAGACACGACGGTTAACTGTAAAAACGATTTTCACGGATTGTTCTGTCTCTCGTCGATTGCATTCGGTCGATTAACAAACCGGGAATGCGGTAAACCACTCCGAACGATACACCGAGAGTCGTCTGTAAGAAAGTAATCAACTCGAAACAGATTTCTGATGTTTTCGTCCTCTTCCCTTCGGCTGCTAATTGCTTTCCAAGATTATTACTACCTTCGGTTCGCCCGAGGCAATTTAGTATCCCCCACTCAATCATCGTCTATACCACATAGAGCGATACACTCTTTGTCTCGCTTGTTCTTTTGTCCTGCTTGACGATCATAAAGAACAGAGGAAATATATTTTCATGCTATAGAACACCTTACAAAGATGCTAGATATAACTCTACATTTAATTTTTACGTATATGTATTAATTAAAATGAAAAATCAATAACAATTTAGCAATTGCAGAAAAATTGAACAAAAGTAATATAATAAGTTATTGTTTTAAAAAATATAGATGAAAAAGGAGAGAGGGACGAAAGGAGGGATCGAACGATGGCTCGAGACGATGAAATAAGTATCGATATTTCCAAACCACCGAGTACGTGAGCGATATTGTATTCCCGGTAACTGTCCTCAGTAGCCAGAGTCGCTTTTTTCCGGTTCCTCCTGTCCCCTTGAAAAATCAGGAAAACGCCCCTCGCGATCCACTTACTCGCTCCCTTCCTCTCCCTCTCTCTCTTTCTCTCTCACTTTCTCTTTTTTTCTCTTCCATCTCTGAAGAAACCCCCGACCACCCGCGTTGCAACGACGTACGGAGCGAACTTCCCGCGAGTTTCTCTCATAGGGTGGCTTACCCGCCGTCGTCTGACTTTCTTCTCGCTTCTTTTTCTCTCCTCTCTCTCGCGTGCTCGCTCTCGCGCCATCTTTTTCCTTCTTTTCCGTTTTCACAATCCACGTCCAACTTTTTGGACGTGGCGCAGGCGAAGCGACAAACATCGGATCGCGCCACGACCGGCTCGGCTCCTCTTGCGCCCGGCATCGACGCCGAAGCGAGAAGTTTGCATTTTTACGAGACGCTCCGCACCCTCCGGCGTCCCGTCGAAACCGACCGACCAACCGACCGACCGACCGACCAACCGACCAACCGACCAACCTTCCTTCCTTTTCCGTTCTCCCTTCGTTTATACGTGCCGTGCCGTGCTACACAGCGTGGCAGCGTTTTGTTCGGCGCATCGCCGTGGAATTCCTGCGCGACAATTTATTCGAAAAGTATTTTTCGTCTTTCCGTGGCACTCGCGCCGCTGTAGGTACACACGGACATCCTTATATGTGTACGTATGCAGGTACATATGTGGGAGCATATGCAGCGGATGCGCCAAGAAACTGCGAGACCTCGGACGTACGAAAATCCACGATATTTCCGCGAATATATACGTTGACTATCCTGCGCGCCATGAACCTCGTTACGTGTCGAGATAAAATTGTCTAAGTCTTCATCTCTACGCCCGGAGAGCCGTAAACGCAGAACTTTATGCTCGGCATTAACTAACGCAAATAATGCGTCCGACAGATTTCTACAACAGAGATATCATAAACACAAAATCCATTTTCAAAACTCGGACGAAAGACCGAGTTTCAAGTCATTTTGTTAACAAATATGATCTGTTTTGATGCAATACATGGGTGCTCTCCCGAACAGTTACGCATTTAGCGGTGCACTTAGATCTTTTTACAATCGATGTTAAGTGATTCCAGCACATTTGACACACTTGGCTTTAAAAACAGTTGGTGACGTATGGCCAAACGCCTGACACGAAACGCATTGCAGAACGATTTTGCGGTTAATGAACCTTATCCCAGTAAATTCTAGAAAGAATAAATATCGAATCTTCTTAATTCGCGAGCCCGAGAACTTAGCGTTAAATTAAATTTTATAAGTGGCATATGTGCCATTTTCATCATTAAGCTGTGTACAGATGATTTCGATTCCTATTTAGTTTAGTTCGTTTGAGACCGTTAGGTTTGGATGTTTGGAAGGTTTAGGTAAGCGTCTTCTCTCTGGGATTGAATAAGTGGTGAAAACGCGTTTATTTTTTGTCAATTGGCAATTTCTTAAACCAACGAAATCATTTAGCTTAAAAAATATTGTAGGATCGTACGGAAAGAAACACGAGGTTTACAAGGAAATAGTGAAAGAACTTTATTATTAACGAAGCGCACAAACGTCTTGCTCGTATAGCTTCTATCGGGCGACTGCCCTCATTCTACTCTCAGCCAAGCGAGGGCGCCGCTGCGTCGCTCGCGATCCCACACTCGGCCATTCTGAAATCAGCATCGTCCTCGATGCTCAGGATGTCTACGTCATCGTCACAGTCACTGTCATTCCCTCCTGGGACGTCAATGTCTGGATCCCAGGCCTGGTTAGGCCATGGCTTTAGATTGTCTGCTGAAGTACTCGTACGTCTCGGACCCTCGTGTTCTCCAAGCTTCTCTACGATGTATCGGTCACTCCGTAACACCGTGACTATTTTGTAGGGACCCAAGAACTTCGGGTGCACCTTTAGACCAGGACCTAGTTGCGTTCGTCGAATGGCTACGACATCTCCAACTCGGTACTTGGTAGCAGATTTCCGTTTTTTATTAAAAGTCTCTCGATTCTCCTTCTGAATCTTCAGGATATTCTCCTTCGCCTCGCTGCGGATCGCTGACCTCTCTTGTTGAAAAGTCTCGATGGCCGTCTTCTGTAGAATCTCACGTAGGTGTAGATCCTCTTTTAACTGCATATCTTTTCCTATTAGCAACTCAAATGGTGAGGTACCAATACTTCGGTTAAATGAAGAGTTGATAAACTGTTGCACCTTGTCTACGTGCTTATACCACTCTTCTGGCTTCGTCGACGTCAATTTACTAAGTATCGCAATGATGGATTGATTCAATCTTTCGACCTGACCGTTCGCGCGTGGAACTCCCGTCGTAATCAGGTTATGTTCTATATTCTCTTCTTCGCAATACTGCTTGAAAGCATGCGATGTGAACGCCGTTCCTCGATCTGAAATTATCCTCCTAGGATTTCCAAAAATTATAGCTTGCTTACGTAATCGGGTGATTACTTCATCTGTCGTCGTGGATCTAGTAGGATATAACCAAACAAACTTCGTGAACGCGTCTACTACAACAAATATGTGAGCGTAGCTCTTCTTCGTGGATGGGATTGGACCTAGATGATCAATGTGGTAGGTATCAAGTGGTCTATCTTCTTTGGGTAATGGCCGTAACAGACCTTCAGCTTTTCCTCGTTTCTTCTCTGCCAACAGACAACGTATGCAGTTGCCAATAACTTGCTGTACCTTGGATCTCATCTGAGGAAACCAATATTCACGCTGTAGCAGATGTTCAGTATTTCGCCATCCAAAATGGCCTCGTTCGTGTGCCTGCAAGATGACTTCCTTCTGCATGACTTTAGGCACGACCAACAAAAGTTCTCCACCATCTTGTTTGTATAATACTTCGTTGGACATTACAAAGTCCTTGTCACCGTCCGTCTTCATCGACTTGATCTTCTCTCGTAATTCCGGGTCGTCCGTCTGAGCTTGTTTAATTTGAGCCACCAATGCACTTTGCATTCTGTGTATGGTGAGACACTCCACCGGATTCCGACTCAATGCATCTACATGACGCATGGCTGTGCCTGCTCGATGCTTTACTTCATAATCGAATTCTTCAAGTTGTAGTGCCCAGCGGGCTATCCTCAGACACATATCTTTCTTCGACATCGTCTGCACAAACGCTCGGCAATCCGTTATAATCCGGAAGGGAATATTTAGCAAATATACGCGAAATTTGCGTAAAGCTCTGATCACCGCTAGAACTTCCAATTCGTAGCTGCTATACTTCTCTTCAGCTCCAACAGTCTTCCAGCTGGCGTAGTACACCGGGTGAAGCTGATTATCTTCGGCATCCCTCTGCAATAGAATAGCTCCTAGACCGTGTTTAGAAGCATCGGTGTGTAGTTCCGTCTCGGCACCAATCTTGTATAATTTCAACACCGGGTCGTTCGTCAAAGCCGTCTTCAGTTGTTCGAAAGCTTGTTCCTGCTCGGCAGCAAACGTAAACTTTACTCCTTTTCTTAACAGCTGCGACAGGGGTCGTGCTATCAAAGCATATTGAGGTATGAATTTCCGGAAGTACCCCGTTAATCCTAAGAAACTCTGTACTTTATCACGTCTCGTGGGTTTCTCGAATCGCATCACCGCCTCTATCTTCTTCTCGGATGGCCTTACTGTTCCCGCCTCCACTATATGTCCCAAATACTCCACACGTCGTACCAATAGTTTGTACTGCCCGTCTGGCGTCACAAAAGCGGTGTAACGAATACTATCCTCGTCTAGTGGTACATGAAAGAAACCATCTTTCAAGTCTAACACACAATATACCTCGTCGTCCGCCAGTTCGTCTAGTTGATCTTCGATCAGTGGAAAAGGTTGCCTTACCCTTACTATCTTACGGTTTACTCCTCGATAGTCGACACATAACCTCCATGTTCCGTCTTTCTTTTTCACCAGGACTATTGGACTGGCGTATTCCGAGCTGCTTGGTCGTATAATCCCCTTCTCGATCCACTCGTCAATGATCTTGCGTACAGCATTCCGTTGCTCCGCCGACAATCTACGAGGATTCTGATGTACCGGTATTTCGTCCTTGAGTATCAGACGCATCTTCACGCCGCTGTCCTTTATCTTCCTCGGTTGATAGTCTTCTACTAATTTTCGTACACGCTCTCGAATATTCGGATCTTCCACGTGATCAAGCGCAACTTGAGCTTTCGCTTCTTTTTCTTCGTTATCTTGTATGCCAATACATAATACTTCCGCCCAGTTAGCATCTTCGGTCGTCGTCTTCGATTCGTCGTCATTGAGCTTTCTTATGACAGCTTGTCGTTTTCTTATACGGATCTCAGCTAAATCCGATAACTCACCGCCTATGATTAAATCATGTCCAGTATAATCGTCTGGCACTACATCGATATCCAGATTGAACAATATTTCATCGATGGACACGTCTGCCGTAAATCTTCCTAATGTACTCCGGTTATATGCGCCTACGACATTGAACTTCGTAATCTCGTGCCTGATTGGAGGGGCACCGAGATGCACGTAAACACTGGATCGAATGAGATGCAGATCACTTCCAGGGTCGATTACGGCTGTAACATCCTTCCCTAGAATATTCACTTTCTTATACGTCTTCTTGTCACTGTGAGATCGGAGCGCATCCACTCTTACTGGAGTAGTATCTTTACTCGCTGAGTCTGCTCCTTTTGGGCACTTTGCAGCAATATGCCCGAATTCACCGCATGAATAACATTTAGACCCTTTCGCTTTATTAGGACACTCCTTACCTAGATGCTTCGTATCGCCACAGTTGAAACATCGTTTGCTAGCAATGGCTGTCGTGGTCTGAGCCGCATTACTCGCCGGCTTCTTCTTACTTTGCACTTGCGAATGTTGTCGCGCCTTACTCCGATTACTTCTCTGTATTTCGTATTGCGCAAATCTCTGACGTAACTCCTTAATCGTCGTCGCACCGTATAATATAGATTTGTTTACCTCTTCGTCTTTAACACCGTCGATAATGTACTGTATCTTAGCCTCGAGTTCCATCTCCGTGTGACTGGCAAGCTCCAGTACGCGATAGACATATTCTTGATATGTCTCGTCCGACTTCTTCGACACTGCACTCAGTTCTTTATGCACTTGCCGACTGTTCATTGTCTTACCGAATTCTTTAATCAACGCTTTCTTGAGCGCACCGTATGATTGTACTCGACACTCGAAATTTACGAAAAGTTTAGCCGAACCGCGTAATAATCTCTTCGCGTAAATAATCTTCTGCACGTCGGTCCACCTGCACAAATCAGCAGTCTCTTCAAATGACGTAAACCATCTTCCTACGTTCTGTGTGCCGTCGCCACTGAAAGGTGTCAGCGCGTCTTCAACGTCTTTGTATGTCAACACGAGCTGTCCCGTTCTCACGCCGAGAGGGTTAGGTTCGCGTTCCTCGTAATACATACGGTTGTAACGAGAGGGCGGTGTCGCGTCTCGTCGCGCGGTCGATGTCACGTCTCGTCGCGCGGTCGATAATGATCCTCGATCATGGCGCCCACCGCTATGACCGACCGCGGGGGGTTCCCCCTCGTCCTCGTCACAATGCAACACCGTGTCCTCGCCATCTTCTTCGTCACTAACGTCTTCGTCTTCGTCGCTATCGTCTTCCTGTGTAGCCGCCCGCAATCTCTCACGCAGCGTCGCCTTTAGCCCCGACACGGGCAATTTTAATTGACGTAATCGCTCTACGAGCTGATTCTTCGTCATGTCGTCAATATTAACTGCGCTGTCCGCCACCAGCACATCGTCGTTTCCCGGATTGTCATCCGTCGCCTTATGCTTTTCGCGCAAGCCCACTCTGCTATTCGTCGATGATAGAGCAAGCTGTTCCGTCTTCTTCGTCGTATCGTCTGTCGCCATATCGTTCTTTGCCGCGTTTCCCGCCGAGGAGGCCATCTTGCCACGTCCCGCTGTACGCGATTTCGTCTTCGTCGCCGCACAACAGCTTCGTCGTCGGATCGCCTTATCCAACGTCCTCACTACGGTTACCGCACTCGCAAAAAACCTCCTTTAGAACGCCGTAAACTGTCTCGTATCCGCCGGACCGAATCGCCTCTTCGACGCGTACGGACACGTTTCGCGTAGGCACTCGCCTTTGCCTCTCGCGACTTCTAGAACTTTCTCGCTTCGTCGCTCTTCCCGCGTACGTCGTCTTCACTCGCGACCTTACCGTGATCCCGATATCCGCGGTTATCCCGGACGAGCCCCCAATTGTAGGATCGTACGGAAAGAAACACGAGGTTTACAAGGAAATAGTGAAAAGAACTTTATTAACGAAGCGCACAAACGTCTTGCTCGTATAGCTTCTATCGGGCGACTGCCCTCATTCTACTCTCAGCCAAGCGAGGGCGCCGCTGCGTCGCTCGCGATCCCACAGTATTTTAATTTGATGCCAAGGTATTTCAAATGAAAATTTTCACCAACACTTTGCTTCAGTAGATTCGCGAATTCAGCATAGTCATGTATCCTAGTTGCAAGATAGATCGGGGGGGGGGGGGTTTAGTTGCTTTATGTTCATCCGAATTTTAAATAATTCTTCGTCACGATTAGTTAATCTACTCACATGCTCACTTTTTGACTGACCTACGCATTCCTCATCGTCTCTCTCAAGCAAATCTATATAGTCTCTGCCAGGCATTGGAAGCGATTAGTTGTATTGAATTTACCTTGTAATGTAGAGTCGGTTTCTATGCGGGGTAATTTTTCCAAGCCAGAGTGGCGGAAGAGTCGTCTTCAGCCTGTCGCTTAAGCGGCAGCCCCGTAGTCTTCTTACCCTCCGATTTGGAGGGGTGTCCAGACGCCCGCTTCTCCGGAGACACTGTGCCGGCTCCGCCGTCCAGCCTTCAACCTCTCCAGCAGCACCAAGGTAGCCCTCGTCGGCACAGCTCTCACAAGACTCAGAACTCGCAGAGTCGAAGACAAACTTGGATAATGCGATAACCGAGTATGCTCCACCGCTGCTGCTCTAATGATAGTTCCGCAGTCGATGCTGCTATTTATACTCCTTTCCCTATCCGTCACGTGGCTACCCCGAAAATGGCGCGTTCTAATTGGCTGCCCTCCCTCCACCCCACTCCCCCCACTCCCCCATCCCCCACCCTTGTACATGTGCCGTTTCGTTCATTGAATTTGAACGTTAGAATTTTATTACATTTTACAGGTTTACATTTTATTACATTTTCATTACGTTTAATTTCGCAAGACGGAGCCTGCGTCTCCGTTCATCCATAGATATCGTTTCCCATGCTTCAGACACCGTTGAAACCGTCCGGAGAGATCGGTTGCCCAACACGCCAAAGATCATGTTGGATATTTCAAGAGGCAGCTGTTTGATGACGTCCAATCTCTTTTGTATAAATATATCAAAATATGAAACAATTCTCCTAAACGCTTCCATTGCTCGTGATCTGTGACCTATAGCCTTCGAGAGCCTAAAAGATAATGATAGCTCCGCAGTCGATGCTGCTATTTATACTCCTTTCCCTATCCGTCACGTGACTATACCTCGAAAATGGCGCGTTATTCTGATTAGCTGCCCACCCCAAACTTTAATGTAAGCTGCCCTCAAACTTTAATAGTAAGTATGTTCTATGAGCAGAGAGAAATAAGAAAAAAATGTTATAGAAAAATAGGTCTCAAAATGCTTTATTGGAAAGTTATAGAAAAAGTTCGAATATTGAAAAAATAATAACGGTTTTGCCATACGTGTGACACGCCCGCGCCGCGCCGCGCCGCGGTAACACGAGTAGTGGGGATAGAGTGGGGGTAAGGGTACGCTGAGAGAGAGACTACGCACACCGACCGCGCATCGCGCACTGTGCCGAGTCACTCGCCCGCGGCCCGTGGCCCCCGCTCCCGCCACGAATCGCGGAGTAATACACGTATCGGACTCCGACAGTTCAGATTACGAAAAACTGTGATATATCGAATGTTCATTTATATATGTGTTTCGCGGAATTTATACGGATGCCGAGGTATGTCGCATTCTTTTGGATAATCGGTCTCACTTTTTTCAACCGTCAACTTGATTCGCGTCTCGCGTCGTGTCGCGCGGCTTCAGAATAACTCCCTGATTTCCATGTACGCATCTCCGCGCGTTATAACGTGCGTCAAACTTGCCGTCTCCATAGGTTACACCAATCAAATGCGTACTTTTTTCAAACGCGTGCGTTTGGTGCGCGGCAACGCGTGCATGAAAACCAGGGGTAAAAAAAATAAAGATACTGAGCCTCAAAGTTTCAACTTTTACTAATGAAAAGGTTTTCCAGGCCAAACGGTAAGAGATACGAGGTTGGCCAAGAGGACCAAAGTTGCTCCTCTCGTCGAGTTCTATAAGGAAAAAATGCCAAAACTAAAAAAAATTAAATTTAAATTTTTTTTTTTTTGAAACTTTGAGGCTCAGTATCTTTATTTTTTATACCGGAAGAGGTACTGAAATTTATACCACGCATAAAGCACACCTAAATTAACGTATATTCACAGTTTCAAGAAAATCCTAAGAAAATCGATTTTCTCTAGTATAAGGACCGGAGAACGTCCTTAAAATCAGATATCAGTTAAAATAACGTTTTAAAAATTTGCCGGGCGCGATAATTATTTATTTCAAGTGTCGATCTTCTTGGGCGCTGCTTTAATGTAAAAATATTTCTGTTACAGATCAACGCAGTGTTATCTACAACTCCGCTCACTCTCCGCCCGCTGTTGCGCATCTCGGTCGGTGAGTTATTTTTTTATTTCAATGTCTGTCATCACTGATTTCGACTCGTGATTCTCAGGATTGGACGATGCTCCGTGGTTGCCTGTTTTCGGCATTCATAGTTAAGTAACGTTTCCTATTTCTAGAGATCTTTTGTGAATTTTCCGTAAGATTTTTCGGAGTGCAAAACGATTCGGATGAGGCTAGCGATTTGCTATCACTTCGGTGATTTATCCGGTCAATTATCGGTGTTTTTATTTTGAATGGATTGAATACTTACAATTAGTGTTACGTAAAGGAATCTTCGACGAAGCTTCGATTAATCCCCATTTTAACTTGTCGAATAATGCCACTTTATTAACGTGGATAAAATTACGTGGATTTTTTTTTTTTTTTTTGACATATGAAGGTTCAGAACAATTTTTTATACATATAGAGTGCGATCCGCTTGGCGCTCCAAACGCTCTTGGAAACATTTCATCCTTATTTATCAAATGTTAAACAAGGACAAAATAATGCTCTGAAGCGTTTGAAACGTCTAGTGGATTGCGCCCATAATCCAGCGTTTTATCGCGAGCAATTCTGCCTGTTGAGTTAATCGCCGATTAAGTTAACACGGTGACTGCCGAATACGAGTTAAGGACGTTCTCCGGTCCTTATACTAGAGAAAATCGATTTTCTTTAGATTTTCTTGAAACTGTGAATATACGTTAATTTAGGTGTGCTTTATGCGTGGTATAAATTTCAGTACCTCTTCCGGTATAAAAAATCAAGATACTGAGCCTCAGTTTCAATTTTTACCAAAAAAAATTTTTTAATTTAATTTTTTTTAATTTTGGCATTTTTTCCTTATAGAACTCGACGAGAGGAGCAACTTTGGTCCTTTTGACTAACCTCGTATCTCTTACCGTTTGGCCTGGAAAATTTTTTCATTAGTAAAAGTTGAAACTTTGAGGCTCAGTATCTTTATTTTTTATACCGGAAGAGGTACTGAAATTTATACCACGCATAAAGCACACCTAAATTAACATATATTCACAGTTTCAAGAAAATCTAAAGAAAATCGATTTTCTCTAGTATAAGGACCGGAGAACGTCCTTAATTCGTAGTTGTTGATACATAATTAAATTCCAGTTATTTGTTAATTCGCTTTTTTTGGAGCAAAGGAAATAAAATTTCTCTTGTGTTTTGGTTTTGATAAAGAATAAATACAATTAAGTAGCATATTAAATATAATGCCGATGCAGAAACGACATCGAGAATAAAATTAATTAAAATAAATATATAGCAGCAATCAATATGTTAATCAAAGCGTGCTTAAAGTTACTTTTAATCTTTTCCGAGTAAGAAGGAGAAGTGGTTTTGATGTGGCCCTTATAAAGCTTTCTTTCTTGGTACATATAGAAAACATTTATGATATTTTAAAAATGTACCAGCCAAAAATGATTAGGCGAATCGACGTCAACTCAACGTCGATGCGTCGACAAATAGTCGATGTCAAATATTAGTTGATATTTTTGTCATCTTTAACTTCATCATAATTTTATGTTGATTTTCTATATACATATACAGAGTGATTCTAAATAAGTGCAAAAAACTTTGGGAGATGATTCTTTGTCGAAAATTAAGAGAGGGTCTTTCATGTAAATATATATTCCTATATCTTTTCCTGAGGAGTACACACACACCTCCAAATTTTTACTTTCCTCCTTTGAGTAGGTATATGTTTATATGAAAAACTTCCTTTAATTTTTGACAAAAAATTATCTCCTAAAATTTTCACACTTATTTAGGATTACCCTAGAGAATAGAAGAAAGAGTATAGAAGAAAGAGAGAGGGGGGGCGGAATTTTACACAGAGACACGGTGTCTACGAATATAATTGATTTATTACGCTCGTAACTCTCTGTTCTACACTATGACTCTACGCTAAAGTCGACAAAAATTGGCTAACGCTTTGGACTACCCGGTATACAGAATTGGTTTGATTCCTCGTCAAAACTCGTCGTCGGTGATAATTAATTATAGTGTATTTTAGCTATGTACAGTTTTACTGAGTTAAAAAGAATCTCGTTTCCTTGTGACCTTCCGCAAAAGTAACTTTAATAAAATAGCTTTAATAAAATAGCTATTCTTTTGCGAAATTCCATAACAATTTGCTAAAGATAGAGATACAGGGAGGAAGTAGGTAGAAAGAGAGAGAGAAAATCGAACAAAAAAAAACGGAGTAAAAAAGGGAATAATAGGTGAAGAGCGTTAAAAATCGTGGCACATTATTAGAAACCATGTTTAGTGCTCGCTTAACGTTAATAATCGTGTCTTTCTATGTACAATTTGTAAACGCATCGTTAAAGCTAAAGTATATATAAACGTTTACGTTACACGCTACTTAGATATGTGTTGTATACATAATATAAAAAAAGGTGTGCTCGTCGTCGAAGACGAAACGGGAAAATAATCCCTCCTAATTCTACATGACGAAAATGTAAGAGTGATAAACAGCGGGGGGCCTGTGAATCCAAGGATCTGTGTAAATCGAGGGATCTACGTTAAGATCAGAAATTTATAGCACCACGGATCTAGAAATAGAACATATTTGCGGAACCACGACTCGTACGACGCAAACACGATTCGTGGATCTGAATTTATTATATTCCGAGCGAATATATTAGTATCTATGTATGTATCTAGATCCGTGGGAATTTATAGATCTGAGGATACCCCGGGAATTTATAGATCCCAAGAGAGCGATCGCGCGATCAAAAGATTCGTGGAATTGTAAACTTGTGAACTAAAGGAGCAACGCGTTTAAAAAACCGTTTAGATTTGCGATTTACGGATCTCCGGATTTAATCGGATTCGAAGATCTTGGAAAGCGAGAGTTTGAGAAATCACAGATCTATGATTCAAATAGATTCAACGAATCGTTGTACTGCAACTGACGCGGAGATCCGCGAAAAGATACGAGCATAGATACGTGAATACAGGGTTCGGTACAGACTACAGAGACACAGATCTGTGGAGCCAAGGATCCGCGAATCCATACATATTTATATGTGTACATACATATACAAATAATCGATTGCGTTAAACTGGGATGTACATGCTATGCCGCGAGCCTGCTCATCGGCCGAAATACTGCACGGTGTTCCGAAACATTACAAGACATCGCCATCTGCTGCTAATTGCAAAGTCGTCCTCACGAATTCAAACATACCGATTTCGTTTTGTCAGTATGTGTTTGTTGCCCAATAGAGTTCTATTCCTGTTCCCTTCATTTGGGTGATCGTACATCATAAGTCTCTCAGTGAAGTATACATATAAAATTCATAAGGCAGCATTTACAATTATTAAAAAATGTCGATGATAATTATGCGGTTACAATACAATCAATGATACTACATTTTGTCAAACACGGTGTCACCTCAATTTTGTTCGATAATAATTCAACGTCCCACACAGAAGGGACGATCCTAAAGCTAAACATGTTCTCGATTCACAATAACGTACGCGAATCTACATCTACGACGTAAAGGTTCAGGATTAAATTGCGCCAAGTTTTAATTTAGCGCTGGATATAAGTTTTTGCTTTTTGTGCTTCTCGCTCTGTGCGACGCAAGATCATCCATTTTCCTACATTTGCACGACTCTAGCTCGACTCGCGATGCTTCCTCTCGGATCTACAGGATTTCGCGTGAAATCGGTGACGCACACATACACACACGTGAGATCCATGTTTCCGGGCGTCATGGCTGCGTACTTGTGCTGCTGTGACCCACGTGAGATTTCCATACGAATGAGCGCGAAATCACCGCCGCTCCGCGTCGACGAACAGTTGCTACTAGAGACACTCGAGTCAGAGTCTGACTGAAAAAATTCGCTATAAGAATAAAATAATAATCAGATGTGAATGACTTCTTAAAAGTAGTGGTTGTAGGTCTGTGTAACCAGTCGATGACTTAAATTTCAAAATTATGCTAATTTAGGAAACTTAAAACTGAATTAAACACGTTTTTTGATTCTACGTAAGAGTGATCTTATTTCTACGTTGTACCCTGTATCTATAAAAAAGATTCATAAAAGAAATACTTGTAAATTCTAAATATATTTATAATTTTTAAAGGTACCACAATAATGGAAAAAATATAATTTTGTATTTTGAAGAATATAGGTATTTTCTGGTACGAGTTATATTACAAAAGTAAATTAGAAATAAAAAAATATAAACAAAGCAGATATTGAGCTTTTTCCTCTTTTCTAAAAGCGTGCGATCATGGCTGCGTTCGGGGAGCGCGCTATTAGCGCTATTTGCTTATTCTATCCTTGTTCTACACTTGATGAGCGATAAAGATAGAATGATGCAATAGCGCTAATAGCGCGCTCCCCGAACGCAGCCCCTGAAATTAACGTAACTTGCAAATCAGATTTTTATTCGATGGTAAAAGAATCTTTTTTTGCGTAATATTTCGTGTATATATTTTTCTGTAGTTATAATTAGCATATAATTATTTATACGATTGTTAAATTTGAGATTTTTTTTTCTCGTCATAACTATGTGAAAGTACTACTCCGGCTCGAGTGCGTCCCTAGGCACTACTCGACGTTATTAACACGGGGGCACAGGAACTTACCGTTAATGCATATTGATACGAAGTGGTGACTAGTAGATTCTCGCCGAGCACTCCGCCGCGTCCGGTCTGCGCGCTCCCGCAGACAGAAGGAGCTCTTGGGAATAGAAAGATAACATCGCGAAGAATGTTGAAGAGGAGACGTAAAGCTGGTGGCTTGCAAAGCCGAGAGAAAATTTCAACTATTTTATGCTTCATCATTGTTAACAGTTACATACGTCGTTTGTCGTAATACAACACCACGATTATTCCGACGCGGCGTGTCAGTCCGACATACGTATAGCCGTTCGTATTACATTTGCAGCGCAAGCAGCGAAACATTTTCTACCGCATTAACGGTCTATTGCCGTTTCTCATTATAGACGGCAGACTTATAAGTGCCGCGTGCATTACGTTGCTCCACGAATAAATAAGCATTTATGAATACTTATTTTGTATTAATCCCTCGCGGTATATGTCATAGGGCATAGGGTATTAAGAAGAGTACTACGTTCTTTGTGTTATTATTGATTGTGAGTATTTAATCGGAAGCTTTATCTCACTCAACGAAAACTTGAGTTTCAAAAACCAATACCGAATTCCGGATAGAATTTTATTCTTCTTTGACTATCTCGCGCGCGTGTTTCAGAGTCCCATATAGCTCTACGTACAGAACAAACGCGCAAATTAATTTTAGATGTCAGTTCCAACATCGCGTCTCTTCTTCATTATTCGCGTATATTAAAACGTTATCTTAGAAAGGAGAACGGGAAAAAAGGAATGGGATCACATATATAGAGTGATTTCTCTAAATGCATGCAGAATGTACACCGAGTTCGATGCGGCCGTTCTCGCTGCACGTCCCTCGGGATAGAGTTTTTTTTAGAGGCCGGACGCGGCAGTGGACAAAGTGCGCGATTAATGTAAGCGGCGAGCGAAATTCGTCGGACTTATTGGCTGGTCCCAAACGGTTCGACACCTCGTGGCTTTCCGCCAGTGCGGCAGCGGGATGTCGAGTCGCTTGCATTGGTGCGCGTACGCCATGAAGGACTCGCAATAACAGTGCTGGGTCGGGCACTCACACATATCTTGAAGGCAGGCTTTGTAGTACATCGCCGGATTCACCTTTTTATGGCAGGGATAGAAGATCTGTGATTTCAGTCGATTACATAATCTGCAATCACAGAGAAGTAAATTGTTGATGGCATTGTGATAGAAAGTGTAAAGCGTTTATTTCGAAATAGGCATAGAATAAATTTTGGAAACTTTTGTTGGCGATATTATTGAAACAATAGATCAAATAATGAAAAAGAAAAAATAGTTGCCAGCAATAATACTATAATTATATGGATTTAATTAAGAATGTTAGTTTGATAGTTTTATATCTGTATTAATAGCAACTGGCAATATTAAAGCTGTATTTTTTATAAATGTAAATATTAAGAATATTAAAGAATTAGGACATTAAAAAAAGGACATTAAAGAAATTATTTTACAGCTATTGCTTGTAGCTATATAAAATTATCTTATAATGAAAATGTTCTTTTTACTTCTGATATTCTGTAGAAAGATATATCAGTAAGAAAATGAATAAGTATTATATAGAATACCGCTGATCTTTTCTTTCTCGGCAACGTCTCTGCCTGGTAGTATTTCCTATTCTCGGGGTTCGGATGCACATCTTCTTGTTAGCACCCACGGCCCAGGATTGGCCAAACTGCTGCGGATCCTGCACCACTCGTCCTTGTCGCACAGTAAAGTCATCTTTGATTTGGGAATTAAAGTTACCGCAAAGACCGCACAGTTGACCTCTGTACGACGAAGGCACGGACACTTCGAGAAAGCTGATACCGTCCCAAAGGACTTTGATTCCGATCCGCGTATTGACGAGCACACTCTCATCCGTACGGTTGATGTCCAGTCGGTTAGGGATGCGATAAGGAACATCCACCTTCTTCCCGTTCACCTTCACTCTCATTTTCTGACCAAGATTCACTTTCAGATCGCCGATCTGCAACATGATCGCGCGGGATGTAAATAACACGAAAGTTTCTTCGTTTCTTCTATTTTTCGTCCGATTCGATACAATTCTTTTTGAATAGAGCAAGAGAGCTTCGCGTCAGGGTAGACTTTGTCTCGCAATGCCAGTTTATTTAGTCGGAATCTATAGTCTCATTTGCATACAATGGAAAATTATGAATTATCTTTTGAAAAACGTTAAAACCAGTTTTAAATGATATGCTATTATTCGAATAGGTGACATTATTGTATGAATGATGTGATGTTATTCGATATTCGATAAAATTCGAATGCGGTAATGATATTTTATGTAACTTCTTTTATAGCTTTCTTTAAAAACCAGTTTTATGATGCTCGGTTCAAGGAAGCGAATGTTTAAATTCGTCTTGTACTACAATTTGTATTAAAACCTTCGTGTAATTTAACGCACCTTTATGGCAATAGTTTTGGTCCACGCTGAGAACTTCGTTCTTCTGGCGTCATTGGTCACGCGTATGCTGAATGTGTGAGAGAAACAATCGGTAACCAGCTGGTACCTGCACGGTCCCTTGAAGCTATAGAATTTACCGTCGAACGTACGATAATGCGGGTCTCCGAAAACCGTGCAAACTCCGTCACCTGGAAAAATTGATCATTTTAATGTCTTAAATGTATGTGCGCATATATACCAGTTTTGTAAGGTGTGGTAGCACCACAAAACTCACGCTCGACACATCGCGGACAGCATTGACCCTCCGGATGCTCGAACTTGGAATTTGGTGGGCAGGGAAAGATTATCGGCGGGCATTGAGGCATTGCGCAGCGTACTTTTCCCTGTTTGCAGGTGCATGTCTTGCAGGAATCCAGCTTCCAATTTTCGCCATCCTGCCTAGGACAAAAAAGGTCGTTTAAACCACGATAAGACGAAACGCCGCTCAACGGCAACGTAAATAGATACGAAATGAAAATATCTCGAGGAGATTTAAGCAACAAAATTAAATTTTTACTTAAAAGAATGTTAATTAATTTAATCTCAATTAATTAATTTGGATCAAAATATTATTAAAACAATATTCTTTAGTTTCTAATTAGAGCTATGTATGTCAAAATTTCACAGCTATCTGTTCGATATAATTCCTTTAGTTCAGTTTCTCATTTCGCAATCACGTTTGCTCACGCGATGAATAAGATTGCATGACGACGAATAAAAGCGTGATACTCGCCACATAAGTTCTTCCGCCGTAAGAGCAAGAGGCTCTGCTCTCCTCGACGAGCAAGCAATTCGGACAACAGTGGCTGCCTTGCACCTGATGCTCCTTGGGACATTCCAGCACCGGACAAGTGTCCCTTACGCACGAGATCGCCGAATTGATGCATTTGCAGTGCGTGCAGGGATCCGCGTAGAACTCACTGCCCGAGTTGTATAAACGCGTGCCGAGCATGCACGCGCCTTTCGGAGGCGAGAAGAATCTTGCGCTGCCTGTGTGACAAAAGCAGTGTTTTTTTAATCCTTTAACTTGAATATGCGCTACCACAAATGATCGCACTATAAGCGAAACGTTTTCTGAGTCGTTTTCTTGTTGTGCGGTAATTACGCGAATTATTTTCTCACGCATAAAATCGTATCGAATCTACAATCTACAGTGAGATACATATGAGTATCTAGAGACAATGATATTTGAAAATTTGATATTAATTTTATGTAGTATTTTTTAATTTATGCAGTCTTAACGCTATCACTCGTATTTCTATCCGACGTAATTATGGTAATATATTTCATATTTTCATACTTTGCATTATATTTTAATACAGAATATGAAAGTTGTAGTGAGATATGCACAGCTAAATGACTGCAGCACGTATATTCTTGGATGGCTAGATGACAATCGTAATATTACGTGCGGCTGGTTTTTACGCAATTGCGACATTGGAAAATAATCAGATTCGTATAAAACCGGTTCGCGCAATATCTCTGGTATTGTGAGAGAGATCGGAATGACCTATAAATTCAAAGTGACTTTAATTGTTTGTGCAATTGCCTAGAAAATGTTCCTTTTGAAAAATGTTGAAATAAAACTCCGATCACTATACTATATATATATTAATTTGATCGCTCGGCATCGAAATGCTTACGCAATAAGGCAATCCCATATCTTTATATGATTTTATAATTAGCAAGCTTATACGTCGTTAAAAAAAAACAATAACGTATTATTACTGAATCCAAATTGAAAATAAAAGTAAGAATAAAAGTAAGAAAGCGAAAATATATGAGCGAATAATAACAATACGAAATAGATTTCCTTCTTTTCAACTGCTCAATTCGAGGATCGTTATTTTGGAAACAGATAATTTCTTTTCGGAGCAGAGACGCGATATTCATCTCGAATAATGAAAGTTATGTAACTCCTTTCACCTCGACAGTGTGGACAGCATTCCCCAGATTCATCGACGATCCTCGAGGCAGGACAATTGAGCGTCGGACAGGCTTGCTTCGCGCAGGTGAGATGCCCCTTGTTGCACTTGCAAGTTACGCATGGATCCTCCGTCGTTGTCACCGACCTGTCCTCCGTTACCTTCTGTCCATTTACTAAGCATCCTGCAAAACGCGGCAAGATCGAATTGTTTGCTTATTTTTCTCTGTATTCGGACGCGTCAAAAAATATTAATTTATGCGTAATACAGATACGCAACATAGAAAAAGATCACAATTGTACTATTCGTATGATCTCAGAGAATATTATGACATCTTAAAGATGTCTAAAAGACGCCTTATACTTTTATAAGACATTTTATAAAACTATCAGAAAGATGTCTTTGAAGTATAGACGTTTTATTTTAATTAATTTAAACGACCACTTTTAGACATATTGTAAAATAAAAATTAATAATGCGAAAACGCGTTAACAAAAGGAAAAAGACGACAGAGGAGCTAGTGTTGCTTGATGTGAATCGGTAATAATTTAATATTTATATACTTTGATAACAATCTGTCTGTTACGACGCAGATTGCGGTTTTGTCGTTAGCAAAGTTATGTAAGTGTTAAATCATTAATATACCGATGTATCTCAGATAATTCCAGCTTCTGTTTCGTATTCTTCCTCTTGTTAACGCGTTTCCGAACAGCTTCGCCTAAGATTGTTGTGACACTAAATAATGCAAAATACCTGAGTACCAGATTAGCTGGCAGTAAATATTTTTATAGGCTATGTTATATTCAAATTGGCCGTATCATGTATTTTAATCTGTAAACGTTATAGTCGATAATGTAAATTGTAAATATCTGGGTATATTCCAAAAAATGTCTTATAAAAACCAACTTTCAGACATTTATTCGGAAAGTTTTGAAGATGTTTTTACGACAACTTCTGGTAAAGTTTAAAAAAAAACCGTCTTAAGAAAAACGTCTTTTAGATATACATGTTGTCTGGGATGTGAGATCTTACTGAGACATCGTGTTAAATTTACGTGGTAACGTGGTTACGTTATTCCGAAAAAAAAAAAAAAAAAAAAAAACCGCGAAAGAGAACGTTACAACATACACGTTATCGTCTGTACGTTTTTCGTCGGATAGAAGCGGCGCTGTAATTTTCAATCATTATCGTTCTCCCCTCGTTATATCGACGGAACATTCCAGTCTTAATTGCGCGGCGAGATGCATTCAGGGGATTGTGAGAAATATTTGTGAGATTGGCGTGGGTAATTAGAAGCAGCAGCAGCAGCAACATCAAAGCGCGCAAAAAGGGAAGAAGAAAAAAAAGTTACGCACCTTCGCATATGGAACAACATTTGCCAGGTGGAGGCGCTTTCGGATGGGAACAGGGCGTATAACACCGTAGTTTCGATTCGGTGATGACGCCCGCTTTACAGACGAATATTCGGCAGGGATCGTTCTCCTCCGTCCATTCCGTGTCCGATGCGTGGTAAATTCCATTCTGTATGCATCCTACGATACGTAAAAGTCAACTGAAGTCCTCTAAGTACAATCATTTACACATATGCTATCGAATTAAAATTAAGTTAGACAAGACTATTGTTAATTCGAAGATGGCATATTCGGAATAAATTCGGACGCACGGAAAAATTATTAGGATAATATGCTTAGTTACCTGATCAATGTAGAAACAATGACCACTTTTGCTTTTTAGAATAATACTGTTAGCGACTAGATTTTATTCCTTATGTTTTGCGATTTATCTTTATATTTTCTCGGCGTACTTCAAACACTTTCCGGGTGGATTTCGTCTGCGGCAGGCGCTACGCGGCAAGCGCGGACTTACGTCACTATTAGCATAATTAATAGTAGACGATAACGAAGACCGCGCATCTGTCAGTTACATTTCGTAAACAGAGACAGCCGCGAGAGGCTGTGACGCTAAAGTTCCTCGGGTTTATCATCGTGTCGGCAAACAGAAGTGCCTTTGTGCCCCGGGAACAATGCTCCGCCGGCCGAGCATTCCGCGAGTTTTCGCCTTTCCTTCTTACCGCCGCCGACATACTCTCCCTCTCTCCCTCCCTCCCTCCCTCCCTCTCTCTCTTTTCCATTCCGGTCGCGGCGCGGGCAAGCTCGAGCCAATTAGAATGATTAGGATAATTAGACGAATTAGACGGACAAGCATTCTACCTGTGCATCTGTGGCAGCACTCGTCGTCGCGCGGATCCAGCAACGCGTAGCAACCTTCGATGTTCGGGCACTGTTGCTTCAAACACTCCACGAACCCATTCTGGAAAGGAAGGGGACGAAAATTTATTTCTCTTGCTCATGGACAGGAGAGTACACGAGGTGATTCAAGAGTCGCACACTTTCTATCGGCTTTTTATACGTCAGAGAAAATGTCAACTTCTGAGATAATCTGTAGATTGTACATTTATGCGTGAGAGAAAAGTCTTGATTTATTAATAATCCTGTACAAGGGTAAGGAATATCTCTTTTGCCATAAATATGATTTATTACAGACTCTCGGGATATAATCCGTTGCATCTATCCGCGGGATAATAGATTCAAAGTTGATGACTTGCTGAAATTAGCAATATTACTCGCGCGGATTCGTCGAACAGATAATTTCGTCAGATTTTGGCACGAGGAAAAGTCGCGATGCACGAGTCGCGAGAGAAGAATGTGGACACTCGAAATAAAACGTATTATGAATCAGGAATTTGGTCGGCGATTGAGTCACGCAGCGGCGACAGCGAAATTCCGGCTTGATTTTTTTTTTATCGCTCGTCTTGTTCCGATTTCTCGTCCACGTTATCGCGTTCCAGTAATTATTTCTCTGGTTTTCGTTATCGGCTTCTATAATTAAGTCTTTACGGATTTATCTTCTGTCAGAATTACGTAAACTAATTTAACGTGGGTCGGTCGGTCACATACATAAGAGACGCGCGAGACGGACCTAATTAGGCATGCCGCGAAAGAAAGATCTCCGCTTTTTAGACTTCCTCGCATAAAACTGACGTTTTTACGCAACATGTTTGAAAATTAATTAATCATTTCCGTAATAAACGGGCGGGAAGATAAAAACAAGCAATATACCAAAACGACTCTAGATAAAGACTTAGGAAAAAAACAAAGCTCAGTATAAAAAAGTATCTCGCAATTACATGTGTAATAATTAAAAATTCACACATAAATTTACTATTAAATCTTTCAATCGTATTTCATTATAATATTACACATTACTACAATCACATATGTATCTGTATCTTTTTGTATCGTTAAATGTTAATTATCATGAGGTTTTATTTTTATTACATTATAGTTATAGGAATATTTTTAATGTACGAATAAATAAGTACATTACTGCAATAGGAAATTAAATAATTTTATAAACAACATAGTAATAAAACAGTTGAGAAATTAATAAACCATCTGCGCGCTGCGATAGGAAATGTGAATAAATAAACGCGCCAACATTCTAAACTAGCTAAATGTTCGTTCGCTCGGGCATCACGATTTATGATCGTGTCTCATAAATCGCGAGTGATTGATCGCGGCCGACCGCTTCGGCGCAACAAACAAATAATTATGTCACACGCCGCCGCCAGCATGCCGCTCGTTGCGGTAGCAGCAGCAGCAGCGGTAACAGCAGCGGTAGCAAAGCAACGGCGGCGGCGGCGGCGGCGGCAGCAGCGGGGCGAAAACAAGAAGCCTCATCTCGGTCGGCCACAAGTCGACGAGTCAATGAACCAAACGCGCAGATAAATCGCCGCGGTCGCGCTAAGATCATTCGCGATGCAGTCGGTGCGCGTCGGGAGATGTACATCGAGGCTACGGCCAGCTACGGCGCGGCGCGCGGCGCGTCATAAGATGCACGCGCGCGGCGCGAACGAGCGACGTGCGAGCCGACGACCGACGTCCGTGTATGCGCGCGTGTACAACCGCGAATCGATCGCGTCGAACGGATCGATGTGGAAATTCCTCTCTTTGACGGTTGACCTCTCCCGAACCAGGCCAAGCTACTTTAACCCCTTTAACCGTTCCGTCACCACATGGCGTTGCCTCGTCGCGTTTGATAACGACAAACAATCTACGAACTGGACTATGAAAACGGTCACGCAGCGTCTCCGTCTCCCTCGGCCTCCCTCTTCACCTACCCGCCTCTCCTATCTTCTCCTTTCCCTCTTAAGAGAAGAACCGCCGTATCGGATACGACCAGGCCGACTTTTTCGCGATTCCCGCTAGTCTTGTCGGCGCGTCACTCGATACGTATACGTGTTTCTCGTCTGCTACTCCCCTGTTGCGTTCGCATTCCTCTTTCGCATTGAAACACTTGGTCGCGTTACGATCTGTTACGATATATGGGACGTCCCAATAGTCTTCGTCGAATCCGAAATCGATTTTTTAAGAAGATTTATAGATTATAATATCTCAATTTTTACATTTTTCAATCACGTAGAGTTCGATTTATTATAGACTGATAATTAAACCGAGATAAAATCTCTCCCTGTGTTAAATTTCCGAAAGATTAAACTTATCTGTCTTATCAAATTTACGGCACAACTTATTCAATAATTCCCTGCGCTATTAGATGCCGATTAGCGTGTTCGGATGCGCGTGGTTTACCTTGCAGATGCAGCGGAAGCAGCTCGTGTTCAGGATCTTATCGACCGTGACGTCTTCCCCCTCGATGTCGCAGGTCTCCCGGCTTCCTGTAATCGAACAGCAACAATCGTGATGAAAAGACTGAATAGGTAGAGTACACGCGCGCGCTCGCGCGTGATATCGGTTTTATATCGCACAAAAATCCCGGTGAGCGCGATAGAGACGCTATAATCACAATGCAGCATTCCAATCGATCGACCTTCGTATGCTAGAGGCTTCCTCGTTCCTTCATACACGTACGTGAGCCGAGCGCTCAAAGATTTACTGTTACGTTTTGGATGGCGATCGTGGATCGTAGATCGGTTCTAATAATCGTTTCTAATAACGGTCTAATAAGGCCCAGCGGTAATTCAGTCGCTGAATTAGATATACGATGTACTGAAACGCTTTAGAAATTGCGAACAAGCGAAATGCCGCTTTCTCCGTGATTAAATCGCGATCAGAATTGGAATTAAGTAATTTACGAGTTAAGCTAATTTTAGATGGCATGGCACGCGATAGATTTTACCCGGTGACTTTTCTTTCGGAATAATCTTCCGTGGATGTGAGATTATGCGAGAAACATATTTCGCAAATATTTTTCAAATAATTGACAATGAGATGGACTCTTCTAACAAGCGGGCTTTTTAACTTCGTTCTCTCTCACTCTTGTTTACTGCCCTACAAAAAATTAAGCGCGACAACGTCGTGAACGTACCTTAGGACGTACCCCAGTCGTTAAATTGTCCATTTCCCAGCGAAAATCATGTCGCGCTCCGCTGCTAGGTCGACGAAGCCGCCATCACCAACGTCCCTCCCGGTTCCCTCGCGCACGTATTCCTGCACACTTTAAGCAACTTTTCTGTAAAACTCCAGCCATTTTTCGCGCCTCTCTCTTTCTCTCTCTCTTTCTCTCTCTCTCTTTATTTATTTATACTCTCGAAGCGTAATCCGCCGGATCGTTAAATTTTGTAACCAAGTAACGCTTGTTCTCTATTTTCGAATTCCCATTCGAGCAGATACGAGAGAGCGCGCGTTGTTATTACTGTTTGTGGCTCTATCTATTTCTTTGTACTTTTAATTATTTATTCAGACGAAATATTACATTCTAGAGCAAAATAAAATATCGACTTTCTCACTTTTCTTTTTGTCTCTCTCCTTCTCATTCGTCCTCCTAATGGAGACGATAAGTTTTTCTCCTCGAGAAAGCGCTTTGCGTACTCTGTCACTGCTCTCAGAGATTTAACGCGTCGTGCAGTTTTCGAGGCGGATCCACGTCGTTTATCCCTTCCGACTCAATTATATCTCCCCACGAAAAATCTCACGAGAGAGGATCGACTATTCGCTCCGTCGACGAGTTTTCGGACGAACAATTGCAAAATTTCCGAATACTGCCACACTCTATCGGGGATGTTTAAAGATCTACATTTTTATTATGCGTGACTAAATTGTCCGATTCTAAAATTTAGTTCTGTTTTAACAAGTTTAAGAAGCTTACATCTATACTTTTATTTTACAACGCCAAGAAAAAATGCAAGTATAACATAGTAGTTTAGAATAACAAATTGTCAAAAAAATTTAATATTTATAACATCTTAAAATCAATGGAAGTATTTCTGCGAGATGCGTAAGAGAAAAAAATATAGACACTTAATTTCGATCAATTTATAAGTTGATTTAAGAAGTCGATTCGAGAGAAGAATTGATTTAATAATTTCCTTACATCTTTATTAAAATCGACAAATTAATTTTGTAATAGTGTCATAAAAAATTATTGCACAAAAAGCAGGCAAAAATAATTGATTATTGATTTCAGTCGAGCGTAACTTTCGTAACTTTTCTAGAAACTCCCCGAAGATGTATCAAACGCCAAAGTGAAAGCGATTAGTATTGTGACTGTTAAATAGGTAGTGAGACATCACGGGAGCTCGCAGAAATCACGTTGTAAAAATAAATGGCAGTAGTCGAACAGCAATCCCTCGTTCGTTTTCGAGACATTAATGCTAATATTATTAATATAAATGACAGTTATCATACTCTTCTGTTGCTTTCGTTAATTATTGGAGAAAAAACTTCGACATATTATACTTCAAAGTGCGTAGGAATGCGTGTGCAAGAAAAGTTGGTTGGCGCCCGCGACCGTTTTTCCCTCTAAACTCTTTCCTTCTTTCTCTTTCGTTTTTACTTATCTGTACATTCCTTTCTCTCATCTCCCGGTTTACTTCGTTCGTGATCTTCCACGGAAAAGCGGCGAAACAAACAAACGTGTAACAAACCGCGAAACATTTGTGCTTGCCACATGAGTTTAAAACAGTTTTGCATCGCAGCCTCTCTTTCTTTTTTTATTTCTTAATTATCTTCTCTCACCTTTCCCCATACGTATTTTCTTTTTTTCTTTTCTTTCTCTTTTCCATCTCTTCCGGGTGCTTTCGTCTTTCTTTCTTGCGCTCCTCGAGCTGTTTGCACGGTTAAAAACTCGGAGAGCAGTCTGAAGAGAGCGCGCAAAAAGTGACATAAAGCTCATGCCGTTCATTCCGTCAGATACCAATTTTACGTGTGCGATGAACGTAAATGAATTTGTACGTTCGAGAAAATTAGTACTTTGTTCGCCATGATAATTGTACACAAGTCATATCTGCATGGAAGCCATATATGCGCACATATATGTAAAAGAATTTTATTTTTTATTTAATCCACATGATTTACAATAAAGAATGCGAATTATGTAGAAAATTATCATTTATATGCAAGTGTCATAATTCTCAAGAAAATACGGACGTCGTCAGTATACATACACACGGCAATCAAAGCGTTAAATTGAAATTGAAATTGAATTTCATAAGGTATATAAAATATTTAATTAAATTCTGTACTCAGAACTATAATTCTGTATTCATAATTGTAATTATAATATAAAGTTTCTGACTTTAATGATAGAGAGATTCGAATTGATTTTATCTCACAATCAGAAACTACTTAATCGCGCGCGCGCATTTTCTGAGTTTTCAATTAAATGCCTTGAAAAATAATATTACTTTTAAATTCTATTTATTAATCTAGAGAGTTTCTATCTTTTAAATCTAATTTTAATCTAAAATAATTAACAATATGTGGAAATCTTTACGAAAGAAGAATCATGTCCAAATACTCTTATTAAAGTTATCCCCAACATAGCTTAATTTGCATATTAACAATGTCATTCTTTTCTTGATGATTAGTTCTCATTGCCAACTGCGACAGCAGAGCAATTAAGAACGCGATGCGTCAACTTGTTTATTAGGCTACAAAAAACTCATGTATTTGATCCTAAACTCGACAACACGAAAGAAATAAGTCAAATTAAAATATGAAGTGTAAAAAAATTAATCTCACTATTTCTTTTACTTGATTTTACTGTGGCATATCGTATTTTATAAAATAGAAGAGATTTATAATAATAGATTAGGAGAAAACAGGTGCACAAATTTAAGTTACATATTGTATTGTACATTTTTACATCAAATATTTTTCATATTGTATTTCAACTGTAAACAAGAATCTATACAGGTGCAGATAACGAAAGATATCGACGCCTTATATACACTGTCGAGTTTAGGATTAATTATCGGACGAAAGGCAGCCGCGCGCTGCGTGAACCTAATCGGTCTCGGGCGGCGCTAATGCGGCGCTAAAACAGGCGCTCTCGATACGAGATACGTCGGCATCCCGCGGCTCCGTCGTATCAGAAACATTTATGGAGCTCGTACTTCGCTCTCGCGACTTCCACGAAACAGCGCGGGTCGGTCGATGATTAGCCCCGGATAGGCAGCGGGAATGCAATTTCCTGAATAGCACGTCGCGTCGCTCGTCTTCGATTACGCCGCGCGAAGAGAGTTCCCGCTGACGAACGCGGACAATTTCCGAGATGCACTTAGCCACGCCGCGCCGTGGCGCGTTGCGAGTTGCGACGCAAAGTCCCGAAAAGGGACGCGGAGGGAAGGGACAAGGGGAGATTTACGCACTCGTTGCACTCGGCGTAAGTGGCCGTTCAGACCGAACTTACCGCTCGTTGTTCCGCGCGGATACGGTTACGCCCGATGTAATTTCCGACGAAAATTACGCACGCGCGCAAAAGAGTACCCCGGATGCAGTTACCATCGTAAATTGAGCTCGGCCGGACTGACCTCGTGAAATCGACTTTATTGTCGCTGACCGATATCTTTCATAATACGCGCAATTATCGATGAACGATTGCAAGTCGCGAGAATAAATCAGTCGTCCGTTAAGAGACATCGATCGTCGAAATCATGTCGCAGCTGTATTATTTGGATAAGTAGTTTGAAAAAATTATACGAGGATAAATAACTTCGACTATACAGTTCGACTACAGTTATACAGATTATGGAAAAATGTTTGGCATTTTACAATTAGTCAAGATTCGATCTTTTCAATTCTTCATTATAAAGTCCTTTTTTATTGCAAATCTGTATTCAATCATTTCATTATGAATATATGAATTCGTGAATGAGTGAAGTATTAATTCAACACAGTCTATTCTGTCTAGTTTACTATTCTTTAAGCTGAAAAAAATTGTAGTACTGTTATTTTTGTGCTTATATCTCTTTAAAAGATATTATTTCAAAAGATATGAGAACGGAGATGTAAGAAAAAAATTTTTTTTGTAACGCAAAATAGTCACTTAAATAATTTCTACATAAAATTTTTTATTAATCACATTATCAGTTGAGCGGTAAAATAGATGATAAACCAATACGCACGACTCTTCTACGCGATACATACATACTATATTTGCTCATACAAAAAAATACAAAAAAAGTAATACAAAAAATAAGGAAATTACAATAAAATATCAAGATTCAAATTTTTTTCATAAAATATTGACTCAAATATTTTCATATGAATCAATTTAACTGCAAAAAAAGATGCTTAATAATTATAAAACATTTGATTAATCCTTTGTATCTATAATAAATTTAAAGAATACATATACATATGTATATTCGATATGCCTCAGAAATACTTTAAAAATACTGTTTTGTAATTTCGAATATTTTTAAAAAATCGTGATTCCTATACCTTGTATATTACGAATATTCCGTAACTACACTCTTCAAACAGAACGGCTCCCGCGAAGTTAAGGTAAACGCGTAAGATTCTTGAAAAAATAGTCGCAAAATGGCACACAGAGAGCTTAAAACAAAATTTTTTAAATGCGAATTTTCCTGACTAATTTACCGGTAACTCGCATAAATTCGCGAATGAACAAAACGTTCCGCGAGGCGGAGACGGCGACCTGCTCCGCTCGCGATGACTCGTACGAGCCGTGAGATTCGACTCGATTCCGGCGCAAATAGAACGGCAGATAATGGAGATAGGCTAAGAATAGAGCATTTAAAAGACGTAAATGGAGCGTAACGGGCTCGCACGCGCGCGAATGCACCGCGAGATAGCAAAGCAGCTGGAATCGGGAATTCGATCGCTTCGGCGGCAATACTACTCGCACGCAGCAGCTCTTGCCGGGTCCGCGTGTTCATGTACCGCGGAAGTATCACTCGACACAACTATTACGAAACGCGAACGAAAGCAAGATATAAAAACGTGGTTTTACGCCGTCCACTCTTAACACGCGATGTTTTCTGCTGCTTTCTTTCGTCGATTTCTTTACATCGTTAAAACAGCGAGAATATTCGTAATTATTATCAAAAGAATTATATAATATTGTAGTGATTAGCTTGAGACCATAAATTTTTAATGTGTGTCAATAGAAACCGAAAGAGAAGGAATTTTTAAACGGTTCTATGAACATCATAGATTAAGGGATAATTATTTATAAATGCAATAATGTGAAATCCATTTTGCAAAATTTAGATTAAACATATAGCGGCATGATTATATGGCATAATTATTGTTTTCTTTCGCTACTGAAAACAATAAATATAACAATAATATTCTCGTCATTTTTAGCTCTATTAGGAAACCGTAGAATTTGATATAATTCATAGCGCGATTTGTGTAATTTATAACGATGCGATTGTTTCATAATCGCGGTAATTTATTCGCGTTTACGTGTAAAACTTTATCAAAGAATATTGTTTTAATCTCATCTGCATTAATCCTAGAATATTACAAAACTATTTAGTATTATACTATTCAACTGGATAAAAAATACTTTGATTATTCTATTGAAAAATAAGAACACTTTTTTCACTTTATGACGTGTAAATATCCAGATTTTAGAAGATTTTATAACATAAAAAATATAAATATAAATACAGGGTGTCTCTGCACTCAGTGTAAAACTGATACAGCAGCTTTAGCACATGGAAACAAGTCAAAAATATCTAATTCTATGTCCGAATCCGAACGGTCTCGGAGTTATAATAGGGTGTTAAAGTTGCTTTCGTAAGAAAGCAATAGATGTTGTTTAATATTCTTTATTCTGTTTAAAGTGTTTAAAGCTTTACAAAAGGTGCTCAAAAATTTCTCCGTCGACTTAACTTTTTAGCACAAATTAATAAACTGTTTCAAGCTTTTTGAAAAATGTTAGGAGTTTCGTAGATGACATCGGCAGCATTAAGTGTCAGTTGCCATAGTTGTGGATCTCATTCTGGTAGAGCACCCTTTGTAAAGCTTTAAACAGAATAAAGAACATTAAGCAACACTTACTTTAATTTATGTTCTCTTACAAAAGCGATTTCAATACCCTATAATTCCGAAACCGTTCGGATTCGGACATGTTTATTCGACATTTTTGACTTATTTTCATGTTCTAAAGCCGCTGTACCAGTTGTGGCACTGAGTGCAGTACTGGACATCCTGTATATAAATTAAAAAGTAGATAAGAAACAATAATAATTTTAATCGAATATTTTTTTCACTTACTCTGTTAGCATAATATTCCAGGATTACTTTAGAACTTTGTCGACGAACACTCGTAATAGTGTTACTTTAATTACTATGAGTACACTATACGTATCGAGAGTACTCTCGGAGACCAGCGCGATGGCACTTTTCGCCTATACCTACTAAACTGGATGCAACCGAATGGCATCGATCGAATTTCGATGTTGGCACCCTTCTGGTTGGAGCCCGATCATTAGTCAGCTATCAAAATAACACGCTTGAAATCGTGTCGCGCGTGCTTTCTGTGCGCGCTCGTAATACTCACCTATTATACTTTCCGAGGCGGCGTCGCAGCGGTGTGGCGTCGAAAGGAAGGCCAGGGCCAAAGCCAAAGCCAGTGTCGAAGGTAATCGTGTCAATTCCATGTTTAGATGTATCGGATCTCGGATCCTGTCGCGACAATTTGCTGAAAGAACGACAAACAAGATAATCATTAAACCACATGCCTCCACGTGCTTATTTTCTTATTCGATTGTGCAACAAAATGGCAAAACACTTAAACAGATTTACATTTTTGAAACACGAGCCAATGTTTACATGTTAAAAATATGCCTTCGATTAAGATAACGCCATCTTGAACTCTCGCGCTAATTTTGAACAATAACATTGGACAGAACTAATTCGCGGAACAAAGCAAAAATCTTGCTGCGCAAAATGCAAGCGGCACATATTTCATTTCAATTTACACGAACTTAGCTTTCTGGAATAATTCCGAGAGAAGCATTAATCGTGAAGATCAAGTACTCCGCGTAATGCATAATACGCATCGTCTCTCTGCGCGTTTAGATTTCTCTTACAGTAGATTTAAGGATATCATCAAGTGTATTGTCACCATTAGCATTGATACATTTAACAGTCTGATGCACTTCCGCGATTTCCATACGTTTAGACGCATAAATTTTCGTGGCGCCGCGATGCAACGTGAATTATATGCGTATATTTAACCTTTCGTCGACCGCGCGCTCATGTTTTTATTTAAAACTGCAAATTGTTCAATCACTCCGCGAGCCTCGGACATACGTGCTATTACTCGAAAAATTTCAGTGAAAGAGGAAGAGCGTTTCTCGAGGGAAACGGGCGACACGGCTCGAAAGGAAAGTAACGGAATGTATTGCGACTTTGTATTATTCCCATTTGTTGAGAACCCTGGCGCCCGATACATTATTCAACACGTTAAATGCATAAATCCAATCCGAGATCCAATCCAAATGCGGATGAGCCTAACGAGTCTTGCTTGATTAATGAGAATTCCAGCGGTCGCGAGGATTAGAATTCACGTTAGCGATCCCCGCCGCCGCGCCGTTGCGTTGCCGATCACCGGAGTATCTGTATCTTGTTTAATCGATTACGAAACCAATATCTATGCGGCTGTATCTTTTGTATGCAACGCGAATATCGTTGCACCCACGACGAAATATCTCTATGCCGGTGTGGTGACTCGACAAATCTATTAATACATGCACACACGTATACGCTCGTCGAGGAGGCGCGTACGCGCCCATATCGACAGGCACGATCGTAAAAAAAAGGAAAGCAAAAAAAAAGTTACAACAGTCAACCGGCCGGGCCGCGAATTGAGAAATATTTATGAGCCGATTTTTTCGATCGGGTGGCTCCGGGAATATTCCTGAACGCGTTGCGCCGCGCGAACGAATAGATTGTGTCAAGTGCGAAGATAAGTATATTAATCACGTTCAGTTTTAGTTACTCGAGTCGTTTATTTCGAAAGTCGTTTAGGTCAGCTGAGATATTTGGATCGCCATACAATTCTATGCCGTGCTTTCATCGTATATTTACGATATAATAATATGCGACAAACTCTGCGAAAGTACGGAAAATACTAATACGTTGATTGTATATTTTACTTCCCATCCCTTATCTGTAATCTCATGAAACGCTACTGAGGTACACTATTTAAAAAAAAAATAGATAGCCCCGCTCGCAGATTTTATTTGTGGGATTGTCTTTCTTGTATACGAAAAGAACGGTTTTGCTGAAGTATTTAAAAATTTAGCTAGATACAGATCTGAAAATAATTTTGTTACACCATCAAATTAATTGTAGAACACTCAAACTGATTGCTAAAATGTCAAAACTTTTTACAGCATTATCATCATACTTCAGCGACCTACTATAATTATTTTGATGGGGCAACAAAATTATTTTCAGATCTGTAGCTAGCTCAATTTTTAGATACTTCAGCAAAATAATTTTTTCCGTGAATATAAATTCCCTACGGAATATAAATGCTATTCTTTATTCCTCTCAATTGTGATACGACTCGGGCGGAAAAGATGACGAATTTCGAGGAATATTATCTCCTGATAAATTTCCACATTCTCCGATCCACAATTCGAGGCAGCTTCTGCCCCCGCTGTGCATAATGACGCGTATAATGACGCGCCGGCACGAGATCGTTTACAATCACGCGGATTGTTTGCACGAGCGAGACGCGAACAAACAATGCTCGCGTGACGCTTGTTTGCGAGAGACGTGCAAGGGGAGTGCTCTCTCTCTCTCTCGTACTACGTAGTAGGCGGTTTACATGCAGACTCGGTGGTCTAATCCAAATCGCAGATGCCGACGATGTAACTAGACTGCTAACATCCCGCGCAATTACACACGTATAAGTTTGTAACGTGAGATATGAGAGCGGAAACAAGGACTGTAAATATTCGAACAGCGATATCGTTTAATATTCGAATAAATCCGACACGAGGATTCGTCTCCGATTCAAAATATTTGTACGTTCGAAATACTGGAATATCGAGTTTTGTACTATTTCGTCTATTCGAATATTCGAGTATATGCTAGGAATTTAGTAGACTGGTCGTAAATGTTAAAAAATGCAATGAACATCGAGGCGCATCGTAAAATAAAAATTGCTAATAATCCCTATTAAATGTCTTCTTGATGTCTGTTTGATATTTGTACGCATGAAATATATTCCGGTTATTATACATCGCTGAAGACGAGAAGATAAATTTACGTGACCCATGCCAATTGTAAACTTGTAAAAGATGGCAGGTTCCTCCACACACGTAGGAAAATAACATGGGAAGATTAGATGCTTTTAACGCGGATACAAATAGCAATTACCGAGATTACTGCAACAATAGATACTAATTTGACAATTAAGGATCATCTTCAATTCTTTCTACGAAAGCGAATGCAAAACGCGTAGATTAATCATTTATACAACGAAAGTAGGCGGAAGGAGGGATGTACGTGTAGCGAGAAAATAACTTATTCCCAAGAAAAAAACCTAGCTTTTGATTAGACGTATAATGAAAGCTTGTGTACTATCAAACACTACATATTGCAGTAGATTGAAAAAAATAAAGAAAAACTTTATTAACTATAAAAAAATTTGTCGCTATAAAACGTAAGAATAATCTAATTTTTTTATCTCTCAATATTGACTACTCGCACAGGACAATATAATAATGATGCACAATCGGCGAGCAATTCAACTTGTGATGCAGAATGTTTTGCACGATTATTCGCGTAAGGCAAGCAGGCGGACAGGCAGTCGTAAAACATCAGCGTGGAAAATTTTCCCGGTGCATACGCCGGCGTGTGTATGAAAGTATATCAAATTCACGAGTGTGTGGCGAGTCTTAAGTGGAACAGCTCTATTATGGGGCGTGATTAATAAATATTCGCACGTCACGCAGGTAGAGGCCGGGTTCACCTGATCTATTCGCCAGCTGTGCGTGCGTGCACCGCCGCCGCGCCGCGCCGCTTGTCATTGATGTATTTGGCGGCGACAATGTTGGGCAACATTTATCAGAGACGAGAGAGAAAGAGCGTGCCCATATACTATTTTAAGCGTTTATTTAGGAAGGAAACGTGCTCGGGCAGATGGGGGGGGGGGGACGTGATGACGCTTGCTCGTACATACAGTCGCCACTTGTACTCGCATACGCACGAGCGTAATTACATTTAAATAGAAATTATGACTCATCGCCGCTCATGCTCTGCATGTCTTCTTACCGCCATGCATCTCTTTAGTTCTCTTAAAAATATTTTCTCGATACAAGATCCCGTTTTTTTTTATCACATCACTCAATTTAATAATTCACGCGCTAACGAACCTTTTATTTGAATCACTATTTAATAAAGTTTCGCTCTAAATATTGTTAGGCCCAAAATATACAGAGCTATAAGTGCTCAAGTTTAATCTTATGTACATTAGATGTTGTTAATAATTATATTGTAATTATATTATTTTAAAATAATTTAAAATGTCGAATATTTTCTTTGTAAAACTGTATGTAAAAGAAATGCTAGATATGAAATAATAGTTGTGTTTTACGTGCATTGGATAAATTTTCCATTTGTTTCTCATAATGAGGGAAGACTTGCATCGCCGCAGTACTATCACAGTTAGGCTTTTAGTCTTGCGTCTCTATTTCTATACTTTTTTATATTTATACTTTTTTTTAAACATGATGTACTTTCATCTTACTATCGTTTTGTTCATTTCGGAAAGACAATTCCGATTCATACTTGCAAAATTTCGCGCTACAGGAAGGAGCTAGCGTACGTATCCGCAGTTTTCGCCGTCGTCCTCTTCGCACGTACTATTCAACTATTAATAGTCATTACCACTTTCACTCAGTGCCGTTATTACTGCTCCTCCTCTCCGCCACGACCGCCTCCCGGCGGTCGTTCTCGTTTTGCTTCGGACTTTAATTAGGATTCCGTCATGACGCGAGCTCCGGGGGCTCCAGCTGCTTCGAATACGTTTTTTCTGAGCGCATCGCTAATTCGCCGACTAAGCGTGCCGATCGAATCTCGGCAGCGGCGAATAAACTCGTAACAAGCGGCGCCCCAAAGGGAAGTTCGAGGCTCGTTGCACTGCAATACGCTAAATTAGATCGTAAGCACCGCAGGAATCCGAAGAGGCGTCCGCTAGGCTGATATAGTTACTATCGGCAAAGTTACTGTTTTGATGCTGAGAAATACCATCAATACTCTCGCTTCAATAGTTTCGTATCGAGACATTATACACGTATTTTTATTATGTAATTATAGTATTAATGAAAACTAATGCTAGTACATATACACGGAGAAAAAAAATTTTCTGCATTTTAGTAAATATTAGTTTGCATACAACTGTGACTCCATTTATTAAAATGAAGAAAATTTTCCTTTTTATTAGTATATTTTTTCTCAGTGAATACATATATAGGTACTAATAAAAAAAAATTTTTTTCTTTATTTTAGTAAATGGAGTCACAGTTGTATGCTAATACTTACTAAAATGCAGACAATTTTTTTGTCAGTGTACAGCTTGTTCTTTTTTATTATGCTTGATATAATACGATATATTCTTGGTTACAATAAATAGTATTAAAAATTATACGATGTCGCTTTATTTTCAAATTTATTATTGATTTCTGTCATTAATCCATGAAAATATTAGTTCCAATGCTCTTTTTTACGATATCTGTCAAGGCATAAAACATCACGGTACTGTAAAACGAATAAAAGTATCAATACTTCTTTTTTAACGGTTATCTCCGTCGTCGATACACGGCGACGACTAAATTACCTATTCGTCAGGTATGCGCCCCGTTATTGGTCGGCCGGACTTTGCGAGTGAGTAGACAAAATGTCAAGATTTGATTTACGAGGCGGCCCAGAGAGCGGCCAACTCCGAAGAAATTAAACGGAGCGCAGCTTGATTAGCCCGCGCCGAACCGTCCGGGAAGTCAACTTATGAATTTTACGGCCGCCGAAAATCTTCGATCCGCGAAATGCGAAATGTGTAATCGTTCGTTACGGGGGCGGGGTAACAAAATTTTCACAGCAGCGATATTTGAGCGACGATGTCGCGTCGCGACACGCCCGATACTTAAACGGCGACCGCGATTTCGAGTTTGATGTCGCGTATAATCCATGCGAATAATTGCGAATTAAAAGCTCGGCCAGGCTAATGAATAACGGTGTGTGTGACACGTGTTGTCACGACGCAATTGTACGCGACGATTATGGCCTATGTGATGTAACGCGATGCGACGCGAGTGCAACGTAATAAACGCCGTTTTGCGATGTCCTTTACGTGGAAGCTTTCGTATATTTATTTTGTCAATTGTGTCAACGACGTCGCACATCGTTATACGTGTTACAATAAGTTTGCTCTGGTATTTAATGACGCGATAATATATTGAAAGCCGGATGTTCCTCTGGCACGATTGGTCGCGTCAGTTTGTATATTTCGCCGCTTTCAAAACCGCTTTCCTTCAGTTCCCGAAAGGCCGCGATAATTATTCTTATCGATAAACGATATCTTTCGCGACTGCTATCTAAAATCAATATTTATAGTGGCGAGATCCATAAGGTGCTAATCGCTGTTAATTAAAACGCTAATTGCACAAGTTCTATATCTTTATTACTATACACGTATTACATGTACGCTGAATTTGAACGGCATGCAAAATATACAAGATAAGAACTGCGCCACCTAATGTTACCGCTCACATGCGAAACGTTAGTTGGAGATTCTTTATTGCGCCTTTTTCCAAGCGCAAGTAGAGAAGTAGATATCCTTCTCCATACACCGCTGGGAATCAACTCTCAGTAGCACTCCTCTCTCGCCCTCCCTTTAGCCCTTCATCTTTTTCCTCCTCAGCCACATGCCGTTCACGGACACGTGCTCGTGTTTATGTGCCCTCCTCTCTGCTACCTCCGTGCTTCTCTCGCTCCGTCGTCTCTCTCTCTCTCTCTCCTCTCTCATTCTGCATTACGCGTCGTTGCACGATGTGCTCATTTGCGCAAGCGTGCGCGGCCGAAGAGCGCGCGCGTATGCGCTCTGCGCAAAGAAAAAAAATGCAGTAGCTTGCGCAAAAGCGCGAGCGAGCGAGCGAGCCTACGGGCTGGCGCAGCACCGGCCACCGCGCAGTACACGTGCACGTGCATCGGACGCGAACGGATAGGGAACCGGGAGGAGGGTAAAAGAAGGGGGGAAACCGGCAGGCAGGTCGCTTGCATTTATGAGAAGTGTATCGCGGTGGAAACACCTGCGGTACCGCCAGGCTGATTTAAATAGACGCCGGGGATATACCGATGCACCGTGATATACTCGGGGATTTATGATTCCTAACGACGATTTCGCGCGACGAGACGCGATGAGTATCGTAAAGGCACTGATACAATTGACTCCGTTGAAAATTATATATGAAATAGTTGTTAAATAAGTTAGTCAAGATGTAAAATTGTACAACAAGTAAGTAATCAGTCGGTAGAAATCGATCATTTATCTTCAAAGAATGGTTTAATTTGATCTTATTCTAGTGATTTAGGTGTAATTTAAAATTAATTGCTGGACAAAGCAGCGTTAGATAGACGTTTCTCGCGAAACGTTAGACGTCGAGCCGAGAGGAATATTTCGTAACCGTAAAACTGTATATTTTTTCAGCGATTTTGCGCATTCATCGCGGGACGTCTTTCTCCTAGTTTTAGCACGGAATATTGCTGCGATCTTCGGTATATTTTTACTGCGGCTGTATATTTTACCGAGCGTGTGCCGCACACCCCGGGTCCGGACTTTGTCGAGAAAGTTACGATTCTCTCGTGGATGTTATTCTAGGAAAGACAGTTATACGACGCACAGCGACCGCGAGATTATTCACACGCGACTTTTGTAACTCTTAATCTAACCGCGGTGGCTTTCGAAGGGCGAGGGAGGGAAAAGAATGTGTCGCTATAGAGAAATCACGACAAAAATGAAGAACGCGTGAGCAAGTGTCCATGTGTGCGCCATAAGAAGCGAATGAAAAAGAAGGATAGAAAAAAAGAATACAACTTGATATACGTATATTATACGCGGTCTGACAACTCAGGTACTTCAAAATTATTGAATAAAAAAACAATATACGTTTATTAATATCTGAACACTTACAGAAAACTGACAAGACTTTTGATGAAAGTAATAGGTATATTATACACGCTATAATTCACATGTCAAATAATTTTCTTTTTTAATCAGAAATAAATATTGATTTTTATAAAAAGAATATTTAATATGCAAAGTATCGCATTTTAAAGATATATAAATTATCCGAAAATAGATATAAATCGATAAAAAGGTTTAATGGCAGACAAAAAAAAACAGTCATCGTAAAAGTTAAAATATATATGTCATAAAAACAAATATTCGAGTTTTTTTATAAGCGATCGCAAATACCGATTGCTTCACAAAAATTAGCAATAAATTTTATAATAGTGCCCATTTAAAATAAAATAAATAATCTTTGTCACAAAAATGAGTTTTCAAAATCTACATTCTAAATAGGAATTGATCCTTTTTACCGTGCTTTATACATTGGCCTTTCTCTCTTTCCGTACTTTGAAATTTTAATAGCTATATATTGTATATAAGATCGTATACCTACTTTTGTTATTCTACGTTACATTGCTTTCATTATCATGTTACGTGTACGAAGCACTCTGCATTTAATGTTTTCAATATTCCGCCTTGAATCATTGCGATTGTGCATAGTAAGAGGAGAGAGGAAAAAAACAGACTTGCCGGAGGAGTAAGAGCGTTTTACGATTACATCGCGTAGCTTTTTCTCCGTGTTCGGGCAAGGATGAGCCCGCGAAGTTACGGGATTGAAAATAGAGACTGACGCGCGCATTATTCACGTCGTGACTTTTCAGCGTCGGCCGTGTTGTGTGTGCATCGCTTGGCAGTTCCCTTCACCTTTTTCCCAGCCGCGGCCCTTCCAATTCCAACGATCCTAGTTGTAGTTCATTATTTCGACGACAGTGATCATTATTCAGAAGTTATTCGGTTAGTCGATCTTTTTTTTTTATTATTTATGCTCAATGTTGACATTGAGATTGATATATTACACGCTTGAGTTTATTCCTCTCAGAATTCTGATATGCAGTTTCGTTATCAAGATACTTAATGGTAAATACTGAAAAATCGGGAGAAAGAAAGAATTCTTAGAAGTCGAAGGACGTATCGTCGAATTTAAAATTTATGATTTGAACGTAGCATCTTACATAATCGAAATCAGGAGGCAAGACTGAAGTATTTTCCTTAGGTCTCCCTCTCCATTTCTGAAGTTAACAAGATGTAACAGCGCAGTGTAAGACATAACAGATGTGATTCTAATTGAACTAGCGAGATCAGAGGGAATCTTACTGGCAACGAACAAACTGTATCCTTGTGAATCAATTAATCGGGGCATTAGGCTCCCCTGGCGCGATATATTTTTGGGTGGGTTGTATATTTCTTTTTCTCGCAGATTCGCGGCTGCGAAAAAGAAGAGGCGGCGCATACGGCGGGAAAGTTGTAATTTCCGCGAATGTTATTCCGAGAAAGACAGTTACGAGGCCTCCGTAAAATCGTTGCCTTGGATCACAATTCTTAATTTAAACGCGCCCGTATCGGGAAAGGGAAAGAGATGAAGGAAAGAGATGATCCACAGCGAGGTGCCCGCGGTAAAAACCGCCATACGTTATTTCGCGTGAAATTAGTATCACGTTCACGGTATCGCGTGTGGTATGAATCTCAAGATTCACAAACATTGTCATAACTTGGTGTCGATGACGAATCGCGCTTTCTTTGTTTACAATGTTGCGTCAAAGATCATATCATGTGCTGACTAAGCAGCATCTCAAACTTGTTCATATCGACTACGATATTGTAAATAAAAATTTACTTTTCTCATTGTACGTGAATAAATGAAGCCCACAATTTAGTCGATTTAATTGATTTTCTTTATCGTATTGTGCAAGATGTCGGCAAAGTACAATAGATCATAATTATTACGATAATTATAAGATATAAGTAGAGCATTAGCTGGACTTTTTTAAATTAATTTGTTTGACTCGATTATCTTCCTGTTTATCACTTATGTTAAAATTATCTTTCTACATTTAATAAGGATTTCATATAATTTTATAATGTTTTTCGAAACCGGTTCCGACACGCGTATCACAGTGGATAACGGTGTTCAGGAAGTATTCCGAGATATTTAAATCGTTTTTCCGCGCCTCTCCATGAAAGTCCACGTTTCTCCTGTACGTTTACCCGGCACCACGAAAAAATCGTAGAACGAATCGCTCTTTTTCTCCGGCTCGCGGTCTTTTTTCACGGGGAGCAACTCGGCCGCGTTCGCGGAACGGTCTACAACTTGTTGCGTTTGAACTTACTGTTGGAGCCTTCGCGACTTCGCAAGAAGCACAAGTGAGTTTAGTAAAAACGCAAACTTGTAATTTCTGGAAAATAGATGAAAACGAGAAGAGAAGGAGGGTGAAGTCGCGAAGTTAGCCGGTACACGATATTTCCCTTCCGCGAAAGAATATATTCATTTAGTTCGAAATTATACTGATAATATTTAATATTTTTATTTATACATTTAATATTTTCTTCTAACAATATCCTCTTTTCTGATATATTTATATTGGCTTTCAAGTTTTCAGTCTAGCACTGAATAATTTACACTCTGTAAGAAATTACTTTTATTTATATTTCCTAATTATGCCTGTCTCTCTCGTTAATACTTATTATAGTTACTGAATGTACCGAAACGCTGCCGACAGTTTTTTAAGTGAAATTTCTTCGATAGAAGGAAATATATTATCGCGCGATATATTTGTCGGCCACGAACTTTCTTCGTCTATTCCGACCCGGTGGTAATGGTGTACGATATATCGGACACCGCACATAAATTAATTTGCCAAGCGACCGTTTAGCATGGTAATTGCTTCTTGTTTAACAATAATATCGGCACGTTTTTCTAGGCCGGCGGGGAACACGGGCACATATGTAGGACTACATTTAGTCACATATCAATGCAAGCCTGTAATAATGAATTATCGTTCGCTAAGCAGTAATAACTGCTTGTTCGATGCGGTAATTATCGGCCGCGAACGGCAGCGGTAATCGTTCATTTAGCAATCGTTTGTTGTAGGCTAATGTAATGCAACATTAAGTCCGCCGTCATCGATCTTTATCGCGGGCGGCGTTTACGATCTCTCTTCACGGCGAAATATGGGCGTTCCTCGCGCCACGGCCGATAAGACACGTGTTTCGGATTTTCCGCGGTACGACGACGGCATGGCGTTTACGCGCTCGCTATAATTATCAATATTGTTACATGACGGCCGCGATCGAGGACCATACTTATACGTATACGTATGGTATATACCCGGATTATCCCTATAGGGATAATGCGCGCTTAGGATAATTGATGAACAATCGTGGGAAAAAACGAACGATCGGTATCGGCTGCTTGTTACGATCATTGATTCATTGCGATCGTGTCTATGCTTTTTTTTCTTGTTGAAATCGTGCGTTGGAAACTAATCAGACTTGTGCAGGGTATGTAAGTAAGAGACCGGGTATTCGCAGTAGCCTGTGATTGGTCCTCCTAGGTAGTCCAATATGGTGACTTTTCACAAATGACTGTATTGTGCGAAAGTTTTGTGTCTTATCCTAGGATTAAGAGCAAGGGAATGAGAGTCCAGAATAATCCTAGGATAAGGATCAATCACGTGACTGCGAATACCCGGTCTCTTATAGATACCCTGGATTTGTGGAGAGTGAGGAGTTATCTTCTTCAGAAATATTTGTCAAATTTCAAAGTTCATCCCGCCTCTAGATGATTGAAAGTCATTAAGAAGCAAGTTTTCGAAGACCCCTTTTTGCGCCGTGCGCGTAATAATTTATGCACATAGAAACGCGTATATAGCTCCGAACCGCTTCTCTGTCGGTGAATCAATATTGAAATTTCAATATTTGAACCGTTTGAGTGCTCAAGACTGTCGTGTCGCTCATCAATGTCACTTTTTGCAAACTGCACGATTCTTATATTCATCGCTACGTGTAATAAGAGCTTGATTTAGAATAGCGCGATACTTTATAGTGGTTTCCTTAGATGGCATCCACATAAATTGTTTATAAGCTTGTCTCTCTCGAATTCGAAGAATATTTGAAGAATGAAACTTTGCTGTCACACACATCCAATTTAAACGAACCTTTCTCGGTTATATATTGTTCACGTAACAATATGAATCATGATGTAATAAACTAATAAAATCCTGCCGAAAGACATGTTGTGTAAAGACAGGAATTTAACTTGGTAAATATCATTCCCGGAAATATATTCAAATTTTTCGATGTTTATTCGCGAGGGTTAATATGATTCTATATTCGCGAATATTAGAAGCTACGAAATAAATCGGAATATAAAAATTACAAATTTTGCAGTATAGGTGGATCAGTTAACCAAAATTAAACTTAAACAAGCGCTGGAGGAAACCGGGCCTTAATCGACGAACGAAACATGCGCAAATAATTGTCAGGACGGCGCGGCGGCGCGGTGGTGGCGACGTATAAAAGATTACAAAGCAACGCGGGAGTACCGTGGCGCGCGCGATAATTCCGATCGCGCCTCCGCGGTATTAATATCCGAGATTCTCACGTTGCCACCTGCGCTCGCCGCGGAGTCGCGAATGAATGGGAGTCGCTCGTTGCGCGCGTAGCACCGAGCGAGAAACTCGCGACGTCGTTTTTGCAATCGTATATAATCGCACCCGACCGCGGCGCGGTCGCGGCTGCAGCGCGTTGGTCACTTGCCGATGCACGGAATTTTTCCTTGACTTCTCGCCAGTCTGACTACGCTCGCGCCATAATCGTTTAACAATGGCGCTTGGACTTTCTCACGCTATTCTCTACGAAGAAAACGATCGCTATCCTCGCTTGATACAGATCGATCTTGTTGATTAGATAGCCGAGATGATTTTTCAAGAAAATACATATTATGTATTCAGTACATTTTAGTGATTCCATAATAATCTTTTATTACTCAAAGATCATTGCGCTGTCTTATTTACCTTGTAATTTTACGTTATTACGATATTTACTTTTATATCATTTTTTAAAAATCTGATTTTTGTAACAAGAGCAACGAAAATTGATGTGATGCTCTCAACAAATTAGAAAAAAGCTGCTTGAGTTATACACGCGAGTAAGAAACATATTTTTCTCACCGCGACTAGTATCTCATTGGTAAGAATTCTTGGGGATGTGATTCGGGGGCGAATCACGACACTGCTGAGGGGACATTACCTGGTGGAAATAAAATCATCGTAAAGCACAACCGTACGCGTTACACACGGCAGAAAAATGTTGGAAATGCGAACGGCGAACGTGGAATTTGTATAGGAATGGGTAGCTTGCGAAATTAAGCCTCTAATCCTTCGACGAATCGTACACTTACGTACGATTTCAATTTACATTCGTGCAAATGACTTACTTTATTCACAACTTATCGTCCCGTCGTAAATTTTTAGGCACCACTGATAAGGCAGCGACTAATTTTAGACGATGACTATCGCTTGCCGAGCGGTTGATGTAATTTAAATCCATCTCACTCGACTACTATGAATATTTGTGAAAGAATTCAGTCGAAAAACTTGAGAATTTTGGAGTTGATATTTACTTCGGAAAAAATTCCGGGAAGATATAACCCTACATTACTTTAAAAAAAAAAAGAGCTACTAATAGGCAACGCTTATTCTGAGAAAGCAAAGCCCGCCGGTATTTTTGCGAACATATTTATGTGAACACAACTGAACTTTGTTTTCCAATTCAATCCTAAAAGCGTAGGGTGTACTATCTATTGCTTTTAACATAAAAATTATTTCAAAACTCAATATTCGACTTGCAATTAATCACAGAAGATCCATCGTTAAAATTATTGTTGATGATTAATTCCTTCCAACCAAATTCGTTTTTATCATCATCAGACAATGATTTGATTTCGTTTAAAAAATCGATAACTACGTGAATCTAAGTCTCCATGTCCTCAAGGACGACTCGAGATTCGCGTATTTAGGCCGCTATGGGCCACAGAGCCACGTGCAATCCGTTATCGCGGCCTTCCACGCTCGACCAAATAATATCTTATGCATCCTTCGCCCTTAATGGACGAGCCGAGTCCCGCTTATCTCTGATTTAAAGCGGAGGATAATACTTTCGTTCGTTTCGCCGTCGCATAAGAATGCATCTGGCGGTCGGTGAGTCAGGGGTTCGGTGCACGAATAAGAATTCGACCTTACGTCCGCGTTGCCTTCCCTCGCCTTCGCTCCCCTTTTTTTCCTTCTTTTTCTCCTCTCTCTCTCTCTCTCTCTCTCTCTCTCTCTCTCTCTCTCTCTCTCTGTCTTACTCCGCGCCGTCTGAGCATATAATAAAACGATCGGGGGAAAGCAAATGAATATTAAGACGATTACTTTAATGGATTTTGATTGAGACGATTTTATCGGAGCAATGAAAGTAAATACCCGCGCTCGCGCGCGCGCGGCCCGCTCGCCGAATTACGACTTCCAACGATTGCATCTTTAAGTTGCACCTTCGGTCATTCATTTAAATTAAATTCGCTCGCGACAGCAATCACGAAAGGGAGATATCTCGCTCACCGAAAAATTCGTGCGAAATAATCGGGGTAATGTTTATTGCCGCGTTTTATTAATTGCGATATACCCTGATATTTTATCCGTTAATTATTTATCGTTCTATCGATCGAAGATTTTTCGAGATGCTCAGAAACGTCTGACGAACCTCCTTCAGATCGCCTCTTTCAATTGTCAATTAATCGCGCGATTTCGACAGCCATTCGCGGTACTGTCGGAAGAATTTCAATTAAAGGTTACATGACGCGGCGGTATTTACGTGCTATGGGTATGTTAAAATATTAAAATTTATCGCGCGAGATGGAGGCGTCTCTAAATTTCCTACGACGCGGCATGGCACGACGGACGCGACGCGGCGAGGAAGTTCAATTTACTTTTAGACGTCATTAATTCTTGCGAAATTCAATCTCGCAACGCGTAATCCACTTCGTCGCGAGAAGGCGGGACTTAATTTTCGAAGCGGTACTCGATTATTATCCGTTGCCCATTCAACGCGGCCAACACGAGACTATGGACAAGGACGGAGATGAGACGACGCGCGCGTTACTCAGATTTAATCAAGCCGAGAAAGTTCGACTATAAGAATTCGTTTATGAAATCGAAAAGTGAAATTAACGTGGCACGTCGGCGTCGCATCGTCCGCGCGATCCGCGACGGTAATTGACGTCAGATACCTGAAATAATATCCAACATAGTGGGATAATGAAAAAAATTAATAACTTTCAAATTAAAAAAATCACGCTATTATCAAGGAGAACAATATTAAATATTATGTTAAAAATACAAACATAATTTAAATTGAAAATTTCACAAAATTATTTTATGTTGTAAAGAACGAATGAACGAATCGGAATTATATTTCTCGGCGAGGCTGTCTAAAATACCGCAGCCAAAAGCGGACAAATTAGAAGTAACGCATTGGTGATTAACGACATAAATCATTTTGTGAATTCAATTACTTCGGTAGTTTGGCCGTCTCGTTGACAATCAGCGGGATACCATTGACGGTTACGGTCGTCGAAATAAGTGATGACAATGGGGACCGAATCGAGAGCTGTACGCTGCAGATTTAGATAAGCCGCACGAATTTCACCGCGCAACAATAGCTCGACGACGTGGGCCGCCGCCTCACCTTAAGATATAGGACTCGCTACTGCTTAATTGAAGTTTAGATTAAAATGCAAATGTCCAATATATATGCGAGCTGACATGACGGCGCAGCCCTTGACCGATTGGAAAATATCAAACGGTAGATATGGAGACACGTACATATCGTGTTTTGAGTTACCTGCTAGTCTCTGCCGCGTCAATTTGAAAGAAATTACTTCTTACTAGAACTTCAATTAGAAATTTCCCCTTCCTCGTTGCGCCACAGGTATGACAAAACAACTTTTTAGACGCTATATAGCTTAAATTGGAAAGTAAAGGTCAAGTTCCAGATAAATGCCAAGAATGCCTAACGATAAGAAAACATTCTGAATTCCCTCTTTGCAGGAATGTTTGTTATTTCTTAGAAATATCTAGCTTTAGTTAGCTTTCCCGGTATTATCTTTTATATCATTTTATTCGATTCTACATTTCTTTTTGGAGTTTATGTATCTGGTGAGTTAATAAAATTAAAAGATCAGTTGTTTTGAAACATACATTAAGATATCAATCTGCAATATCAATATCTACCAGTTATTAATAATTAAGATTTGCGTATGACGCCGATAATACACAATCGCAAAAAGAGAGTTAATTACGTGGAGGGACGTGGAGTACGAACGGTGCAATGGAGGGTCAACGACAACGATGCGCTTCCTTTTTACATCAGTGTCGGGATTTACGAATGTCAAGCTCATAATTTCTCGTGTTTCTTGCGGTTGCTTGGTCCTTAAGTGCATCCGGTTGCTTGTCGACAAAGTCACCGAGACATATACACGATTTGCGACATTGGCAAATCGACCAGAATGAAAATATAATGACGGTTTTGGATAATAAAATGTGTCAATTCAGCACTGGCTAATTGGTCTAATTTTTGGCAGAATTTAGGATAGTCATTAACAAACATAGATAGTTAATTTTATAACTAATTGTAAGCTGATACAGTGAAAATGATGAAATGTATTTATACGTCAATATTATAGTTTGATTTTCTCTTTCAATATTCCGTCAACGTTCTGATAGTAATCTTGTTTACGAAGGACATCGGGACAAGGAAGGACATCGGGATAGAAATTTGAGATACCGAGAGCCGGCAACTTTGATTTCACCGATTTTTACATCACTATGACGTTCGATTCCAAACGCGACCTACGTGATAAAATTTAATTTTATACAAATTAAAAACGTAATTGGTAATCTCACGCTTCTTCGAGCACGAGCGAATACTTTTGCCGAGTCAATTACCGCACCGTCTATCTCGCATCCTCTCGTCTCATCTCTCCGTTTGTCGAAAAATCCGGTCAAAGTCGCCGTGGGTCCTTTCTTTGTCGCACAAAAGCGCGCATTCGTGCGCACTCGGGAAGAGACGCGCGCGTGCGATTAAGCCGGAGAGAGAAACCGTGTGTAAATCGAAAGGCGCGGAGAGTGAAGCGGGGGGGGGAGAGAGGGGAGGAGAGAGAGGGGGAGAGATAGAGAGAGAGAGAGAGAGAGAAAGAGAGAGATATGGGGAGACAGGGCGGCAGGTTCCTCTCGAGCGAGCCGGAGGAAGACGGCGAGAGCGAGAGAAGGAAGGCTTCGACCTCGCATGCTCGCTCGCGCGGCTTTACCGGAGTAAAGTGCTCCTCGGCCGCGGCCGCTCGATCCCGAGGCCTCCGAGGAAGAAGCCGCTCTCGCGAGATCGTCCTCGGGAGATCGCGATCTCTTTCCTCCTCGATCATGCGCCTCTGAGCCCGTGTTCTTCAGTCATTAAATCCGGTATAATCACAGCGAAGATTCCCCTCTCTATATCGTTATGCGAAAATCGACTTATGTTTAATACTTACGTTGATCGTACTTTCATGAATGCAGAAATCGTTTTCGTGCGTCTGTATGTGGTATCGAAATCTAGTTTTGTTTTGTCTTAATTGTAAGAAAGCGTAACAGAAGCGAATAGATCTCTGTTGTCTGCGTTTTTAGTTGGAAATTGGTTATCATTTTTAATCGTACTCCGAGCGGGAATATTTTATTATCAATTCTATTTATGTACTGAAACGTTACGGTCAATCTTCCTGCACAGAAAAAAAATAAGTGTTAAATCAAGACTTATATTCTTGTATATAAGCAAGAATCTATAATCTTCTTATACGAATTTTAACTTTTTATTTCAACTTTTTTTCTTGATTAAACTATATAAATATCTTCATTCAAACAAGTTTTCTTCGTTTAACGCACTTTGTATTTCATTTCAAGATTATAGATTCTTGCTTATATATATACAAGAATATAAGATGATTTAACACTTATTTTTTTACTCTGTGTTTTCTCTGCAATTTTTACTTACAATAATGTCGTATTTAAATGGAATTTATATAAGAATCATAAGGAGAACACGGTAGTACCTTTACCGGGTCAACGTCACTTACCGTTAGGAAGATGAAGGTGAAGATGAGGTATTATAATTCTTATTTTCGTTATTAAAAAAAAACTTAAATTTCTCATAATTCGTTACGGCAACTTAGGTCGAGTGTATCGTCGCTTACTCCGAATTGCATTTTTAATGCTCGTAAAGGAAACTTGTGGTCTCGGACTTTACGATATAAGTACGTAGGTATAATGTCCGTTCTTTCTCTACTTCAAAAGACCCACTCCCGGAACTCGTAATAAGACCGCGATATCCCGGATCTGAAACGAAAGCAATGTCGGCCCGCGACTTCGGGATGTAAGGAAGCAGCGGATCAAAGTACACACTTTCGAGTATCGCATTCGTCTTTCTATCACCGTCATTCGACGGAACGAGACTTCGGTCGTTTTAGTTCCCCGGCGCAAATAACGTTGCATCACGCGTTAATAGCTCTATTCTATTACGTTCTACTCTACCTGGCGAGCTCCGGTCGCGAACGGAGAGGACGATCAATCTTTCCCCATGTCAGGGCTCGCGAGTGCGGTACCGCGACAGCTAGCGCAGCGTCGAGATTCAGCGCGAGAAATAGCGACGCGACGGCGGCCCGATGGCTCGCACTGCCGAGAGGTAACTGGAAGTAAGTGGCACGAGCTGTCGCGTGCAGCCACGCCGCTGCGGAACGACAACACAACATAACAGGTGCGTGCTGGCGAGGAAGGGCCCGACGTGCGTATGCGTGTGCGTGCGTGCGTTCGCGCGTATGCGTGTGTCGGCGCGCGTGTGCAGGCCGTAGGGATGGGATTGAGCCGATATCGCAGGCCTGTGTAAGACGTGCTCCGTCGACATTTGCCGGCATCTTAAATCGCTGAAAAATATCGCTCGCGATAATTGCGCCACCACCTTTGCGGATCGGCGCGAGCTGTACGTCGGATAATCGGAAGCTGTATGGTTATCATATACGTCAAATTGACGCCGCGCGCTTATTATACGCGCGATGTCTTTTGATAAATCCGACAAATAGGTATCGTTGAGAAATACCGCGGCGTTTCGGATCAAATATTGCTTTCAGCTTTAAATAACGAAGACGAACTGAGACGATTTCTCCGAAGTTAATTAAGTAATTTAAAACTGAGTACGTGTTGCACTTTCCAGATTGTAATATTTTAATTAATTTTTACAATAAAGATTGCGTAACTGACAATTTTGTTGATTAACATTAATCGACGTAGAATCGGATTTACGAAAGATCGAATGGTTTCTAACTTTTTTTCGTGAAGCTTTTTTGACAGTTTTATAAATGTTAAAAAATAATTCAATATCTTCCTATTAAAATAACTCTGAAAATAATGATGTCCGTTATTATTTTATTCTAAATAAATGATATATTTTTCAAACGACTTTTACTATGAGATATAGGGGAGAGTTGGCAATTACCGCGCGGTTGACAATTCCGCGCCATTGTTTATCTCAATAACTATTTGTATTACGCGCCTACAATGATGTTAATATCATAGAGTAACACGAAATACCCCACCCGCATGCGCCGTCAATGCGTTCCGGCCGTCCATGTAAACACAGTGCGCTCTGGAAGCTTCTCTGCTTGCTCGTTGCAATTTTGCTGGTAGTTTCGATAAGAGGTGAGTAACATAATATTTTCATTAGAGAAATAATCCTGACGGATTTGATAAGCTAAAACACTATAAAATTAGGTTGCAAAGTGATTTTAGAAACACGCGTTTCTTTCCTATATATTTTAAGGTTGTAAAGTGAAATGATTGAGTTTGATAATTTCGCGCCCAAGGTATAATACTCATAGGTATAACGATAACTGTGTGTTAAGAGTTACCAAGACTCTTGGAGAATGTAAGGTGCTTACAGAAAAGATCGTTGCTTAAGTTTTGATTTGAATTTATAATGATCGTTATTTGTTAACGCATTCACTTATTTTTATATGTAGGTACCTACTAGACGATATTAATGCATCCACTTTTAAAAAAGGCGTGTTAACTGAGTGAATTTCGTTTGTATCGAAAAATTGAAGCCTCTTTTCCGCGATGCCGATTGGTTATCTCGATGCGCTTACTTCATTTGCAGCTGTCATTGTATATTTTGACAGTTGTGTGTATCAAGAAGTTAATAGTGTAATAGTAATAGCATAATGTTAAAGCTAAATGGCGCGCGCGAAGCGCGCGCGTCTGTAATGTCTAGTAAATATAAAAGAAACATTTTGTTATTGTGTTCTACTTCATGTCACTGGCTGAAGCCAGAGTAATTTTTATAGGTACGGCTTTATTAAACTGGGCACGATTTTATTAGACCTGGTCACGATATTATCAGACCAGTTTGATAATACCGCGTTTTCTCACTTTTTGAAAAATTATTAATATTTTAGTTTGTGTTTAACTTTCAACATTATTGGTATGATATATGGATAGCCAAATAAATGACCTATCTAAAACTGCACAGTTTGTTTTTTTGAAGCATTTCTGAGCTTAGATATACGCTTCAGTTCTTAGGGGCTCGGTAATTGCCAACTCTCCCCTAATTATAAGCTCTTTTATTTTATACGATTAATATTTAGTTTCCCTCAAGTTGCTGCGTGTGTGCTATTTTATTATTATTCAAACCAAATAACTCGTTTCGAAATCATTTCATTATGTATTTTGCATTACTCGACTTAAACGATCGAAAGCGGTCGCGCGAGATATATCGATTAAATTGTTATCCGTTTATCGATTTCGTTTGATTAATCGATTGGGTCTCGGTGGTTTATGCCTTGATCGATTAATCGGCCCGTTCCCATTGATCGGATAAACGATTAAACCAGTAATCTTTCACGTGACTTGATACTTGATAGATTCAATCGGATGAATCGGCTAATTGCATTCGATAAAATTCCTTTTCTTTCATTGTTCGTTTTGCCTTTATAGAAAGCTTCAAGTTATTCATATACAAATTTCAATATTTAAAAAAAAAACGACAAATATGTTAAAAGATTCGGTCAATACCGTGTCCATCCTACGCAAAGTTGTTACTACTCTTAGACAAAAGAATAAAACATTCCGATGCCTGCAAAGCGATTCGACGTGTCGCGAAAGTTGATTATATATACCGATGGAAACCGCAATGTCGTGGATGCCCGATCGATTTCGCGATCTCGCGTCGAAATTACGTGTTCTTTTTCTCCACTCGCGCCCACGCAATACACCCGACAACATTTCGCCAGGCGGCGACAATCTTTTTTGAAAGTGCACCCGCAGTTACGCGCAATCGGTCGATCGAACGAGCGAGCGAGCGCGCGAACGAGCGCGACGCGTTGCAAATCCGATCGAGCAGCTGACGTTGACGATTCCGCGCGGATTTCTCGCGCCGTGCCGTTCTCGCACGCGGTTGCCACGATTTCGTAAAAATTGTTGTTATTTTGTTTAGATCTACAAGCCTCATCGAGATGGTATGCCGAACGCGATTCTGACGTAAACAAAGGCCGAGAGCCGGACACTTTCATCCCGCATTTTCGCTAAACGATGACTCACGAGCTTGAAATTCGATTGAGCCGGCGACTATTTTGCGCTCGTATCCAAGGTGAATAAAATCGCGACACGCGTCCGCGATATCTCGCCGTTTAACGCGAAACGCGCTAAACTTCGCAGCGTCCGTTTAATTCTTATCTTCCATCTGTATCGAATACCGTCTTCGAGAAATAGGGGGGGAAAAAAAGAAATTCAGGATCTCTCTATTTCTCTTTCTTTTTCTCTCGATAAATTCACGACGATAAATATACCTGGCGATAAATGTCTACCAAAAACGCACGTCCTAGAAGCGGACGGTCGTTAGGCGAGAGTCAAACGGGCGAAATGCGAATCGAGATCTCACGAATTAGAGAATCGCTATCGCCGAACGGGAATCACGTGTCGTCCTCGCACGTGTCTCTACTGATCAAGTCCGGTAACTTGCGCGCTACGCGGCTCGCTTTCCTCCCGGGTGATATCACCGTGCTAAAAATCCGCTCGCTAGCCCGATCCCATCCATCACGCGCGCCGCATAATCCGCATTCTCGGTGTCCGTCCCGTCATTTCCTCCCTCTCTTCCTTTTTCGTATCCTCGTCGCAAAAAGATCGCGCTTTAATTATCCCTATATGTCGCGCTGGAACCCCGCGAGGGGATCCTTCGAGAGTCACGCGGCTGATTTATAGAAGAAAATTTCCTCGAATATATACTGAGACTCAGCTCTGAATTTTAAATGTCAACTCTTTAATTTCTTATTAAATGTCAACGGAGAAAGTCAACTTAATATTAAAATAGAGTTGATCAAGATGATCGTGACACATTTTATAATGACAGCTATAAGAATCGACTTGTAATTATTATTTGCTAACGTTACACGAGTGGCTTATCGAGTACATTACGAAATTCTTTGTATCGCTAGAAATTCTATTCCTTCTTTTATTCTTTTAGTCTATATTTTTTCGTTTTATCTTCCATTGCAAAAAGCTAAATGTACCAAGAGTGTTTTATCATATTTTGCCATAGACTTTGATCTCTTCTAACAATCAGTTTGACCAAGATGATCGTGGCACATTTTATAATGACAGCTAAAAATCATCATTTTTCAACGAATTTACTAACATTTCCACAATGACTAGTAATTGTTATTTGCCAACGTTACATGAGTGACTTATCGAGCACATTACGAAATTCTTTGTATCGCTAGGAACTGTATTCCTTCTTTTCTCTTTTATTCTATTTTCGTTTTATCTTTCACTGCAAAAGCTAAATGTATCAAGTGTGCTTTATCATATTTTGCCATAAACTCTGATCTCTTCTAAGTGATTTTTCTTGGGGTACAATCAGTTTCTTTCCGTCGGCCCGTCCATCAGCCCGTACATCGTGCCTCGAGAGGTATCCTCGAAGATCTCGTTCTCGGCGAGACGCGCGGATACCCCCCGGCGAACGCGACAAGCGATCTCTTACACTCACCTGCGAGAGTATTCCCTCGTCGTCGGCGCGCTCGCGAGCGCGCGTACACTTGTCGCCGCGCGTTCGGACGTGCTCTTTCCTCTTTCTCACAGGCTCCTTCTCAACTGCCGTCTCGGCCGCGAGTCGCCGTCGTGACCGCGGAGCACAGCCGGCGACGTATCTCGCCGCGGAGTCGCGTAACGACGACGACGACGATGATGATGATGATGACGACGACGATGACGACGATGACGACGACACACCGCGACACTGTTCACGACTGAGATGTAGGATGTAGCCGCGACGACCGGCAGCAGGAGCGTTTCCCTCGCGCGCGCACTCGCGGCGCGAGCTCATTTGCAGCGGCGGGTACGAGGACACGCGCGAATCTCTCGGCTGTCCCGCTCACGGAGGCTGCGGTCCAGCGGCGGCGTGTGGTCCAGAACCGTGTGTCTGCGTGTAGCGTGTACGTACGTGTGTGTCCACCGCGCGCACCGTCCAACCTGTAGTGTCGCGTACGCGGCGCGAGCTCTACTACAGATCTGAATGATTCCGCGTCAGCTGCTCGTCGCAGCTGCACTGAAGTTCCGTTGCGACTTCCACCACCGTGTGTCCGCGCGGAGTAACAAAGATCGCGCGCGGTCGCCGTGAGAGAAAGAGAGAGAGTGAGGAAACGAGTAAAGAGAAGGGAGGGAAGACGTAAAGTTGGCGGTGGTAGTAGCGGTGGTTGTGGTGGTGGCAGGGGCCGCGGAGGAGGAGAAGGAGGACGTCGCGGCGCGGCGGCGGAGAGTGGTCTTCCTCGCGAGAGAGGACGGCGGCCGGCGGCGCGGAGGAATTGGGCGCGCTGAGGGAGGAGAGAACGCGGGAGAGCGCGTGCACGTGCGACGCGACGCGACGCGAGATCCGCGGAATATGAATAGAGACGATTGTCGCAGGTGGAATCCGAGGAGAAGGGGGGAAAAAATAGAGAGAAGATATTCGTTAAACGTTAGACGTGTATCTATTTGCTTTTCAGCCTCGTTGCGCGAAGCAGCGGAGTTCCGCAAAATTTCTCGTAACTCCAGTCATCTTAATTTCTCAAAAAGATGTTTTCTTCGTATTCCAGAATTAATAAGCAATTAGAAATATGACAGATATGTGCGTATGCGCCGATCACGTAGACGTAGATGCATAAAAGATTAGTTTTTATCGGATGTTAATATACGTATATTACGTATCTATACTTTAATGATGAATTAATATAATTAAATATTTATTAATATGAACAATATAAAGACGGAAATATTCGCATTAATTTAAGAACACGACATTAAGCTAGAAATTGCAAGTCTAATGTAAGCAAAACAGGCATACGTCTTGTATGATGTATTGCCAAGTTTAGATTGACGCGATCAGAATGGCACGTGCGGGGCTGTACGCGTGGCTATGCAACTCGTAGTCGAATCCGTCCCGCGTATGTACCGACACGGCGCGGCGATGGAACGCAGCCACGCAGCCGAAGAAGTCGGATGCTGGGCTTTCACGGCCTCCGTGACGCGGAGGACAACGGAGATTGTTAGTGGATTATCCAGGAGGAGCTTGTAAACTTTTATCCGCTGAGAGTTTGGGTCGTGAGGGATGCTGGGCCGCCCTGAAGATAGAATGAAGACGAAAAAGGTAGCTATGGAGTTAAATGAGCAGCGGGGGGAAGGCGGCGAGGAGAAAAGCTTTAGTTTTCATCCTTCGCGAGAGTGGAAGGAGGAAGATCTGGAAGATGGAGAGGACCTCTCGCGCATGTATATGTACGTCGAGAGCGGACACACCGATGTGCACGTACACATATCCGCATATTGACCGAACGAATCGCTGGTAAATACCAGAGGCCCACAGCCGAGAGTGTATATAACTTGGTATGTGCGTGTGTGTCTGTTTATGTTTGTGTATGCTTAACGACACGCCGCGAGGAACAGACCTCCTCGAGACGCCGAGTGCTCGCTCGCTCGTTCCCCGAACTGAACGAGCCGCGTTCGGAATGCCCGCTTTCACGAGGAGCACCGACAGATAGCCCACCACCTGGACCGCAGCTCCCGCGGTGCCTCCGGACTCGACCCGCCGCGCCGCCGCGATTAGGTAAAAGCCGGCGACTTAGCTTTCTACACTTTCAGCTCTTGACACCACGTCGTGAAGCGAATTGACGGCTACAGCAAGAGATACAACGTTTTGTATGTGCATTTTTCTGAACATTGGTGGAGTTAATTATATAAAAACATTTGATGTGTATGTGAAATATTTCCTCACGTTTTTAAACGCTTTATGAGTCCCATAAATAAAAGCCAAAAAGACTCTTTAAGCTTGAACTAAGTTAGCCTTTTATCCCATAAAATTATTTCCTCATTGTGATAAAAAAATTTTTCAATTTATTCAACTCTTCCAAATCCGGTTTGCAAGCTTTTTTATCACGGCTAATATTTACCAATCTACTTGATTAGTCTTAATTTAAATTCTTACGTGAATTGAAACGAGAGGGAGATAAAGAATAGAATTAAATAGAATTTACCGTTGTTGATAGAATCGTCATTGCTCAAACTTTTTTATATCAATTAATACAACGCTACGATGAATTACAATTACACGAATAGATATTTCTAGTATCGTCCTTTATCTAATTAACATGAATATTTGAAAGATCTCTCCGGGCAAATCTCCACAGTCGGTCCTTAAGCGACGAGATGTGCAAATAAATCGTTTAATGATTGGGAGGTTGCAACAGACGTCTGACCATGCAAGGTCAAGTGGTTTCTTCACCGCGGCGATGTTTGAACCTTCTTGCGGTTCATTGATCTGAAGTATGACTGATGATCGATGAGGTATTCCAGCAAGTGTACTGTCTCTCATCTAGGAAATTTGGCGGATGACAAACTCAATTGATTGCTACAAGATAGACCTAAGGCTGTTACTAGCGGGCATCTGCGCTCTCTCCATTACGCCTGTTAAGCATAGACGTAAAAGCTTGTGAGCATATGAAAAAAATATTTATGTTTGTCATTTCGAGTTTATGATTGTCGATTTCGCAACGACAATCGTTTTCCGCAATTCTTAAGTGTTTCACGAGCACAGAAAAAACCACAGAAAAAAAGAAGTGTCAAATCAACACTGACATACTTGTGTATGTATACGCAAGAATATATAATCTTCTTATAAGAATTTCAATTTTTTTTCTTGAGCTATAAAACTTCATTTAACTATATAAATGACTTTATTCAAGCAAGTTTTCTTCATTTAACGCAATATAATCTCATTTCAAGATTATAATTTCTTGCGTATATACCAAGCATATCAGTGTTGACTTAACACTTCTTTTTTTCTGTGAGATATTGGAAGATGTAAATGCGAATACGTTATTTCTCTCTCTCTCTCTCTCTCTCTCTCTCTCTCTCTCTCTCTCTCTCTCTCTCTCTCTCTCTCTCTCTCTCTCTCTCTCTCTCTACGAATGTCAAAGTTATGAGACATTGAGCATTTGGTAGAGTATCTATAGGATTCTCTGTCCCCTCATAGATCACCATGTCAAGTCACATAGCCCGCGAGGCTGTTAAGTAACACGCAGCTCGAGCGGCGAAGCGTGGTCTCGCGCGATGAAAGATCGGGCTGCAGGGCAACTCGCTCGGTTATTGTACAACATATCGAAGACGCTTATCGAGGGACGGAATCCACCGTCTCCGCTCTGTCTCTCCCGCCGAGTTTTACTCCCCGCGCGGCTGTTAGCGACCCGAGTATCTACCTGACCGGCCTCGTTAGCTCTCTTCGTGGAAGCGCGCCCTTGCTCTTTCGTAGTAAGAAACTGAGAAGAAGAGAGGAGCTCGCTCCTCGAGAGCTCTCGTCCTCCGTTCCGTCTCTTCCTTGTGGGGCCTATTAAGTGCGATCATTACTGATCAAATGCTAACGTTACGTCTTGTTACGTATCGTCGCCTTCCTTTATCACTTTACTATTATATAATAATTGTATTATATCCTTCCGCGTCCGCCGTAAACCAAACACTATTAAGACTCGAGTGACACCAATTGAATCACTTTGCTTGTTTAGGAAAGTGTCATGCGAAAAGCGAAGACAACGTCAATCTCTAACCCTCTTCCAATCACCCGTCACGTACCATTTTACGTATGCTAATTCGTCCCCCCCCCCCCAAAAAAAAACCTGTTTACTTTTCACTCACGACGCTGGCCGTTAGAGAGACAGATAAAAAAGGACTTTTATGTCATATTTTTTTAAAATTAATCACGCTTGACGTGTCAAGATTTCATTATTGCTCACATTATATCAGCGATTTGTCCAGCAACTCGAACGTCAAATTCTTCAGATCAGATTCGCGCGGACTCGTCACATACGTCAGATGCGACGGCCGGAGCCGCGGTTTGCGCTCGCCGGCTGCGGAAAATGTGTACAAGAGATCGGTGCCCATTGTTTGCTTTTGCTTTCTTTTCGCGTAACGGGCGCAAGGTCGCTCGGATTCCGCGCGTGTCCTCCGGGCTCTTTCGCGCGCGGCCGAAACGAGGAGAGGAATTTCACGAGCGTGTCTGTGCCACATTTGAAAGGCCCGCCTTTCTTTTTCTCGTCCCAGCACGAGATCGCGGTCCCCTCTTTTTTTCTGCCTCTCCTCCCCCATCGATCTCTACTATTGATCTATCTTTTTCTCTTTTCGCCGCCCTTTCTCCATTTCTCTCGCTCCTTTTGACCGGAACAACGTTCACCCGCGCGCGCCCGTGTGTGGCCCGGATAATTAATCGCGATTTATTCGTCCCGACATTGTTAATTTTAACGAGCGGCGAAATATTTTTATTGGGTGCTTGAGCCGCGCCGCTCGGCGATAATTTGTACGCAAATGCGCCTTTAATTTAATTTATTTACGATGCGGAACGCCGGGTGCCGGTATATCTGGCGCGCTTTTTTTTCCCCGATCGAAAGAGCGGCGCGTCGTAAACCGCGATTTGCCGCTTATCGTCGCCGCGGCTCGCGAGTTGCGCGTAAATGTGGCGACGAGTATCTTCCCTGTACAGTTTTACTGCGATCGTTCATCGCGAAGGAGCGATGAAGGCTGCCACTTTCTGTCTTAAAATTTAGTGTTTTATTAACGTTCCTTTTTATTTACGAACTGAGAAACAGCCTTGACTGAGAGACAGCTAATTTTGGAAAATAATGAAAATAATTAATTTTATATATTAGATAATAATAAATTTGTTTCTTTTACAGAGTGATACAATACTTTGATGAGAGTTCTTCAATTGACCTATGTGCATCATTGGTAGAGCGGTGAGTGATGATTGAGATTCCCTACTGCTTCTAGTTGAATTGATTTTTTTCGAAAGAGCGTTTAATATCACTGGAACGAACTTCGTCGATTGTGATGACAAATAATGTACCTAAAAATAAATTTCGAAGGAAGCAAAAGAAATCCGTTTGCCCCAAGAAAAATATCAAAATCTTGATTACATAATTTTAATACATGCAATGTATTTTGGAAAACTTTGCGTTATTCCACATAGAGAACAAATTTATCTTTATTTACTGCGTCCGTCGTACCTCTTTTTCGAAATAACCAGTTTAATTTTTGCCACACTGTATCTTTCACGCTTTCACATTTTTCGCACGCATGATCTCATACACATGCAAATGATTCAGAACATATTCCACGAACAACTATCAGAATATATATGCCCACGAAAGCGTAATCGTCTTACATCGTGGATGCGCTTTCCATTTGCGTGAACCACGCAATCTCCTAGAATGTGCGCGTGTCACGCGAATCGTTAGATTATTAAAAAGGAGTGATACGCACGACCGGAAGTGATTCACGGTGGTGTCGTCGTGTGAGTCGGCTTAAAAGGAAATCGCTAGTTCTAAACTTGTTGACAGCCTCGTAACGTCGCAATACATTTGCGACACGTTGATATGGTAACGACCACTGACAACAATTAATAGTGCGCGGTAGCATCTTAATAATGAATCATAAACTTATATTTTTCATTCTCTAATAATAATTAGAGAATTACAGATAATTGAATCTATATTAATAAACTTTCTAACTATAATAAATTACACTCTCGTCTCTCTTTTTATTTGTATTTACTTTATAATTTATCAATTGATTACAAATCGTAAAACAAACGACAGAGTACAAAGTAGTGTAAAGTGGTGTTGAGATAAAATTATGTAATAATAGATAGCGCGCGCTATAGACAAGGAATTACGTACAAGGAAAATCACACATCACACTTGATTAGAGTCCTGTTCGAGCGCATTGTTAGATCGATCTATCTTTGAGAGATCCGCAATCTCAAAGTACATATACCGAACGAAGCGAACGCACACGGTTATGCATTCAATATCAATCTTCCAGCAAATCTGCTTCCCATATGCATACACGCAAGCAATATACGTATATATACATATATATATGTATATACATCGCGTACCTTGCTTATGGCAAGGTCGTTTCGGGATATTTCGCACGCGCCAAACACCTTTCGCAGCCTCAAAAGGAGACCTCGTACTTGCGACGGTCGTTGGATCAATTTGCTTTCGATTCCTCGAACGCCTCTGCGCCATTAACCCTAAACTTGGCAGTCAAAGTAATTTAATAATTCGATGTGGATACTATTATCTCTGCTCTTTATGAAGACAAATAATGAAGAAGAGGATGACATAATTTTTTTACTTGTCCAATAAATCCGGCTATAGTAGTGTTTTCTAACATTTTAATTTGATTTGATTTGCTTCGATTTGATTTTTTGATTTGTTAAAATCATAATTCTTAATTTGTCAAGATCTTACAATTTCACTCTTCTTTTGGATAAAAAGATTTGGAAGTAATAAATACTTTATTTATTCAAATAGCTTTTTGATTAAAAAATAAATATTATTTAAATAGCATGTTTAATAATTTTTTGTAATTAATGATAATCGATAAATCACTGAAATTATTAAAAGAATGAACTAAATAATTTGTATGTAATAGTTAAAGTTTGTTATTAATAATATACATGTATACTTAGAATACATATTATTTCAAAGAAAGGGAAAAGTAAATTCTCTTTTATCGAGATTAGGATAAAAAAATAATATATCCATTTCAAAACATTCCTTCATCGAACGGAATTAATTCATTGTCTTAAACGACGCTAAGTCCACAAAACGAAACGTAAAACGTGCAATAACGATCGTTGATTAAAATAACAATTTAAGTTATAAGGAATAGAATATTTGGCGTACACTTATGTCATAATAGTACATTAAACATTTCACAATCCATTCACATACAGAGCTCCGCATTCGTGTTTGTTTTGAGTGTATGCCGTAAAGTTGTGTATATGCAAAGTCGTTGCGCTATCATTTGTACGATGGGACTCGAGTCGGCAGGCAGTCGTCGCGTTATCCTTCGAGAGGCGATTGCGACAGGGATATAACGCGATCGTTTCTTGCGAATAAATGATTCTTATCAAGTCGCGCGGTTAATAAATTTCTACCGTCCGTAACGAGAAATGATTCGTAATTATTCATGATTATCGCGATTATTTTATGCGATTCAGTCCTACAAATTTAAATTACGATACTTTGTTTTTAATAAAGTATACGTTGGTAGAAAAAGACGATGGAAATTATAAATTATTCCCTCTTAATTTTTTACAGTCGATATAATTGTTTTTGTAATTAGCTTAGATTCTCGAATGTGTCCCGCGTCGCGCATTCTTCGATGCGAGAGATTAAATGTAATTTGTTCATCGTTTTTTCATTGACTAACCGAATCAAACAGTATAACAGAAAGTCTATTTTTTGTCAATAATTCGAAATACAAGGAATACGCGGATGGTACGCGTCCTTGGGATTTGTTTTTGTGACGTATAGCGCGTTATTGTTCACATTAAGTGAAGTGATTGACACTCGCGCGGCGATACTCGAGCCGGCAGGTAGGCCCCTCGAGAGTGTATCGTCGCGTTATCTCTCGAAACACAATTATTTCCTATGAAAAATTAGAAGTTATCACTCGACGTAATCAGTTAACACTTACGATTAATAACGATTAAACATCAAAACATATTTCGCACGTATTATTAATTTGACGTAAGAATCGAAGCACTAAGCGATTACACTTGGTTGCGACATTTACGAGTGATAATTGTATCTTCAATGACATTTGGATTCGAATGTACTTATCTCGCGTTGTACTTAATACTTTTCGCTAGCTTAAACGTAATTTTTTCATTGCCATTTTTACGTGTGCGTAATGACACGCAACGAATCGCGGCTGGCTCGAATAATTTAAATAACGGAAAGTCGCAATCGTTTGTTTATTTATTAATACATCTTTCACTTATTAATAATTATATTATGTATTGCGCGTAATGCACGGGACAGCCGTGCAAAGTGTCACGCGACTATCGTATTCTGATAAAATTAGTCGCGCGCGATCGTAATTAATTATATCTTCGGAATACATATGTGAAAGAAGAAATTCTGGGAAGGAGGAGGCAATCTGCGAGAGATATCGGGGCAACACAGCGGAGCAACCACGAGGCAAGTGTATAATCTATTTCTCATGTGATATTTACTTTTCAAGAGAATTGTAATTATTTTATTATAAATATTTGCTCTCGCCCGATACGCTTTCTGATACGAGATTCATGTAACAACTGCAAATATGGTGTAACCACTGTAAACGCCTGCTTCACAATGTTTAATATTTCACAATGTTTGAACGTCAGAGAGTAAACTCCGTTTTATCCAAATACTGGAAGTTATCGATCACGATACCTACGTATTTTTTTAAAGAGCACAAAGGGTATCTAAACTCGAGCGTGCTATTCCAATAAGTTTATCTGTTAGGAATGAAATGTGTGACTCATGGCGATTTTATCACGCGGCGTGCTCACGCAACTTTGTCTCGTGCGGTGAAACAAAAGAGAAATATCGCGGCGTGATTTCGACGGAAAAGACTAAAAGAGGCACGTGCACCGCGCGAGGAAGACGTGTTCCAGCTTCGCGCGCACGAGTCTGTAACCGCTAATTTGTTTGAACTGAGGGCAAATAAACGGCATCGCGGGTAACGTTGCGCAGATGCGCAGCACCGCGGCACGGGCATAATCGCCGCTGCCGTTAGTTTCTTTGAAAACTCCGTGTCGCCGGTTACGCGTTTCCTAATAGATATAAGCCGCTCGATGTTTCATACATGTAGCGCTCATCATTAACGATCTTCCGCGATGACTGGCACGACAGGATCGACGACGACGCGTTCTTCAGCTCTTCTTTATCGAATAAAAGTCTGTTATCGCTCAATCTCAGTCGGGAGACAGAATTTGCCGTGTAATTAATCGATACTAATAATTCTCCGCGCGCCTTCGTCATCTATGAAATTAATTTTCCTCTTAAGCGTAGAGGAATATTCATATTGCGTGTAAAGTTTAATTTATTTAAATTTAATGAAGTAATTGAATAAAGAGAATTAAATTAATATGAGCTGATAACCAGTTGCCAGGACATAAAAGTAATTATAAATCCACAATAAATTATATTCCTTTTGTAAGAACTGACTGAATTTTTGTCTTATGGAAATAGAACGCTCTAAAATATCCTAAATTTCCAGAAAGAAGCAAATACGTATATCTATTTAACTTGAGGAAGTGGAATTATTTGCTGTTATGATTGCGATTACGGTAATTTAGACTCCGACGAAGATATTAGCAGCAATTGTAAATTCTATTTTCGTGTATGTTGCTTAACGAACAGAAAAAAAAAAAAAATTAAGGACGCCGTAACCCGTCTACGATTCTGGCAATTTGCCTTACGCGGAATCGCTAATTTCTCTACCGATTAACAGACACCCCTGGTGTACCCGTGCCGGTGCCCTCGCCACTACGACCGACTTCCCCGAATAAGTTACTGCCGTCGGGATTTGTTTTCCCGGCCGAATCTCTCCGCTCGTCGGTGCGCAGCGAGCGGTCCGCCGCGCCGTACGTCGTAAGCGAAAACACATAATGCATCGCGCGCGCCGAGGTAACGTCTATTTTCGGTTTAATTGGTTACATTAAGCCCCTGGGAGGCCGGTTAATTTAACGCAACGGCGACGTTGGTCCGCCGCTCATTATCGCGCCGGTGATCGAGCGCGTAATTTCCCTCTCGCGTCCTCTCTAGCGTGCGTTGCACTCTCGCGCAATTTTTCTCCGATCGACGAAGGAGAGCAGCGTCCCCGTCGTGTCGCGTCGTCGCTCTTGTCGTCGCGTCTTTACGAGCGCTATCGGACGCTACGCGCCGCCGAGCTGTGAATTTCACGAGGATCACAGAAATGAGTCATTAGCAGGTCTCTGTCTCCGTATCGGGTATCCTCGATCCCCCATCGTTCGTTCTTGGAGGATTTTCGTCAAGTCGCGTTTGGTACGAGCAAACTGAACGAGACGCGGCACTCACGCCAGATTTACAGGCCATTAAAGCGAAAATAATCCTTTCCTTGGAATCAGTCGGCCAATAAATACGGATTTCCTTGCCGAATCGGCCTTGATAAGACGTGAATCTCTCGCGACACTTCGCGGATATATACTCGATTTAAATGCGAATTGGCGTGCTCGTACTCAGTTTAAAACTGCTTACTGACAGTAATAGGTATAGCTAAGAGATAAATATATGTGACAGGGTAACGATCTGGAAGATCGAGAAAAATATGAAATAAAAAGTTCTCCCAGTTAATAAACTCATTACTTTTTTTATTGCGATTTAAGCGGTACGATTGAAAATTAGAGCAGAAAATTTAACAAAGCGAACAGAGATTTTATTTAGAAATCTTGAAACGTGCGTAGTTATATATCGGCAGGCGAAACTACCTGACTAACTAGTCATAATCCTGTGGAGCGGAAAAAAAGAATGATTATCGGAAAACCGATCTCCGCTGCAGTTTCCGCGATAAGTAAATAATTCGACGAACGCATTCTTAAGTCGTTTCTATTCATCGTCGTTCGGCTTTTTGCGTTCGACTGCACACGGCAAAGAGCGCAATACGATCGAGTTTTTTTCCCAGGTGATTCAGCAGATTCGGACGATTAAGTAGGCGAACCTTTCAGAATCAATTTTGCGGTCGGCGCGCGATTGGCCGGCGGTGTCCGGCCGCGCTTCCAATTACGATTCCTAATCGAACATTATCTATGCGCATCGATGTTCCGCGTCCGTTCTTCATTATGTTCTTATTAATTATGCCGCTTTGTCTGTCGTCGCTTTGAAAGTGATTGCAAAAAACGCACATTATATACTTATTTGTGGCTAAAAGCTTTTACTATAAATTCTATAAATATATGTAAATATTTTTTATTAAATAAGCAAATATGGAATTAATGATAGACATAGTTTTCTAATATTACATATTAAGAATAAACTGCATCGCCTTTGAAAATTTCGAATTTTATTTATTCAAAGTACATATTGCCAAAGCGATACGTTCTATTTTCGATACTTAAGATATTTATTTCAGTATCGTAAATAAATCTCAAATGTTTGACAAGATAGGAGATCTAACTAATAAGCGTGATAGGCAAAAGGCAAAGGCTACGTGAAAATTTCTACCACCACGAAAATGTCCTTTCTCGCTAAACAAACAGCTTGCCGAAAAGAAATTTCGGGCAAAGGTATCAATCTTAAGAACATCTCTTTCGGCTTCGTTTGACAGGGCAAGAGATGCTTATCGAAGAATCGAGGCGGGCTCGATTCCGGGTCATCTGTAGGTATAAGCCAACCGCGATAGGTATACGTTTAGAGTAGGAGCGAAAGAGCGCGGTAATTGGACGGAAGCCATCAATTATCGAAGGACGAGAGGAGTCCTGGGAGAGAGAGAGGAGCCCTCAGCCCCGGCGCGGCGGTTTTCGGCCACTCTCCCGCCCTCTTTCCCTGCCTCGTTATCCACTGATTACCGATCTCTCTCTTACTCTCACGGTGGCTTAACCCTCAAACATCGCTATTGGTGGTCCCGGAGTTGCGAGTTTAGCAAGGTGGTCCCAGTATTAAATCATAAAATGCCAGCAGGAGAATGGAGCGAGAGAGAGAGAGAGAGAGGGAGAGAGAGAGGGCGGGAGAAGAGAGCGCATCCTTCCGTCGAAATTTTATTGCGGCGGTAACTGACGTGCGCCGCTGAGGGTCTCTTGTGATTCGCCGCCCTGCGCTCGCCCGAACAATCGACACGATTATTCACGCGGAATGATATTTGATTAAAGTAGCATCTTAATTTCCAGCCGCTCGTAAATCATTGCCGCCTGCGGTATAATTTCCGCTGTCGAGGATACATTTCATCGTGTTTGCAAATAGACAGACGCGTCATTTAAATTGTACGTTACTTGAAGATGATCTCGCAGAAGGTACACGAATAAGAATCTATTTCTGCAAAATATCAAATATCAAACTTTCGGATTTAAATAAAACTTGAAATTAGAGGTTTTTAAATTTTTATTTTTAATAATAAATTTTGGACATGAAATATTTTCTCATAACTTTATAAATTCTAACTTCTATTAACTGTTTTTGGTTTCACTTTTAATAATATCGCCTTTTATTGATGCCAAATTATGAAGTGCAGTGTTTTTTTGGCGCATTTATAAAGGAATATGTAGCTCTCTTAACGTTAATAAATATCAAGTGCAATCGCGCTATAAAAGATGCTTGGAATTGGAGTCACATCTCCCAAGTTGCTGGGCAACGTCGGTTTTTTTCCATGTTTCTGGTTTTATCGCGCGACCTCTCGTTTGCGTAACAACTTTCTTTGATACGATCTCGATTACAAAGAGGAAGAACATTGCGGCTTGTACGGCCTACGTACAATCTTAATTCCGTTTCCGGTAATGGCGTATCTCCTGCGGTAGACAGTTACCGATTTAGAACGACACGAGAAATTCCTGTCGGCTCTCGCACATTCATGCAATTAATTCGTACTGCGTAATCTGTTAATAATCACTATGTAGTAATCGCGAGCATGCACAATTCGATTTTTATGTTCGTCGATTATAGATTGATATAGGGTCAAAACTGGTGGTCAGGTACGCATGATTCTAAACATGCATTACCTAGAAATATCAAAAGGATATTTCAGGGATATAATAAGACAAGATGTGTTTACTTTTTTAAGAACTTTAATTTATTATCTTGAAAATTTTGTTGGAATTTCACGCATATCTGACGATTATTCAAAATTGTTTTTCTGGCAAACGGAGTTTCGTATAAAAAAGTATCATTCTACAATCATTTTCGACATATTTTTTCATATGGAATTATTTATCCTCCCCGCTTATATCACCAGTTCTGAAGCACCCCGTTAACGTGTCAAATTTGTGTATCATGACTGTACATTGATTCCTAGTTGTTCTGTGTGGAGGAAGTTGTTCATTCTTCAGGAATGTGTTGTAGTCAGGAATCTCTACAAAGTATGTAACGATTAAAGAAACAATTGCAGGTAGAAGTACAGTGTAGAAGTCAGAGATACCATTATCTCTTTTACCTGTGATAATATAAGAAAATATTTTAAGCATAACTTAAATTTTTCCAAAGGTATGAGGACAAATCTTTCGTCTTTCATGGAAAGTACACAATTATTTACAGTTATAAATGTTATCTCTGACATCTGATAAGCAACGTTTTTTGGTCGGAAATGCTTTGTTTATCCTTTTCATGCTTCGCTAATGACTCATCAGTAGCTGTAGAGATGAGCTGTAAAGAGCTGCGCTAAAGAGCCGCAACTTGAATATTTAAAATTTTGAAGTGATTTTATTAAAAAGATGCTCAATAATGAACTGACTTGTGAGACAGGTATGCTCCTTCAAGAATTTCGGGAATTAACTGAATTCGTCAGCGAATGATTGGTAAATGTTTTTAGGGTATTAAGATTTAGTATATTTTAATATACTAAATATTTCAGATAATGATGGACTTTATGAATGAACAAACACATGAAGAATGGATGATCTACTTAGACTATTTGTGTAACGAACTAAAAGTTAGGAAGATAATTAATTTGTTTCATCATATGTTTTAATAGTACTTTCTTCGGACTCTGAAAGTCGATTTGAGGCTTCGCGTTTCCAAGTACCTCGGTGCAGCATCGTTTTTTTCCGCCCGGTGTACCAATTAACTTCCCTATAGTCTGTTCACGGGCGATCGCGTGTATTCGATTCCGCTTCTACGCGGCCCATACAATATGCATCTTCATTCGGGACCAGTTTTTCTGCGTGCGCGCATACGAGAAACGCGCGCATTTAAAAAGCCACCTATCTGGATCTGCGGCGGCCGGCGCGGCGCGGCGGAGCGCATATCGCAGACGCATGTCGGGGCACAAAAGAATCCTATACATAATCGCGCGGCTCTCCTCGCTCGGGCCGCCGCGTTCTCATGCGGAGATCGCAGGAAGCCGTTCTGTATGTCGGATCTCCTGCTAGAGGTTCTTCCGGGAAGGTCGATCGCGCAAAGCCGCAGGCGAGTTTCCACGTAATCCGGTGGGGTGACCGAAGGAAGACGAAAGGCCGTTCGCTCGCTCGCACGCTCTCGTTCGGAATTTAATAGCGTTTAAAGACCCCGATAGGCGAACAGACTACCGTCCCGTCGTCGCGCGAGATGCGCCTTTTTGCGTCTGCAAAAATCGTTTATTTACGAGACCCCTCTTAAATTGCGCCACTTATCTCGCGAGAGAGCGTTGAATCGTAGTAATGCCTTATTGCGCGTCGGAAATTTAAAAGTTTCACTTAAACGATGACGACGTTATGAGAAACCGCGTGTTTTTGTTGCGGCAGAAAATTACCAGAAAAATTGCTTTCTGCCACGACCATTCTCCTCGAGGGATTATTAATTCTCTATAATTTAAGCAGAATCAGCGATATACAAAATGTACCAGAAGAGAGTTAATCGTATGTTATCATACCACCTTTTTTTCTTTTCGTTCGGGTACTGCTTCGAGTATGTTTTTCCGCCCCAGTTGCGACTGTAATTATTACGTGTCAATTGATGAATATGTAATATACTCGTACTTGCGTGCCGTTCGGATTTTGGACACAGTGTTCATATACCACATTCGAAAGACGCGTGCGAATAATTAGGCTTTGCGAATTAAGATTCGATAAAACTTTATAATCTAAAATGTAAGACTGAATAAATAAAATATATCATAATGAACGAGACATGATCGTTATGATAACAATCAAATAAATAGAAAATGTGTCAATATACGGTTGAGCTAAATCTTTTTGTGCTTAATATATAATAATTTTTTGCAACTATCCTTTGCAGTGGTTTTAAAGATATACGTTTTAAGACTGACAGTAATCGGCGCGTAGTTTGCTAAGCGAAAAATGTATATAAATTCACGCAAAAAATATTATTATATAAACACAAAAAGATCTAGACCGTATATTGAAACATTTTCTATTTACTTAAATAAAATATGTAATAAATAAAAATGATGACTAATAAAAAATTATTTTTTAGTAGGTTTTTCAAAATAAACTCAGCAAAGGGCAAAGGGTGTTATTATGTGATTTTTTGTTAGTGAGTCATCTGTACTTTTTAGGTAAGATTTATCTTTTCTTTTGTCTTTCCATAATATATGTCTTAGCTTTTCGGTCTTCTTGCTGTCAGAGTAAGACATTCTTGACTTGTCTTTTCGAGTCTTGTTCGAACAGAGGACATCTCACATCCCGTTGAGCAGGAATTCACTGAGGCAAGATTCCAGATAGTTCAGACGACTCTGCAGATTAGGCTTTTAATATTGTTTTATAATAATCTATTTAAGTTGAAAATGTCTTAAGATAGTCGAAAGTCTTAAATATTCTATCTTACAGGTTCTGCAGTTTTCCCAATATCCTACACTATGATTCGGATTTGCCTTTCAAAAATATCTTTATAATAATAATAATAAATCGAGCAATAAATTATTTTTTAATTCTTGCAAAATTGCTGATATTTTCTGGAAAAGAGGGATATCATGAATAATAAGCGTTTTTCTTTTGTATCCAGCGGAGTCTTATTTTTCCCGAAGTCATTCATTGCGAGTATAATAATCTTTGTCGAAGTTAATTCGAGGAACGAATGGCGATTGTCGGAAGCGACGAGTTAGAGGAAAGGTCGCATCTCTCTCGTGGCGTCGAGTGACAAACACGTAACACGCGAAACCTTTTTCAGCACTTCCTCTCAGGTACGTTCCTCGGACTCTCTCACCCCCATTTGTCTCGTTTATCGTCCTTCTAACTCGTCCGCAGCATTCTTTTACGTGTCTACCGCAGTTTGTGCGAGCCATGCCGCCGCGAGTTTACACAAGCCAGCGGGAAGTCAAGTGGCTTTTTCAACGGATGGCAATAGAAAGATGTAAGCGAGTCGGTCACTCTAGGCCTCTCGGCCTATTAGCTTCGTATATTCGCGGCATAATGCAAAGGGCGATCGTGCTCGCGGCACGGCATCGAGTTCTGTTTTCAATAACAATTCGCACTTAAATCTTTTTTAAAAGCCAAGTACATATCAAGTAGTTATCGGTTGGAGTGTTTGAGATTTTTTAGGTACTTGTGAGAGTTTTAGGTTTTACGTTGAATTCTTCGAATAATTTTTAACTGTTTCTTCATAGCAAGGATGTCGGCTTTAGCTTATACCGAAATGGTATTCTTTGCCCAATTTTACGACAACTTTTAATAGAAATTTTATTTTAGATTTAAGCCAGATTTATTTATAGATAATCTAATATTAAATCAAGCAAATCAAAAGTGAAAAAGACGGTATTTAACTTTTTGCAGAAAAGTTGGTATCAAATTAATCGAGAAGGAAAGGAAATTGTATACAAAGTTTATAAAAACATCTGTACGCATTTTATGCGTAAAAGTTTCGGATCGCTTTCATAAATTCCAAAGCATTTCTGTCCAAACATCGTCTATATTTGTACTTTCGATCGATTGCATCGGTACGTAATCTATTATATTTACAAGAACGTTAGATTCATGACGTTAGATTGGATAATAATAAGGAATAGACCGCGCGATTCATCGTTTGTTCCATCACTTGGAAAACTGGAAACGCGGCAATACGATGTGTCGGACCCTGACCTTCTCGATGAACTCTCCGCCCTTTTCCCGAAGTGGCGATGACGGCGATGGTAAGATACGAGACAACCGTCAGGGTTTTTTCTCAATTTCCTCCGGCAAAGCAGCGATAAAATGATATAGTAGTATACAGCCCGTAATTTTCTTTCCACACCTTCGGAGATGTCGCCGATTTATTCCGCATGTTTATCGATTTGCCGTATTTTTTTTTCTCCGAGCCTGTAACGTGCCTCGGGCGATCGATTGATCGATCGTTTCGCCTGAGACACGGGAATATTCTGTTGAAAGCAGCATCTTTCTTCATCTACATATGTGTATCTTTTTGCGTTGCTGTGCCAAATAACACGGTGCGAGCTAAATTTGACGTGCGATCGCTTTCTTTAGATTTCCCAAGGAAATTACGAAGGCGATGCGTATATTAGAGATCGTTCCGGTTGTATTTCTCTCGGAAAATCAACTCTTCGCCGTCAAGAATATCCTAAGAATAATAAAATATTCTAGAATGACTTTTATTTTTATAACAGATTTTTTTTAATTATACTTAACTGTGAACTTAATGCGTTCTTAACGAATTTATATCGGAGTATTAATAGCTTTCAGGTTTTTAATAGTATTATTTAAATCCAAATTTTTATTTTTACAAAGTCTAATTCAGACTGTATAAGTTATCGAGATTTAATGTTGAATATCGAAAAGCTGTAGTAAATAATAACTTCTCTCAATTCTCGAGATAAGAATTCCATTAATATTGAAAAACCCATTATTGAAAAGCTAAAGCAGGATAAAGTCAGTTCTGGGAAACCTTGCGCTCGATTTGTATTGACAGTATGCCAATATAATTAAACATCACGCCTATGTAAAGGTTTACATCATTGCAACATTGTTGCATTGTTTACGCGTCGATACCCGGCGGTGTATATCCGCCAATGTTATCCGCGAGACGTTTATCCGAAGCCGCAAAGCTGCGGCCACAAATATTTCAATCTGTTACATCAGTGGCCGCAACGGAAAAGTGCTGCCGTCTAAATATTTGCCGAGCACTTCGGCAAAGGTTACTCGGGCCTCGTGATTATTTGTTTCTTCACGCTCGTGGGAAGCCGCGTACGGAGCGGAGCACGCATCTGCATGCGGCGCGGCGCGCGAGAGAGGTCTTTTACGTCGCGTATGAATCAGCGCGATGCACGCGTGGCGACTCGAGTATCGAAAACCATTAAACTTTATTAATTTTTATTCAAACTTATAAAAAATAAAAATTGATATTAATCGTCTTTATTAATCTTTAAATGGAAAAAGCATTCGCGCGGCGTTTATAGCAAAAATTAATAAGAAACACATAATCTATCTTATGTGTACATTTTTTAATAGAAAGATGAGAGATTATAAATTTTAATTCAACGTTCTATTACAGTAGAATCTGCTACAATCACGGTGATATATTTCAGACAGGATTTATTGATTTAATATTCTGGGAATTTATTGATTTCATTACAATCCTCGATAACGGAAGAATCAACAGAAGCGCAGCTGCTAGTAACAACGCTAGTAATCGTTCGATAAGTTGCGCGTCTCTTTATTGTCGCGGCGGGATATCGAATAGCGTGTGCGCGCGCGCGCGCGCGCGCGGCTCGGGATGAAAAATTCTTACGATCCTTTCCATTCTACGCGGGGCAAGCACTTTGCATAACATTACACAGAGAACGCTCTCGTAGGAAAATTATCGCGAACAAAGCGCGTGGCTGTTATTGGTCCCGTCGAGTTAAACACATATACCCTCCCGTCTCCGTACATTCTTCCCATTAATTAGCCTCGAAAAAGCGGAATCGTGGCGCCAGCTAGTGAATCACTCAAACTATACGTTACGCTGTTCGACTTCGCCTATTTCAATAATATGCCGCAGGCGGTGGAATAAAATTATCGCCGCAGCGCGCCGCGCGCCGCCCGGCGCGTGTATGGACTTACGTAAAACCGCGCCTGTCCGACTTGGCGTATCCATGCATAAATACGCGTGTATTGCACCTGCGTAGCGTATCGATATATATATATATATATGCACACGCAACGGCGCCAAGCTACGCCCAGTACGCACGGTAATATTCCTCGAGATCTCATTAAGGATGCTGAAACAATCGATCATTTGTCGACGAATCTCGGGAGCTCGCCTGACAGAATTCAGATTCTATTTTTTTGCTATCTTTCTTCCTTTTCTACGTTAAGTTTGCGCGACAAAAGAGTTAAGGAAACTTGTCACATTTTTACGATAAGTTTTTTAATTATCTCGATCGCAAATTCCGATGAAAAATTTAATTTTACATTCTAAATGACTTGTTCGCTGCTCTTGAGAGAATACGTTCGAAGATTTGCAGAAGATAGATTGTGACGATTTTTAAGAAGAAGCGCCAGCTTCCAATTGTTCGTTCTCGACCGTGTCGGCTTCTCGGCAGCTGTCGAGGCGTTCAATCGCGTGTACCAGACGTTTCTTCAACTTCGCGAATTCTTTGGCGGACGTCATTTTGCTTAACGCAGACGCGGGCTTCGCGTCCAGGTGACTCGTGCCCTTTCTCGACGTGGACCGTAGAAAAGCGCTCAGGCTGACATCGGCGATCTCTTCCCAGTCCTGAGGAACAAATCGATCGAATGCTTATCGAAAAATGAAGTTATAGAAGATAGTAGCAATTTGCGGCATTTGCGATAATTTACAAACGGCGCAGCAACGAGATTTCTCTATGAATGACGGCGCAAATGATCAAGCTAATTCTTTCAGATGGTTAAAATTATATTTTCTATGAAAGGAATATCCTATAATATTATAAAGTGTATATAACAGTCGTTAGAAACCAATGTATCTAGAAGTTAATCAGTTAATTATTAACCAGCTGAATATATATTAATCAAGTGGATTTTGATTAAATCGAGACCACTACTTCTCTAGTAGTCGGATGTCGTGAATATTTTAGCCACTTGGAGCGAAGAGATCGACCATTGCGCGTCGCGATAGTACTTACGAGCTCGTCGCGCAGCTGCGGCTCGAATCCGATCGCGGCTTCGAGCATCGCGTACTTATCGTCGTTTACATTGAGCCGCAACAGCAGGAGCAGTAACCTCACGACGCACCGCAGACCGTGGCCGGCGCGTTCCCGTTCCTGTAACAGCCCAATTACCGCGTTACATCACGCCGCACTGGACGGGACTGCACGTCGCCAATCTGTCCGGATGATGCGAACCGAGATTTGGGTCAGGAATCGAAACCGGTATAATTTTCACGAGGTCAGACGCGCTTCTCTGTATATATAGTTCACTTCCCTTACATATTAATTACACGTTTTCCACTGAAGATTAAGTGCATTGAAACTGCAACGATTGATTGTGTGTGTGTGTGTGTGTGTGTGTGTGTGTGTGTGTGTGTGTGTGTGTGTATAGTCGTCCTTAAAATAATCTCCGAAGAAAAATTAATCCCTAGAATGAGAATATGAATTAACTTACAGTCATTTACTTCAATATACTCCCGCAATGTAGGAATGAGTGAAGATTACTCTCTCGCGTTCGTTACTTTCTATGAAATAGGTAACAAATAATTAATTTTAAATTAATTCTCTGATTACTCTCTGCAGCGCAGCGTGTCGGTTGTCACGGATTAGTTCTTGATGGCTCCTCGTAAGAATCCGCATATAGGCATAATAGAGAGAATAGGAAGAAGTTCAGCAATGATTTCGGAGATTATAAAATTGCTTCATAAAATTTCACAAGGCAAATTCGTATTGATTATTTTTTATTTGTCTGTTTCCTTGTGTTTTAAATTCAGTCGTTTAAGCGAAACAATCCTTCTCGCGTCTCGTTGTCTTTCCCTTCATTACCTAACTAAACATGGCTCTCTCGCATATCGCGCGGATCGGCGCTTACATCGAATTCCCTTCCCCGGAGTGCCATAAATCTCGCAAATAATAAGCCACTCGAGCGCGACGAGTGGGATCGAGTAACGATCACGGGCACGGTTGATACGGTTTCGCGAAACCGCCATCGCTGCATCGGTGCGATTGCCATCTCCGCTTCCAGATTGGCGCGCGATAAAACGTGGCGTATCGGCCGCGATCGGCCGGCCAAGTGGCTCTCGCGTGTTTTATATACGGCTGAGATTATGGTCGCCGCTCGCCGTCGCTGTCAGCGTCGGGTGAATAAGCGAGGGCAACTACAGCGGGCAATTACAGCGTGCGCGACTCGCGAGCATTATCCCAGACAAGCAGATTCTGAGACTACGGTTGAGTTGCATGCAGCGCCGGTTCAGAGGGTGCTCGTTGCAGTTGTCTTACGAGGATGCATAAAAATTATGAATTGAAATTCTTTGAATTAATTACAAATAACAGAAATGAGAATTTTTATATCTCAATTTCCATCTAAAAAATAATTTAAATTAATTAAAGATCAACTTTCGTACCATCTTTGGCAGCAAGATTTCTTGCTGTTTTAATATTAAAAATAGTGCTAAGATAGCGCACAACTTTATATATATATATATATATAATTTTTTTTAAGGTAACAAATAGAGACTAGGCGCTAGACTAACTGCATAGGCATAAATGAAATAAATGAAAGTTTGTTTACGAAAATCAATGAATCGTTTCGAACTATCTCAACAATTTTATGATAAGACTTGCGAAATCAGATTTGCGTTGGACCGTGCTTCAGTTCAACACAAGCCTGATTAAAGGCTAAGATCGATCTTGCAGCGAACGAGTACGTTGTAAAGAGAAGAGGACCAGTTGTTGGGAGGATGGGACATTGGTCAATTACCGTTCGTGCGATCGCGAGATCATCCAGAAGCGCGAAGATCGCGCGATAGGTCGACTCCAACAGGAACGGCAGTCCAGTCGCGGCCAGAGACCGGGTGTTCCGCTCCCTCACGACGCGCAGCATCCTCCTCTCGATGTTTCTCAACTGGGTCGACAACAGCCCGATCTCACTCTGTACTTGAGCAAAAAAAAAAACACGCTGAGGAAGAGAGAAACGGGGGTAATTAATCGACGGCAACGGCGATGTTAATGAATCGGACGCCGCCAACGCTATCATCATCGTCGTCGTGCGACTGCGAGAAAAACTGATCTTAAATCTTACGAGGGCGACGAAAGCACGAGCTTGAGAGGGAAAGAGAGAACTAGAGTAGACATAAGAAAAATAAATTCTGAAAATTCTCATATATCTGTGCAAAATCTTTATGAAGAATTTTTAGCTTATTAAAGCTCTAATTTTTTTTAAGATAAAAGATAAAACTTGAAATTAAAGTCGAAAAATTAAAAAGTGAGGGAATGACAAATATTTAGCATTTGGAAATAGAATTTTGAATTAGAGATAAAATAGATTAGATATCTTGTCTAAAAGCAAATAAATAAATGATTACATTTAGTGACATAATACATTTATGTATATTAATATAAGTATGAATATTTCTTTAAGCTAGTAGTCGATCATATCAAAATTAGGTGTGGTTAATGTTTCATTTAAACAAATTACCGCGATTTTGTCCGCCTTCTGGCGACTATGATAGTGCGCCTCCATCTGAGACTGGACCAGCTGTATGTGGTTTTGCGCAATGGCGGTCGTAAAATTTCCGGTGGCCTTGTCTTTGAGCCTGTTCACCAGCTGCTGAACCACCAAGGCCATTGAAAGCCCATCGTTCGATTGCACTCGGTATCGATTGCTGGTTGCGCCGGAAACGATTGTCACCACGCTGCCAGTTTGCACGTGCTGCAAGCCAAGCACGTTCCAATTTTGCCTCTGTATGTCTCCTGTAAACTCTAGAATTAAGAAGAGAATTATCGTAAATTAAAATCTTCGCGCGGACTTCTGAACTTCTGGGGAGAAAACAAATAAGAAAATTCAACTATTCAGTTAAATTTAAACGATCTTTACTTTTCCGCTATCTTTATTTAGCGATTTTGATGACCGAAATAATTAACATTTAACTTTATAAATACATGCAACAAAAAATATCTTTCGATATTTTTCTTAAAAAAGTTTAGATTCGTTAAAACATTTGTGACGAAAATTACGGTTGATAATTTTGGGGTATTCTCTGTATTCCGTGTCAGACATATATTGAGACACAAGACATTGATATTTTTGATGAGCGCGGTCTCATGGGAGGGAAGGAATTCACTTAACGAGAATTTTACCGACTTTAAATTACGAATCTACCAGGTGTGCGAGGCTTAAAGTCGAAAGGCCGATAAAAGGAAGAAAATGCGCGCCGTGATTGAAGAGGTCCGGGTAAGGTTCCTGAGACCCCGCGATGCCTGATTATCGTATTAGGTGGGCCGAGATGCCGCGCGTTTAAAACCACGAACGAGAGAGAGTGTGTGTGTGTGAGAGAGAGAGAGAGAGAGAGAGAGAGAGAGAGAGAGAGAGAGAGAGAGAGAGAGAGAGAGAGAGAGAGAGAGAGAGAGAGAGAGAGAGAGAGAGAGAGAAAGAGAGAGAGACTGGATTCCTTAATATCGCCGTTCGCAAACGAGACATCCTAATTCTCTATCCACAATTTCCTAGCCCGTAATTTCCGACGGGGAACAGCGGGGCAGTGGGAGTAAAAAAGATGTCCGTGAGTTTTTAGGGAATCCTTTACGGCGATGGGACCAACAGGGCGGCAACACAAAGCTGCGGCCTATAATGTCGCATCTGTAAACAAGCAATTTCTCCACGATTCATAAATCTATGACATTCATGAAAATTGATTTTTATGTTATACGCTAAACTTTAGATATATTGCTTACATTTTTCTATCGCATTGACTATATAATGGCGACTATATCAAACAACTTATGCATATATTATCTATAATTTTATTAAGGACGATACGCGTTATTTCCTTTGCGACAAAAAAGAGAAGAATTTACATAACTTTACTACGTCGCGATATTTCTTTATGATAAATACGGAAACGAAATAAAATCTTATTTCAATTATTTCAATCTTGATGCAATGCCATGTTCGTAATATACAATTTTTTAAATTTTGATTAAGTGAATCTTATTGAAGGAACTTTTGCGGAGTTTGCTGTAATTTTATCGTGCGAAACCACAGAAAAATTTGTCGACGGTAGATTCGAGGGAATAGTTTTATCGCGGTTGCAGCCCTGGTCGCGCGAGTGGCGAGAGGGACGAGGGGTAGTTATAAACGACGGTGCCGATGGATTTACCGGGAAACAGCTGGCTAAAAGCCACGAGGGGCTCACTGCACTTGATGGTCGCTGTGAAGGTGGACGTGTTCTCGGGTGGGCAGGCCCTCAGCATCATCTTCAGGGGCAGTTGGGCCGTCTTCTGAAGTACGCGCATGCTCCCACGATCCGCCGTCTCGTAGCTCGCCGTGATTCTCACGTCCGACGACATCGCCGGCAGATTCGTCGTCGGGTAGATCATCGTGCGCAGAACGTGCCGGTCACCTTCGCATTCGCACGATTAATTGGCCAAGTGACATATCAACAAATTAGCCAATATCGATATTCTAACAATTCTGCCATTTCGATTACGAGGAATAAAAAATGATACGCGGAGAGTATGCATTTTTTTGCAACAGTGTCGTCCTATTTCTCATCCGTCGCGTTTTAATTTTGTCCCGGATTGTTCCGGAGCCGCTATTCTCTTGTTCGAGACTTCGCGCCGTAAATATGTAACTTTACGTGACTCGCTTACAAAGATTGGTAATAACGTGGCAATCCTTCTCGGCGACGAACGGCTTGGAGACGTCCACGCACACTTGAACGTCGCGTAGCGTCGTGTACGTGGACAATTCTATGGTGATCCTGCACATTAAATTACGACCCTCCGAGTCGTCCTTCGAGTCGTCCTGGTTTCCGCGTGGACAGGGCTCGAGATCCGCGGACACAGTCACGGATATTATCAGCTCGGCGTCCATGGTAACGTCACTGAGTTGATTGCCTTATAGTTTCAATCGTAAAATAATTAATTCTGTTAATAAAGGCTTAAATTTGTAAAATTTAATTATGAAATGGATGATTTGCTCTTTGGAGAAATTCTCGATAGCTGATTCGTCGCTTGTGTCGCTAAGTATATTGATGAGTGTTATAAGTATATTGATTCATACCGGAAGCCTTATTTCTCTTCGCCAACTTGCGGAGCTCCATGAGCTCATCTTCGGCGGCTACGTAATCGTAACCGCGCCGATGCAGAGGAGGCGCGATGAATAACGACGGCTCCGAGCCCAAGTAGCAAGCCTCTAGCTGGCCCTCTTCGGAGAGAGCGACGATCGCTCCGTCTAAGTGCTAAAAAAAGAAATATCAAACTCTAAATTACAGTCGCAACGCCGCAAAAGGAAAAATCAGCCTCAAATTGGTCAAAGAAACCGTAGATAAAAAAGAAGCAGAACCGCGGGAAACCTGGAATGGCCTGTAACATCATAGTTATTATCTCGCGGATGCGCAAGAGCAATATGAGAGCTAAATTAAAGACTTGCCCGTAAAAGTGATCTGACCTTTAAAATTAAAAATTAAAGTGATTCGAGTACGACCATGTACTTTTGACCGTGGCAATATGCGTACACCAACTTTCGTTTCTCTCCATTTCAAAGAAGAATGTGTCAGATCGGTTTTTTTTTACGTGTAGGACTTCGGTTCGAACGGTTATAGCGGATTCTTTCCGTAGCGGCAAACTGAAAGGCTGTTTCTGCTTTTGTCATTGCGCGAGATAAGATAAAAATAATCATATATTCGTCGCTATTTTCATGGCATACTGACGTCCGGCTGATTTAGGCGGTTTTCTAAGCATTTTCTCGTGTGTGGCGGCGCGTATGTATACGCGGAACAACTCCAGTTTGCCGCGACGATAGTTCGCTGATTAACGGAGCGGAGTTCTCGGTATTAAGCTAATTAGCCAGCAATTCGCGCGCTCTGTGTCCTCCGGAAAGACAACAATGGCAACCTTGCTGGCCGCGCGCGCTAGCTGCGGCAGGACGATAAGATAAAACCAGGGTGATAATTGCCGGACTCCTCGTCCTTCCCTGCACTCTCTTGCGGTTTTTTCCTTTCCCGGTCGGTCTTTCATTGCCGACGCCGATGCTAAAAGCCTTGAGAGCGTTTCTTTCGATCGTCATCGCCACGCGAGCTCTTCGCCTTTATCTCCGCTTCTTTTTCTCGCCAGTTCTCTTGCGGTTTCAAAAATTCCTAAACGAACAATCCGTAAGATGGTCAAACACGTTCTCGAGCAATTTGATTATCATTTTACGTTGGCATTTGACGCGGCCTTCGCAGACGACAAATAGAAATCAGCGGAACACGAGCGAAATTAATGTTGAATTTACAGCGAAAAATATATTTCCCGATAGATATTTTCAACATTTTTAGCAAAAACTTGCATTTATATTTTTACCAATTTTTCTCGAGATATATTTTTGTTTTATAATATCTGGGGAATCCTACAGAAAAAGAGTTGTAGAACAAGTTGTATAAGATTTATCGTTGTAAAAACTCAAGACCTCTATTCCTCATTCGCTTCTTTAAAATATAGCGTAGAAGTTACACCGAAGAGGATTCTGGTAGCAAGGACACAATAGATCCGTGCTTGAAATAATGTCGGAGAAACAATGACTGGTGGTGCCGATAGTGCGACACGGAAGAGGATACCCCGATATAGCGAAGGTCTCGGCTCGCTTCTTTGTCAAATGTCATCGGCTCTGATTGCGGGCTATCATGGTGAACGTACAGATACGCGCTCCATCGAGGTCCTCTCTCTCTTTTTCTCTTTCTCTCCCTCTTCTAAAAAGAATTTTCCCATATTTTCTACGTCATTATTCAATATCGTTGTCTGGATAAGACAATCTTTTCGACAATCGATAATTTTTTTCTCCTAGTCTTTTCTTGTCGAAGATTAATAGTTGCCTCGTCGGATGCAACATATCGACCATCGTTATATTGCTGTATCATTTCGATGCTCTTAGCAGAGACGAAATGACAAAATAAAGTACGGCTGAATAGGTCATCGTTAATCTAATCTTCGCTACGAATTTAATCAAAGTTCCTTTTTGATAAAAGTATACGTATGCATATGTATGTTGCAAGACGATTAATAATGATACAGTTCTTAATAAATTAATAGTGATACTGTTTCTTTTTATCAATTGTGAATGTATCGTAATGTATTACATCCTCCAAGAAAAACGTGTGAGAAATTTTTAATGCAACATTAATTAGTGTTAATGTTACGTTACAAATTAATTAAACTTTAAGTAAAAATTATTCACCCTAATACATAGTAACAATAGGAAATTGTTATGACGGGATTTGCTCCTTTGAAAGGTTTACAAGAATCTAAAGAAAATCAATTATTTTTCTTAAACCTTTTTCTTAATTAAATATTTTTATTTTGTACTGTTACTTCTTTAATTCTTTGTGATTAAAATAATTCTTTGTAACATTAAAAATTTGTTAAGGAGAATTAAGAAGCTATTACCACTTGGGTTGGAATAGGAAGACCCTTGAATAGGAACACAAAGATATTGGGTTTTATTTTTTAAAAGTAGTTGCATAAGAATTATTTTTAAAAGCAATATATATACATATTCTCTTTGCAATTGGCGCAATTTAATTTAAAGATTTTACATCTTTTTTTGAAATACATGTCACTTGAGTTGAGTTAGGTAACATAATTTTGTGAAGGTAACTTTAACGGCTGGGCAGTGGCAGACTTTGAATGTCCCACTTCGGCTATACAAATAAACAATAAAAAATCTTTTAATTTGAATATTTAAATAAAAAATAGTTATTCTATTGATGCATTTGTTTTTGGTATAATAATTACATTCATGATCAAAAACTTGAAAAAAATTTTATTTTTCATCTTTAGAAAATTTTATTTCTTTAATTTTTTCTCAAACATATTATACATATTGTGATATAATATCACATTAACAGAGAACATTATATATAATTATCATCTACATTAAAAAATTAATTTCAAATATATTAAATAATTTAAGTGACAAATTCAAAAATTACATACAAATGATTAAATAAAAAATAGGACTTGGTTAGTGGAGCGTGTGTGTTGTGCATGCGTGTGAGAGCTGCGGATAATTAGGCGAGAGTTTTAGAGGGAAATAGGAGTCGAGGTAGGCGTTAAACCGATAGAAAGGTAGGAAGAAGATTAAATAAAAAATAAAATTAACATATAAGTTAGATAAAGATTACAAGAAAATAAATTTTAGAAATATTGGACACAAAAATTATATTGACAAATATTATGACTTTATTATATGATTAAAAGTATAAATAGAAATAAAAACAACAAATTAAATGATCAATAGGAACAAGAAAAATTAAATGATCAATAAAAATTCATAAAAAATTTTTATATTTAGATCTAGTAAAATAATGTGATACCTAAACTTCACGGTATAAAAATTGGACAAAATTTTAATCACATTAATCATATTACATATTTTAACAATATATTATTAAATATTTCAAATCCTTTATGCTAAGACTTACCTTTCGATTTCTTAGACAACTCAATTTCTGTGTATGCTTCTTTGAGCATTTTTTTTAATTCGTCTTTTGATGGGCTACTTAATCGCGTGTAGTTGGGTTGTTCAGTTTTTTGTCATTTGTAATGGTAGCTTTAATAAATAATCCTCATCTCCTTTTTTTTATACTAGATACTACAGACGCGCGCTTCGCGCGCGCTATTTAGCTTTAACATTATGCTATTACTATTACACTATTAACTCCTTGATACACACAACTGTCAAAATATACAATAACAGCTGCAAATGAAGTAAGCGCAGCAAGAGAACCAATCGGCATCGCAGAAAAGCGACAACAATAAACTTCACATCTCCTTTTTAGAAAAGGATCTGCTGCCTCATTATCACTTTTCTATAAAATACATTTATTAATTATACATTTTATAGGTAAATGTCAATTTTAAGCGAGATTTTAAGGTAACGATATACATAGTTACTTAAAATTGATTTAAAAAACAGTCATAATAATTTAAACAAGAAAACTGGATTATAAATACATAGAAAATGTTTCAATGAAGAAAATGAATTATATTATTATATATTATTATATTATTATTATTGTCTTATAGTATTATCAAGAGACGCAGCAGTATCTTGACGCCAAGAAATTTAAAAGCAAATATTTAAAGCATTTTGGCTATTAGACAAGGCTATCAGAATCGAGATGTGAAGATTATTGTAAGTAAACACGTGAATTTTTATAACAGCATATTGTAAATGTTGCCGTTTCGATGTAATGAGCCACAAATTAACTCAAATTAAGAAGGTTGCATTCTCTTTTCAAATACGTGAAAACTTTGTAATCTCAATTTTTAGGTGGTCCAGTAAAAAAAAAAGATTCTTTAGTTAAATTAATTAGGACAAAAACAATGTCGGATAACGACGTTAGACCTGACTTTATACTAGAATACGATTGGTATGATAGTCAAATTGATTACAATAATATTGGAGAACGTTATTTTGACAAAATTGTCGAAGTAAAAAGTCCGTTTATAAATATAGCGACCAACCGGCTACGGCTGCTGGAAGAAGAGAGGGTTTTCGACACTACTTCAGCAATTGGTTTAGCTGCGATTTTATCCGGTGAATTCAACGAGCTTATAGATGGAAAAAGGTGAGCTCTGTCACATATAAATTTGATACCTTTTCAATAGCTTTCTTTAAAATTTATTAATTCCGCGTAACGGCGCGTTTTATATATGTTTTGTGATCAGAAAGTGCTCACTGTTTCCTGTTTGTATTTAATAAAGTTGTGATTTGATATTGTAATATATTATAATACACTGGAACAAAATTATCGCAACAAAAATTTCCGTCAAAAATTTGCCCAACTTCAAATAAGCATAACTCCGCGAAAAATTGTCATATCTGAAAGATTTTTTTTTATTTTAAAGGGTGAAGTCTGTACTTTAAGGAACCATTGTTAGATTTTGAATTTAGCCTCCCCCCTCCCGCCGTTCTTCCAAAAGTAAGGACGTGTTACGTCTCCAAAAAATTGCATACTTTGACACATTCTACGGAGTAGAATGAATTTTTTTCGTAACTATCATGGCAACCATCATAAAATATGGACTTTTCCCTGCAAATTAAAAAAAAATTAAGTCCGTACGATTTTTTTTCGCTGAGTTATGGCTTATCAAAGTTACCTATGCATTTTTGTGCATTCAATTACCGCCAACATTAGTATTACCCGATGAACACTACGGGGAGGTTATTGGTCGGATTTTGTCTATCGTGTGTGTGTGTGTGTGTGTGTGTGTGTGTTAGCAGAGATTTGCGCAAACTAATTTTTATTCAAACGAGGCATTGTTACGATTTTGTCTTTTGTTTTCCGAATGAGCAATACAATACAGTGACTGCAATACTGTGAAGTTACTTACAGAAGTAATGTACTGTGAAGTTACTTACTTCAGTATTACAAAACTTCACAGTATTGCAGTCACTGTATTAGTGTATTGTATTGCTCATTCGGAAAACAAAAGACAAAATCGTAACAATGCCTCGTTTGAATAAAAATTAGTTTGCGCAAATCTCTGCTAACACACACACACACACATACACGATAGACAAAATCCGACAAATAACCTCCCCGTAGTGTTCATCGGGTAATACTAATGTTGGCGGTAATTGAATGCACAAAAATGCATAGGTAACTTTGATAAGCCATAACTCGGCGAAAAAAAATCGTACGGACTTAATTTTTTTTTAATTTGCAGGGAAAAGTCCATATTTTACGATGGTTGCCATGATAGTTACGAAAAAAATTCATTCTACTCCGTAGAATGTGTCAAAATATGCAATTTTTTGGAGACGTAACACGTCCTTACTTTTGGAAGAACGGCGGGAGTGGGGGAGGCTAAATTCAAAATCTAACATGGTTCCTTAAAGTACAGACTTTACCCTTTAAAATGAAAAAAAAAATCTTTCATATATGACATTTTTCGCGGAGTTATGCTTATTTGAAGTTGGGCAAATTTTTGACGTAAATTTTTGTTGCGATAATTTTGTTGTCTAGTGTATTAGAATAATATTATTTAATTGTTTAGAAATGTAAAGATGTTCTCTATTCAAGCGTTTGAAGGGCCAGCACGAGGTTCCGACTTGGATTATTATCCGTCTTGTCTTTAACAGACAAGTGATCCATCTTGCCGAATACAGGTATTACTACCCTAGCGCGCACAAAAAATTATATGTTATTAAATAATATTATTGTAATATTATAATATATTACAATAGCAAATCACAACTTTATTAAATACAAACAGGAAAGTGAGCACTTTCTGATCACAAAACATGTATAAAACGCGTCGTTACGCGGAATTAATAAATTTTAAAGAAAGCTATTGAAAAGATGGACGAGCGTGGCCCAGTAGACAGCGCACTGGTCTATTGAGCCAAAGGTCCCGGGTTCGATTCCCGGTAGAGATAGAAAAATTATATTCGCTTGTTCTCCTCTCGGAAGGCAATGGCAAACCACCGAGAGTATGTCTTGCCAAGAGAACTTCTCTAAAAAATATAGCCGTTCGGAATCGGCGTCAAACTGCAGGTCCCATATACAATGTGTATAATCCACGTGCGCAATACATATGTATATGAAGAGAAATGTAAAGATGTTCTCTATTCAAGCGTTTGAGGGGCCAGCACGAGGTTCCGACTTGGATTATCCGTCTTGTCTTTAAAAGGCAAGTGATCCATCTTGCCGAATATAGGTATTACTACCCTAGCGCGCTAGTGTAGTAATTCCTGTATTCGGCAAGATGGATCACTTGTCTTTTGCCCCTCAAACGCTTGAATAGAGAACATCTTTACATTTCTAAACAATTAAATCATTGACAAAGAGGAATCTTAATCTTTCTCTATCTCTTTCTCTACGGCAAATATCTGTATTTTTATAAAATGGAGTGGTATAAACTTAAATTATGTCGATAATAAACGACAAATATATACATACATGTATATATAAGATAACTCTTTTAAATGTGACAAATACATAATATATGATTTCTCAGTAGCTAGCACAAATATTGCTATACTGATATCGTTGAATAGCATTATCATCATCATCATCATCATTCATCATCATCATTATCATATCTAAAAAAGGCACGTAAAGTCGATACTCGAATCTATCGAAGTTTATTGTTGTCGCTTTTCCGCGATGCCGGTTGGTTCTCTCGTTGCGCTTATTTCATTTGCAGCTGTCATCGTATATTTTGACAGTTGTGTGTATCAAGGAGTTAATAGTGTAATAGTAATAGCATAATGTTAAAGCTAAATAGCGCGCGCGAAGCGCGCGTCTGTGGTGTCTAGTATTATTAAATCAGTCAATGTAAAATATTTATATGCACGTTTCATGAAATTGTAAGAGATGACATATGTAAACTAAGGTATATATAATAAGACAATTCGAATTATATGGTCTAATTTATGTACCTTGTTTCGTTTATCAATCATCTTTTTGTAATATCATGATAAATGTAATATTGTGCATTCTTTAATACGTACATTATGAATATGTCACAAAATTGAATTGATTTTATAACATCGATATCTAATAATATCATGTATGAGAATTAATACATTAACTCATTATTAATAAGTAGTTAAATATTTCGTAAAATTTAATTAATTACAACATATTATATAATATAACACTTTACAATTATAGATATTAATGTGTATTTGTTGCAATTAATTAAATTTATATATACATATATAATATATGTATATAGACGTAAATTTATATATATTATTGTATGCTTTTCTGGATAATTCTGTTCCGCTTGATAATAGCAAGATTTATTCCGAAAACAGAAGTAAAAATCTCGACATTGTGTTAATAACACTAAGTATGAAACAACGATATAATTTTATTATATATGTATAACCGATATAATAAGAAAAAGATACCACTGTTTATACCAATTAATTTTTATTTTGATTTTATATATATAAAAATCCGGAAACTGTAGGTATATGGATATATGTTTTCTAATCAATTTTAATTTCTTGTTTCAAACTCTATGTTACGACACATGACAAAATCTCCTTTGATTAAATATGTCCCGTATTTTCGTGCTATATCCGATTTACAAGTACCTACTAGAATTTGTGTTCTTGTTTTTCGCTTTCTTTCGTTATTAAGCGATTAAAGTCGGCAATTAAATATTACTGAACAAAATATGTATAGTAGACGCCTGTGATAATAAATTTACACAAATATAGAATTGATAGTTGAGTGTATATAGGCCAGTCATTTTAGACGAAAATATGGCTTCTGCTCAAAAAAATTAGTAACCACTATTTTTTTTTTAATCGCTTTATTTCGTTGTTTTAAATAACATATTAAAAATAGAGAACGATACCGTGTGCGCTAAAAAAGTTATTCAAGGTCAAAGGTCACGAAAATCAGTTTTTTGCAAAAATCTCGTTTTGTATGGCTCGGAGGTCAATTAAGGTGGTTACAAAAAAGAAATATCATGAAATTCTCTACAAAAATGGTTCTATTCATTTTTCACGTACGATGAACCGTTTGCGAAATACAAAGTGACGAATGTGTACGTCGAGCGTTGTATCCATTTCCGCACCACCTTTGAGGTAAGATACAAGGCGCGTTTTTTTTTTACATGGTGTCCCCAGTAGACCTAATCCATGTCAAATGTAAAAATATTTTTTTTATTTAATCTCTAGCTTCATCATTTAAACAAATTACGTTTCATCATCTTCTTCATGAATGTCATGTATTTCATCAACAGGTTCTTCTAGTTCTACATCTTCGTTATCTTTATCATCTTTACTCGTGTTTGTTAATAAAAGATCAGTAGGATCAATCTCATCATACTCAGCGGAATAATTATCGGACGTATTAGCAGCAGAAGCTTCAGGCATGGCATTAAGACATGATTGTCCATGACAGTTGCCGCATACAATGGAGCAAGATAATCCGATTTTCCTGCATCCGCAGTTTGCACCGCATCCTTTTGTACAATTGCAAAAATCCTCATTGTAAGCAACATATTTTATTGCTACATGCAATAACCGGATGTGATAATGAAAACTTGAAACAATAAAAATCTTTGAAAATCGTCCTGATTTATATCAAGCTGCAGAAGTTTTTCAACAAGAAAATTGCTCTCAACAACTTATATTTGAGAATGGAGAACGGATAATTTTGGCGATGTATGGAGCTCCTAAGTCGGAAACATCTCTTGATAACTATCGGTACTTGAGTTTTGCGAAATCGACTACGTTCAATACTGCTGTAAAATTACAATCGCTTCCACCTACAACTGCAGCAGCTCAACAACACCTGTACCGTGTATATTACCAGGTCCAAACATGGCTGGGAAAAGATATAGATCCACAACAGTGGGGCGGGATCTTAAATAACAATATTTTGGAGTCCGTTACAACGTTGTTACCACCTGCGCCGGACAGTATTCTTAATACTATTTTTTGCAATTGTACAAAAGGATGCGGTGCAAACTGCGGATGCAGGAAAATCGGATTATCTTGCTCCATTGTATGCGGCAACTGTCATGGACAATCATGTCTTAATGCCATGCCTGAAGCTTCTGCTGCTAATACGTCCGATAATTATTCCGCTGAGTATGATGAGATTGATCCTACTGATCTTTTATTAACAAACACGAGTAAAGATGATAAAGATAACGAAGATGTAGAACTAGAAGAACCTGTTGATGAAATACATGACATTCATGAAGAAGATGATGAAACGTAATTTGTTTAAATGATGAAGCTAGAGATTAAATAAAAAAAATATTTTTACATTTGACATGGATTAGGTCTACTGGGGACACCATGTAAAAAAAAACGCGCCTTGTATCTTACCTCAAAGGTGGTGCGGAAATGGATACAACGCTCGACGTACACATTCGTCACTTTGTATTTCGCAAACGGTTCATCGTACGTGAAAAATGAATAGAACCATTTTTGTAGAGAATTTCATGATATTTCTTTTTTGTAACCACCTTAATTGACCTCCGAGCCATACAAAACGAGATTTTTGCAAAAAACTGATTTTCGTGACCTTTGACCTTGAATAACTTTTTTAGCGCACACGGTATCGTTCTCTATTTTTAATATGTTATTTAAAACAACGAAATAAAGCGATTAAAAAAAAATAGTGGTTACTAATTTTTTTGAACAGAAAACCTAAAATGACTGGCCTAATATGTACTTTTTAATCGTATAACACATATTTTAAAGAATTAAAAATGATATACACAAAAAATGATTTTAATTAGTTTTCCTTCATCAGCGTTTGTCTTTAAAAAAAAAAGCTAAAAGTGCGAGTTTCTACATGGGGTACTACTATGTATTTAAGAATTAAGATGCAAAATTAAAAGAAAAATCTATATTTTATTTGTAAATATGATTTTCATGCTTGTGTCACGTAACTTTGCATACCAATTTTTTTATTTGAGAAGTAAATCATAGATGTTACAAGATTAAACCGATCGTGATGTTCAAGTTTTAAACAGGGAGGGATCTTCCTTTCTCAATGGCGTTTTCTACGAGGTAACACCGTGAACTGTCGCGCCGAGCAAGAATACGAGTTATAGAATTATGCAATCGGTTACCTGAAAATGCGCTCGAGTTACGGCGACCGGAGTAAAAGGCAGCTGAGCTGACCACTTAAGAGTCGTGCCCTCGTAAATCATCAGGGTGTTCGTGTCAGCGATTACGAGCACCATCAGCTTGCCATCCGGTTCTACAAGCATCGCGCTCAATTAGCACACTTATTTTCTATCTGTTAAAATAGTTAATTAGGCGTGTCGCATCGCACGCCAGCTACTAGCCCGAGAGGTTTTCCCTCCACTTGTCCGTTTCACCCTTTTGTTTTTTTCTTTTTGAGAAAATGTGCTCAAAATTTAATTTGCCTTTTTGTCTTTTCTCTTCTTCTCTCTCTCTCTTTCTCGAAAAGCTCTTAAATCCACTGTCAATTACCTATCACGTAAGCTTGAAAGCAGAGTGCCTTGTATTCGAGCCTTTTCGCGTATTTCAGCGTAACGCAATTGTCTTTCAGACAGTACAGATTCTTCTCGCCGAGTATGAGAATCCCGACCTCGAAGCTGCTCAAGGTAACGGCGTCGATATCGAGAACGGCTTCCCCGATATTGTAACTCCAGTCCGGTTCTAGGTTCCTCGGTTCCTCCGAGCGATCCTTGCTGCCAAATTCCGCCATGCTCTTATACCTGCGCGAAAAAGACACATATAATTCGCGATAATCTTATTTCGTTTAGCGTTAATATATAAATCGCGCTTCGAAGTTTAAAAATACGAAAAAAATATGTTTCTCAAACTTACAAATTTTCTAATAGAGATATTTTCTTTCTTTTGCATTATTACTTTCTTTTTTAATTTCTTTCTTTCTTTCTTTTTTAATTTAATTTAATTTAATTTACTTTTACATTATTATCGTTACAACTTTGCTCGAATGTGCATCGAATCGACAATCTTGAGGATTTTGTACAAATAATTGGAAATGATTTTGCAGAATATGGCAAATTATATTTTTTATATATATATCGAATTCTAAAGAGATCCTCAAATCTTTTGACAATGAAAAGGAATTTTCTCTCATCATTGTTGCGAGTCTAATGACAGTGAACCATATATGTGTATCTCTTCATTCGTCCTCTCGGCTCATAATCCTGAAAGACGAGGCGGCAATCCGATACATCGCGGCCGCGTTATCTGTACACCGGCAGGTGTTCATTGACGGGCTACTCGGAACGGCACAGTGGAATAACCTGCCTGTAGCATTCGAGGATCCACGCGGAGCTCGGCGTCACGAAGATGTCGTTCCGCGAAACGTAGACGATCGGCTCCGGCAGCAGCCGATTCCCGAGAACCAGGCTGAAGGTGGGAGTCTCTTGCTCGTAGAAGAGAAGCGTGCCGTCTAGGCACTGAACGCAGAGGAAGTCCCGGCCCCGCACGCCGCCGAACGGTCCCGTCGTCAGGGACGCCGGAAATCGCGGCAGCAAATGCTCGTAAGCGATTTCCAGGCCGCAGTGGTCCCCTGCAAGGGTGTAATAACAAATAGCGGTTAAATTAAATTAGTTTAGATAAAAACTTGAGATTGGAAATTTTAATCAGTGTAGAAATCAGAAAAACTAGAATTTCTGAGAATTTTGAGTTAATGTGTTTAGCTTGTTATTTTAATTTAACCAAGAAGAATTGATGAATAAATTACCAGATTTTTTGTGTTCGGATTTTAGATTTTAATAACGCGTGATGGACAATGATTATATATATTTATTTTAGATTTACCATCTTCCACTTTATTTATAATTCTTTTAACCAATTTGGAACCCCCTATAAAATATCTTCTTAACAAAAATTTCGTTATTTATTGGTAACAATCTTTTTATTCTTTATACATATCTTTTTATTCCTTACATATTCTTCGCTTTTGCTTATTGGAATTATTAAATCTATCACAACGCGGCTTAAGAGCCCATCTATCACGCGTTACGCAATATTTATGAATGCATTTGACGGAATGCGTTCCTTGAATTTTTTCAATCGCAAGGACATTTGTCAGAACTGGTAAAAAAAAAATTGCCCCATACTTTTGCCAGAGAAGCGGTATTTACTTCGGCATTAAATCAGGCCGATTATGTACGGCCTGTAGACATTACGTTGCACTTAATTGAAGAAATAAATATGCGAGACTGATGTGCGAGCTCAGGCGGCGCTAGACAAGCGGCTCGAGACGGCGAACAATCGCGATTCCTGTCCGTATATAGGTCAGACCGCAATTCATCGTGGTCGCGTTCGAGCATCCGGACGAGAGCGATCACTGTTTTGCCGAGTACATATATCACAACGGCAGTGTTATAATGAGTGTCCCAGAAAAAGGTGAGCGCAAAGTACAAACAAACACGCTCTCTTTATTCGGATGAATGAAAAGGACGAGGACAAAAATTTTAAATACTAAGAATGGAAAATGATATGTAAGTAATAAAGAATGATTATATTTTTATCACATTAAAATTAGAGAGAGAGAGAGAGAGAGAGAGAGAGAGAGAGAGAGAGAGAGAGAGAGAGAGAGAGAGAGAGAGAGAGAGAGAGAGAGAGAGAGAGACCGAGTGAGAAGCAGAAAAGAGCTAAAGAAAGATAACTGGATTTTTCAATTTGAAAATAATGTGAGGGGAGGAAAAACGAAAGAAGAAATTAAAAGTATTAAAAATTTAACGAAGAAAATAAAATTTTACTTTTAACAAAATGGATAAAATGTTACAATTATCTTTGTTCGCAAATTTTCAATATATAAAATGCCTTAACTTGAAGTTTAAGAACATGATTTCTGGTTTTATCACGGAAAATACTTATTAAAGAAAATTAATCATCTTTGCTGTGAGAGAAGGATAATATGAAAATTGGTGGCGCCTGCTTGGCGTCGGGAAGTATGTAGACGCAACGATCGCGCGAAAGAGGAGTGAATCAGACAGTCGCAACTTGTGCATGTGAGAATAACTCGCGTGCAATTTGCGTTTTCCCGTGTGTGCGAGCACGCGATCGGAACGGAAATCGGCTGTGGACGGTTTTTCATCGAGGGAGATAATCGTTCTCACTTTCCGTTCCGCGTCCGCCCCGCGGGAGGAATCGCGCGCTCGAAAAAAGTGTATACGCGCTTGACGACGTAACGCGTTCGACGTCGTAACGGCGCTTGCGAATTATTACGAAACACTCGGCGGTTGTTATTGCCGCGTCTAATATCGGCTGGATTTAACGAGATACTAGCTCGAGGCGCCTCTCTCGATCCCGGATCGTGCCGCGAAAGCAGTCTTTAACATTGGAACGGCCGAGCCGGTCATTTTGAGCCGGCGAGCACTTTTTTATCAGCCGCAAAGGCTATCTTTAAGCGGCGAACAAACTTAATTTTATTCCGATTTGATATATTTAATGGGATTTATAATTGGAATTGTAAAGGAAGGAGGGAGATTTTTTATGGATTGAATATCAAATGCATAAGGTACATGTGAAAAATTTTTCGTAATAGTATACAGAATAAAGTATACAATTTAATATTTTTTTATAAGTTGACAAAGATTATTTTAGAATTTAGATTGTAACATTATTATATGTAACATGTATCACATATTAGATGAGGATTGTGTAAGTTTCTGATAATGAAGACTATATTTCCAATCCATATGTTTCCCCGCGGCGATTATGTAGTTTTCCGCATTATATAGTGTAGAATTGCGCAGAATGTAGATCATTAATATTAATGGATAAGTACACATGGCGTTCTAGGGTCTCAAAATTGTCTGATCCGATTCCTCCTTGATCTTTCAAAGACGTTTTAATTTCAAATCGCACAAATGCACGAGGAAAACGTGCACCAGTCGAGGCGGTTGCGGGAAATTGGAAAAAAAAGTCTCCTGACGTTACGTAAATTGGCGTAGACGGGGGAAATATCGAAAAGGAGAGACGCGTTGCGATGTCGTGCGTCGTGCGTACTTGAGTTTTCGATCGTTTGCGATTGTAATGAGCGAGACTGCGCGACGCGTTTCTATACTTTGATACGCGATATCGCACGATTGACCGATCGGCATAAACACACATTAGTCCATATCTGTGCTTCGCATTTATTGCTAAATACCAATTTGAATCTAAGAGTTATTCATCTCCGTGTACAAAAAAATATCTGAACTCTGAGAAAGTCTGATAAACGAATGCTTAGAGAGGACAATATTTTTAGTATTAGATGTGATATACTTGAATGTTTTGGATTAAATGTGACATCACAGATGTTTGACACTTATTTCACGATGGCTTATTGCGGAACGATTTTCATGCGATGTCGACGGCAGCTCGTATTAATTTTTCATCTGTCGGGTTGGATATAACTTTATCAGAATATCGTAACAACCGATATACAACTCGTAACAATTTAATGAACGTTCGTTCGTTGAAATGTCATATTACATTTTTATTAATCTTTGCGTACAATGATCGACAGCTTCGTAATTTTCTTGGTACTTAATTCTATAAATTTCGACGGCGGCGGCCACTTCGATTCTGACACGATTCGCCGCGTAAGTGCGTGTTACACGTTCTCATCATGCAAAAGAACGATACGATATCAGCTTTACATGACTTGTACACGAGCTGCCGTCGATATCGCATGAAAATCGTTCCGTAATAAGCCATCGCGAGATATCGTCGACGCGGCGCGCGCGTCTCCATCTCTCATCGCCGAGGATCTTTCCGCGCGGGAATAATTTAGCGTGCTCGTGGTGCTCGTTAGCGGCGCACTGCTCGCGGTCATTTTATCTATCCGCGGCCGAGACCGGCTCTCGGAAGACGGGTCTATGGGATTGCCGTTTTCAGGCCCTCAAGGCTTCTTCAAGAATGAAAAATAATTACACGTTCTCTCACTACCCAAATATATAAATTACACATCAAACTTAAGAATTATATAATAACAGCGATGATAATAATACAACGATAATGAGGACAACAAAAATGATATAGTGTCTGTAATAATGACAGCGGTATTAGTAGTCGTAACATACGTTGTTCTACCCAATAACAAGAGATATTAATAAGGTGATTACGAGGTATGCAACGAAATGAAAATGTATAATATGCAATGCTCGACATATCTGCAGACTTGTTTGTTGAGATTGCAAAATCTAATTAGCGGACCATTCTTAAGTCAGGTTTCTCGCGAGAATTCCAATCGGACCTGCGCACGCGGGCCCTCACGATCGCTCGATCTTGTTAGCCGTTATGGCCGCGCTGCCCATCTCTCCTGAAGGCTGTTCCATCGCGCGATTAATGTTATTGTCACGACACTAAAATTAATATTCCGATAACACGCGGCGCATTGTGATTCTGGAGTCCAATTAAAAGAATAGAAAAATCGCCACGGCGATTTCCTGCAGCGATACCGCTTGGTTTCTGCTTTCGTTAAATGCAATATGTAACGTGCGTATTTGTGTCTTCAAGTTAAGGCCGATAGAAGAACGGTTTGTTTATTAAGCACGTCGCGTTTTAAAACGTATATAGTTTATTAATATCAACGTAAGGAAAAGACTTATAAAATTAAATAAAGAAATTGAAGAACAAAAAAGTTAGAAAGTTATAAAAATACAAATGAGTTCAGGTACATTCTAATTTGTTATTTTACAGTTCAGTATAATATATTGTGGTACAAACCATGCTCAACGGAGCCCTGGCTCAAAATTATGCTGTAAATGACGAGTTTCTTTGATGTCAGTATTGCGAGTCGAGTATCTTGCGAGCCTCTGAAACAGATCAGTGCCGATGTGATCGATATCGACAGAGATATATAACATATTTAAGTAAGCGATGTTGCAAAGTGCATTTATTTAATTAAAGATGACTTTAGAAAGATAATTTTATTAATGACTTAAAATTTTTATAACACTCCGCGAGGCATTAATAGAGATTTATTCATGTTTATTTTTCACGTCTACATTTTATTTAATTTATCTGATTTTATTCACAATTATATACAAATAGCGTAGTCACTTATCATTCAAAGATATGTATATATTAAATTAGTAATTTTAGCAAATTAATAAACAGCTATACGAGTCAGGCGCGGTACGTGGTGCGCAAGTAAAGAAATTAATAGTTACAGAAGTAACGAATTACAATGTATATACATATATTATACATATACAATATACATATATTCTAACTTAATAAACTGCGCGCCGATTACACAACTCTACAAAAAAAATTTTTTTCTTGTCCTTGGATTTATTTCATGATTTTCTTATTCATCATGCACCAAAATAAAGGAAAAATATCAATATCCCCTTTAAAGTTTGTTTTTGTAGTGGTAATACTAATAATACAGATTTTTGCTTTTTTATAGAAACAGTAACTAACACAAGTCAACATGAATTTTGCGTTTGTTAGGGTATGCAATTACGATAGGTTTATCGACAGTCGGTTATCATCCGAAAAAAATTTATATTTCATAAAAAAGTTTGCTTTTGTAGCCAGGAGAACGTTTGTACGATATTTTAAAAAAATCTATGATTTTAATTTTTATCTGTTAAAAAACCAAAACAAATATATTTGTATATTATTTTTATTAACTTTAACTATTATATTAGCTTACAAAATAATGGAAAAAAGTTCAAAAGTGAACCCTGTTACTCTTTCTTTTATGTTTATGAGTACTTTCTCTTATTAAACCCTAAATATAGCTATATATAGAACATAAAAGAAAGAGTAACAGGGTTCACTTTTGAACTTTTTTCCATTATTTTGTAATCTAATATAATAGTTAAAGTTAATAAAAATAATATACATGAGTACTTTCTCTTATTAAACCCCAAATATCTATATACCCCAAATATCTATATTTGGGGTTTAATAAGAGAAAGTACTCATGTATATTATTTTTATTAACTTTAACTATTATATTAGATTACAAAATAATGAAATAAAATATAGATATTTGGGGTTTAATAAGAGAAAGTACTCATGAACATAAAAGAAAGAATAACAGGGTTCACTTTTGAACTTTTTTCCATTATTTTGTAAGCTAATATAATAGTTAAAGTTAATAAAAATAATATACAAATATATTTGTTTTGGTTTTTTAACATGAGATAAAAATTAAAATCATAGATTTTTTAAAATATCGTACAAACGTTCTCTTGGCTACAAAAGCAAACTTTTTTATGAAATATAAATTTTTTTCGGATGACTGTCGATAAACCTATCGTAATTGCATACCCTAATTTCAAACACAAAATTCATGTTGACTTGTGTTATTTGTCGGACTTGAAACAGTAAGTAACAGTAGTAATTTTAGAATGCACATAAGACGAATCTTTGCAGAGTTCTACGACAATTTATACTTCGTTATTCCCTTTCTTCGTTGTATTTTTTTATTGACAATCAGTTTTTATTTCATTTTCGAGATAATTTCTGCAGTTTAAGCTAAAATTGATTGTCTTCCATCATAATTGGTTTTAACGCATTGAAATTATTTTCCTGTTATTCCGTCTTTCGCAAATCTTCATTACGAGGTCCCGCGTTCCAGAGTTAAAAACGTGCAATATTCTTCGCGACGTCAATAATCCTTTCACTTCGCAAACCTCGCGGTCTCACTTACGAGACGAATTTTCCCGCCTTCGTGTCGACGATACAGTCGCCGATTTGCGCCTCGACGACCAGGTCTGAGGACTTGTAGCCGCTCGGCGACTTGGTCTCGTCTATCCACTGCGAGGACGGGCTATATATCCGGAGGTAGCCGCTGTGGCTGCCGACGACGACGACGTCCTTCCGGTCGGCACCGAAAAACGGCGTGACCAGCAAGCTCTGTCTGTCGAAAGACTCGTTCACTCCGCACTGCGTTCTCCACCATTCTTTCGTCTTGAACAGCGACATTTCCGGAACGCTTTAAGAATTCGGCGGCATTGCGACGCGGGCGAGGGTAAATTGCAACTGACGCCGGGGGTTTACACGCGGGTGGTTGCTATGACATCGCGCGGCCACAACACAGTCGCCTTCTCGAAGCTAAGGCTAATCAAAGATGCATAACGAAATCGCGGTGTAACACCGCATTATCGCATTAAGTATTGCGGATATCGAAGAAATATATTTGCGTATTACACGTTGCATCAGTGAATAACTGTATAGAGACATATGACGTATAATTCTTGTAGGTATCAAAATAGGTCTTTAATATAAAGAATTATAATTGCTTAAAAATATTCAATTCTCATAAATTCCGTTCTACAAAATTTTCTTGGCTTATTACTTTTAATATCTTCAATATTTCTGACATTTTGAAGAATTATAAAAATATTCAAATTCAGTGGCCTGCTAAATTGTTTTGACTTAAAATTTATAATATTTTCAAAATCTTTAACGTTTTAAAGAATTATAACTGCTTAAAAATATTCAATTTGTGCAATTTCAGTGGCTTGCTTTAATAGAGTCAAAATCTGTGACATTTTGAAGAATTATATATAACTGCTTAAATATTCAATTTCCGCAAATTCAGTGACCCTCTAAATTTGCTTGGAATTTTTAATAGCTTTAAAATCTTAGAATTAAAAAAAATGTAATTGCTTAAGAATAGTTAATGGTTGCAAATAATTTGCTACCTACATTTGGGATTTATAATAGCTTTAAATATAAGAAATTTAATTGGTCTTTTTTATCATAGATGTTAAATATAATTTAGTATAATATAATTTATATAATAATTATTTAATAATTTACATTATATGTATATAATTTAGTTTGATAGGCTAACATTTGTTATAGTCAAACGTTATTATAAAGACTCACTTTTGGACGGGAAAAGGTTTTATGAAAATATATGTTTAAAACACAAAGTCCATCTTTGTAGTTTTTATTACACAAGACAAAACATATATACAATAATGTATTATTTGATTGAAAGTGTCGTAACATGTGAAAATTATTGTTTCGCGATTATTATGTTTGTTACGTTTATCAGTATATTGTAGACAGGCTGTAAACTGTAGCTTCACATATTCGCGCATAATTGCATTTTCTTCATCGCGTAAATTGGTATGATATCTTGTTAGCAGATGTCACTACGGTATATATATTCGATTTTCAAATGACAACAGTCGGAATAATAGGTTTCCATCTGCTCTTTGGGGATTCAGAAATATTAACATAAATGTTTATACGGGAGTTATTTGTATATAGTGTTTCAAATACACGACGCAATTGAAATAAAACTATTGAAGAATGTAGATGTAGGGATTTGTTACGCAAAGCAGAATATAAGCAAAAACGTAGCGCGTAATTAAACTTAAAATATATTAATGAAATATTTTGTATTTTGTAATTTTCTTAAACATAATTACATTGTGTTTTAAATATGTCATTATAGTTTTTCATCACAAATAAACATGGTCTTTGATTAGGATTTTTTCTTATAAAAAATTATCCATACAATATACAATTTATATGTTTATTTAGAAAAGAATTCCATAATATGTACTATATGTGTATATGTAATAATCTTTATTAAAAGTTAGATGATTACAAGAAGATTATCTTTATTAATCGACTTCGGCGTATCGCATTGCGAGACGGGAGTTTCCTTCGAAGTTAAGATAGGACAGATAGGACGATACGTTGCACGCGTTAAACGAACTTTACGGGACCAACTTTCTTTCCAACAAGTAGAATTACGTACATGCCTCTTACTATCAATTTCTACTACTAATTACCATACGCTATTAACGTGTGTGCTAAATTAATATTGACTATAGACTTTCCTTCGTTAAGATCGCGGAAATAATGTGCAGAGTGATCAAGCTAATTTGATTGACGCATCAGCAGGAATTTAGAAAGTTTTTCAGTTCTTTTTAATTCCGCTGAGTGAATTTTCGCAATAGTCTAGTCATGTATTTGGCGGTTCCAAGATCTGTTTCTTCTGCCACAGTTGGTACTGTCTCTTCTATCATATTCGTACTTTGCCTGTAAAAGGAAATGTAGGATATTAATGACGCGTCGCGTGTGTAGAAGAGAATTTTTCTTAAATATTACCTTTTGTGCCACAACAACTCGAGTGCAAACACGATTACGCTAAGTAGCGTTCCGTAGCCCATTGCGACTATCGCGAAGTAGCATTCCGTGAAACCGATGTTGATGAAGCTAGTCTGACTCGAGCACGTCGGCTTTCTTGTGTACAAACGATACTCGTCGCGATACATGAGTCCATATTCTCGCAGTTTTAAAGCTCTGAAAATATTTCCTTCGAGTACTATTATACATATGCCGCACTTATTTTAATATTTTATACATGCAATTTTCTTCAAACTTAATTTTTAAATAAAATTACTCTTGAAGACAATTGCAAAGTTAATATTAAAAAATCATGAACGTCATGTATGAGAACATCAATGCAAGTGCTTTTTGTAGATAATGTTTATTTTCTAGAAAATATGTTCCTCGTGTATATATATATATATTTTTTTATTCTTAATAATTTCGTAAACGAAGTCTTTCTTTTCAACGAAAAGAGTAATTTTATGAATGTAACGTCTTAAATTGTCAACTTTTTAACGTCATATTCTCGATTATATGGCCTTGAGGTTGTACAGACGGCGTCATTAATGCCTTCCTAGCTGTGTTCTGGGGATTTCTATAGTGCACGTTACATGTACTATGCCTTCAGGTGGAAGGCATTAATGACGCCGTCTGTACATAGGGGAACTGTGCCTAATATCGCACCCCATTTTTAAAAACCAAAATCTTGACTGAAAACTATAAGAATATAACTAAACCGCATTATTTTATTCTATGATTATCGTAATATGATCTCCATGGCATGAATGTGTTCAAAATTTACTTTAACTATCTTTTCTAAAGGAAAACAAAAAAGTAGCATTTGACGACATAAAAAAAAGTGTTTCTAACATCGCGCCCTTACATATTTTTATTAAAAATAAACAACTCAAAATAAGGCACATAAAGTTGGTAAAGATATCCCCTTTTAACAATTAAGAAAGCTTATGGGGTTTCACGAGCTATAAGGTGGGATGATGTGGTCAGCATCCTGCCTGGATTTACTCTCGGAAAAAGATATTGTTACTCATTGGACAGGAGGCTGAGGGAGCGTCAGAGGTATTCTAGAGGCAAACCAGTTAGGAAAAATGGGCGGTATAATGAACATTCCTGGAGGGAGAAATTAGGAACATTACAAGGAAGAAACGTAACCGATTAAAGCATCACAATAATGGTTGGCAACGAATATCTCTAATTTAGGAATAAAATTAGACACAATATCACATGTTTTCATGACAGAAATTCGTTCTTAGTACATATCTTTTTTGCTGTATTAATAACGAAAGATACACCTCCTGCGAAATTTCGAAACCGTTAAAACTATGAACTGCCATGCCACTTTTTATATAATTCTAATTGAAATAAAACAAAAGATCGTCCAAAACGGTGTTGTTCCAACAGCTTTCACTGCTCACTGACAGAATGCAACACAACACGTAACAGTCTCAATATCATAAGGTGCGGAATTAGGAAAAAGAGCGATATTACACAGTAAAAAATTTTGTGTCAATGGAAGTCCACTCTCAATTTTGTGTTAAAATAACTCATTCATCGTGTTATTTTTGACATTTAGAAATGTTATAAATGTCGATATAACATTTCTAAATGTCAAAAATAACACGATGAATGAGTTATTTTAACACAAAATTGAGAGTGGACTTCCATTGACACAAAATTTTTTACTGTGTAGGCACAGTTCCCCTATTTGATACGAGGCACTACGCGTTTTCTGACAAAAGATTTTCACGTTAAACCTTAATTTGCTTAAATTAATTCATATTTGAGTATGCGACAAGTTGATAACTTACCCATTTTTTATTATCTCCGAATAAGGCGATTGCTTTGGTATTGTAAGAAGCGGGTTTATTGCGATCACATAATCGATCTCAGTTAGACCACACTTCTTCTCTTCCTGATACGTGCTCTGTATAACGCTGTATATCAAGTTTCGTGAACCATGAAACGCGAAAGGCTCGCTTCCCATGCGGCGTACCCCTTCCTCCAGGCTCATCCAGTTCGATTTACTTTCGATTTTCTGCAGAATCGCCTTTCTGACAGAACCTTGAAAATTCTATATTCCAACAGAAAGAATATTATTTCTATCTATAATCTTTTGTCATTTAATTCTTTGTTTCAAGATTAATACACTTTTATTTATTAACTTTTATCTACCTTCATAAGATATCGGTTGTACGTTACGTTCTGTCCTCCGAGAATTAACGGACTGTATAGGAGATCGGAAAGGGTTTTGATTGAGTCCGTGGTAGACTGCAAAAGAGCCACAATATTTGCCGTATAAGCCGCATAAAGGCTCAGTGAGGTCAGCAATAACATAAGAGTGACGATGCGAGATGAGATTCTGTATGGCTCATACGAATATCCTACGAATATACAGAAGCAATAAAATTCTCTCTATTTTGGGCTCATACATTCTGGAGATATAACTATTTTTCTTCTAAAATAATTCTCTCGGTGTAAATTTAAATATTTCTTTTTTCTAAATTTCTTTTTTTGTCCATATTTGCCACATAATCATGTAATCATCAATGAGAAAGAAGGTGGAAAACAGAAAGTACAAAAGTTTGATTTTGCGTATCGAAATAAGAGTGGACATTGAGAAAAGATTCCAGAATAGGAAAGTAACTCGATTTCGACGATTCCAAAGTAGGAAACTTTTACTGTATTTTATGAGTTTACTTTTTGATATATTTTTATTTACAAGGTGAAAATTGCAAAGCTCTTAGGTTAGTAAATTCTACCTTGTTGCGCAAATGCGCCTAAAAGGACGAGAAGACCATCGACAGCCGTTGGTTCGCTGACTTTCAATTGATTCCAGTAAGCTGTCGATCTTTTCGAAGTGCCTCGATAATGTTCCCATTTCATAGATATGTATAACAAGCAGAAGACGAGAACAAGAAATATAGCAGTCGCAATCCAGACATTTCGTTGAAAGGGCAAGGTGAAGATATTTTTCATGGTCGACAGTAGCGGCCGTCGAAATACGAAACACACACTATTCAAAATTTGATGTATTATGACAAAATATTAGTAATAGATCTCTCTGACACAATAGTAATAAGAAATATAAATGTGATAGAAAGGATAGAAGATATAGATTTAAGAATAAATGGAGGTACGATGGGAATGATATTAAACAATATGATGTTATTAATAAAATACATATTAATTTTGTATATAAAATCTAATGTCATAGACATCAAATAGCGTAATTAAGACTGTATGCTAATTAAATATCTGTACTTTAGAAATGAAGGATTAATTATCTCTATTATTATCAATTCAGAGAAGACAATTTATTAAGATTATTTATTAATAATATCTTACGTTGCCGATAATACCATCAGTTAACTTAAATTTCTGTGCGCTCGTTGCAAGATATTTTTTTTATCTACATTTGCTTAATAAAAAAATCGATTATTTATATGGCTATTATGGCTCCATCATTATTGTTACCCACGTACGCAAATGTATTTAAACAAAGCACTATTTTTAAATTATAAGAGTTTAAAAATATTCACAAAATAAATTATAAAATAAATTTTTTTAAATTGTTAACGAAAATTTTATTTAAAACAAAGATTGGAATGGGATTATTGTGCGAAAACACAGTCTTAAAAATGTCTTTTTTACATTCTTACTCGATAACTTGAGTTTTTTGCGTATGTCTGTAAAGAATTACCGAGACTGCATTCATTGAAAATAAATAAAGTTATTCATATTTTGATGGACAATTTCATGGAAAGGGAGAAAGTATGGATGAGAACACAGTAACGGAAGAATTATATGTATAAGAGATAAATTTGATGTCAAGGAGATTTCAATATTTTCAATTTTAGAAAAGATCTTTTTTACTTATTCATGATAATGCATGCATGTTGCGTACGTAAAACGTAAAAGTAACTGAATATTTGACTGATTGGATTTTAGATGCAATTTTACCTAGAGCGTATGTACAGTTGAATGAATTGCACTACAGTCAGGCGATCGGGCAGCAAAAACGCAGTGAAGCCAATATCGATCTCGCGTCGCTGTAGCATCCCGATCATCCCGTCCCAGGTTCCATTGTTGTTGCTTCCAAAGTTGTTTACAATATTGAACTTTACCCTACCGTATAAGAACATCAAATTGCAATATACACTGATTTCCAAGATTCATGTCTCGTTACTTTACATAAAGAATTACTTTACTTTATTTACTTTACATAATGAATTATTCGATTCTCACGACGTAAATTATTTCATGTATCGGTCAAAAGTGTAGAAACGTTTTTAAAGAAGATAGTCGAACAATTGTGACGGTATTTTTTCGCGTTCGAGTTCGATAAGGTCGCATCGTACGCTTTATTTTTGTTAATAAAATGCATGGCACATGCTTATATAATTAAGTAATCAGCTTCATTTATACATCTAATTATGAAAACTGATTTTTGTAATCGTTTATTTGTCATCTATAGGTATAATTGTCCGATCACTAAGCTCGTCTAATAAATGATTTTATGTTTTGTTTTACAGCTTTATCCTTTTAAGATTTGCATTTATGCGACCGTTTACACGTCCTTTTTACGTCGATGTAGTAACTCTAAGCATCTTCACCAAACGACTTTGAGTTACTACATCGATGTAATAACTTTGTCGTAAAAGAGTGTTTACACGGCATCTAACGTCAGTAGTTATAACATCGATGTTATAGCTTCGGTGTAAATCGGTCCGTGTAAACGTAGTCTATGATTGTTAGATTCGCAAGATAATTAAGAAACTCGGTTTTATTGTCGTTAAATATACTTCATAAAGATCTTAACGATATTGATATGTTTTATCGTCAGGAGAGCAAGACTCACGTTGCGTTCATGCGGTTCACTAAATGGTGTACCCAGACATAATTAATCTCCGCCATAGGATTTACTAATTTATACATAAAATCAGTCAAGTGATTGATCGTGTCAGGATTTGTCATCTGCAAAGATGAAAAAAATGTATCTCTGCGCAGAGTTTCAAATACCTAAAGTCTGAGTTACATTTGCGGCGTTTTTATCTTTTCTACTTTCTTATTAGAATGAAATAATAGTAAATGCACATGTATTAAATACTTGTAAAGAGAATATCTTTGGTTATGTATCACTGATACACTTAAAAAAAATTGTTAATCCGAAAAAATATTTAGTCCGATACGTTCAACTATACATGTTAGTTAGTTAACTAAATATTGATTGTTTCAACAATTTATTAATCCTTTCAGTACGGAGAGTGATTACAGTCACTGTCCATTATACTGCTCGCTGCGGCCGAACAGTGACTATAGTCACTGTCTATACATGCTGCTCTCACTGCGGCCGAGCAGTCTCTATAGTCACTGTCCACATGCTACTAACTGCGGCCGAGCAACTTGAAATGTTTATGTTAATAAATTTTTTAAATTGTTTTTGTTATTGAGTTTTATTTCATATAATAATTGAAGGCGTTGAACGTCGAGTGCCTAGCTCTCTCGGTCGAATCGCGTATATCGGCGGATCAACGCTTCGGTCACTGGAGGGCCGTTCGCGTCTCGGTCGTTCCGTACCGAAAGGCTTAAGTTATCTAACTAAAATGTTTAGTTGATCGTATCGGACTAAATATAAATTTTTAGGATTAACAAATTTTTTTTTCAGTGTACAATAAATGCAATTCTTTGCACGGTGGACGAATACATGTTCAAAATACGTACCACGAGACAGGATTTAAGAGCCGTCTGTTGAAGATTCCTTCTCCGTGTCGGAGACGCGTCGAAAGTACTCATTCGTAAACCGTTCTTGATTGTCCAATTCCCGCGATTCTCCCATGTCACTGATCGTTGTGGACTCGGTCTGTACACGGACATCAGATGAAGAAAGTCACTGTCGAATCTTCGAGCGAGGACCACGTCACTGTCAGGATAGACAGCTAGATCCTCAAAGACGTCCAGTATCGAGTTGTCATACGTGGAAGTTATGTTGGTGTTATCGATTATCGTTCTTCGATCTTGAAGAAGTAGCCACTTCGTTGGGGCGATGAACATTCTCTTCGAATGCGCCTATTGCACAATGTCAGATACATACCTAATAATTAATTAGTTTAAACGGATGACGAAAGAACTCCCTGTAACTCTTATATACCATTAGTTTAGGAACGTTAAAGACATTTTTTAATTGACGATGGACTGTAATCCAAATTCATTGGGCAACCGCGAGTGAATATTGTAGGTCTCAGGCAAAATTTTTAACGTCGATATATATAAATATAAATATAAACAGTGAGTGATGAGGTGGAGAGTCGCACTGCCTTTACTTTTTCGATCCTTTTAATCCGAGAGTCAACGTCTATTTGTGTGTCTGTGAAATTGGCGCCTTACTTTAATCACAAGTTTTATCATCAAGAGTTCTATTTGCATCCACAACAGTTTTATAGTTCTTGATGGTTTTTTAAAATAGGTTTTTTAAATAGTAAATATAAATTTGTTTATATTTAAAATAATGACGGTTTATATTTGAAAAAGTATTTTAAAATAAATTTTTAGTCTCAGCGCATCTTGTAAATGCGGTGTCAGTGTTGAGATTAAAAATTTATATACTTGAGTAATTATATACTTAACTATTGTATATAAAACATATCAGAAACTACAGAAATTTTCGAGAATTATAAAATTTTATAGTTAATTTTATAGTTTTTCTGAAACATGAAAAATGCCACGAGAAATCAATACATGTTTTTTAGATGTTTTTTTAAACGATATAATATATCAATGGAATTATTTCTAAAATTCATCAGGAATTATAAGAATATTGTGGATGCAAATAGGACTGTTAGTGAAATTTTTATTTTTTAAAGTGTTGTGCGTACAACTTGTACCACCTTCATAGAGATTGTATTTGTGCTCCCAGACAGACGTTCAGTACCTGTCGTAAAATATCGATGGCGTAATCGCAGTCCAGGTCCAGCATGTAAAGATTCCGATGTTCTAAATTGTCGTAAATTCTCTCTTCGAGATCCTCGACGAAATTATGGATGCCATGAATCAAACGGTAGTTTGACATTTCTCTCGATAATCTAATCGTGTCATCTGAAAGAAAGGAAGAAAAGAATCAATTAAAATTCTTTCAATATTTTTATTCGCTTTCTTGAATAAAATTATTATAATTTTATAGCGATATCGCGACATATTCTATTCCAGGATATAACGAAGTTTATGGTAATGTGATTAGTTTATATGATGTTCTAAATTGAGATTTAAAAAAAATCTCTCTCCCTCTCTTTCTCTTTATTCTTAAAGTTTACTTCATAATTTACATTTTATTTATTTATTTTTTTTAATTGTCGTATTTTTTAAGAGTCTCGAAATGTGAATTCGAAAATCTTGCCACAGCTGATGCACGTATGTAAAGATATCCTCGACGGCGAGAATAAAATGGGCGTCGCATCGGCGATAAATTGTAGGATCACGTTGTCTATCCGACGAGAGGATGCAGTGTCGAGCGATATTGCAAGGATGCACAGAACGATGAAGAACATTCCATTCGGTTTTTTATTCGCTGAACGATTGCAAATAGATCCCTTCGGCATTGTCGACCGATTATCTGCCGCGTACACCGTAATCTTTTTTGCGTATATAGCCGGATTCGATACTTCCATCCGTGACAAAGCCGCTTATAATCTGGAAAAATAAAGACGTAATGAAGGGGAAATCGGCGCAATGAATCGACTATTACCGCATATAAAATATTTATCATTCGTGACGGACGCTACATTGATGCGTTGTATACTGTCGGCTAAAAGTTTGAGACCATCAATTGAAAGTTCTACTATATGAAATGAAATCAAATTTATGCATTATAATTTAACACATTTTTATTATTTTATCCGTTGTTTTATAATGACATGAAAAATGATATAAAATATTTGATAGTTCTACAAGAAATATTTCTTACAAGATAAAAAGGTATTAAATACTAAAAAGCACTAGACTTTTTTCGTTGATGTAGTCACTCTTATATACATTTAATCACTTTTTTTTACTAATTTAGATATTCTATAAGATATTCTAGAAATCTGGATACAAGTTTTTTTTTCTGGCAGAAGATTCTTTTTTTAAAATAGTTACAGCTCAGTTTTGGAAAAAAATACTTTACCGTAATTTCGACCATAATACATTTTCTTGAAATTAAACAATACCACAACTGTGCTATATAATAATAATTATTTACTTTCAAATTAAGAAAAAAATTGTTGAGTAAGAGCCGAATCGGATTTTTAAATAGTGTTTTGCCGGAATATATATTTTTACATTTTATATGCAATCTCAAACTTTTAGCCGGAAGTGTATAGCTCGCGAAAAAACGGATCCAATGAAGAGGCAATCGGTCCAATGGTCGATTATTGCCGCACGTGAAATATTTAATATTCGTGACGAATGCTATTACGTTGACACGATGTATAGCTCGCAGATTGTCTCCTGTGATATAGCTTCGGAACGTATGGTTTTAGGATTTCGTCAGCTTTCATCGTTCTCACGGATCTCTTCCCTATGTAATTATCGAAAGCACAATTAGAGACAATGATAGTGAATCAAGAAATTGCAAGATGCAAGAAAGTCAGAGTCTGTATTTTGCGTGTGAAAAAGTGCAGCTGCGAAATTTTACGTATTCCACCGTCGCACTTGCAATATAATTTTTATGACATTTTCCTTGCCTTTTCGCGTGTTACCATTGTGCCGACCGACGTGAATTTTTCTTGCGTTCTATAAAGTAAGCATTGCTTTCATTGCATCGTATCGTTATACAAGCAATTTTGGTGTAGTAGAAGTACGTGGAAAGTGTTCAAATTGGCATTGAATATTGGCACATCGATTCTGTTTATAACATGCGTTTAAAAAATGGCAAGATTTGCATATGTCGCCTTCTTAAGCACACAAATTGTAACACCTCGTGTGTGAGTCTGTGTATAATATTACAAATATCAATCTTACTCTTTAATCATTCGTACACACGTGCTGTGTTATACGATCATATAGCCGTAAAGCTCGACAAGCTCAACTCGCATAAAATCGGCTTCGAACAACTTCCGCGTCGATTCCATCTGCCTCCAGCGTGTTGTCTGTTTATCGCTTCCAATCTTTGTGATATTAATTGTATAAGGTAACTCGCAGCAATAATGTAATCAGTACAAAATGTCACCAAAGGGAAATAGTTATTTTTCGAGTTTATATTATAAAAAGCACTCCGACTAAAACGTAATTGTTTCCGGTCTTACGAAAAAAGATTCCTTTACGGAAAAGAATTGTTTGATGAGTTTTGTTGATGATAAGTTATAGTGATCGATACGTGAAACAAGCTTCTTCTCGTCCAATCAATGCTTGCACGAGTGATTTTCAAGTGATTTTAATGAATAAAGTCATGATGACGTCATCATGATATCATTATGAGTTTTATATATTGTACTTGAGGAAACAATTATCCTCGTTTTTGTGTTTGAAAAAAGTCATTTTTTGTTGAACAAATCTTTTTTGTCTAGTGGGCATTGTAATAGCAATCTAGTTGGTGCCTCACCTTTTGTACAATTCTTTCTTTCCTCTAATATATTCATTTAATATATTTCATTTAAATTATGGAAAATATAAAATATTTTCATGTACCTATGGGAAATATGTTTTATGAAATGACAGATTCTGCTCGGTTTCTGCCAACAATCTGGGCTCGTATTATGAAACTATTCGAAATGGATTCCGATCGGAATTATTTTTCTTAGAAAACACAATAGAAATCTAGGAAATAACTGAACAATTTTTCGATCAAAATCCATTCCGAAAAGTTCCGTAATTACGTGTCCTGTTGTCAGATTATACGACAGGTTCTACCAGCAAAATACAAGTTTAATGCGTATACAGATGACATACCTGGATTTGTGTTGCAATATCTGAACAAATCTGCTATACCAATCTGTTATTGTCACACCACGGGCAGTTTACTTACTGGGTAAATGATTACGAAGCAATAGATTTTATTCAATTCCTGCAGTCCACCTGTCATTCTGCTTTTATCGACAAAATTCTATCGACAAAATTTGCAGCAAACACTTTCAAAATCTGTTCTCGATAGATTTGGCTATCCGGATAATCGTAATATGATATATATTATGATATTTGATACAAAGTTTGATATAAAAAAGAAATAATATTTAACTTTCAGAAATTATAGGTAGGGGAGAAGCAGGCACTTTAGGACTGAGGCAGTTTAGGACATCTCGAATAAAGAACAAATTTGTCACTTTTTTTTCATGTTAAACGCATTTTTCGGTTGGCAACCGGTCAATAGATAAACTTCACATGAGAACTTCCGCGCTGTTAGCTGTCAAACTAATCTACAAGCTGTTAGTGATTTTTGCTGGCTGTTGTAATTATTTTGGCTCGCAAATGTAAGTATTTTTATATTAAACTATTGCTCAAAAGGAAATTCACTTGTATGTTCTGGTTATGATTATATGTTTTGCGTTGTAATAAACGAAATACAACAACATAATAAAAGAGTTGGTGTGAAATATTACGTTTTCTTTTTTCAAGTTAGGGTTGGGGTAGTATTGAACACAGAGAAATTTGAGAGAAAGAGAGAGAAATTTGAAAGAGAAATTTGTGAGACTAATTCTTGCCTTAATTAAGGTTCCAATAGGTAAATACTTATGTTTATTTGATTGCCTACTACAAATTACCTACTGTATTGTTAAAGAAAAAAATATATTATTAATTTTTAATAAATTTTTTTAATACATTAAAAATATATTAAAAGAGGTTTGTAAGATGTTGCCTAGCAAGAGATTTATTACTTTTAATAAATAAAATAAGAAGACTAGAATTATCTTGGTTTTTTATTAACAGTCCTAAACTGCCCCAGCGGCGTCCTAAACTTCCAGGGAGGCAGATTAGGACGGAAAGAACATTTTTTTAAAAGGTAGAAACAACGGACTATACTCTTAAATGTATTTGTTTTACCATACGTTTTATATTGAGCATTAACAACCAAATTAACTTATAATTGAGTCAAAGAACCAATTTCTAAAAAATTGAAAAAGATATAAACTTAAAAAAAAAGTGTCCTACAGTGCCTCCCTCTCCCCTATACATATTTATACATTTTATTAATCTTTTTATGGAGTCTACATGACTTGAATTAACAGATTGAGATATGAAAAAAAAAGAATAGGAAAAAATATAATTTTAACGATATTATTTTGTGTCTTTATGTTAAAAATGGTTTTTTTTTATAAGACTGATAGCAGCTACATACGTGTAAAAATTAATAACTAAATAATGTTTAACTTTTAGTAAGATTGTTATAAATATTGTTTATATGCATCTCCAGAAAGTTTTATTAAAATTAAAGAAATTAGTTAGTGATTCCTTTCATTAATCTTATATCTTTCATTAATCTTTAATTATTTTTACTTATAAATTTGAAATTTGATATACTTTCAAGGAAATAGAATTTAAAAAAATCCACAGACACTATTTAGGCGACCGGTTGCCTAAATCATACCTTTTGCAGCATGTTACAAAAAGACTCATAACAAATTAATTTGTTATTTTAGTGAAAGGTTAAACATATAATAGTTTTATTAACAAATAAAAAATTACTTTTTAAAAATATTAATTTTTTTTAGAATTAATTACAAAAGCACATATATTATCGCGCCCGTTCTTCCGCTTGATTCTTCACGTAACACGTTTTGTTCGTCTTCTCGTAATAGAAAATTAAAAAAAATAAAAAGTGACATTATAATTACACGCATCATATGCTTTTACACACAAGTGAAAAAATCCTTTTATCGTGTGTATAAAGAATTTTATATGAAAGACTTAATGCCAAGTAGATTCTGTAAAATTTAATTTAGTATGCTTTAATATAAATGTTATAATATCGTCAAATAAAATCTTACAAAAGTTTTATAATATCATAATCTGGCACATAAATTTCATAAGATTTATTTCTAAAAAACTGTTATAACCAAAAGAATTTGGCGCTGCTGGATCTCAAATTGTACTTATTTATTATTATTAAAAATACTATATATAGATAGACTTAATTAATACTTATATACATAGATATTCATTAAATATCTTCGGTCAATTCTACGGAGATAAGTATACAGATAAGTATAGATATATAATAAATACCTTTGGTAATTTTTTGGTGGACATGAATATATGGATAATATGCATATGTCTGGTAGATATCCCCGCTAGTTATTCGGAAAATATATCTTAATTAGTTAATATATCTCAATATTTTAATTAGTTTAGTATATCGTAAAGATACCACGAAAGGACATATATCCATTAGATATTTTTTTAGAATTAAGATATATTCAGATTCGAAATTAGGATTGTAAATTGTAAATAAGAATTTATAAACAAGTTATAAAAAAACAACGAATAAAGTATAGGTGAAAAAATGAGAAGAGAAGAAGGAAAAAAAGAAAGAAAGAGAGAGAGAGAGAGAGAGAGAGAGAGAGAGAGAGAGAGAGAGAGAGAGAGAGAGAGAGGGAAAAAGAGAGAAGGAGCAAGGAAGACAACGAGGCATCACTCACATATATAGTGCAAATATTTTATTATTTTATTATTATCTCTATATCACATAAAATTAATTACATATTTCCGCAACAGTCGTACAGTCACTACCATCCATTTTGTATTTGTTAATTGATATATAATACATATACATTCCGTCGCGATTGTATAGAAAATTCAGATGCATTGTATTTCCGATGAGGTTCTATATTCAAAAGAAAGATTTGTTTACGAAAGATAAAAGATGATTTGATTATAGAAAAAGCTCTTATATTTAAAAAAGTTCTTTTATAATAAACTTTTATAATAAACAAATTATATTAAATTACAGTTACTAATGGCTTACCTTATGAGAAAAAAATTTGATTAATTGTAAAAAAAATAATTATGCAAATAGCTCTATAATAAAGTCTAATTTTTCCTGGGTTTTATACAACATCTTTCCTTTATTGCGATTATATGTTTCGATCGCTTGTTCACGCATTTCTTCCCATTCGATCAAATGTTCAAATATAGGACATGCATAATTTGGCGAACAATATTCAACGGCAAAGTTCAATGCTGATTCAACTTTCTCGTCCCATCGAACTTTGATACACAATTTCAACCAAAGAAACCTGCAAAATATATGCGCTTTATAATGCGCCTTGAACAATTGTGAATCAGTCTGAATAAAGATATGCATATTTACTGTATTTCACAATTTTTGGAATCAAGAGCGTAACGATAAAAAATAGCTTCCAGTTTTCTTATGGTCAGATTCTTATAACAATGATCTAGATAGTATAGTAATATCATTATTTGTAAGTCACTAGGGGACTTTTCATCAATTAAGAGAGGTGGTATATTAGGAAGTTTATAATCCCAGTTGACCCATTTTACCGTTAAATTGGCAATATTTATTTCAAATGCGGTATGTTTCGGTAAGGCAGGTGGGGAAGGGACAGTGTCGAACCACTCGTCCCATGCAACATCATCTAATAACTGAAAATAACATAGAAGTCATTATTTCTAATGCTAAAAATATATGAATACTGGTAAAATTGTAGTTTGTATGTATATAAGAGATGTTACCTTCTTTTTGTTCGAAAAATATTCATATAAGTAGTCCTTCCAATTCTTAGTGTTTATACTTTCGTACTTAAATTTTATAAAGTAAGATCTAAGGAATGGTTCGAATTCTGAAGGTCCTCCTAATATATTCTCTAAATAACCTAAGAGCATGCACCCCTTTTCATAAGGCACATATTTAGTAGCTTCATGGGGCGACGTATTCGTCAAATTGGGTAATAAACAATTTAGCATGTCCTCAATTCTGAATTTTTCAATCTGTAATATAATTTCAGAAAATATCACACTATAAAGAATTCAAGAAATGGGTTTGTGTTTGTGTTTATTGCGTATACAAAGTAAAATATTGTCAATTATTAATATTATTTATTACTTCATTTAATTCTTTTATCTAATCAAAGTACTTTACCATATTCTTCAGGTCACGGATTCCTCTCCTGTCGAAATAAGACTGCATGACTTCACAGTTTTGCAACATTCGGCAATAAATTTTCCTGCCAATAAAAATGCTGAAACTCCTATTCAGCCACAAATGCTCATAATTCGAACATGTAACTAAATTTCCTGCCCAGCACTGTGAGATGTTCAAAGCGAATTTACTGATAAGAGTACGATCTCCGTTAAGTATAGTTGGCGAAATAAATGTCACGCATGGACATTCTATTTTGAAATGGGCGATACTTGGAGGAAGCACGCATATATCGTATTTACCTAAATATATATATTATTTTAAATGGAATAACAATAAACAAAAAAGATTGATAATGCACAAAAACAAAAATTTATAATAATAATAATAATAATATAACATAAAAAATAAACATATCAAAATAATTTAAAAAAAATTTTTTTAAATTAAAATTTTTTTCAATTTAAATAAATAATAAAAAAAAAAACTAGTCAATATTTTACCCCACATATAAGGTCCACACAGACTTTCGGCAACTTGCAACATGGTTTCAATCCCGTCCGAATAAGAAGTATAATCTATATATTCGTTAATAAATTTGCTTTCGGCAAATACTTCGGTCTTATCACTAATATGTATTGTCTCTAGTATGCCCACAGCAATAATCACTGCATAAGGTGGTACACGGTTACTTTGAATGAATGTATATACGTCTAGATCTGGATTGTTGTAGTCTACATCGCGCAAAAAAGCGGACATCAAAACTCTGTATTTTTTTGGTACTGAAATCTAAAGAAGTTAATATGTTAATAAAAATTAAATAGATTTTAGTTGAACTGAAGCAATTTCTAAGAAAATATAGTGTCATTTACATTTAAAAGTACACTACCGCTTATTAATTTCAATACACCCCCTTCGTTGACTTCTCTATGAAGCATGAACATGATACGTGTGTTTTGCACAGAAATGAATGCACTTGCTGTTATAAACACTTCACTTGCATCACTTTAGGTTAAGTGACCTTGTGCGCGTATTTTCTTTATTTCCAGAGATCAAACACTACCCGACTGTTAGCCCCGTTTTTTTTTCGAAAACTACATACATTATATAAACAATATATAAAAATACGATGCATGCAAGTGTTGAAAGTTTATAACAGCAGGTGCATTCATTTCCGTGCAAAACACACGCGTATCATGTTCATCTATTACAGAGAAATCAAAGAATCTAGGGATGTATTGATATTGATGAGCGGTAGTGTATTTAATTTCCTTTTTACTAACGCGTCCCATTTCTTCGCAAATTTTTATTACTTTTAATACTAATGCAGTTAATAATAATCAATCAAATATCATTGTTTTCATATAAATAAATATAAATGCGAAATGCATACAAATACTACTTGTATTTAACTGTGTTGAAATTCTTACCTTAGCAGTGTAAATAATTTTGACAGATGGGGTGTCCTGGCAAGGAAACCATGCTCTAGCGTGAATTAGCTGAAAAAAATTAAGATTTTTATACATTCTACATTCATGTAGAAAAATATCATTGTTTAGCCAGCGTACCTTGTTATTAGACAATAAGAAAGGATATAAACCATCAGCAGTTTGCTCCGGTGTTAGCCAATATAATGCAGGAGAGTTTGAACTCGTTTTATATTCAATTTGAATCATATATCTAAATTTAAAAGTATCATATTATGGGTATATTCGATTTTTACATCAATAATTTTTAATAAATACATATTTCTCTAAAAAAATATTATATTTACTTAGGTTTATAAGTATTAACACTACCAACATTTTGTGGTATTTGTATGGAAAATCGACTTCCAAAAGCATAACTATTTTGAATACGATGATTGAAATAATCTTCAACACGATAAATGAAAGGTGTTCCATCACTGCCTGTGACACTTGATACATCAAGTCCGAGGTTATCTAAAATCTAGTTATTCAATATTACATATTAATAAACAGTCAAATTTTTTGCTCGATATAAAAAGGATTGTCCGCTCACTATTTCATTAATTGAAGATTCCAATTCTATAAGCAAAATTGCTTTTCCTTTAAGAACTCTTTGCTTGAAATCCACAGTTAAGAATAGATTGGTACTGACCACACGTGCCTCTTCTTATAATTAGGAAGATAGAAATTAAAATACATACGTAATAAGTAATGATAAATGTAATAAGTACATGACAAAAAAATGTTATATTTTAATAAAAATCATAATAGTAATTATGCGATATTATTCCTAAAATACAAATAATTTTTAGATTTTTATATTAAATACAATATGTTTTATACATTTAAGAAAATTTACAGAATATTTTCACAGTTAATTGAAACTGTGAGAGAATAATTCAATTTTAAAAACTTTAAATTAGTAGAGAGCTGAATATATATGTAGCAATTTATCGTCTTTCAAACATCTTTATAAATTACGAAAACATTAATTCGATATTTTGTTATATTATCTTTAAAATAAAAGAATAAGTATATAAATTTTTATGCTTATGTAGCTATAATTACATAATTAAAATACCTGGTCTCGCAAAAGAGTGTGGATCACAAGTATTTCTTGAAATATTCATTTTGAGAGAGTCACGTTACAGCCTTTTCAAACGGCTTGCAATAACAGATCTTTATGTCTATTATACTCACCGCATAAAGGCACAGTGTTGCCTTTAACTTCTATCACTTTCTTTTGTTTGGTAACATGTTTATTAAAACGTCAAAGTGACTGTGACTTTTCGCATATAAACATCTCCAAATCCATCGATTTCTAAAGAATAGGCACGTTAAATCGATACTCGAATGTATCGAAAGTCTCGAAGTGTTATTGGCTCTTTTCCGCGGTGCCGATCCACGGCGGAAAAAATAATGCATGGTTTTGTCAGTAGATGGCGACATGTATTCGATTCGTCAGCTGATCGCAGTGATCGCCCCAGATCGCCCCGAATAGAAAATAGAACAGTTTTCGGAGCAATTCGGAGGAGTGACGTTTAATTAAAGTATTGTTTTTAATATTTTAAACATTGAGTAACGCAACTGTGTCGTACGAGAACACTTCGGGATGGAGCCGCAGGATATTTATTACAACAAAGCTGAATACGTTGAAACGGTAATGGTTATTTAAGGGAATTGAAACGTCCAGATTATTGAAACGTTTACCAATATCTGGAATTGGAAAGAAATATTATAATTATCGTTAAAAGATACATACCATAGAAATGACTTGATAAATTTGATCGTTTAGCGACGCTTCTCGCGTCCAGATATACAGAACATAATACATAACCTCGCTTTTTCGCTATCTCAGGCCTCCGGAAATAAAGTGAGCAGGCTGACTGTGTTGTGCGGCTCGCAAAACATTGTACTGCATGGAAAGGTAATAGTGCAATCTGACGCTATCATTAGAGGCGATTTGGCCAATGTTAGGACGGGTCGCTATTGTATCATCAGCAAGAATGCCGTCATTCGACCACCTTTCAAGAAATTCAGCAGAGGGCAAGTGAAGTTCTTTATTATATTAATATATGCACTACACTGAGGCTCAGTTTCACCAACGTCGATTAACTGTAACCTTCGATTAAACTAACTGTCTTCCTTAGAAGAAAGAGACGAAGAGTGAGCTTAATTAAAAGTTACAGTTAATTGACGTTGATGAAACTAGGCTTGATAGTTCTAATCTTTCTATAAAAGTTCGAGGATACCAGCTTATAATATCGAGACACAGTTTGCAAACAACTCGACTCTTTAATACAATTACGTTAAATTCTAAATTCTAAAAATGATAAATTTTGATTAGGGTTGCCTTCTTTCCTCTAACGATGGGAAATCATGTGTTTGTGGGAGAGCGGGCAGTCGTGAATGCAGCGTTGGTTGGTTCTTACGTTTACATTGGGAAGAATGCCATAATTGTACGTATAACGACTTTTACTTGGCATATTGAGTGAATACAAGCGCAGTGCATTCACAATCAATTATACTTGTCTTGCTATAGGGTAGGCGATCCGTCCTGAAGGATTGCTGCTATATTGAGGATGGCGCAGTCGTGCCACCAGAGACCATCGTGCCGTCCTTCACTCGTTTCGCTGGCAGTCCGGCGACGTGTGTCGAAGAGCTGCCCGAGTGCACACTAGATCTCATGGTAGACTTTACGAAGAATTATTACGAGCATTTCTTACCGGCGCGCGTTTAATGTTTATTCATTTGTACATGTATGCTAATAACTTATAGTCAAGAGAAAATTTATTCTTTTCAAATGCATTATATATTTGTGCTCTGCACTTTATATATTTATTTCATCTTGAGTATCGCCTATGCGTGACAGAAAGAGATAGGGGAAGGTAAAGCAGATACAACTGAAAAGAATAGATCTAAGATCAGTCGCATGGATTTTTTAGAATTAATGTATAGATTTTGTTATATTTTTGGATTATATATAAGAATGTTCGAATCAAGAGAATCTTGTTTGTAATTTAAAATCAAATTCTTTGTACATAATTATTCATATATGTATCGTAACCTTGAAATCGCGGCTGATTTTGACTGTAAATCATTATAACTTGTAAGATTATTTATTTATCGTACTTTTGTATTATTGTACTAGGCAACTGATTTCAAGATTGTGTACGTAATGTCATAAAAGAAAGCTCGTAAGATTTATTAACCACATTATATGCATTTATTTTACAAGTAATCTATTTCACACAGTGTTTTGTACATAAAAGGAGGTTGTTGAAACTATATTAAAGGAATAGAAATGGCTATATATATATATGTTTCCTAATGTTAATTATTTTACATGGCATTAAAAATGACAACACGCATTAAAATGACGTTGACTCACGATTCACCCTTATTACTAAAGGATACAAACATCCAACAGAATGATAAAACATGTCTCTAATAAAGTTTTTAAATAAAGTCCACAATTCAATTAAATTTAGTACAGACAGCTCAGGAAACCAGATGCCTCTTAGTTTCTGTCGGACTAATGTACATTTTTTGCAGGCACTTAATCGAGGTATACCAAGTCGGTTTCTGCGCTTGACGTTTCTATTATCGCGCATTTCTTTGCGCGCATAGTTTGCCTGCAAAAGAAAATGTAACAAATAACGCAAGGCATGGTAACGATGTCCCTCTTAAATCTTACCTCTTGTGCCACAGCAACTCGAGCGCAAGCACGATTACAGCGAGGAGTATTCCGTAGCCCATTGTGATCAGCGCGAAATCGCATTCCGTGAAACCGATAGTGATAAAGCTGGTCTGACTCGCACATACTGGTTTCCTCGTATACAAGCGATATTCTTCGCGATATTTAAGTCCGTATTCTCGTAATTTTAGAGCTCTGAAAACATATAATTCCTGATGAGTGCTGAACGTTCTGAGAATTATTATATCATGAGGTGGTTATTAATTCGTGTGTGTGTGTGCGCATACAGTACACAGAAAAAAAGTGTTAAATCAAGACTCATATTCTTGTATATAAGCAAGAATCTATAATCTTATAAGAATTTTAACTTTTTATTTCAACTTTTTTTCTTGATTAAACTACATAAATACATTTGCTCAAAGTTTTCTTCGCCGCTTCGCGCCGTTTAACGTAATTTAGGTATATCTCGTTTCAAGATTACAGATTCTTGTTTATATACAAGAATATGAGTCTTAATTTAACACTTCTTTTTTTCCTGTGAACGTTCTTAAAAATAACGCGTTAATAAAATCTGTTTCGATGTTTTTACGCTAGACTTGAAATTTCCAGGAAGTTTTATGAAATTTAAAGTTTTGAAGAACTGAAGATCCAATTGTGAAGATAATTCGATTACTATTTACCCAGTTTTTATTATCTCTGAGTAAGGCGATTGTTTTTGTATCACGAGAAGCGGATATAAAACGTTTAGGAAATCGATCTCAGTCAAACCGCACTTCTCCTCCTCGAAGTACGTGTCTTGCATCAATTGGTATACCGTACCGATCTCGCCTTGAAATGCAAAGAGTTCATTTCTTACGCGACGCACACCTTCTTCTATGGACATCCAATTAGATTTTCGTCCTTTCGGCTCGATTCGCTGCTCCAGGATCGCCTTTCTAACGGGATCTTGAAAAGACTACCATCCCACATAAAGAACTAATTTGTTTCTCGCAATTATCTCTTACTACTAATAATTTTGACACCGTAATAAGCCAAAGTATTTAATAATATGTTATATGTATATAATAAAAGTTTTTAAATTATATTAATTTTTTCGCAGTTTTAATATACCGACCTTGAAAAAATATCTATTGTACACTATGTCCTGCGCGCCCAGCTTTAAAGGACTGTTTAGGAGATGCGGAAGAGTTTTGATAGAATCCGTGGTAGATTGCAGCAAACCCACGATATTCGCTGTATAAGACGCATAGAGACTCAGTGAGGCCAGCAACAGCATAAAGGTGACGATTCGAGATGAAATTCTGTGTGGCTCGTACGCATATCCTGCGGGAGTACAGAAATTTTATAAATCTTATATTGAAAAAAAAAAATGAAAATAATTTAATTCGTATAACATTCGCGAAATAATAAACGTTTACGCGGTCGAAGAAGATGAGATTTAGTCGTAAGAAATTTTGTAACAACATTCGAGAAGTCAAGCATATTATCGATTATATTAGCGTTAATCGTTTCTCTACCTTGCTGAGAAAATGCGCCTAAAAGAATAAGAAGATAATCGCTGATCGTTGGCTTATTGGGCTTTTGATTCCAGTCGGTTGCCGATTCTGCCATTCTGTCGCGATAATTTTCCCATTGGATTGTTAAATAGAGCAAACAGAAGACCAGAGTGAGAAACACGGCAATCGCTATCCAGACATTTCGTTGAAAGGGCAAGATAAATATGTTGCTCACGGTCGACAGTAAAGGCCGCCGAAATACGAAGCGCGAGCTGTGTAGATTTGTACATTAGCCATAAGATATCGATAACAATATAATAATAAAGGACTATAATAAAAAGCTAAAATTTATAGCAAGTTTAATAATCTTTTTTTAATCAAGTCCACATTTAAAAAATTAATTATAAATTAAATTATAAATGTAAATATAAATAATAAATTAAATTATAAATGTAAATATAAATTATAAATTATAAAAATTATAAATCTTAACTGAAATTTTAATTATTTCTTGCTTCTCCTTAATGTTGCCTTTGAAAAGACATAGAAAATCAACTTAAACTACGTTTCAATTTAAAAGGTAAGTAATTCTTTTACCAAGTATGTGTATACAACTGGATGTATTGTACAACATCGATACGTTCCGGTACGAGAAATGTAGCGGTGCCGCCGATATCGATCTCGCGCCGTTCCAACATCCCGATCATTCCATTCCAGGAACCGTTCTCGACACGATATCCCCAGCTATTCGTGACTTCGAAACTTATCCTGTCGTATAAAGCAAAATATATAATTTTAAGTCGATGGTTAACGCATATTGCATCTCGTTTCCATGAACAAAAACAACAAATTGCTTTTCAGTTAAAACTCTACAATTATTTGAATTCATTAATAGTTTTTGTCAAAAATGATTTCTCAATTTATGTTAAGGGAAGATGTATAGATCGGAGTAAAGAAGTACATATATAGAAATTCGGATGATAAAAAATCGCTTTATCTTTAATTAAATATTTCTGTGTATTTATATGATTACATTGATAACCAAAGAATTAAAGAATTATGTCACAATGTTTACAGACTTTAATGAATTTTGGATTTTAATCAGCCGATTAGATACGAGTAAATACGATAATCGTGCAATTTTTATCAGTTACGATAATTGATAAGTATGTCATGTGCTTATTTTATTATATGTCGCTCCATTTACGGGTCTGATTATGCACCGTTGCCCGGTTAAAAACAAATTTATCACCGTTTTTTGACAAGTTACACTGTAATCGCCTGATCACGCTTCACTGCGGCCTCGTTAATTAGCCTTGAGCTCGAATTTTATTACGTCGCTTTGAAGCTCGCATTCACGATTCTAAAATTGGCAAGATAATTCGTTACAAATTATCGCGCCGTTAAATTTACTTCACAAACTTCCTAATGAGATATTTGAGCGTTGGTAATACGATGTCGAAGAACTCACGTTGCATTCATCCGGTTCACCAAATGCAGTATCCAAGGGTAATTAGCCTTTGTAACAGGATCTATGGTTTTATCCTTGAAGTCCGTCAGATGATTGACTGTATTGGGGTCCGTCATCTGCAATTGCGATAAATCTTGAAAAGAATATATCTTTTCTGTTAAAGAAATTTTTAAAATTGCGGCTATAAATCACGGCGATATTTTCGATATTTTATTATGAAAGTGGCCAGTATTTTACTCGCTCTGCTTTTCATTCTATACAGCAATGTTACATGTTACACACATGTTGCGTTAGCTTGCAAATAAAACGCTTTGGCAACGTCTCGTTGATAATGTAAGTGCATTTTCTTGCATGATAAACGATTTGTAGTACATTTATTCAAAGTACCACGAGACAGGATTTAAGAGGCGTCTGCTGAAGATCTCTTCTTCGTGCTGAGGCCACCTCGAGAGTCCTCATTCGCAGACCGCTCTCGATCGTCCAGTTTCCACGATTTTCCCATATCACACCTCGCTGCGGACTCGGCCGATATACGGACAATAATTCGAGAAAGTCACCGTCGAATCTTCGCGCGAGGACCACATCACTGTCAGGGTAGATCGCCAAATCCTCGAAGATTTCCAACAAAGAGTCGTCATGTGTTAACGTTAAATTGGCGTTATCGTCGTTGTCAATCGTTTGTCGATCTTGAAAAAGCAGCCACTTCGTCGGAGCGACGAACATTCTTTTCGAATGTGCCTGTCATTTCATATCAGATACCGACCATGATAAATTAGAAGATTGATACAAAACATAACAACGACGAAATTGTTTGTGAGTCTCATCAGTCAAAGTGTCAGCGAAATATATGAAGATAATTCTCTTAATTTTTTAAATCGCCTTATTCCAAGTTTTATAAATAATACTTTCGTCTGCTTGTACTTTTATTCGTAATGTACTTATAGCAGACATAAATACATATATGTTACCTGTCGTAAAACATCGATGGCATAATCGCAATCCAAATCCAACACATACAGGTTTCGATGTTCTAAATTATTGTAAATCTTTGGATCAAATTCCTCGTGGAAGTTACGAATGTTGTGCGTCAAGTAGTTGCTCGACAATATTTTCGATAATTTGATCGTGTCATCTGCGAAAGGATATTATACTTAATTCGACTCCGATAAGTATCTTTTATGCGTTATCTTTATTAATATACAAAGTTAGGTATTATTGCATTACATCATGTACAGTGGAATTAAGAAATTCTGCATACAGAATACATATATAGGGGAGACTGGGGCTAAAAAGTCTACGGGGTAAATATGTCTAATCAAATATCTCGGAACCTGTATATTGTGCGAACTCGCTATTAACATTGTAAACGCTGCTTATGGTACCCATGTGACCAACGGAGTTTCGGCAGGTTACCTGCCGTGTTATGATTTTTACGGAGGCAAACGTGTTTTCGTGGTGAAAAGTGAAATTTTCTGCGCGTGGAAATTTTGTAATATCTGCAATAATATTTGCTCTCCAAATCTCGAGGTACGTGATTATAAATGCATGCTGATTATAAAGAGTAATGCATGCTGAACACGAATCCAGTGTAGATATCTAATATTTCATGGGCGATCAAACCTGAAACTGATTTATCCCGGGGGGTAGACTGTTTAACCCCGGCATTTTTGAGATTTCAATTTTTCCACCGTTGTCGTTTTTGCTCTATACCGGTTAAACAAAGCGACGTAGATAAAAATTTCCTAAATAAATTTTGTAGCTAAAGGTTCACTCTTTACAGTGGTATACCACATTTAACTAAAATTATTTATTTTGTTGTTAAAAATCGGCACCGAAAAAAAACAGACTGTTTAGCCCCGGTCTCCTCTAATATATTTATTTATTTATAAGTTAAAATTTTACTGAAATAATTCAACTAATTAATTTTTCTCATAACGCTCATTATTATACACATGGCTAATTATGACACATAAAAGAATTTAAAAATTTTGTACGGAATGAAAATTGCAGCTAGTTCGATATCAATATAATCGTAGAATTTGTTTAACAAGAATAGCCTAAACAAAGTAAATACGTAAATCAGTGATATTTTAATAAGTTTGCATGTCAATGTTTCAAATCCTCCTTAAGGCACACCTAAAGTTAATTGCGGGCCCGACTAAACGCTGAACACAATTTTTGTAACTCGCATTGCAGTTAAAAATTCCTCCTCTTCCTTTTCTTTTATCCTTTTCCTTATCATTTTTTTTATTTTTATAATTTCTTTTTATACCGCTTCTTCAAACTAATTAAGAGAGGTATGTGGAACAGATAAATCTACATATTTGGTCGTTCAGTGACGGATCATGAGATAGATAGAGCTACCTGAATGATGGGCAAAGTGTTCAAATGGAAGTACTGTTATATGTGTGCTGCATACCAAAGAGAAATCGACACCTGGAAGATCGAAGTTAAGTAAACTTCCAGAAAGGAATGTCTATAATTTTCAAGTCATTCATGGAAGTGATCCTTTACTTATCGAAGTTTCGATCATCCAAGAACGTGGAATGTCTTGAAGAAATATGTGCCTATAATAAGGACCTTTATAGTTTGTTAAGGAAAGAAGATACGCGGACGTAATTGATGGGTGAACAGTTGACTATTTTTCTTAAGGGTCACTTATCTGCATTGTTATCCCACAAGAATCTTTTTCTCTTTGGCTTTTTTATGTTTTCTCGTTGTTAATTTAAAGAAAAGGAAAGAGAAAAAGAAGAGAAAGTTTGAAGTACATCGAGACATTTATCTTACACGTAACTTCTTTCTAGTGTTACACGCCGAATTTTTTATTTTTTAGATTTTGATTTAAGATATCAAAAGATGAGTTTTTCATGCAAAAAATAACTGTTTAATTAACCGTAGCGCTTATATTTCTATATATGCAACAACTACATTGAATAAAATTATAATAATTTTAGTTAATTTTATTTGTTATCTGTCAATTAAAGAAGCATTAACTGAAATTTAAAAAAAAACGAAGAAATTAAAAAATATGACATAATGTAAAATAAAAAATATTTTATATAAGATATGAAATATCTCATAAAATTATAAAATATTTATTTTTTGATCATTTAACCCTGTATAAGTGTTTAAATTTATCAAAAGATAAGATTTATTGAGATAATTATCCTAGATTTATACACATTTGCACTTTAGGCTTTAGTTATTTCTTTTTTTTTTCACTGTGATTTAATATAGAAGAGTATTTTCAATTTCCTCTATTATTTTCATTTTTATGCAGTTAGCTATAGCTAATCGTTGCCAAAAATTTCGAGCGCTCCCTTTTTCTCGATAAACAAACAATATAGAAATCATGAATACGAAAAATCTTGCCATAGCTGGTGCACAGTTGTAAAGATACTCTCGCAGGTGGGAATAGAACGGGCGTCGCGTTGACGATAAATCTTACGATAACGTCGTCGACGCGAGGTGACGCGATTACGTCAATGCCGAGTGACAGCGCGAGGATACACAAGACAAAGAGGATCATTCCGATCGCGCTTATCTCCGCTGACTGACTGCGGAGATCCTTCGGGATTGTAGGCAAAATCGATCAAATTCATGCACCGTTTATCGTACCATAGTCTCTCCATGATTACATAGCGATTCCGCGTAATTCCGCACATTGTAGAATCGTGAATCCGCGAAGAAATAATGGGCAATCAAGATAACGAGCGTTATTACGACTGGTGAAATATTCAAGATAGACGTTAGACGCTGGTTAACGTATGTCAACAGATTATATACTTGGTATATGGTGCTTCTCGAGGCACGATTTCGCCAGCTTTCCTTGTTCTCACGAGTGCTTTTTCATCCCTCCGAATGCACTATTTGAGACGATAATGGCAGCATGATATGCATTATGAAACCGCGAAGAAAGGCAGCTGGAAGACCTAGCCTACCTTCAATGTCACGTGTACGGCTTTCGAAGGATTATCTTTGCCCGTTTTCTTATCGTGAAACAAAGATTTGCACTCTCCGCATCTCCGGCGCGCATACTTGACGCACATGTTTGACGCATGTCCTCGTGTTGAATGGTGTACGTGATCATCGTATCGGACAAATTTATTTCACATTAAGCTATATTAAACGTCATTATATTTAAATTAAATATGATGTTAGATTAAACGTCGCTATATTTAAATTAAATATGATGATAGGAAAAAATTCTTGATTAGGAGAATCTTATTTTTATATGTTTATAATAAAATTACTTAATGCAATAAAGTTCGAAAAAAGACGGTTTTATTTAACTAAATATTATTTAACTAAATACTGGATAAAGAGATAGAAAAAACGTTCTGCGCTAGAAGAATACACGTTTTTGCAGGTATCAATAACATATCAAGAAAATCGGTTATAAAAAACCACCAAAATAAATTGCAGGAATATTTAGCTCACATCGAGAGTTTTCAAAAACACTATATAATAAAGTATATTTTCCTTTAATACTTTTCGAGAAATATTAATGTTGCATGTTTTCGTTGCAAGAAAACGTTGCAGTCGTGCACCCGAAGTTACCCCATCCCCCTCGGGAAAGATGTAGTTCTACGTCAAAACCAAAATATTATAATATAAATAAAGATATATTGTATTACACATATTGCATTAGAATTATTAGATATATGCATGTTGTATTTAATTTCTTAAAAGTATTTCTATTTAACATGAAATATACTAATTATTTAGGCAAATATAAAAAGATACAAAAATAATTAAAAATAAGTTATTAAAAAAAGATACAGAATTAACCCTAGGTTAATAACCTTGGATCCGGGAGATTCGAGCAGAAACTTTCATCAGTTGGTACCTGGATTAGTACCTAGGTAATAATAATGATTTCATTGGCTTGTGGTGGGGAGGGTTTTGATTCTCCCGAAGTGGCAGCTATAACGATAATGCCAAATCGACCTCAGCAGCGAAAACGAAAACATCTCAGAAGTGTTTATAAGTCTCACAAACACGAAGTAACCGTGTCGCATATTTTGTCGAGTAAGTATATATTAAAAGAGCAATATTTTGTCAACGTAACTTTATATTTTTGTTATATTATGCATGTTTCTACTTTTTAATAATATTTTATACTTGTAATATAAACTAGTATCTTCAATCACTTTTAGTCCAGCAATGGAAACGCCCAGCGGCGAACAGAAGAAAGATATGCAAAAGCAGTTGCAAACTCAACCTGAAAAATCTATTGATAATGCAAGTTCCTTAAAAAACGTTGAAATATTAAGTGATTGCGAATCAGAAGAAGAAGCATATGATATCGTAGAGGACGTAGAACTGAAAGTGAAGAAGAAGGGGCAGCGCATGCGTCGACGCGAAAAACTATATCCTTGGCAAGTAATGAAAGTTCCTCAGAAGAAGATAATGTTGAAGAATTAAGCGCTATCGAATCGGAAGAAGAAACATATGACATCGTAGAAAACATAGAGCAACAGGCTGAAAGTGAAGAAAAGGCAGCACATGCGTCGATGCGAGGAACTAAATCCTTGGCGAGTCGTTTTATGTATAGCGCCAACTACTTTAAATGGTCCGTTACACCGCCGACGGAAGAAGAAGAAACAGAAGCAGATAAAATACCGGATTATGAACCTAAAGTGTTGGGCGATGCGAAGGATAAGGATACTCCAATGGATGTATGGTCTCTCCTTTTTACTGATGAAATACTAAACAACATTGTAACTTATACCAATAATGAGATTGCACAAAGAAAAAAAGGTCCCGATACCAATCTTGTGGAGTTAAAAGCCTTTATAGGACTTTTATACTTTTGTGGATTACAAAAAGTAACTAATAGTGATGTTATAAAATTATGGCCATCTGATCCTGTCTATCGCTTAACCATGACAGAAGTTCGATTTAAACATTTATTATCATGCCTACAATTCGAAGATAAAAGTACGCGTCAAGAACGTCGGCAAAATGATAACTTGGGACAAATTCGTGATCTTTTTGAATCATTTATATCGAATTGTACAAAGTATTATTCGCCGGGTAAAAATGTAACAATAGGCGAGCACATTGTAAATTGTCCGTGTGAATGTCCTTTTCCGCGTGTTAAAATGGGTACTAAAAGGCAAAAACTGGGACTTAGAATTGTTATGATGAACGATTCAGACACTTATTATATGATAAACGCTATTTCTTACGTTGGAAAAGACGATAAGAGACCTCAAAAGTCTATGCCTTTTTATTATGTTCGTAAATTATCAGAGCCGATCTATGACAGTCACAGAAACATTACTTGTAATAAACGTTTTACTTCAGTGCCTCTGGTGCAAAGCATGAAAAATAAATGTTCGCTTAGTATGGTAGGGACAATTCGAGCTAAAGAAAAAGAGATACCACTGAAAATAAAAAAATTCACCAAAATTAATGATTCGCGTTTTCTTTATGCTGATAACGTGACATTACTTTCATATTGTCCAAAACAAAATAAAATAATTTTAGTATTGTCTTCGTCTTCTTTACATAAACGAGGAGATGCAGTTGTTGAAAAAGAACAAAAAAATCATTGAATTTTATAATTCTACTAAAAGAGGCACTGACAGTTTTGACCAATTATGTCATGAATACAGTACTGAACGTCCTGTATTAAAGTCAAATCGTAGTTGGATGATAAAATTTTTTTATGCTATGTTAGATCAAAGTTTTATTAATAGTTATATTTTATATAATTTAACCAAAGCGAACAACACAAAGTTAACAAAATATAATTTTTTAGCAACATTGGCTAAAAATTTATACATACCACATATAGAAAGACGTTTATTATGTCCTCGAGGAATCAGCAAAGATATGCAGAAACAAATGGAAGACATTGTTAAGGGAGAAAATAGCGAATCATAACATATATGATCTCATTACTTACAAATTAGATAAATGTGTAAAGTGCAGATATTGTCCTGCCCTTAGTGATAGGAAAACTCAATTTATTTGTCCTCAATGCAAAAGACCACGATGCGAGAAGCATCGCTCGATGTTATGCAAACAGCGTGCACCTATAATTAATATGTAAGATGATTTTTCAAATTGTATGTTTCAATGATTTGTCTGCGAAATATATTGTTATAGCATGAATAAATAAGTGTATTATATGTATCTTTATGTAACCGCTCCTTTATCCAAGAAGCTACAAAACTTCTAAGAAAACTTAAAAATGTACTTGATCCCTTGCAGCTTTATAAGATAAATACGTTTATTGACTCCCCTCAGGGTTGCAAGGCGTTTTGTAGGGACGTTCCCAACCCTTTATTCAATTCTCATCCAATACTACCTTTCTCCTCTCACTCAACCCTTTGGACCAACGGCTTAACGTCTCTTTCCGAAAGACGGAGCCCAGTTTGCTCCGCATAAGAGCCTATCTTGCACGGAGGGCGCAGCTTTCGGAAAAAACTTTCCATGTTTACATGGCTCTAGTGGACTCGAACCTGGTTCCTCAGATTACGAGTCTGGCGCTCTACCACTAGACCACACTGCCGCCCTTGCAGCTTTATATTAAAATTGTTTAAATTCTAGCAAAACATTTATTTTCAATAATATTTTAATTTTATGTTTTATGATACAGTTAGCCGCTTTAAAGCTTTTCTAAACGTTTCAGTTTTATATCTTTTGCGAAAAGATGATTTTACTGGCTATACATAAATTTTCCTTCGCTTTAAGCCTTTATAACTTCTGTTCTCTTTATGGTTTTCCAAAGTAAAGCTTATATAGTTCGCTTAAGCTTTGGTATTTCGATTTTAAAAAAAGGAGGTAAAAAATATTAATGCTTGCTAGAGATATGAACAGATAAAGGTATTTCTAGATTCATAATAGTAATAGACGTAGACAAGAAATAGGGATAGTAACCTAGGGTTGATAAAAAGATATAGAATTTTTTAATGTGTCTGCACAATTCTTCTTCGGAAAAAGGTTTCTGATTAAATACAGGAGTGTTAAATTTGATGTAAAACTGTGTGTCGCGTCATAATGCGCTGTTATCCCATCGTCATAAAACTACGACGCGTCTTTACAGGGTGATTCACAGAAATACTTGGACTTTGGTGGTGAGTTCTCCACACTCAAACAAGAAAAAACTTACTTGTAATAAACGATTCACTTCAGTGCTTCTAGTGCAAAACATGAAAAATAACTTTATACTCAATATGATAGGGACAATTCAAGCAAAAGAAAGAGAGATACCAAAGAATATTAAAAGAATCTCGCTCCGCGTGTACTTGGCGCGAGACACTACCGTGTCTCTTGATTTTTATCGAGTATCAGTGCAAAAACTTCATTTGTTTATTTCTTTTTAAGAAATTTTAGATTATAGAAAGAAAGTCTAGGACATTCTATAGAATAACAATATAATACCTGCAATGCAGAGTAATAGTTGTAACCATAATGTAATTGTAATTGTACAAACAGTTGTAATTGCAGAATTTAATATGAATTATGATGTTTAATGTTTACATAATTTAAAGCAGCAATATTATATTCTTCATTAAATTTTTCGTGATTATGATTTCAGTATAGAATATCATAAATTAGAAATAGTTTTTGTAAATTCTTTCAAAGCCCAAAGGCACGAAACAAATAAATATTTATCTATTTATTTCTCTTTTACAGTGCTAACAGTTGGATTCTATGACATACAATGAAACTTTTCCACGACACACGACGCTTCAGTGTGAGTTTCCATTTGAGGTGGGACAAAATCTGTGTAAATATTCCGTCATTCGAAACATTTGACGGAAGGCTCGTTGTCCGCGATGAACGTGCAAAATTGCTGTCTTAGTTTTAGTCTATACACATATGCTATACGCTACAACGCGATGTCATAAAGTGACAAGACTCGATACTCATACGATCTGAAAACTTCCGTCCCATGTGCATCCAACATGGTCGTTGATTTAATCCTTCCAAGTATCGAGTCATGTAATGACGTTATTTTAATTGCGCATCACACGCTCGATGTAATCACGTACATTTACACACCTGCGTTTGTATTTATCTTCCGGAAGAAAGGCGAACGTTGCATGCTAAATATTGTCGAAATTTACATGGTAATTAAATACTTTCCGAAGTAGAATTATATTTAACGAGGATTCGACGGCGGGCCATAAGTTGACGGGAGCACTCGAACATGTTAGTCATTATAAATTCCCAATTAACGAGAGAAAACACGCGCCAGAGGAAGCTTTTCACTTTTCTCGGATATTTCACTCATGTGCGAAGTCGTGCAATGCTTATCGAGAAGATCGCGCGGCGGGTCTCCGCAATTAAGGCGAAGCATCGTAATCAGCGAGCGAATTGTCGCGCAACCAACCGATATGTACAATCGCGTTGCAACATTTCACGTAGACAAAGGATGATTGTGCAACAATTTAATTCGTAATAGAACAGATTCTCTCTAAAGGAGATAGCATCCTGTGTCGTAACAATTATTTTTGCATTCTTAATTCTTTTTTTGGTTTTAATAAATAAAAGAAAAATGGATAAATGGTCAAAAGAATGTATGAATGACAAATACGGAAAAGAGTTAGAATCTTAACTTGTTGAGATTCTTTGATGGACTCGACACGGTAGTCGTACACGGAGAGAATTTTTCGCTATATTTTACCGTTAAATTTACTACAAACTTGGAACAACTTGGCAACCAAGAAATTGAAATATACAAAAGACATTTTACAAACAACGTAATAAAAATTACCAAGCAGATTGGTAATTTTTGAAAAATTATTTAAATTTTACTGTATATTTTAGTAAAATTAAGTCAACACATTTTATATTTTATTGTAATAGATATTAATATTTTTTATTATGGTAGATATTAATCAGAATAGCTCGTATAAAATTCTTCGCAATACATGTTGTCCCACAACTACCATAATTTTCAGGGTAAATTCTAAGAGAAAATTCTCTCCGTGTACTGTTTTTCAAGTGTACGAAAGTTTCACAGATTGTCTATAACAAAGTATCCTTGATAACAGAAATCGATTATCGCACTATGCATATTTGTTAAAATTAATTTTTCTTGTGAATTGTAGGGAGCTAAACAGATATTTCGCGCTTTTGCAGATCGTATTGTCCGGTCACGTGGATACCGAGAGCTTGCTTACCGCTCGCATTGGCAGCTCGCGTGATTACCTAGTGATTGACACGTGAGACGAGCCTCCTGCCGTCTTCTTATCAGCGCTTATTCACGAGATCACCAGATCGACATGGGCAAACATCGAATCGCACGTGCTCAGAATTAATCGTCCTCACAACCGCGCATCCACGGAGCGCGATTCAACAATCAGTTTTATTGCCGGTCTTTAATATTCCGCGTGAGATGTACGACTCTCGATTGCGATCGAATATTTCGCTCGCATACGGGATGATCCATTACGCAAGATAAGAGACTTCGTGGAAGCGATTGCGAGTTTCCCCTTTTGCCGAGAGACGTGTTCTCGTCGCATTCTTATATGAATTTTGAGTTTATCTGTGAAAGTAATCTTAAGGTCATTTAAGGCGGAATTAGTTTAAAAATAACCATGCAATAATTACTAGGTATAATTACTATTAGAAATTATATATTTCCTCGCTGTGCGTCGCCTTACCAGAATGCGCAGACCGCTTCAAAACACTCTTAAGTAATTTTAATTGCAATGTTATCGCGTCAATGCCGGGGAATCCCACATTTTAATTTATTTAATTAAATGTAATGGAACAGATTCTCTCTAAAGGAAATTGCATTCTGTGTCGTAACAATTATTTTTGCATTCTTAATTCTTTTTTTTTGTTTTAATAAGTAAAAAAGAAATGGATCATGTTGGACAAAATGGTCTAAAAAATGTATAAATGACAGATGTACAGAAAAGAGTTAAGGAATCTTAACTCGTTGCGATTCTTTGATGAACTCGGCACGGTAATAGTGAATATTTATTAACAGAATAAATTTTATCGAGACACTTGCCACTTCCGGAGTTTCCAACGTTATCAAATATGGATTGACGTATCGATTTTTGTGCTCGCGCGGTGATAGCTGATAATTAATCAGTTCTCCGATGCGATTGCGTATTATTTTGACCGTGTTTTTTGTACCGAAAACGAAATCGCAAGAAAGTCCGTGTTCACCAGCCGGAAAGAAACTTCGCTATGCGCGTGTCGGGCTTGATAAAATGGTTCGACTACAACACAGCTAGTTTACTGACCAAAGGAAAAAGGACGCGGGAACATATATCGCGATGCTACACTTTCTCGTCGCTCGAAACGTCGACCTGATAAAATTACGCGCGCGCTTTCGCCGCGGAAATTTTTTTTTACGGCGCGACAAAAGTTTCCGCGAGACCACACCGAGACCGCGAACATTTCCACAAATTACGCCGGGGTGGTCGTAAATGTATATGTAAATTGGTATCAGTGCAACCTGATAAAACACGCGCCGAGTTTATTCCATGAATCACGGAACGATCGTAACGTTGATGAAAATATAACACATTGCGGTTTTGTTGATAATTTTTATTCGAGATGTACCAAGATAGGCAATCGTGGAACGCGAGACATCTCGATAAATAGCAACATTGTAATATTCGTATTTATAATATTATGTCTGTGATTGCAATTAATTTGCGTGACGTATCCTCATAAACTGATATATATCTTTAAATTCCATCAATTCGCATCAATTGTAAACGTTAGAAAAATAATTTATTCTTTGAATTCGCAAAATGTGAAACGCGACAATGCCACTTACGTAATTAGCTGGCCGTTCCATCGCGTAGAACGTACACGCTACCTTTATCACAAATGCGCCACGCACAATGTATTCAATCTCTTTATCGTCCGCGTCATTTGAATTGGTGACAATGTTAAGAACTGGGATTGGCGGAAGTGGAAGGGACAAATTGGCATAACTCGCTACCGGCTTGGTCTCGGCTGCTCGGTCGTGCCAGTTTGTCGACCCGCGAATGAGGCCGCCAGTGATGGGGTCTGTGGGTCACTCGAGGAGGCCCACCGATGATGACGATGACGATGACGCGCCGCGAATAAGAGGCTCCGAGAGTGTCACGAGAGCCATTACCTCGTGAACGAGTCCTCGTGCCGGGGAATGAGTTACGATTCCGGTGCGGAGAAGTAGTTCTCGTTGAGAGACGGCAGACGTGTCCGCCTCGGAATTTCTGCCCGGCGACTTAGCGAACTCGTCGGCATGCGTGTTATCTTTCCGCGGAACCGGCAGCACGTAGAACCGGTGATTTTCCATAATGTTTTCCTGCACGTTTCACCGTGCACTTCTGAACAGAGCAATGGATAACGTAACTTCAATGAATTATTCTTTGCGATATTCTCTTTCTTCATATCTTTTCCGATGGACTCATAGCGACATTAGACAAAATTAATTTTTATATCGAATGAGATAATATGATAGAACACGTTGGATTAATCCTGTTCAGCGGAAGCCGTATCAATCGTCTTGATTTGTTTGATACTCTTGTTCGATAAGTTCCGATTATTAATTATTTGCGATAAATATTGACGTAACTATCTTGATGCCTCGTTTAGAATCGATTGCGTTCCTGAAATACGTCCGTTGTTGATTTATTTAATAGTGTCGCGGCAGGAATTACAAAAAGTTATGTTAAGCTTCAGCTTCTTATTTCCATACGTCAATAAATTTATCTGGCCACGATTAGCAATGATCGATTTTTGGACTACATCGAATCGCGCGAGATTAATCACATCCGGTATCGTCGCGAGGTCGACGGTCTCGACCGTGTCTAGTACTGCAATTTCAACAGCAGTCATTAATTAATAATAATCATCCTGTAGTTCTGTACAGCGTGGATAATTTATTTAGAGAAACGCAAAAAAGGTCCATAGTCAACAAAGAATGGAATATTGCGATAGCTTTTTTTTCTCGAGAGACAAATAGTTGCGAGGTGAATCCTTTTGACGGTACCGGTCGACCTTGGCATTACGAGTAGATTCGGCGATACGCATCGTTGGCATCGATCATGGCCGCCTCAGAAATAACTAATATTATTCTTTTTTCAGACTTAAATGTTCAGCTACTTAATATATATAACTTAATTATAATACTTAAATGTAATACTTAATGTAATAATATTTAAATGTAAATGTAAATGTAATAATATTTAAATGTAAATAGTTGTTTGTTATAACTGTTCAAAGTTAGCTTATTTTGCAGCGCGAATTATTCTTGTAGTTGCGTTTTAATGATAAAAGAATGTTCGATAGTAAGAATGCTGATAATTATAATGCGGCACGATTGATAATAAAAAGATATTAGTTTCGATTAGCATATCGGTTTTGTTATTACTGCTGTTGCTCGCAGACAATTTCTGAAAGCGATATTGCGAGTATTTGAAGAGTAGTATTCTCATGTAGATATTCACGTGTTGCAATCGACTGGTTAAAATTCAATATCTTTTGCATTATGCAATATGAATTATGAAATAAGAATATGAAATAAATTTTATAATGATGATACATTGTGAGAAACTGATAGAATTGAATATTTCCAGTAAATGGTCTTGGATGTAGAAAAAAAAAGTTTAGAAACAATTTTACTATAATCTATATTTTTATGTTATACATATATAGAGTGTTTCTTAAGTTACTTTTCAATATTCTACGAGTTGATTTTTGAGAGATATTTTATGAAGAAAAGTTAATAAAAAATCATCTCAAAAGCTTTGTTTCAGAGATGCAGGATGTTAAAAATTCTATAAAATTATCGTCTTTTTCCTAATAGCTTCTAAATGGAAAGAGGTTTCTTTTTCAAGCTCATATAAATAGGCAGAATAAAAAGGTAGTAAATAGGTAGAGTAGGTATTACTTTTATTTTTACGTATAGTTAGCGTTTTAGTTGGCAACTGAATTTTGTCTAATTGTTTTTGAAAGAATTGAGGTACAACTAACATAAAATGGTTAACTTAATTCAACTTAAAGATATACTTGTATATACCAATAACCAAATTCAATAGTTTGGAAAAAGGTTAGACATAAAAAATTTTAATTTTTTAAAACCTTTTTTTAAGAGCTATTAAGAAAAAAATGATAATTTTATAGAATTTTTAACAGCCTGTATTTCTGAAAAGAGGTTTTATTAAGATCATATGTTCGCATAAATTTTCCTTCATAAAATGATCTCAAAAATTAACTCCGAAAATATTGAACAGTACTTAAGAAACACTCTATGTATTATATTATTTACCTTAGTACTCGATCAATTTAACTGATGTTACGTTTATGCTGGAGCATTAATCGTAATATTTTATTAATCCTAATATTTTTGGAAAAATCAATTTTTGAGTGTCATTATAAAAGCATGAGGTTTTAGACAGTATATAACGTCTCTGCAAGAAGAATTGTTGTTAATAGCCATATTAATCTTATCTCAAGAGAAACAAACGATAGATATTTTGTATCGAAATTAATTCAATTATTAATCAAATACTTGGTTTGATTACACTTATATTTTTGAAAATTATTGTTTATGATTTCAATTAGGCACAGTTAGGCTCAAACACCTTTCACAATTTCTTGTGAAAGGTGTTTGAGCATTTGATTTAAGTGACATGTATTATATAGTCTTCGGTCGATTTTGAGCCGATTATAGTCGAATATCATATCTGCTGTTTCGTTATCACTGATAGTCGTGCTGAAAATATCGACTCTATCTCTGAACGTTGGAGCCACTCTTTCCTTTCCTTGACATCATCGCGTACGTGAAAGCGTTCAATTAAAGCGTTCAATGAGTGGAACAGATAATGGGACGGTAATTCGAAATTGCTGGCGCACGTGTGACACGCTTATTTTCCTCGTGCTGAAGAACACGGTGTGTAGTATCCATAATAATTAATAATCTTTATAGATGCACTACAAAATACAGCCCGTATCTTAAGGATGTTTTACATATAGCTATATGTAGTATAATTTTGTTTTCTTGATTAAACAGTGTAAAGCTAGTCTCAGAAATTATTCATAAACAACATGTTATCATTGAAACAGAAAAAGCATAAAAATCACAATTTTTCCCATTTTTGTACTTGATATTGTTTAAATAAATCATTAAAAAATTGAAAAAAAAATATTAACAGAAAAACTTAAAAAACCGTAATTGCAATTCTCGACGTCATAGAAGTGTACCATAAAAATTTCATTCATTTTTACTGTACAGGAGCAGAGATACATATTATGTTATTTACATGGGAAGTATATCTATATATATACAATTTCTGTAACTTTTAAAGCAGATATCTCAGAAACGGGTCAGACAATTGATCGCAAATTTAACACAGGTTTTTGGGATATATAAGTGCACAATCTCTGTAAATTTCAACTTCATCCCTCTATTTTGACTGAACGGACACATCCTTAAGAGACTCGAACGACTTGCATTAATAAAATCTATAACTGACTTGTCATTAAATGGTTATCAATCTTCTACTACATGTTCTAGATATTTTCGAGTTTAAGTGAGTTAATAAAATATGAATAATAAATTAATAATAATAATAAATAGTGATAATAAATTACTATCTGTTTTTTTAAATATTATTCAAAGGAATGATTTATCTTTTGAAAACTAGAAACATATTGCAAATCTTTACCTTTATTTATCTTTATTATCTTTTATCTAGTACTTGCTTTTGACATACGTTTAATGGGAGAAAATCTCCTTCTGCATGTTTATAATCTCGAACGCGATCGTATCTCGTGTCATATTTTGACAAAAGAAAAATAACTAATTGAAATTAATTGAAGACTAAGATATATATTATCATTTGTAATAATTAATTTTTTGAATTTTTTATTCCAAGTTATGTTCTAAACACTTATGTTCTAAAAATATCGATGTCTCGTAACTTTAGCATTTAATCTCAAGTAGATCATACTTTAATAGATTATCTTAACTTGAGAATTTATTCTCGAGAATACTTTGTGTTATAGAGATTTATAATTTATGATCTCTCTGGCAAATTTTGCTGAGAGAAAATTAACTTAGGTCGTTTAAAGAAAGTACAATCTAGGAAAATGGTTGAAGAATTTTGATTTATAATTGAAAGGTGTCACGTTTTTATTAGATACCAGATGCATTTTTTGCGAGAGAGGCAGCCTGGTACCTCACGCATCGCTCAAAGATTCACGAATAAAGGAAATAACGACAATCTCGAGACGCTCTGTACATATTTGCTCTCTGCACACCGTGCATCTGTCTAAAATACGACGCGTCGTACCTATCGCGCATTGGTTTGGCATCTGCCCCCTTCGGGACAGATTCCCTCGTATCGTTGACACAGTTTATTCGGGACGATTTTACTTTTTCACGGAGGACTATTGTTCTCAGAGATACCTGATCGTTTTGTTTTGCCTTTTCAGTTCGTGGTTCGCTGATAGACAGGCAGGTGCGATTCAGGAAAAGCCGCGCGTGGGAGAGAAGAGTTGGGAGCCGCGCCGTGCCGCGCCGCGCCGTGCCGCGCCGCGCCGTGCCGCGCCGCGCCGCGCCGCGCCGGTGGGGCTCCCACGGCGTCTAATTGGCCGATATGCGCGAGGTGTTCGCCTCTAAGTGTCGCGAGTTCGGCCGTGTTTGTAACAGTGCCAGAGTGACCGTCGCACCGCGCGCCACACGCGGAACAGGACCGACGCCGATTTTCGGGACGGAGCACCTCTTCCTTGGGGAGACCTTCCTTGGCAGGAGACCTCTTCGTCGATCGATTCCTCAGCGCGGCCGGCAACATGGTCGAGAACGCGATGACCCCGGATCGAAAGAAATCGGAGATCAAGAAACCCGAGATCTTCGACGTGGACGCTCCCGCTTCTCCTAAAGGTAGATAAGCAAGCGTTTTTTTTACGAATTAGCCTCGCAGCTGAGGTGCATTTTCCATGGCTTCCTAAATATATAATACCAAGTATCAAATATAGGCAAATGTAAATATGTTATTTCGATGAGTTCGATCTTCGAACGCACGGAATGTACCTTGTGTTTTGTTTGTTGTGTTTCTATCGTCAAAAGAGTACCGGGATCTTTTTGCGCGTCTGAATTAAGTGCGCCGAAATTTAAATTTGTTGAAATTACGATTTAAATGAGGCTATCGATTGATCCTATAGTCAATAGTGTAAACGATTTCTACACGTTATTTATCCAATGTAAATAGCTTCCGGCGTTTTGGAAGCTATTGCGTAGTACGGAGATGTGACTTGACTTTCGATGTATCGCGTAAAAGTAGGTTTATGTGATAGGAACAGAACTGTAGGAATGACAAAAGTGTTGTATGAGATCTTTTTAACGATTTTAACCTATGGTCTTATGGATGTCCTTTGTAGATACGCTATCGCAAAATTAGTATGTTCCGTGTAATGTAGCGCATATATTTTCATTCGACATCCACACAAGGACGCGACTTTTTCTTGACTAACGTGTAAAAAGGCCAGGAAAAATGGGGGAATATTGACCAAACTCGGAAAAAATTGTTCTGAAAAAAAAAAACTTGCAGAAATTATATCGAAATTATATTTAACAATTAAATATGTACACGGAAAAAAATGATGTATCAACAGCATCAGTGTAAGTTGAGATAAAAATCTATTGATGCAACATCAATATTAATGAATAAAAAATATCAGATAATTGTTTTAATAATTTAAATACTTGGTTCAATAATATCCAATTGAATTAACTATTTATGTTTGTGGCAGCCCGTGACGTCGACGTTTAATTGAAGCAACTTTATTTTTCTTCCGTGTACATATGTGTGATATATAATATATATTTTTTTACTTTATTTAATAAATATATTAATAATCGTGATAAGCTCAAATGATTAGAAATCAAACATATATAACGAAAGGGCACAGAGCCACAACAAGATGTTTGCGTTAAATTATTTTTAATTTTAATAGATATTTTCCAACCATAATAACTGCGCGCCGACTAATCGTCTAATAAATAATTAATAAATATATGTTTACATATATATTTGTATGTATATAGATACATATATATTTGTATACATGTACACGTAAATAAAATATAGACAACTACTTTAGATAGCCTAATAATAATACGAAATAACGTGGCGAGAGATTTATGGCTGCTACTTCAGGCGATCGTATTCCTTTGACTTTATCGTCACTCTCGACGGATCGAATCTTTCCGTTAATTATCATAATCTACTACGTAGTCTGGAAACTCTTACTCTCACTTTCGAGCAAGGTCAATGTCAGCAACGATGTTGGAATAGTTAATTAGTGAGTTCGTTAACTCTGTCGATAGGTAGACAATCTCGCGAGTTTCACAGTGTGACCATAGTCGCGAATTCCGCATATGTGACTTTGTCAGTTTCATGTAACCACCGTGGTATATATTCGTACGATTCGATACTGATTATCCATCCACTGCAACTGACGTAATATGTATCAAGTATTAAATTGCTTACAATTTTTATTTAACTCGCAACTAATATGGAGAAACGATGTCATGACTGACAAGGTCAGGAATGCTCCCAGAACTAAAAATATATTCTAAATTGATTTTAGGTGTAATTTAATAAAGCTTATCTGCTTAGATTTATAAGATATTTTTTCTTAATTTTTTTATTTTTTCCAAATTTTCTCTTAAAGTAATTGTCAATTATTTAATGTTGATTATCAAATAATGACACTCTAATCCAAATTTTTTTTTAAGAATTGATTTAAAAATTATCAGAACTTATGAGCATTGTCTTCTTGAATTTTCGGTCTTTAGCTTTTTAGTATTTTGACTTAATTGCCAAATTATTTAATCGTTGGTTATTCAATAATCAAAGGAGAAAGTTATTCAAATTGAAGTAAAGACGAATAACAATCCCAGGTAGCAAGCACTCGTCATTTTGACGTCAAATGACGTCAAAAGACGTCAAAATGACAGACTTTTGACGTCAATTGACGTCAAAATGACGAGTCTTGCTACCTGGGATGACTGTGATCTATTAAGATAAAAATCGATGAGTTTGGAACAGCCTTTCATACTTGCAATGAAAATTAAGAAGAGCGTAATAAGCACATGTTTTTTTTTTTAATGTGATGGATTTTACGGAATGGTGAGCATTATTCGCAATTGCTAATGATACCGTGTGAGACCTTGTATTTCGCGTTTGCAAAACAAACAGTGGCGCATGGTAAAATCGAGTTCGCGCTCATTACATCGGTACTTTTACGTAAAGCCCGTGTCACACTACGTATCGCGGACGCGGATTCGGATTGGGATTACGGATCGCGGATCGGATTCAGCCAATCACAGATGAGCCGCTCGTCTACGATTGGCTAGATTACGATCCGCGATCCGCAATCTCAATCCGATCCGTGTCCGCGATACGTAGTGTGACACGGGCTTAAGTCGATCGATGCGAATCACCCAGCGGCACTTCGTTTGATGATGTACCTATTCGCGCGTATCTGATCCGACTCGGAAGCAATGAGATCACGTGATTTCGTTGGCATTCCTCGCGCTTGATGGGATTGCCTGAAACGACGAATTTGAAGCATTCACCGGCATGCAGTTTTACGTAATGAACGAAATAAACTGTGCTGTCAGATAATTACCCGAGGATTCTAATTAACTCGCCTTCGCTACGCAATCTCTCGTTTCGTTTGTGGCTTCCAGTGAAAATGTAAAACGCTTCCTTATGCAACTTTAATTTTGTTCCGTGGTTTTTTCGATGCGCTCGCTTGGTCGCAAACTTGACTAAATTGTATCGCGAATGCAAACGACATAATAAATGAGTATACTTTAACGGAGATAACAATAGATACATACAAGTCAAAATCTTGCGTTCATATTTTATTATAGAAACTGTTTTTAAGCGGATTTGCAACGAAATTTTATTAAATTTCCTTCATTCATGTAAATAATAATTAACTTTTTAGAACTCTTTATATGTATATAACACATAATTGTTTAAAATTTATTGTTGATTATCAAATAATGACATTCTAATCCAAATTTTTTTTAAGAATTGATTAAAAAATAATCAGAACTTATGAGCATTGTCTTCTTGAATTTTCGGCCTTTAGCTTTTTAGTATTTTGAGTTAATTGCTAAATTATATATTTAATCGTTGGTTAAGATTCAAAGATTTTACTAATTTGTTATTTAAAAATATTTTTTTATTTAATCCAACAAATTTCTGGTTAATTGTATCTTATTTAACGACCCTATACTGCAATCAGGAACAACATATGTTTTTGCAAGTGTATATTCGCGATTAGCGCAGCTTCGTGGCTTTATACATTTTCCGGTGAGAAGAATAGAGAAGTGACGGGCGACGGACAATAGCCGTGACGATTAGAGAAACTGTAATTGAAATATGAATAATAATAACAGAAAGAGAGAGAGAGAGAGAGATACGAGCTTGAGTGGCGAGATTCACGTAATTGCAACAATGTGAAGTTTCGCGGAAACTTTTTGTTTCCATTTCCGATATTTTCCGCGGTCGACTGAGCTGTCACGCCGATATTCCGTAACCTCCTAAAACCCGCGATTACTTCTTCTTTTTTCTTTGTCTTCGCGCTAAGACAATTCCGGATTTCTTTTCTCTCCGTGTCGCAACGACCAGCAAGGTCCCGAGAGTACTCGATCGCATGCGCCTTTCGAACGATCGTTATCAGTTGCGATTGATATTATCATATACATACTACCTACATATGACGATATTTTAATGATGGATTCGTTATTGAAAGATTTAAGATGATCGATATTAGGTTCAGGAAAGATAATTCTTGATTGATTTTAATTGATTGCCAGATTAGATTTCATACGATAGACTTTTATTTCTGCTTCTCCTTTATACTCTCGTTTATATTTTTAACCAAGGTCCGAATCGGCTTATTAACGCTTCCCCTACTTCTATTCCTTCGCGAATCTATCCTTGTAAAGAAAAAATGAAGCGTGGCGTTATATAACATCGGGAATAGTCGCGTTTTACAGAGATTCTTTTCGATTGAAAATAAGTGGGACAGCTATATCAGAATTGGAAAGTGGTTGAAAAAAGTGACAACCGTTAAGTCGAGTTGGTGTTGCGCCTTCCCAGGCGAGTCTTCTGAATTTTAATATCGAGCAGATGTTAAACATACGCGTCGGACGAAGCAATGCTTTTGAAATTAATTAATCGAGCGATCCGACATGCTCGATTTACGATTAGTTAATCAGTTAAGTAATCTGGATAACAAGCACAAAAGAATTATCGGTGAACAACGATAAAAATGTAGCATTTATTAATTATCTTCGCGGAAAATAGATACACCGTTTATTCACTTGATTTTTATTGAAACTAGACGATTGCAATGTAAAAAAAAAATGAAAAATCAAACATCAATCAAGTGTCAAAGATATATTACTCTCCATTGCAAAGAAGAAAAAGAGAACTAACATCTCAAGCAACTAAGACGCTAATTTAATAAGTAATACTTGCGCAAATATGAACTATTTTATGTTTTAAGTAAATGAAAATATTCAACATTTAACTTTCATTTTAGTTCCGCAAGTCATCGTATCGAATGTATTTCAGTGTAACACTAATGCGTAAAACTCGCAGTTACTTGGCGAGGTATGACAGAGTACTGCAAACTTCGAAAGGCTTTGTGTAACATATCATCGAGTGTGTGCGACGGCTTCTTCGATGATGAATCAGTCATTGCAAATATGCCATGTGAAGGACTCAAAATTGTTGCGATATACTCTCACATTCGATAATCAAGCTAACGGCTTTTCTGTGGTTTCTGAAAGACTCTATCTATACGTAGATTACAAATTGTGTGTCACACGTCGGGTTATTATTATAGGATACGTACCAATTATTCGTCAAACTTACCTATTTATTATTAGATAAGTCCACATAAGAATACGCAACGTGATTACGCTGACGGCTTCCTCGTGTCTACTAATTATTCAGGTAATCAAGATAATTCGTGAACAATACTTTAAAGGGAAGCACTAGAAGCTTCCGGTAAAGATACAGACAGCGATGACACTTTATGACAATTATGACATATAAGTCACCGCAAGAAACATAAAATGTTGGTGGTCAATTAAATAAAAAAAAATGAATTTTGAAAACTAAATGCGGCGTCATGAAGCGACTTCTTACGCGTTCTTGTAGAATTCTTACAGAATTTTTATCATTATTTAGCAACATAATTGCAGTAGTTAATTAAGTTCAGTTTCATTATTCATTGTTTTCTGTTAAAGAAATGAGATATTCAATATCTTGTAGACTTTAAATATTTCATAAACATTATATAGTTCCTTGCCACTCAGCATAACTCGATGTTTCTTTTTGTCTCCGTAACCTTGAGAATAAGAATGTTAATATATGCGCACTCACATATCTGTCTATGAATAAAAATGTTATTTAATTGCAGTCAATCTAGTAAAAAATATATTTCCAGTTCTCGTGTCAGCGTGTATTTCCGTTAGAATCTAGTCCATTTTCGGATTTATCTTGCACTTATTTCTTTACGTTTTTATGCGCTTTACTCTTTGAGGTTTAAAAATTTGTTTCGCTGAAGTCTGTTTCTCAGAATTCCATTCTATTGATGACACATACACACATACAATATGTGTCTAGAGTAATATTATAAAAATTGTAAAGGTCAATTTTTATAATATCAAAATATTAAAGTGTCTGCGCAAGACAATAAATTTTTTTTCAATTTTGTCATTTTTTAGATTATAAGGAATAAATAAAAATAAGGAAAATTGTGTTTTCTGGTTGACAATAAAATTATTTTGAATTACGCGATTTAATGAATGCCTTTAAATTACATTTATCATCAAGAAATGTTTATATATCAGTTTACGTTGCAGAATTTGTTTTATATCTGCGAGATGTTTCTTGGACATAGTTCTGTAATGCGGAACCAACTCCAAAAGCGTACCTTTTGATTAGAGCAAATTTCGCGAAACATTAGAAATAAACTTCTGCGCCAACGTTATCTCAAATAATAATGACCGAATTATAATCATCCTCAAATACAATTCCAATTTATTATAATATATACGTTTTTATAAAATCTCCCGTCCACGTGAAGTATCACTTTGCAATACGGAACTAAAAATCACGAAAATGGCGCTTGGTTCCTTATTACGTAATTGCATTCAATTATCTGTCACGTGCTAATGAAGTACGTCAAATGCAGAGTTGACTTTTTATTTTAAGCAAGACAAATATGTGTATATCAGATATTACACGGATATTTTCGGTGTTTTAAATGATACACGTCTCAATAGAATCATACTATAAAATTGTTATCTTATCTTGCATTTTCGTTATACCTAATCAATTTTATAACTTATATAAGTAATCGAAAATCAAGCACGAGTAGCCACGGTCCGTTTCTCTAATTGCACGTGCGTGAATCTCGATTGCGCGTTTCTGATACATTTAATTAATAATGATAGATTAATTTAATTAGTGCATTACATTATTATACCAATTACGTATAGATTTACAGAAGAGACCGTTACATTATGTAACAGCTTTAGCAATTTGCAATTAAAGAATCGTTACTCTGCTGCTAGTTGCTTTATACATATCTAAATATCTTTAATTAAAATCATATTTATTCATACTCTGCATCTACGATTATTAGAACGCAAATAGATATAAATAGATTTTTCGCTGAATGAATTATCAATTACGGAAATAATGAAACTATACTAACGTTTGCGTCAGATCGATTATGTCTTCGTCATGAATAACGTATCAATGTGTCGAGTTTTGCTGATATGTTGCATATAAATCAATTGGACAAATTAAAAAGGAGCGAATTAATTCAATAGAATTGAGATTTTTCCGATTAACTTGAAATAAAAAAGAATTTAAATATTTACTATAATATAAATGTGCAATAAAATTTCAGATTATTATATGATTATTATATGACTTTTTCACAACTGATTACCCATAAAAGACTTTCTTATCGGGTTTTTATTAGTTTATTCAAGGTACGAACGCACTTAACACTGCTGCACCTTTCACCAATTTAAAAAATTGTAATGTAATTATTAAGTATACTTCTATTTAATTGTCAAGATATATTTCTATTATATCTTTGTCTCTGATCAGCCGACTACGTCACAGTATTATCTGCTATACATATATCGTCTAGAATAATAAATGCTTTATCTATCTACCATCCTACATTCCGCGGCATTCTTTTTTTGTTATCATAGACGGCCTATCTTGTTGCATGTACCAATTAACTGAATCATTATATCGATTGTCAACTGCAGTACGTTGTCAATCGATATGCTGAAACAAAATATATTACTACTAGCTTGATACCCGTGCTTCGCTACGGTAACACACATTTTACCCCTTTTTACCCCGTTAGGAGTCGAATTTCTAAAAATTCCTTCTTAGTGGGTGCTTACGTCATGGAAGGAATATACTCCCTGAATTTTATGTTTCTAGGTTTAAGGGTTTGGGCTGGGCGTTGATGAGTCAGTCGGAACATTTGATTATATATGTATAGATTATACTCATTTTACTACTTAAATAGAATAAAAAGTGGAATTATATCTATTTCTTAATTTAAAAAAGAAAATAATTTTTTATAAATATATTATAAATAAATTCATTTCAGAGATGTAATATTATAATAACAGATGTAATATTATAATAACTTTTATAATAACATAAAAGACAAAATAGAGTAATGTAGAAATAATTAACTATTTAATTAATCCAAATATTTTAAAAACAAATTGATAAAATTATAATCAATGTTGTATACAAAATAATCTTTTGACTTTTGAATTAAATGCGATAACATTTCTTTGATGTATTTTCTTTGATTATAATTGTTTGTTTTATATTATGTTAGTAAGTTTCCGAAAAATAAAAATTATGTTAAGTCTAAATAAAAAATTATTTAGAAAAATATATGTTAAAAATTATTTAGAGATATACAAAAGATACGTGTATACGTATATGTATCGTAATTTCATTAACAATAAAATAAGAATTTATATTTGATTATGAACTCATTAGAAGTTAAAGGAGAAAATTAATAAGCGGATTGAATAAAAATAAAAATTTATTTATATTTAAGGATATACCCATCGCAAATTAAACAAATGATAATTTGCGTAGTACAAATTAAAAATAATCCACATAACGTTGTCACTATCGACCGACTTTAATTTTCGACTTCGATATAATGATTAAAATACGAGTTGCGAATATCAAATCATGATTGATGACGGAGTAGGTGTCGATGGAGTTCGTGTTTACCTCCCGCGCGTTAATTGCACTTGTAACGAGCTTGTAATAAACGACTTATAATCATCGCGCTGATACTATTCCGATGCGAGTGTGCCGTGGCTTATATAATTAATTGCAATTAATGGCGCAAGCGTGAACAACCGGGGCGAGACCGGTCTCGACTGTAACTTTTACGTTGAACTAGTTGCTACGCTGCTCCTTTTTGTGTTTCGAGAATATTACAGCGCGAAGCGGAGTAAATTTGCGACATATCACCAACAACTTGCTTATTAGAAGTTTGCGGTCACGTATAATTACCGCTATATTTCATTGACAAGACTCATTACACTATTCTTAGATTCTTATGTACTTTGTCGTACGCTGCGGTCTTTCGTCCGTACTTTTGCACGGAAAAACAATTACTATGTCGTCGCGAAAATGAAGAGAAGGATTTTAATATGAGAGAAGGATTTTAATACGCGTGCTTAGAACAATGTTTTCTAAAAACTTAATATCGAGGTTTACATCGCACAGCAATTACCTTCTCGTTTGCGGTTTACGCTAATTGCGAAACAACTGATTCGCAACGCGATTCGGATGAAGTCAAACACAGGAGATTTTCTCATTTTCATCCGAGAATTCGAACCTTGAACGAATCGTTAGAATTAAGAAACGTTTTACGTCGCTGAATAATGTATGTCGTGCTGTGGCCCTGTCAGTATAAACCCACGTTTAGATCGTCAAGAAGGAAACATTTTGTTCGACGAGGGACTTTTTAAGATTTCCTCGCATTAAAACGAGTCGCGTTTCACCGCGAGACACTCGTGGAAAAGAATATTTATGCGAATTGTTACAAGACCACGAAACATAATTCAAGAGATCTTATCATAGCGCACCGTCAAGTAATGACGTTAGACACTTCAACTAGGCGGATATTGCGCAATGTCGATATAATTCTTATATCACAATTTTTTGCGCATATTCTTCAATGGTGTCATTATTAATTAATGTGAATTATCTTTTCTCTCAAGAAAATTCCACGGTTTTTTTTTATATAAGCCGTGTTTCTTTAAGATAATTGATATTTTGCCTCTTTTTCTCTCTTATGCAACTATCTCAAATCGATTCTTTTACATGATTATAATTTTTACATGATACAACGATTCAAAGCATTACATAGTTGAATTGCTGTATTTTAATCCTCGCTAAAGAATATGTAATCTCGAGCATTTCAAATTAAATTATGCGCGACTAGTATTTTTTTTTTACAATAATACGCACACTATTGACGCAACGTGTGTACAAGGCATTTTTTTTTCTTGTATTGATGTATAGTATCGATCGATTACACATAACTCGGTGTATTTTTCCATTGCATTCGGGATTACACTCGGTTAATCAATTTGATGAATAATCAGCTATTGATAGTGTTTGGTTATATCTATAGTTATCTTGGTTAGGGTAGACCGGGGCACGTTGTCACACATTTTTTTCAATATTTTTTGTATTTTTTACATTCAATATTTGAGAGTACTGTGATATGCCAAAATTTCGAGTGAACCCTCAGCTTCAATTGGACAGTATCGAATTTTGTGTGATTATTACTCTACAGTTGTTACATAACAATAAATAACAACAGGTTGCTTGTGACAACGTGCCCCGTGACCGGGGCACGTTGTCACATCAAATGTAATTGCATGCAAAATGTTATCCAAACTGTATTCAACGTAAATATCAATATATTATAGTGCGCTGCAATGTAAAAAAGTAAAATCCTTCACAGAAACATTTATTTTACTTCAAAAAAGTGCAAAAAGCACGAAGTTTTCGTCTTAATCTAAATACAAGAATTCCACTCGAATGCGCAACTTATTGATCGTTAACAGCAAGACGAATTGCTTCTAGATCGACTACTGCGGCTCTCGCAGTTTTCCGTTTGTAGGAGCGCACCATATCCCAATTGCACCTATGACATTAAAATTCGTGACAACGTGCCCCGAGGGCATTTTTTTACTCCAAACAGCCTCATGGCCGACACGTTTGAGATATTCATAAGGTTAGGTATTGCACGCGGTAGGTAAAAGTATATACTTTAAGATAATATAAAGGTCTATTCTGAAAAAGCTGGACATAAGCTTCATGTCCAGTACGTTGAATATTAGACAATAAAATTTTACTTACGGTCGCAAAAAACTTTCAAGTTGATTTTACGTCAACACGGCTGGAGCAATCTCAACACTGTAAACACACCAAAGATGGGCATACACTAAAGCCCGTATCACACTAGCGGCTCGCGGCCGCGACTGCGATTGCGATTTCGTCTCTTGACCAATGAGAAATGCCCGAATTGCCAGCAGCTTCTTTCTCATTGGTCAAGGGACGAAATCGCAATCGCAGTCGCGGCCGCGAGCCGCTAGTGTGATACGGGCTTAACACGTTTTGGGAATGACAGGTCCTGCCCTCTGGTTATTAGTTTTTTAATTAAAGCCGATGTGACAACGTGCCCCGTGTGACAACGTGCCCCGGTCTACCCTATTAATAAATTATGGAACTTATTATATTGCATATTTAGTTAGGTTCAAAATTGCTGTATTTTTCAAGAGTTCTCAGATGGTTTTTATTTAAATAGATTAATTTTTTCGTATCGTACATTATTCATTTAGTATCTATTATTTAAAAAAGTATATATAAAAGGTAACTTTCAATTTTTGACGTGATTGATAGCAGAGACAACCTGATATCGTTCTGTTTACAATATAAGAAAAAGAAAAGAAATTAGATATTAAAACAAATTTTACTTCGGTGTAGAAACGACAAATTTTCCATAATTGATTTATCCTCCAAAAACTGTTATATTATATCAATCACGAAATATTAAAGACAATATTATTGAGACAATCATCATTGGAAAGACAATATTGTTGAAATTATTTTTGAAATTTTATCTCGCAATTATGCCAGAAATCACACAATGATTTAATCTCTTCGAAAAGAATAGGATTGGTTTGCATTGATAGTTATCGTGTCGCGGTATCAAAGCGATATTTTATCAAGATGAAGCGGATTTGCGACTTGTTGCGACATACGCGATGAAGCAGCAACATTGCGCGATCATTTGGCAAAAGAGCTCTTTAAAGATAATTTGAAAAGGTTTGATAAACTTATTCGTATCATTGTAACATTCGGTGAACGCGCGGTAGCTTATCGGTCAGTATGTCTGACTAAAAATGACAAGCGGTACAATCAGACAAATGATTAACTCTATAAGTAGCTCCTCGAGACTTAACTCGGAAAGTAGTTTTACGTCATTAAGTAATTACACAAGCCAGTCGCATTACGAGAGAAAGAAGCGAATCTAAATTTACGCGTCAGATTTATCGTTTTTATCTTTATCATTTTACTCGTGACATTTTAATCTCTCAATTTAATAATCAGATTGTAATAAAAATCATCGTGAAAATTTAATCTTTGATATTTCGAGAAAATAATTGCATTAGCGAGTCTGATACACACAATTGTCTCGATCCGTACAAATCTCAATTACAATCACATGCTTCGCTTTAAATCTCAAATTCACTTTAATCAGTGAAAGTTGATACCCGATCAATCATTGTTATCAATCGATTGGGATATTAATATTTACCAATGTATTTCCCACCGATAAATCGTGCTTACGTAAAAGGAAACGTATTAACGTTAATCAGCGGAATGCGTATAATACGTCGGGGGTTTTTTTAACGACGTAATTTAGTTGCTGAAAGTACCTACTCGGGGTTGTTCAGAACCGTGCAAATCGCGTTTAATACTGTCGGAGCCGTGAAAAATGAAAGTAGAAAGCGCCTGTCGAAACTCTATGCTGTTTCGCAGTCCTCGGTACATCTAATTACACTTCCGAACGTTGCGGTTTGTCTTTTTTTTTGCGGTCGCAAGTTAGTTTGGGATACGTTTCTTAAAGTGTACTACGGAAGAAAGTATGATATATCTTCGCGCAAAGTGAAATTTCCGTGAATGAAAGTTTTACCACTTCACAAAAGAGAATAGAGGAAATGAAGAAATTTAATGAAAATTTACTTTTTGTGATTTAAAATTTTTTCGAATTGAAATCTATAATTGATTTCACAACTATATTGATTGTTTATTTGTTAAATACTATTGTAATTAAATAATGACACTCTTCTCGTTCCTATATCTATTTTATAACAGTTGCATAAGGTATTTTATGACGAATTCAATAATGTGCAATAATTGTCATTTGTGTTGTTAAAAAGAAATTTGTTTAACTTACTTATATCATTATATAGATCTTCTTAAACAAAAATAATTTTTATTCGAAAAATCTTGTTATAACTGTTAATAGTTATAACTATTAATTTTATTCGAAAAATCTTTTTATAACTATTTAAAAAATAATTGAGTATACACTTAAACCAAACACACTGTGTATTATAGGTATATACACACATTCATCCCTCGATTTACACGGTACTTTTTATATGCGATTCTTTTTTATTGTCAGTAAATAATTTCTCCGTTTATGCGATACTTTTTATACAAGGTCCAGTTTTACGGGATCAGAAAATATATATTTCTATAGTATTTTTTTGAAATTATTACATATATCAATGAGCTAAAAGTTCTTACTTGATTGTACTTATTACATTATTCTCACCTTTTTTGGCAGACTTGTGGAGTGTACAATTAAGCTTATCCGTACAAGTGAAAACAAATTAACTTTTTTGCACTTTGTGTAAATAAAGTAAAATAAATGAAATAAATATTTTTACAGCATACACAGGCTTTTCTTTTACGCATTTTCTTTTCTTTTTGGTACTTATTATGGCAGACTCCATTTACGCGATTCTCAACCGCGTAAAAGAAAAACCACGTGGAACGATCAATAGTCCACGTAAAATCGAGGGACGAATGTATAGATAGTAGATATATATATTCGGACTATTTCATAAGCAATTAAGTTGCTTTGTATTCGAAAGGCGAGGACGAATTCTGGAAACTCAAGCCGCGCCCTCGGATTCGACCTCGCGCAAGGATCGCGGATACAGTATGACGAATTATATTGATGTCGCGCCTTGACACGAATCGTTTGTGTAGTTAATGAACTGTCTACATGAAATGGATAAGATTCATCATGCAAACGAATTACGATTTGTTTACTGTTCGCGAAATTATTCAAGATTTATATTATGGCAGCAAATTATGCGTCCCTTCCGTTTCTCAAAGCGGCTCGTTTCCCTGTTCGCGTTCTGCGCACAACATTTTGTTCTAAAAAAGGGACGAATAGAACTATTTAGATGCTTAGAAATGTTTTTTTTTGCTATTGAGCGACTCTTAATATAAGAGGAATTAATCTTTACATATACACAATTGTCAGAAAATGTCGAAAGATTTCTTACTATTAAGATAATCTCGATAATTTTTAATATAAAGAAGCGATGTGAAATAATTTGGGGAGATAATATATTCTAAAATAGTCATTTCATATTTATAAGAAACGAAACTTAAAAACCAAACATGTAAGACGAAGGGATTTCGCCTGCTCTTCAGCTTCCTGTTGCGCTTTGTGGACGCCTTCCTCGTGACGTGACCATCACGTTATTTTCCACTTAACCATAGTGGATAATGGATTTGAGGGCTTTTGCGTTTCCTGTTGACGTTTCGAAACTTTAAGGCATTTAAGCCCGAGTATGGTGCAATCGTCGTCGGGGTATATTAAATAATGTAAAGGCCGCGTTTAGCCGTCCGCGTGTTACATTCGCGTAAGAGTGAGTAATCACAAAATTGTCGACATCCTACTTCTATATTTTTAGTATAATTCTGCGCGGGAAGCGCCGCTCCACGAACAGAGATTTCTACGTTAAATGTGAAAATCTTTCTTTTCTTTTATTTAGCAATCTCCGTTCACGGAGCGATACTTCCTGTATTTGCGTTTTCACAAGCGTTGAGACTTCAGCATTTTATTAGAAATTCAGCATTATTTAAAGGATTAAAAATTAAAGAAAAAAATAAAATAACGTTTGTTACATTCAAGTTGAGAGAGACGGGTTAAATTAGAGCCAAGCGCTGTTGATGGTGTGCATCAGAGATGTAACTTGTAACTCCTTTTATTTTTAAATATTTCAAATATTTTTAATTATTTTAAAAATAAGAGGATCTAGTTACATCTCTGCGCACCATCAACAGCGCTTGGCTCTTATTTAGCCCGTCTCTCTCAACTTGAAGTTCCACTAGAGCCTTCACATTGAGTCTGTTATATTATAAAGATTTTTTAATTATGTGTGTAAAAATACAATAATTATTTGAACAGGAATGTAATAATAATATATGTATAAGTAATACTAATAGTTATTTATTATTTAAGAAGCTTAAAATTTATTATTAAAAATTATTTAAAAATGTCGCGTGTTTTTAGACATGTAGAGTTTATTTTATAATTTTTTTACATTTGTTAGAACGATCTCGGTATAATTTTGATACGATGGAATAAAAATTCCTTTCAATTCTACTTTATCTTCGAAGACACTTTTATTGCAGGTACCTACTTTACTTGCAAGAGAAACTGATGAACCTCATATGATGAATAATTAACTGCAGATGAGAATGTATCCACAGTAGATATCGCGTCTTCTTTATCGACATAAATCCGGTCACCACTATTATACATGATGCCTGTATTATCCATGTGCTGCTGATTCGCTTATTGTTAATTAATTCATCACGTAATTAAATTAATCGATCAATGTCGAATATTATCTACTTGTAATCTACAATATTTATATTTTTATTTAATTTTAGTAAAATCAAAATAAAAAAAATTAAAATCCGTCGGCATACCTCGATATGTATATTGATATGTATATACACGGTCTCAAATTCTTTTCGATTGTTCGTGATCAAACAGACAGTTGCAAACAGTTTGCAACATATTTATTGTTATGTGTATATGTCGCAATTTGTCGATATGCGAATGGCATAACAGTAAAAATTGGATTATATCCAAAGTTAGATCTTGTAGGTATTTAATCAGCCGTACATCGCTTACGTTTTTAATTTCTATCGTGCCTCGTTTGTCACGCCCGATATACGCAATCGCTCATTGTGCTCGTGTAATTCCCTGCACGTCCGCGCAACACAAAATCGTACAATGCAGTTCGCAAACACGGGAGAATGTGCTGCATCACGATCGCCGAACAAGTCATCGATTGCGCAATCGTTGCACGCTCAACGACCCTCCGATCACGCCTCGCGGAAGGTGTCGCCGCGAGAAAAAGTTAAATTAGAAAAATTCGCAGGAGGGAAACCTGCGTGCTCCCCTTCGGAATTTACACGGCTCGATCGCGCAGGCACACGCCTGATAATTGTCGCAGTCGGCGTCTTTCGAATGGTCGGAAACGTGATCGGCGTGATGACGCATGACGGTTCGGTTCGGTCCGCGGTTGGGAGTGCAAAACCGTCTCTCATAGATTACAATTCGCGCACATATACGCGGCTTGTTTGATAAGAAGACAGCGCTATAGAGGGGCCCCGATAAACTCGGCTGCCCGATAAAAGTAATGAATTATTTATCAGTATCGGCAGATTTTTCTATTTACGTGCACTCCTCCATGTTGCTTCGGTATGCGAGAACACTTGCGTTGCATCTGTGCATTTAATTTTAAAGAATTGACACGTGTACGATATGTCTACGAATCGCGAATAAACGGATATGGAAAGCCATAGTGAAACCATGGTGCTGTTTCGTTTACTTGCGAATTATCTCGTATATATTACATAGCTTTCAACGTTTTTTTGTTAGTTAGTTTCGTCAAATACGATCTCGGATTAAACTTAGCTTTGAATTTGGAAATTAAAGGGGGAACATCAGGGTGACGGATCAAAAAATTGAATTGCCTTTAGCATGTAGTTATGCTCTGGTAATAATTTATATTTAAACTGTTTGTTTTTATGAATTAAAAATATAGATTTTAAGCAATAAATTAGGAAAAATAAAAAAATATTAATTTTTGGATGAGGTATTATAAGATGAAATATCCTCGCTGTAAGTTTCTTAATGACGATTGTCAAAATGAGTTTTTTGGATCGATTTTCCAAAGAAGAGCGGCGAAGCTTTCATTATTGTTATTTTGATTAAAACCACCAACATATTTTTCTGATTTTTCGGGTTTTGCTATATTCTCATATAAGTAGGTTTTAAGAAATATTCTAAAAATCTCTTGAATATATGAATGTAGTTCCTCAATGTATGAACCTATCTAATTTCTAACAATAATTTTTTTTTTCTAACAATAATAATGTTGCAGATTTTTATCAGTGGACTTTATCACAATTATGATAATAAGTTGCACAAATTGCATTATACATACATTCAATTAACTCTTTATGTCTGTATGTAGAAATCTGTACGTATAATAGCCTGTCAGCTCATTTACTCTAAATCTGCTGTTAACATAGGTCCTGTCGCCAAACTTTTCGAAGTTTATTGTACCTCTACCCATATTCTTTTCTCAACTTGATTTATGGGTGTCATAACCTTCCTTTTCAATAGTTTGTGTCCCGAATGGATACCGCCTGCTGATGAGATACCTACTTGAGTACCTAAAGCGTTCTCGAAGAACGATTATTCTTTTGAAGTTCGAAATAAAGCTTTAGAAATGTATTCTTTAATAATTGAATTTTTAGATAATACAAAAAATTGATTTTTTAAACTCGTTATCCCTTTAAAAGGTGTGCCCTTTAAATGGAGTAAATAGGCAATTAAAGTAAACAGAATTGAATAAATCTAAACTGTATAAGTTTCGAAAATGAGCTCTGAGTTAAGAAATTAAGTAAATGGATTTTGTATATGAATTTAGAAATTGATGTTTAGCCGTGCAGTTTGGTACAATTTTTAATGCCTCGATTTTCAAGGCAGCGATGATAATCTTTGATCTTTTTCAATAATAATCTACCGCGTGTAACGCTGACCGCGTTCTGTTGGAAGACTATTCTGTTTACAGTCCCGATTTGAGAGAGAGGTCAGTGAGAGAGATGGGTCTCGAGATAATTGCTAATTAACGTTCGACTCGGCTTAAACTTCAATTACTTAACGCTTGATTAGAGGAGATGTGTTACGCGCCCGGCGACAGTCCGCGATTTCCTTCCCCTTTGATTTGCGCGAATCGCACATTCCTGCACCGATATAGCTTTGAACGCTACATATGTGGCAATCAAATCAATTATAGGCAGAGAAGACGACGCGACGACGACGACGACGGTGACGATGACGACGACGACGATTCGCACGCACAACGCAACAAGCTACAAATCAGCTCTGTCTTACATTCAGGGGGGGTATACTCTTTGCGAAGAACGACGGCGACAGACGGCCGGAATCCAGGAGACAGACAAATATTTGCTCGTTACGTCTTCACAATTTCCACTACGGAAAATCCCGCATGCCTGTCTCTCCTTACGCTTGGTTACTTCGTAATCCCAAATCGGAATTCCCTGATGCAGACGCGAGAGCTTCGACTGACCCGTTGGTTGGCCCGCCAATACTTTCCACATATCTTTTATCTTGTTAATTATCATTCACTTGTAATGATCGTTTCATCGGAATGGGAAACATTTCCTTGAAAAGTATCTTCAAGAGCTATACCCGGGAAAAATTTGTTTATATATAATTACGTAGAAAATATGTCCAAAAAATAATAATAAGAATTAAAAAATAATTAAAAGGATAATTTTTGCATTGTTCCTTTTTTAAAAATACAAAGTTTGACGAAATTGGAAAAATTGCCCATATATAATCCTTTCTAAAAAAAGGCATGTTAAGTCGATAGTCGAATTTATTGTTGCCGCTTTTCCGCGATGCTGATTGGTTTTCTCGCTGCGCTTACTTCATTTGCAGCTGTCATCGTATATTTTGACAGTTGTATGTATCAAAAAATTAATAGTGTAATAGTAATAGCATAATGTTAAAGCTAAATAGCGCGCGCGAAGCGCGCGTCTGTAGTGCTAGTCATATATAAATATAATAATCGTATATAAAATATGATTATACATATAGAATATTGTATAATCTAATCACAATTTGATTTTTTGTAAAAAATTAATCTAGAAGTTATTTTTCTAATTATTTTACAATTATTCTGCTTATTATTTTTCTTATGAACAGAAATTATACATGAGAAAAAACATATATAGACATATTTTATATATAATTATTATACATGAAAAATGGTTTTCCCGGGTATAATATAATATCGGAAAGTTTTGTGCAGTCTGCGTTATCAATGTAAGCTTAATATTAATATTAATATTGGCGTTTACGAGTTGGTTCTTCGCGAGATAAGCGTAAATATGCCGGAGGATTATTCGCGATATCGCTATTATTGATATCGCGAATGACATTTGTAAACGGAAGAGCCTCCGATCGTCAATCGTTGGAAATCGCACGTCGGAACGTGACGAAGTATCTCGAAATCGGTATCAGACAGTCGAGTTCTCAAAATAAAGCTCTCTTCGGAATGTGAATGAAATATCGTCGGATCGTCGACGATCCTTCAACGCAATTCGACGCGATTGTGGACACGGTCGAGAATCGATCCTAATGTCGGAGCTTGCGAGCGCGTTTGTTTCTGTCTTTGTATTTCTAAATAGTCAAAATAGTTGTTGCATCAACAACTGCAAAAATTTGCCCCGCGAACTGATTGTTTCGTTCCCATCATCGATCCGATCGCTTATCTAATCCGCGTTCTTCCGCGTGACGTAAGCTCGAATCGGAAATAAAACTACAAATAGGATAGGATAGAAGATAGAGCGGTTATTAGCATTAATTGCGATTAGCTATTTTCTTGTTAGATATGAGGACAGATATGCACTGGATGGAACGGTATAAGTCGTATCTTCCACTATTTCAAGAACGACGTTAAGTACCTTGCGAAAATAACGTGAAGCTCTGCTGCAACATTATGCAACTTTCACGCTACTGGTGTTTATAAAGGATACATTGTAAACTTATATATAAAGAGTCAAAATAGAAATAAAATAATAATTTTAATGAATTAATTGTGCGTTGTGTGACCTCGATAAATTATATAATACGACATTTATTCTGATTACTCGCGATCGCTTATCAGTTTAACAATTTTATTAGTCACTTTAGAAGAAATGATAACGATTTGCGTCATTCTGTAATAAAACAGTCCCGTTGCTTTTTCGTTCGTGTAAATAATTTATTTGATCCGTTTGAAGATGAATAATACTCCATGAAGCGGGATCCGAGATTCTCTAATTGAGCATACGAGACGCAATGATATTATCTTTGCAGTGACTCAGTTTTTTCCTCCTTACGTTATCTGATGTAATCAGAGCTATTACGTATGACAATAAGATTGAAGGATTCTACCGCAGCCGCATCTGATTAGTCGTATTTTTAATGAGATTAAAAAGCAGTTTCAATAAAAAAAGATTTAGTGTAATAACATAATTTTGACTCAGTTTATCTTTGCATTTTTATTTTGCGAATTTGGAATAGATATTTTATAATGCGTATTTTTTCGTATGGAAAATATTTTTAATGTAATTGATAAACAGGAAAAAATTAACATGCTACATAAAAAATACGAATTTCCGTTAAATTAAGTTGATTTATTGCTTTCTATCTAAAAATAGAGATTATATATATTTTATGTGTGTAATATGTATATAAAATCTCTGCTTTTTATTATCGGATGAACTGGACCGACGTATATTATATTTTGTGTTTTAACAAATAATTTCTGTCAGAGAAACAATATAATAACAGTGGTAATAAATAAATTCGCCAGTAAATAAATAAAATAATATTATAAAATCCGAAATTAGGGCGGCAGTGTGGTCTAGTGGTAGAGCGCCAGACTCGTAATCTGAGGAACCAGGTTCGAGTCCACTAGAGCCATGTAAACATGGAAAGTTTTTCCGAAAGCTGCGCCCTCCGTGCAAGATAGGCTCTTGTGCGGAGCAAACTGGGCTCCGTCTTTCAGAAAGAGACGTTAAGCCGTTGGTCCAAAGGGTTAAGTGAGAGGAGAAGGGTAGTATTGGATGAGAATTGAAGAAAGGGTTGGGAACGTCCCTACAAAACGCCTTGTAACCCTGAGGGGAGTCAATAAACGTATTTATTTATAAAATCCGAAATTAAGCGACCCGACTGGCCAGTTCACATTTATTCTGACTCACAACGTTTCGAACATAATCTGGTCCTTCTCAAGTGAGATATTATAATTTATTACGCAACATTAGACATCATGCGTCGCCAGACGTTGTATGATTCATTGTGACTTTGACTATGGCTCGGTACGGACTTAGTGGAGAAAATGTCCAATTTAATATTCTTTACATTTTTACAATTTTACAATTTTTACAATTTCACATTTTCATTCTTTTGACGCACCAAACATTTTGACGTTCGCACGATGTAGTTAGGATACAACGTCTGGCGACGCATGATGTCTAATGTTGCGTAATAAATAATAATATCTCACTTGAGAAGGACCAGATTATGGTCGAAACGTTGTGAGTCAGAATAAATGTGAACTGGCCAGTCGGGTCGCTTAATTTCGGATTTTATTAAACAATATAATAATTATTTATTTTATTAATTAATCTTGACTTTTTACATCTACTATCGGTGCGTCCAAACTTTTGACTGGTATAATTGTGTATGTTATATATATATATTTGTGTATATTTATAAAGCTATATATAACTTTTTATGGCTTTATATATATATATTTCTTTGGGAACTAGAGGGAGGTAGGGCGATACATATAAAAATGTTTTCCAATAAACGACAAGAGAATGTTGGGACGATACTCTTCTATTTGATTTTGGATAGAAATAGTAAGTAGGTAGAAATAAATTAAAATATTTGATTAAGAAATAGCATTTTGAAGACATTTAAATCCTAGAATGCTGTTTGGAATTTGTGATCTGTTGGGATGAAACGAGATACACGATAATAAGTAATTCTTACAAAAGAAAAGACGCGGCATATCCGACACGGCAGTAATCCGCTTTACTTTTCAGCCCGAAGGTCAGAAATGAATCATACGGTTTCACCGTATGCAAATGTGTGCTTTGTTGAAATGTAGCCCGATAAATGTTCATCCCTCAAATTTGTAACCGTTCCTTAAATAGCGCTCCTATTGTCACAATTATCGAATCACTGTTATTTTCAATGATTCATTGAAAATTGATAAAACGTTAATTTAACATTTGTTAAAGCAAATCTCGAGAAAACTAATAAAAAGTAGTAAAATAAGAGCGATATATTTTTTTCTTAAAGTATTAATTCAAAATAACTGTAATTACCATTAATCAAACCTTTTCCGTTTTATTCTAAAAATGAAGTTAAAAAGAGTAAGATGTCACTTAAACTTATTTTTATTTTAACTAATTGTCTGAACGGTTCTTAGAGAATTTAAATGTGAAAGTATGGGCAAGATAAAGAATAAAATAAATTGAAAACAATACATATTTTCTTTAAGACTTATAAATAACGAATTCAAAACAATACTTTTTTTCATGACTTGCAAAAATATATATATAAGACGCATTAAGAATAATACATTTATTTTGTTTGATGACGTAGTTTATTCAGGTTTTTGTTAAAGAGTTTCGGGACGGTGAAAGTTTTAAAGAAACAATGTTTGCCTGCATGTCTGAAAATTTCCCCGTATGTCTGAAAATAGAAAAGAAATGTTCCTGCCTCTGTCTGTAGGTTTTCCCCATTCGCATTGAGAACAATCCATTTGTTTTGCTTGATGACATATACACAAACCATCTCGGTTTTTCTTGAAAAGTTTTGGAAAAGTCTTAGGCTGGGTCTACAATGAGTTGCAGTCGTAAGAGTCGTAAGAAATTAACCAATTACACTTCATTATTCTTCAACCGCAAGGAGAATAATAGACTGTAATTGGTCAATTTCTTACGACTCTTACGACTGCGACTCATTGTAGACCCGGCCTTACACAGGCCGGTGCGGATTTTAACCCGCACGGTCAATTCCCTCGCGTATCTGAAAAGAGAAAAGGGATGCTTCTGCCCCTATGATACATTTAAATTTCGCGCCGGCCAGCGCAACTTTTACCGCGCTGCGCTCCGATTGGCCGGACGGCTGGCGTGGCTGGCTCGCGCGCCAATCGGAAGCGCCCTTCGCCCGCTCGACCGCTCGCCCCGTCCGCCCGCGGCGCCCGCCGTTATCGGAGTACAGCGAGAGCACTCGGAGCAGCCAGTCGATTACACAAGTCCCGGCATAACCAGTGGAACCAGTGTGCATCGTGCCACGCGAGGACTTAACCTCGCTCTCTCTACCTTCCGTGCAACAGTTTGTTATTCGCGTGTCGCGCTCGTGATTGTCGCTCGCCACCGTTGTCTCGTGCACCGTTCTGCCCGACGTTCTGACCACTCTGACCGTCGTGAAAAGAGAACGCAGGCGCGTCTCTCTCCGCCCGGCGCATTTCGGCGCCCGAACGGAACACGAGAGTGCTCGTAGGAGCGGCAGCGGAAGAAACACCGTGTGTGTGCGCGCGCGCGAAAGACACAGACAGTCGGCGTTATCGCGCCAAACGCTCGTCATCGACGTCGTCGTCGTCCAGGAGCGTCGTGAAATCACGTTTCCATTTTTTTTTTGTGTACTTCGTCTCCGCGCCCCACGTGCCTGAACGCGCGATGAATCACAGCAGCGAGAACAGGGGACGAAATGGCCACATTCTCGTGTGGGACCAGCCCGGACTCGAAGAGGACGATCGGGAAAGAAAAAGGAAAAGAGGTACGTGCCCATGTTGCGACGGCCTCACCGATAACGCGACGGGGAATCGCCGATTTTACGAAGCGGACCGAGCGAGGATCGAAACGGGACACCCGGTATATTCTCGGCGCCGCGCCGTGTGAGCCGCGAGTTTTCGGACCGCACTTTTCAACGCGACTTCGTTGACATCAATCCGCATAAAAATAGCCGACGCGATAGCCGCGCGCACGAAATCGAGCGAGGGAAAGAGATTCCTAGATTCCTCCGTAAAATGCACGTCGTGTTCATTTAACTCGGGACGGACGTCGCGGGTCGGACGAAACGCGTTCGAACGGACGCGCGCGATTGCCGGTCCGAGATGCGTCGTCGGAGATATCTCGGCTTCGGCCGTTTCGTTCGCGATTCCCGTGTCGCGAAATCGCCGTAATCCGAGACGAAATCGCGCTCTCGCGTTCGCCTCGACAGCGACAGACCACGTGTTCAGCTGTGCGGTCTCGCACAGCGACACATTCGTGCTCTTTCTCTCGCTCTTCTATCTCTCTCTCTCTTTTTCTCTTGGTCTCTCTTCTCACTTGTCAGTGGAACGTCACGATCATAGAGAGAGTACATTTGCGTTCATAATTTAACAAACTTCGGCTACTTAATCGGCGAATAATTCAGTCGATAGAATAGTTTAGCTTGAAGCAAAATTTCTAGCTAGATTACATACAATTTGTTGTCTCTAATCCAATCTTTTTCCCATATGTTAAGCAATATTAATAATATTCTCCGTATTTATATCCATGATAATTATGAATTATTAATTCTATCTATGTCGGCAGAATTTTTAAAGCAAAATTTCTAATGATTCATTGTCCCTAGTTTAATCTTTTTTTCCATATGTCAAACAACAAAATATTAATTATTCTATCCATGTTCTATAATCTATCCAACAGAATTGTTTAGAGCAAAGTTTTAACTATAGAATTTGTTGCTTCTAATCTAATCTTTTTTTATATATGTTGAACAACAAAAAAGTCAATAATTCTATCCGTATCAGCAAAATAAAATACAGGTATTACTTGACGAGTTAATCATCGATCAAGTTAATCAAGATTTGCTCTATCCTAAAAAGCGGAGATTAACAATCTCTATTTCGAGATTTTACCCGTTATAACTTTCCGTTATTTGTCCGCAAATGCTAAAACAGATTTTATCTCGTTTTTAAAAAAGTATTTCTCAGTAAACGCGTTTTTTACGTTATGTATTTGAAACTCACCGTGATGGATATTATAAAGCTTATACTGCCGAGAGTGGTGTGAAAACGCGTGCAATCAAAGGTCGCATTTTACGCTTTAGGTACGCGAGGTGTCCTAAATAGGAAAATTTCTTTCCGAGAATGTTTCACGTACAGCGTTGCGTCTTTTCATTTTGCAAGGATGCCAAATCATGTTGGCTTCGAATGTCCACGTGTCTCGCGACGATACCGTTTCACGTATTCTTCGTAATGTTTACGCAATTGTAACGCATGACGATCAGCTGCTTGATTTCCGCGAGTTTCGAAAAAGCCGGCGCTGAAAATCTTTCTTTACTTCTCGTCGTTTACTTCTTTCGCGGCTTTTATCACGTACGCCAGAGTGAAACTGTAAATATTTAAATAGCTGCCTCGCTACTTATTGTTAAACTCAAAGTGTGTATTTTATTATTTATATCTAATCTTATTGTTAGTGTTACATTGCTCGTAACAAAGTTAAAAATTTCGCAATAATCTTTACGTGTGTTTATTATAACCAAATTTTATAGTAACATTTCAGAAGATTCAATCGAAATAAGGATTTTATCTTATAAGAAAGCTTTTTTATACGTCAGCGATCGCATTAATCATTAATCCTTTGCAATCCGAATTATTTCTTGCAAATAGCGAAGTATTTTCGTCTTCAATTTTATATAATCAGCTGATCAAACATGAAGAATTTTTGGGAATTATTTTTAGGATTTCATTTTTTCCTTAATGCGAGAAATAAATAAATATACATGTGCGCGGTTGGGCTTTAACGGCCGTTCATCATTGTCGTGCAAATCCGTTCGTCTCAAGGTATCGAGGAATTGTATTTAAGACTTTGTTCTCTCTTTTGAGCTCGACCGAAAGGGATCGACCCTATTGTGTTAATAGCTATTTTACACAGAACAATATCGTACAATTTCTCGCCCATTTCTCCGACTCTTTACACGGATTTTTTTCACGAGAACAAAAAAAAAACCCCGCTGAGTTTTCTTTGAGGCTGTACGACCGTTCCAGTAGGAATTCCCGCAATTACATTATCATTTGCCGAGTGCTCGTAACGAATCGTGGAGATGCTGTTAACTTATCAACATTCTTTTTCTTTAAACTTTTATTACGGTTTTACAGCAATACAATATATATCTAAGGAATTCTATGTCATACTCGGAAAATAACATGCAAAAATATATGAAATTAGCTTTATAGAAATGCAAATCTATAATCTGTATAAAATGTATTGACACACGATTTAAAAGGTGACGCAACTTGATTAGCAACAGAAGCCAAGGAACAACGCGAGAGAAATTTGATGAGGCTTCTATTAACGTATACAATACGTACAATACGTGTAAAATAATTATAAATAGAAGTGCAATAATTACTAGAAACACACGTGCCAATGAGAAACGGTAATGACTAGCGAAATAGATAGTAAGATGACAAAAGGGTTATTCCGCATGAAAATAGCTCGCATTATCGCGGAGAGATTAGTTTAAAGAGCATCATTTCGCCATGCAAACTAACGGAAAAAGCGGGTGCACGCGACGGGAGGCACTCGTCGCGCGTCGCCTCGACGATGACGCATCGCGAAAACGGTCGCAATCTGGATAAGACGAGGGATAAGAGTACAAATACGAAACGTGCGTTCTTCCGCGGGAACGCACCGTGTAAGAGTCTATCCAGACAAATTTGTGTAACGTGTAACGCATAAACATAAACATATATAAGCATAAGAAATTGATCGCACCATATACATGTGCATAAGGAAATGGATTGGTCCATTGGTTATGCATATGCTTATGCACCTATGCAAGTTTGTCTGCACGGAAAGAACGGTTTTGCTGAAGTATCTAAAAATTTAGCTACATTGAGAAAAAAAATTTGTTAATCCGAAAAAATATTTAATCCGATACGTGCAATTAAACATGTTAGTTAGTTAACTAACCATTAGTTGTTTCAACAATTATCCATTAAAATTTTGTAATCAAGAATTAATTAATTCAACTATATAATGTTTAGTTAAACTAACTAAAATGTTTAGTTGCACGTATCGGACTAAATATCTTTTCGGATTAATAAATTTTTTTTCTCAGCGCAGATACAGGGTAGCGATCACGTATAACTATATCCCTGGAGCGGAAACGTGAAAAGTTACGTGACCGCTGTCCAGATCTGAAAATAATTTTGTTGCATGATCAAAATAATTATGTAGAACACTCAAACTGATTGCTAAAATGTTGAATTTTTTTATAGCATTATTATCATCATACTTCAGCGACCTGCTATAATTATTTTGACGGTGCAACAAAATTATTTTCAGAGATCTGTATCTAGCTAAATTTTTAGATACTTCAGCAAAACCGTTCTTTCCGTGTGGATAGACCATTACAGATTTGTTTGTTCTAACTATGCACAATTATGAGGAAATCGCCGCGGGGATTTTTCGACGGACGCGCGGCGGACTCGGGGAACGTTTGAGAACAAAGTGCGTTTTTCTCGCGATACGACTCCAAGGTCGCCAAATGACTCGTGGATTTAGCCGCTATCGCGAAAATAGTGTATGTACAGCGTGCTGCACATTCGGCGTGGACGGTAGAACGTTCCAAAATTCCCGCGAAGGCTCGTTATCCGCGGATTTTTCGGTTGGTTTTTGAATTTTCTCTCTTCTAACGGGAGAGATAAAAGCAGCGAATATTCTTGGGGGTCTTACCGAGATGAAAGGTTTCAAAGATGCGAGAGAATAAACAAAATCCTATTTTTCATATAAACTTTATATAAAGTGGACTTCGCTTTTTTTGCGCAGTTAATTCTAAGGTTGGGAGAATTAAAAGGATTAAAATTTTGATGAAGTGTTAAAGTAGAGATTTTTGTCATAGATTATCTAGATCTAGATTTGGAGAATCTGTGAATAAAAAAGAGCGTAGGGTGTCCTCTTCTGGAGTGCTCCATATATGATATCGCAGTCAAAATTAATATATGTGTCATCTGTGCTCGCGATTATGATAGCTTGTTGCCTATCGAATTTACTTATCGTCGCAATTGCAGCGAAGGTGGTCACTGCAAATCACTGCTGGTGATAACAAAGTTTAAAATAGGCGATATTTTGACCAGATCGAAGTTCAATCTTTTCTGAGACGAATTTCTGCATGAAAGATCAATAATCGCTACATTTTACTCCTTTAAAGAAGTTCCTATCTCATTTGAAAGATTTTTCCAAAAGCTCCTACGAAGAAATACCATAATATTTTGTGTAAGAAAATATAGATATGTTTATATTGTTTACATATTATATATTATTTTTAATTTTTATTTTTCTTATGTATAGCTACTCAGGTAGCAAAGTGACGTCAAATAACGTATTAATTCCGTCTTAATGACGTTAGAGACGTCATTAAGACGTCATTAAGACGTCTTTAGACGTCATCTTGCTACCTGAGTAGCTATACATAAGAAAAATAAAAATTAAAAATAATATATAATATGTAAACAATATAAACATATCTATATTTTCTTACACAAAATATTATGGTATTATATGGATATTATATATTATCACCAAAATACATATTTCTATCGACATTGAGTGCTGTCACTTCGCCTTTTCATAAGCAAATTATGAATATTTCCTTGTCAAGATTTAAGTATTTCTATATTCCGTTTCTATATTTTCGAGAGAGTTCTGAGATAGATTTTTTTATCGGGTGGATTTTGTTCTTTTCATACGTGACGAACTGCGATATACCTCGTATCGTCATTGGTTGCATGGCATTAATGTTTACGTGATATAAAAAAAAATTGTTTTGATTTCCGCCTAATGGATTTTCTATATTTATCGTCAATAATAATAGCGCTTCAGTATGTAAAGATAGATTATTTAGAAATGGCTTTTTTTCTCTCTTGGATTACTAGGTCGAAACGTATTGGAATAAACTTTACTTAACTGTTCAAAAATAAAACTTTCTATATATAACGGATACATTACTATAAATATACATTAATAATGCTAATTGAAATTACTAAAGATGCTTTAGTCCCCATTAAACGTTTCGTATAAATACTTTTGGTAGTTTTTTTTATTAGCAATCGTCACATTTAACGAATAATAATTTTTAACAGTAATATAATATTATGTAACATACATTGAAAATTTTATTCAATAATGTTCTTTGAAGGCCTCCCTTTAATACAGAGATACCATCTCCGTATTTTAAAAGCTCGCGTAATCATCGTGTCGACTGACGTGCATGACGTGTAGACGCGCGTCACGTACATTTGTCTGTGTTACTGTTTCTCTCTAGAGATGCATAAAATATATGTACATCTTGCTTGCACACGTTTCTTTCGGTGTTGAATGTATACAGCTGCTTATATTATAAAAGTTTTAATTAAATGTGCTATCACATTCGATGCGTTCGATCAAATCTTTGTTGCGTGAATAATATTTAAAAAAAAAACGTTAATTATATATAATCAATTATTAGGCGATTATTAGGCAAATATATAGTTTTTGGAATATATATATTTATTTAAACTGCAGACAATCATCTTTTTTTCAATAAAGTGAATACTTGCTGTTTTACTTTATAACGATTTATTGTTATCATTGCAAAATCGTTACGCTACTCTCCCACTGATTCAACGCTTTCGATTCTCTCGCTAGGTTCACCCGTTGTTCCCCCGTTTTTCATCTTTTCGTTACGCAGACACTTCCCAGTCGAGTCTGAAATCTCGCTCATTCGTATGCACCAGCGGACTCGCACGCGTGACGCGCGCCGTCGTACACGGTGATCGTGTTCACGCGCGTCACGAGCAATCGTAAGACGCGTGTTCACGTGCACGAGACACGGCTGTTCCCCCCTCCCGCCTCCTCTTCCCCTCGCTCTTCATCCTCATGCCAATTCTCGTGGTTCGTCTCTCCAGCGCGACAACTCCGACCTCCCTTCCGTCTCGACTCATCCGCGCGTTCTTTCGGCGCTGTGCGGGCTGTGCCTCTCTGTATTTCGCAACACAATGAAGTCACACCGCTAACGCACACCGCGATATCCTCTATATCGCGATATGCCGGAGCTATTTCTACCGGACCCGGCCCACGTGCTCGACGGCTGGTAATAATGACGGGCGACGCCGTAGGTGCCCGATGACGGCCGGTCTTGGAAAATGACCGACCATATGCGTGCACACTCGACACACTTACACGCGACGATTGGTTGATCGATGTTAATCCCCTCCCCCTTCCCGGGATCGTCTTCTCTTCACCGGCAGCCAGTGTAGGAAAAATTTGTGGCGAAATTATTTTCGTAAATGAAATATTAGCTCTTGGTCGGCGGATGCTTCGGCGGGCCCGGGTCAAGTGTGAAGTGCGGGGAAAATACAATTGCGAGTACACTGTCTCTACATGAAATAAATTTATTGTCCAGGTCTCGTCATGACCCCGACGTCTGCCGCGAGTTAATGGAGAATATTCCTCGCCATGATTGAGGATCGATGAACAATACGAGCCTTTAATTCACGATCATTTAGACAATTTGCAGAACTTTTGATGAAAAGAGAAATGTGATGATTGAATAATTTTTTTAATGGAAAAAAACAATTTACTGAATTATTTGATGCATAAAGTAATCAGACGCGAATAGATTATATTTTCTTCGTGGAAGTATAAATTTCTATAAATATTTATAAAAGCTCATCGTTGATAGCATATTAGATAATGATTGTCAAAGATGTAGGTACTACACCTGACAGAGAAATTTGATAAAAACTAATTGGTTCCTTATTACATACTTTTTAAATTGCGTGCAAATTGATATAAAAATAAGAAAAATATAATAATAATTTGATGTAAAGAAAACGTTACTTTTTATATAATCGATGTCATCGTCAGGATTTCTTTCTGCGGCTTTTCTCACGCGCGACGGTTAATAGGTACGTCGATAAGATTCTCACGTAGTAACCTTATACGATACCGAATGTATCAATAGTATATATTCTTAAACGATCGATAGTATTTTTTTTTAGCGGTGATCTCCTTTTTTGAATGCCGGCGCAGTTGGACGCGCATTTCGAATGCGCTGAGAGCGGAAAATTAATATGAATGGCGCGTCGAATATCGTCGAGTTTGCTGAAACACGATTCGGATGCCTTTGGCAGATTGTTTTGTTTAGATTAACGTGACGAATGCCGCTCGCGATTGTCGTGTCCGAGTAGCCTTTTTGCATTCAACTCGAGCTGACGCTGCGCGTTTCCCGGCGCATTGAGATGCATAATACGAGTGCAGGGCGAAGTGCGATGCGTCGCGGAATCTAGGAGTAAACTCGCGCCCTAACTGCGAAAATGGCATATCGGAGTTGGGCCGCCGCGCAGGAATAGACCGCGAGGCTAATAATATCGAATAATGCATGACCTGCCCATTTTCATTATATGGCTCCGTTTATTACGGTGGTCTTTTATCACAATGTCGTTAAAGATATCCGGCACTTCGTTTTACGACCCATCGATGTGTCTTTAAATCTTCCTCTCGCATCGCGACACAGCCATATAATTCTTAAATGATCGCGAGGGATGGATGCGCGAGCGGCGATACGGATAAAAATAGAAAAACACAATTTATATGCAATTATATAATACAGACTCTTTTGGATTGTGTTTTTGTCTTATTTATAGATTTTTTTTTAAAGAAGAGAGCGAATGGAATGTAGGAAGTAATAAGTAATCAAGCTGATTTTATTAACGATATTTTGAAGACACATTAAAAGAAACTTATGCATTATGGGCATGTATAGTACGGCGCAGATGGACGGTAACATTTGCTTATCTACGCACATTTATCGCCGTATAAATGTTAAGGATATCTTACGGATTTCCTATGTTCTTTTTTTGTAAGACTGTGAGCAATCCGTCGAGACATCAATTATCATTTTGTTTTGTGAATTCGGTGAATAAATCTGTTTTCTATATGTTGGTTAGAATAGTTCGTTAATTTTATTGTTCAACTTTATTTTACTATTTTCGTCGTAAAATATAATAATGATTTGCCATGATAAATTGAAAAAAAAAATCTATCTTAAAAAGTATTGTATATAAAAGTATATAAGTTATTTAATTATCGGCAATAAAATTTAACGATAATGAAAGTGATAAAGCAAAGCCAGAGATTGACGTATTAATCTTTCAGCCGAAACATTCTGAGACTCACAATGGAAAATTATGGGTACCTTAATTATGTAATATATCTGCACTTACCTTTATAAGTTATAAATTAACTGATAAATTCTATATTGTATATATACGTTAGGAAATGATAAAATATGAGATATCTCGCGAATACATCTTTAATTCAGTGTGCGTAAATAATTGAAGCATTCTTCTGATATTCCGTTTTACGGGAATCATCGCTCTTATTCGCTTGTCTATATTTTGGCGCGGCTTCTTCTCTTTCTGGCTGTCATTTTCGAAATAATCGATACTATCGCACTGCCTATTGCGAGACGTTTAAGAACGCGCTTGTGAAATGCGCACGAGAGTGCATTCGGCGGTGGAGTCACGGATAAAACGCGGTTGGATCCGGGCCAATAAACCCTCCGCGTCATGGCCTTCATTCTCACTTATCAGCGAACGTGCTTTGCTCCCGTCTCGACGGTTATTTTATCAATGATTCGTCCGCGGGATTTCGGTACGCCCTGTACGCCCGAGCAAGGAAAATTTTTGGACCCCCGCGTTTACGTAAATATTGATCATCGATTACCGCAGCCGAATTCTTACTCAATAATCCGGCTCTCGATATCTTGAAGTGGAAACTTACGCAAGTTTCAAGCGACAACAATATCGAACCGTCAGTCACATCACGTACAATGCATGAGATTATTTTCTTGTAAATAAAGGGTATCGCGGAAAAACGACGAGAAGTAAAAGGATAATTTTTACATAATGATCTCCCCTTATCGAGTTTCTGTAGAAATTGAAATTGAGATCTAATTTTGGAGTCAGCCAACAAGTAATAAAATCTTTACTTTAATTCTCGGGCTTTAATTAAAAATTAATAAGATATTTAACATTAGGAACTTGTGAAAAAATAAAAAACTTGGAAACAGACAATTGTTCAAACTTTTGTTATAAAAGAAGCATGGTTTCAAAATTTTCTTTTTTCGAGAAGATATTCTTTATTGTTGTATTGTACGTTTTGGGATATATATTATTCGTATCATGGTTTCCAAATCCACGATTTTAACATAAACACAAACATTTGCACAGAGCTTTTCAGGTTCTTATATCTCAATGTTTTACATTTATATCTTGTTAATTTTTTATATTATTGATCTGTAAAAAGTTTTGAATTGAATTTGCACTCGTTATGTGTCACTCGAATTTTGATCTTTGGCAGATAGCCACTTCTTGATGTAGATTTATACAGGGTGTTTGAAAAAAGTGTTACATATTTTCAGAGCAGGTATTTATCAAAACAAAAAGAAAATGCCCAGTAAACATGGGTCCTAAATCAAATATCTGTTAAGAAATGGGTCAATCTTTATCGTATATTATAAGAGGTGCTCTATGTGATTCCCGTTCATTGTCACCTTTCAGCCCTATTATGTCTCAGAGAATCACGCACTCTTGCGAATGCACCTGACTGCTCTTAGATTTGCTGACACACATTAAATGCGCGTTCCTACAATGTTTGGGTTCGGTATTGTCGGACGATGCGTGCAAAATGGGGATCGATGACGTTTCAAACATTGCAGAAACGCGCATTTAATGCGTGTCAGCAAATCTGAGAGCAATCAGGTGTCTTCGCAAGAGTGCGTGATCCTCTGAGACGTAGAACTGAAGGATGTGTGACAATGAATGGGATCTTCATATAGAGCATCTTCTATATATAGTATACGATAAAGACTGACCCATATCTTAGGTATTTGATGTATAGAAGCACTTCCTATAGTAAACGATAAAAACTGGCCTATATCTTAACAGGTACTTGATTATAGGACCCATGTTTACTAGACATTTTCTTTTTGTTTCGACGAAATACTACCTGCTCTCAAAATATGTAACATTTTTTTAAACACCCTGTATACAACGACGTGATTACTGAATAATATCGAAAGAATTAACCCTTTGTAGTCACACTGGGTCGATTTGACCCGCGCTCAAGTTTGAAGCTAAAATATCGGTAAGTGCCTGGCTTAAAATGGGGTTTGGCTCGCCATCTACCCAGAGTTTGAAGTATCCTCTATCGGTAGAGATCGTTAGTCATTTGATTAAAGCGTCTGTATTTGTATGACAGCGGTTGCGGAAACATCGTGCAAAAATGCGGGTCAGATTGACCCATAGTGTGACTAGAACGTAGTTTCAGTGAAAAAAAATCGGATTTTTTTATTGTCTTTAAAACAAGTGTCTGAACCGTAAGTGTGACTGTGGCACCTGCGATATTTTTTTTCCATTGTTTTTATAATAACGGTGTTATTTGTTATCAGATGGCATACAATCTGCGTAGCAGTAGTGAGTGCCAACTGCGGTGGCACTGAATAAATGACTTTTTTGTCGTTTTATAACGAAAAAACAATAATGCTTATGTTTCTGTGTACTCAGGATATACATAATAATAATAAAACACATTATTTTCTGATAAATCCACATTTTTTTCACTCCAAAATTGGGCCTCTTCATATGCCGGAATAAATACCTTTTTTGAAACGCGCACTAGAGGACTATTTTTTTTCTTAAAGTGTCGTATCTTAGGAGTATAACCTGCAAATTTTATTTTAAAAAATTAAAAAATTAAAAAGTTATGATTTTTTAAGTGAAAAAGCTACTTTTTTACGCATGTACTCGTTCACGATTTTTTTTTCAACATATTGCCATTTGATCTCTCACAAAATCGCAGTTGTTTTATATTCTAGAATGTTCAAGGTATGTTCCAGAATTATTTGAACCCGATCGGACCGATACTATTAAAATGCCAACCATTTAAAAATCGACTGGGTCAATATGACCCAGTATGACTAGAATGATATTCTAGAGAAGTGTGACTATGAAGGGTTAAACGAGAGAAAGCTTATCGTTATAGGATTAATTGCGATCTCTCTTGCAAAGATAATCTTTAAATTAAAGATAATTTAAAGTAGTGAATTATAAATTTCAGGTATTATAAATAAGCGAGATATTAATTAAACTTAATAATTATTGAACTTAAAGAGGAAAGAATTTAAATGTTTATTCGAGAATAATTAATGACTTGTACGCAATGATAATAAAGAGAAACATAAGTAAGCTGACATAATATATGGAACGTGACAGAAAGATTTTCCAAATGTTTTCGGTATGTTTAAGAAAACTATGGAAAGTTATGGCAATGCCTAATTTTAGACTTTATCCCCGTGATTAATCAACCCTTAGCTAATAATCCTACAATCATACTGACGTAATTGTAAGGTCAAACGCTTGACCCCAGATAATGGGAGATCGTTTTCGAACAACGCAACCTCACGTATATTGATGCTATAATTGGTTCCAATTTAATAAGCGATCTGCAACTACAAATGCAAGAGCTCTACGATTATAAATAAACGCGGTATTCTTTTATAATAAAAGTTTAAACAATTGTCTGTTTTCAAATTTTCTATTTTTTTCACAAGTTTCTAATGTTAAATATCTTATTAATTTTTAATTAAAGCCCGAGAAATTAAATAAAGATTTTATTACTTATTGGATAACTCCAAAATCTAGATCTCGATTTCGATTTCTATACAGAAACTCGATAAGGAAAGATCATTATGTAAAAATTTTCGTTTTACTTCTCGTCGTTGTTCCGCGAAACCCTTTATTTACAAGGAAATAATCTCATGCATTGTACGTGACTGCGGTCAAGTAGAGCTCGCGTTCGTGCACTTTTCGAGCATGTTTGCACAATTTTTTTTCTCGTAAAATTGCTAATTGTAAGGTGCGTTGGGTATGTAGGAAGATACCCGATAAAAACGTTACTTTTTTTTACTCAACAATCGACAACGTTGTTTGGTCAAAAGAAAAGAAATATACATATTCTAAGTAATGATCCTTATAATTAAAGACATTTCCCACAGTATTGCATAAAACTCTCGAATAATATATCATGTATATGCTTAAGGACCGGTTGTTTCAACCTGTTGGTAAGCTTACTACTAATTAAATCATATGTCTATCTTTGTCTAATGTAAAGGATAAACAAAGACATATATATGATTTAATTATTAGTTAATTTACCAACAGGTTGGAACAATTGACCCTAAGTACTTCAACGACATTTGAGGTACAAGATTAGAAGAAAAATATATTTTACGATTATTATCGCGTGAAGTCACAAATGATTCTCTTTTATAGCAAACAACGTGTATCGCACGCGATTTTTAACCTTTAGAGGCCGGGGGTGGTCGAAATATCGACCACCCAAAAAACACAAGCTATTTGATGTTTTCAGGCAAAATTTGTGTGTTGAATAAGGGAAAAATAGTATAAAAAAAAAACTCTTCAAATCCTTTTCCCGGCCTCTAAAGGTTAAGAGGACAGGGAACGAGAGAGGAGAATCAAAAAGGAGGCGGAACAAACGTGATTTTAGATAATTTATGCATGGACTTAGGAGAACTGGTCAGTTTAAGCAGCAATGTCGTCTGATGTCAATTGACTTAAGCTAGTTTGGCGAGTGGGCGTCGAAATTTATTCCTAGAAACACTTGCGCGAATTGAAGCGAATCAATCCGACGCGCCGCGACGTTTCGCCGATCCTTCGTCCGAGACGCTCGCCTCCTATCTTATTTTTCTCCGTTTGCTTTTCTTTTTATTTGCTCTCTCCCGGCGACGTTTAGGAGAGCGCGGCGCGGCGTTAATCTGAGCGTGATAAGAGAAGTACAAGCCGCGGAGTGTAATCGGCCATGAAGTTTTGTAACATCGACCGAGAGGAAACGAGAGGAAAAAAGAAGAAGAAGAAGGAGGAGTCGTTTGTTCTGTGTGACGCAGTCTCCGCGCGACCGTAATTGCTAACATAATAACACGACACGTAGAAGCTGCGACAAGGTGTTGGTGTGTACATAGACGGGCATAACGGATATAAGACCGATAATCGAATATAAGGCTGATAATCGGATATCTAGACATGAAAGAATACTGTTTTTTCGTAGCAAGTTTTAGTCATCTTCAGATTCCTAAGGAAGTCTCAGAAAATCTCATCAATTATATTGTTTTTTCTTTAATTACTTATAAAGTGAGCTTCGTAAAGTCGTTACAATATAACGTTGTAAAGTCTGTCGCTTGATTACAAAGATATTTGGAGTTAAATCTCGGACTTAGAAAGAGAAGGACGGTGCGTTAGATTGAATCTTTAATATAAATCGACTTGCAAATTTCTGTCAGGAAATTGATTTTTCTCATAGCGAGACACGGCGTTAAAGAAATTTCATGTCATCGTACATCTACTCAGCCCACGAAGTTCATGCAAGCGACTATGCTATCGATTACATGCGGCCAGGTATGACTCACGCACTCAAACCATCGGTGATAAATATCACGATGGGTACTTGTCCGGCGCGGCGGTCCCTTTGAAACAGTAGAGTGCTCGTCATTCCTTGCTAATGTCGTTAACTTCATTACAACCGGCGCGTGATTCGCGTAAAAGGTTTCCCGCTGCGGTCAAGTAGAACCGATTGCATTTAGACCGTGGACACTATCATTTAAAGTTGATTAGATAAGGCGAGATGAAGTTTTGATTCGCATAACGGTCTATCAGAATTGTCTCCTCGAAGCAACGATCTTTAAATAGCAAACGTCTCGCGATACCTCGTACACAATAATTTTTGGGACACGAATGAGGGAATCGTTTACCCTAATTTTAACTTAGGTCCCTTTCGACCTCTGTCGTTGAAATAGATCCTTCTTCAATCGCGATCTCCAGAATTATGGTATAAATATATTGAAAACTGTAATGTATTGTACTCGTTATCTCTGATGCGGTTTTATCTTGTAAAAGTAAATATATATGTAAGAGATCGGGCTGAAAAAGAGATCTACCTGATGATAACGACGATACCGATAAAACACGTAATACAAAACGTAGATTAGCGTTAAATAGAAAATACCGTCGCGAATATATCGTCGTATTATGTCATCATTGATCGTGATTCCAAACTCATGGAATATTACCCGAAGCTCTGCATGTACTCCGTACGATTCTTATCGTTATCGTTTTTCTCTTTCACAGATCTTTATTACGACACTTGAATACACCGAATTACACGCATGAGCGCCTATTCGACATCTTATTCGCCGCATCTCTCTGCCGTTAATTGGCGGTCGTCAATTAACGATGATGAATTCGATCTGTTTACGTCGACTTTGATCGAGTGTAGCGTATAGATCGTGGCTCATCGACATAAAATGTAACGAGACTTCTGTACTTTGTAATTCGTACGGATTCATGTTAATGGTCAACGGCGTTTATACATGTCTTACAACCGATTATGATCTAATGACTCACCTTCATTGATTGCCGCGCAAAGCTCGATAATTCTGTTGCAAAATGACGACAATTCTCGAGTATCTACTTTACGTGAAATTTCTGTGAACTTTGTCGACCGTTGGAAACCGTTGTTATTCTGCAACTTGAAAAGGAAAAGAAATATTTTCGACGAATTTATTTTCCTTTGCCTATAAGAATGACGGTTGGTCTTTCTTTCAAGAATTTTAATTACGCCGGTTTCGAAACATTAAATTTAAATTTAAATCAGAAGTGGTTTGGAATAAAAGAAGAATTGACTTGGCTTAAAATAATTTTATGCCGTATAAAACAATATTAAATGATATTCTGAGAACGGCAGAATTGTTTGTTGAAACACAAGAATTTTGTGACGTCCTCACATAACAGCTTTTACATATTGTTGGTATAATTTATTAGCGACGTTTCCGTTTGATAGCACGCAGCTCAATTAACTCGCGTCATAATCTTTTTTGGCGTAACCCTCACCTCGGCATTGGTCCCGCGATTCGTCCTTCGGTTATTTCCGTGAAAATTTGGCAGAGTATCTGCTAATATACATTAGCAGTTACAGGACATGCTTTGGCGAATATCTCCGGAGCGTCAATTAACGATTGCCGTAGCGTCTTTATTCGATTATCACGGCGATATTTAGACTAGCGCTACAAAACACAGTATAACATTGTATAAAATATAATATATAATATATGCAATTCTTCTAGGAACATTTGCCCTTAAATTAATAATAGATTCCGTGATTCGGAATCGATTTTACTCATTGTCAGTGGAATTTTCTGCGAATAGAGGAAGACTGAAACTTTTAGAATTTTAATTTAAAGCTTCAGTTGCGCAGATATATAATTTTAATGAAAAAAGAAACGCATAGTTGCGGTAAACAATGCCCAACCATATTTTTAGAAATAATTTCTACCGAGAAATTGAGATTTTCAGTTCGTAATTAAAATTAAAAATACAGATTTTGAGATGTTTATAACGTATAAGAAATATTGAATATAACATAATACGAGATATGTTATTACACAACATTTCATCGTCTGTCTCGCCTTTATTGACACCGCAATATAGTACCATGTAATAATAGCCTAATACGTCTCTTTATTCTTTCAGCCCGCTTTGGGAAGCGTCACATGGTGACTTTCATGATATTCCTTGGTATGGCGAACGCCTACATAATGAGGACCAATATGTCTGTGGCTATTGTCGCGATGGTCAATCATACTGCTATCAAGAACCCTGATGAGGAGATAGAAGTCGTGGATGAGTGCGGACAGAATACCAATGAAACCGGCGCTGCCGATGGCGTGAGTAAAACAAAATTCTGCAGTTCTTTTTTTTATTGCGAAATTTCGATAGTTCAGTAAGTAGGAACTCAAAAATGTGTGTCCTCCGTCTTTGCAGAGCGCCGACGGACCATTTGACTGGGACAACAAGCAGCAAGGCTATCTCTTAAGCTCATTTTTCTGGGGCTACGTTATAACGCAGATACCGTTCGGTATTCTTGCCAAGCGTTACGGCGCCAAGTACTTCCTCGGGGTCGGCATGCTGATCAATTCGCTTTTTGGACTGCTAGTTCCAGTGTCCGCGTACTGGGGATACTGGCCCCTGATAATCGTTCGTTTCATTCAGGGTTTAGGAGAGGTAAGTAACATCTCGAAAATCCCTCACCATTACGATACAATATAATAGTTTGATTGAGACTCGAGAAGAGCGAGCGAACATGAGAATGTGTGATGTTTCGGGATCGGTTATCTGTTGTGTCCAAATACATACTTTGCTACTTGCAAACAACTTTCATTCGTTCGTAAGTATAAAGTTCACGAATTAATTGAAAAAAAAATTTGATAAAGAATTATTTTATTTCAGTTCTTGTCTTCTACATTATGCATTGTCTTGAAAAAACTTTGATCAATAAGATAAGAGTCTCTGTGTATTCGCAGAGATAGATATTTCTTACATTAGCTTTAGCATTATTATTACATTAACATATAATAATATAAGTAATTATAGTCATAATCTTAAAGGATTACTGATCCGTTTGAGTGTGAACGTTTTTTGATTGCACGGGTGTATTTCCTTCCCCCTAGGAATGGATTAATCCCTATTGCAGGGTCCTATTGTGCCTTGCACGCACGCACTGCTGGCGAAGTGGATACCGCCTAACGAACGGAGCAGGATGGGTGCCTTTGTCTATGCCGGTAAGCTCGTTCAATGCGATTTCTTCTTCCTTTATGTAGCGATTTGTCGCGTATACCGAGTCGAGAGCTAGTTCGCCGCGCGAGAATCCTCCTCTCTGTCTCTGGGGCATTTCGAGTCTGCATCGAGTCGCTACTGTGGGTGTGCGCGCTTCTTGCTGCGGCGGGATTTGTGGACCGTGGACCTTTTCAATTTCTTGAGTTATCTTCATTTTTAACCATTCACTCCCACAAGGTCTTTTTTTGTTGGTAAAAATAGAAAGAGCATAAGGATGATTGGACGCCTGATGACGATAACTAATCACATTTTTTTTTGCATGTTTCTCTCTTCCCATCGATAGGCGCACAATTCGGCACGATAATATCCATGCCGTTGAGCGGTCTGTTGGCCGACTGGCAATTAGTAGGCGGTTGGCCATCTATTTTCTACGTGTTTGGTGTTATCGGTACCGTCTGGTGCATAGCGTTTCTCATATGGGTCTATGAGGATCCCGAGCAACATCCAAGCATCACAGAAGACGAGAAGAAGCTCATACTCAGCTCTCTCTGGGGTAGCGCTGGCATTTCCGTGAGTTCCTTTCGCATTTCTTCGCTGTTAATTAATTTATCTCAATATTTATCTCAATTTACCACGTTAATCGAAATATTTATTTTAATCTCTATCGCCTGTTATAATAATACATCTCTTTTAGTAGCCAAACTGAGAAAACTAATATTCTTTCTTCTTTTAGTCATCGCCTCCCGTGCCTTGGAAGGCCATTGCAACTTCGCTACCATTTTGGGCTATCTTGATGGCGCACATGGGTCAGAATTATGGATATGAAACGTTGATGACTCAGCTTCCGACATTTATGAAACAGATTCTCCATTTCAGTATCCAGAAAGTGAGTGATATATTTAAATTGGAGGGAAAAGAGTTTTCCACAGTTTCCCCGCACGAAACTAATCGTTTGTCTGTATGGTTTCAGAATGGTCTCTATTCGGCACTTCCATACTTTGCCATGTGGCTCTTTTCCATGTTTATCTCTCACGTCGCGGATTGGATGATCTCTTCGGGGAAATTTACTCACACTGTGACTCGCAAGATCGTTAACAGCATCGGCCAGTTTTCACCGGCTTTGGCATTGATTGCTGCTTCGTATACCGGTTGCAATGCCTGGTTGACAGTAACCATTATTACAGTGGGCGTCGGTCTGAATGGCGCTATTTATTCAGGTTTTAAAGTAAATCACCTCGACATCTCTCCGAGGTTTGCTGGGATCTTAATGTCCTTCACAAATTGTATCGCCAATCTCGCTGGACTTCTCGCGCCGATTACCGTTGGAGAGGTTATTGCTAAATCGGTAAATATATATGTAATTGGTCTCTTAAAACTCTAATTAATTAAGTAATTGAACATACAATATCTATGTGATGCTATTATTTTCAGCCATCGCATGCCAAATGGAGGACCGTGTTTATGATCTGCGCTGGTATTTATATCTTTTGTGCGACATTCTATGCAATTTTCGGTTCTGGTCAAAGGCAAGCATGGGACAATCCAGATAAGGATGACGACAAGAACGAGAAGAATGAACTGGACGGTATAAGAATCGTGAACGAGACTCAACATTGACAAATGAATATTTTATCGATAAGAGTCAGTGATGATGCGAGGAAATTAACACTGACGACGTGACAATTGTGTCCACTTGGCCATTTCTGTTTATGCACATTCATTCCCTCCCTATTATTTAGCCATTCGAAACAAATCGAGTACATTAAGACATTTAAGTTAATCTCAGAATTGTATTTTTCTTTTTCTTTTTACCGTAATAATATAAAATTTTTTATGCTAATTGTCACAATTTGCGTTGTAGGTATGTCTTCATACTTTTGTATTGGATTGCAAAAGTTGTACATCAATTGCTTTAATGTTATATTGTGAGTTTCGTGTGAAAGACAATTCGCATGTGTGTAAGAAAGAAAGAGAGAGGAAGCGAGAGAGAGAGAGAGAGAGAGAGAGAGAGAGAGAGAGAAAGGTATATGTAGAATATACTCATAACCAAGCTACCGTTACAAGCTTCGGTTCACGTCATTCATTGTATTTTATAATTTATCAATTTTTACATAATAATTTCGCGTATTATGTAGAATTAGAAAGTCGCACTTCAAGAACTGGCATGTTAGAGAAACGATGGGAGAGATGATTCTCAAAAGAAATTTAAAAAAAGCGAAAACTATAACTTGTAGATAAGCGAATTTCCATAAACTTACCGGAGATGTCATGACAACAAATAAATCAAAGCGGGTATGATTTTGACGAGATTATAAAAGCCGTTACATTGTTTCTTAATTGTATATCGAAGTTATCTGTACAATTAAGATGTTTAAATTGAAAATGAATCAAATTGTATATCGCTGTTTGAATATACGAATGCGAGAGAAACAGTTCAAGTTTTTTAAGCGCAATATTAAACTCATTTGTGATATACGGCATTGTTATTCGCGCAACATTAGCTTTAACAGAGTCGATATACGACGTGTATCCCAATAGCATCTCTGCAATCTCGTTCCACATTCGAATAAAACTTTAATCTCGGTCTTCCTACTTTGTAATAGCGCATTAGCTGCTTTGCTATTTTTTTTTAATGGGATGTATGCGCTAAGATTCATAGGATAGATTTAATTAGATTCACGATGATCATGCCGGAGAAGGATTTGTCCTAGTGTTTCCCAATGCTTATCTTCGGGGTAGATTTCGTTGTTTGTAACCTGACAAACTTGTGGCAGCAGTATTAGAGCAAAGATCCTCATCGTTCATCTTTTTTTAATACATCACTTTTTACTGTAACTACTGCCATTTTGTATTGCGTGCGTGGCTTGGGTGAAAAGGGAGATAATAACGACAAATCCCATTTTTGTCGCGGGGCGAGGGAGAGGCCGAAGGCCTTTACCTGTAATCGAGGCGTTGCAAACAGCACAGTGTATACAATACAAGAATGGTGTTTATACATATTGTAGATATTTGCGCGTAAGAACCCTATTAAGTTATAGTTGTAGGTATTAGATGAGTTACTGCTCATAGTTATTTATATAGCGTTCACAAAGAACAAGAAAAGAATCATTACCTCCAGCCTGAAATAGAAATTGTCAAACTAAATGTTTTCGCACTTATACATATAGTAGAAAGCATCTTTTTTTTTATATTCGATAAGCCTTTCTTTTTCATAAGCTGCACAAACCGAACGATAAATCTGACGACAATTGTAATTTCTTTTTCTATACGGTCTCGAGTATCGAGGCTACTTAATGAAATACGTAATCGCGCTACACGCTCGCGAGGATAAGTCTGAAACAATCGAACTGTCTGAAAATGAATTATTAAATAACATGTATTAAAAATATTTGTTGGCTTATTCATCTTGCGATTTTATACGAAAACTTTGGAAATAAGGTAACGGCGTACGTTAATTGTTAGTAGAAGGGAAAATGGATGCGAGTGCGTCCTGTGATCGTGTATCTACAAGTGCCTTCGACAAGTGGCGTTTGTTTTTCTTTTTATAAATAATGTACTCTTAAAATAAATTCTCGCGTTACGTCTACGGAGAAAAAAAAGTCAAAGTGTTTGCGAATATTGTTTTGAACTCTCACAAGTATGCGAATTTCCATGTGAACTTGAGAAGATATTAATCGAAAATTACTTTACCGCATCTCTTTACTGTAGCTTAACGCGATTAATACAAAAATCATGAATGTAAATCGATTTGAAAATGAATTTGATGGGAGATATAACGAGGAAGTTACCCCACGCTTAGATGATAAAGTAATTTAATGCAAAATTTCGCAAACTCATATTTTTATACAAATATTTATATATAATGTACATAAGACGATACACGATGTTACAACACGATGTTAAAACATATTTTTATTGTTGGGATTGTAAAACATATGTGATAATAGAACTGCAAGTGAATAAAATAAGGTACAGCTGTAATAAATTGTTAGTTATTTGTTGTTATAGTTTTATTAATATGCTATTTTCTTTATAAAGTTTGTATGAAATGTTTTATAACAAAACGTTTGTATCTCTTTTGGAAACAAAATACTATATCGATTTAGCAATATGATAGATTCATTCAGCATTGCAGTAGATTGCATCAACCGTGTTCGTATTAACCACATTTTTGGTTGCAAGCGCAAGAGCCCCATCGTGTTGGAAAATGCGCATTTTTCGCGACAGGCGCGAAATGTTTTAGACGCGCGATATCCGGACAGATGGATGGGTCGAGGTGGCCCAATCATTTGGAGGAAGGCACTTTGAACAGTTCTTGCATTAAAATATGAGAATATTTTTATGCAAAGTGGATTAAACCTACTGGGGATACCACTTAAAAAAAAATGCGCCATGCTATCTACCGCAAAGTGGTGTGTGGAAATGATAGCGCTCTATTATTTTCTTGCCACAGAAAGAAAAAATAATTATTTTTTGGCTCGCGATCTTATATCGCGATTGCTATTCATGTACGCACAATTCACACGCAAAAAATATCATTCTAGTGCTAAGAAAACCAATTACTCCATTTTAGTTCTCTTCTTTTCAGTACTTGTTATCTTCACAAAGAATATTTTTTTGACAATAATCTTAAAATACATTTATCACTCTCTTTACTTAAAACAAATAATATTCTGAATTCTAATTGTTTAATTCTTCAATTAAGAATATAAAATTAAAACAAAAATTCGATTTGCTTATTATTTTGACTTTTCTTTGATAATATTTTATAATGTTCTTTGAAGGAGTATACATTCTTTTTTCGAGTACATGACAAAGACTTTTTCTAAAATTTGTGATGAGTACATTTTAAGATTATTATCAAGAAAATATTCTATGTTAAAGATAACCGTTACTTACTAAAAAAAAGGAGTAATTCGAGAATTAAAATTATGTACATAATAGAAAATCAAGAATTAAAATTGTGTACATAAGTAAAATTTGTGAATTACAATTATGTACATAATTTTAATTCCCGAAAAATTTTTATGTTATAACATAAAATAAATTCAGAATTAATATTTTGTCTAGACATAATTTTAATTCTGCATTTTCAATTATAGCTTAATAATAATTCGATGAATTATAAGTATGTCTAGACATAATAATAATTTCTTTTCTTTGAGTATCAATTTAATTTGGTAGAATTTTTATGATGATATTAAATAGCAAAACGGCGTGCCGTATACGCACACGCAAAAAATATCATTCTAGTGTTAAGAAAACCAATTACTCAGTTTTCTCTTCCTTTAAGTAACGATGATCTTTACAAAAAATGTTTTCTTGATAATATTACTTAAAATAAATAATATTCTGAATTCTAATTCTTCAATTCTTCAATTAAGAATATAAAATTAAAACAAAAATTCGATTTGCTTATTATTTTGACTTTTCTTCGATAAAATATTATAATGTTCTTTAAATAAGTATAAATTCTTCTTTCGAGTACATGACTTTTTATAAAATTTGTAACGAATACATTTTAAGACTATTAGGGTGAAAGACCCAATTACTGACAGTGTCCATATTACTGTCAATCAAAATTAAAATAATTTTTAAAATATGAAAACTATATCTTATATTATTTTATTAATTTTTAATAAAATCTTCAAGAAATCTGGTTATTATTATAACAATAAACTGAAACTAAAAGCCAATCCACTAATTAAAAAAAATACTTAAAGTCCGAGAAACTCATTTTTCTGCTGAGTTACGTCCATTTTTATTAGTAGAGTAGATGAAAGTAGCTGCAAAGATTATCGATTATAGGCAAAATTTGAATAGTAAGTCTCACGGTAACACATTTTTCTGATAAAATAATGTTGAAATTAAAGAAAAAAAAATATATATGGATTAAATTATTAATTTTTATAATATAATTATTCATGTCAGTAATATGTTCACTTTTTCGTGTTTTTCCTAATACTGTCAACAGTATTATGGACATAAATCCTAATACTGTCAACAGTATTATGGACATAAATCATGAAATGAACATAATACTGGCAGCTTGGTGAATGACAGAATAACCTCTAAACTTCTATGTCGACTTTGTTTTGATGGATAAGAGCGTAAACACGGATCATCGGAATACCTATCATTCTCACATATTAGATACCTATTATTCTCTTAAAATTTGCTTGACACACCTGGTGAGGTTGTCATGTAAGTATACTTAGGTATATACTTAGGTGCAGAAACGAATATTCCCTCCGTTGTGCAAACCTTCGGCCGGCAGCAGTCGGGAATAAAAAGTTTGGTTAGAAAAACTACCAGTAATGTGTTCATCTGGTTGCCAGAATTAGGAACATAAAATTTAGAGGTTACCAGTATTAGGTGCAATTGAGCTTGGTCATTATTATATTAATTAAAAATTAAGAATCAATTTTATTTAAACTTTCTAATTTTATTTATAAAGTTCATAATTGGAGCAATCCGAAAAAAATATTTTAAAAAGATAAAGTATCATTGCTTGTATATATATATTAAATCAAATGTTACTGAATGCTTAATATGCCAGTAATTGGGTCTTTCACCCTATCAAGAAAATTTCTGTGTACATGTATGCATGTACACACGTATGTACATACGTACGCACAAAAAATTTTTCTATGCTGTTAGAAAATTTTATTTTTATTTAAAAAAGGCGAGAAACTATCATCGCTCAAGACGGGGTTCCAGCGTTACGCGCCGCTCGTGCGTAGCCATCGCCGCTTGTAATAAACAATTGCCCACGCGCCGATCGCGAGGCGGCCGCATCTCGCCGCGCGCTTGCATTTAGCGGTGGGCCGGGCTAATACGGCGATTTTTAATCATTAATAACTCATCAACTATTCCGAAAATTGTAAAATGGTACATGACTTTTCGACTCAGTTTGGTCCGCTCTATCTGGATACCCAGGTAGAACAGCAAGTCACAATAAAATCAAAATGACGTCAAAATAATGGTAAAATAATGGTAAAATGACCAAAAATCGTCATTTTGCAGTCATTTTGACATCATTTTGACTTTATTGTGACTTGCTGTTCTACCTGGGTACGAGCAAAGTACCAAACGTTCAGGGACACCCTGTATATATATATATATATATATGTAGGGGAGACCGGGGCTAAACCGCCAACGGGGTTGAACCGCCAAATCAAATATCTCGGAACCTGTATATTGTGCGAACTCGCTATTAACATTGTAAACGCTGCTTATGGTACCCATGTGACCAACGGAGTTTCGGCAGGTTACCTGCCGTGTTATGATTTTTATGAGGGCAAACGTGTTTTCGGAAGGTGAAAGTGAAATTTTCTGCGCGTGGAAATATTGTAATATCTGTAATAATGTTTGCTATCCAAATCTCGAGGTACGTGATTATAAAGAGTAATGCATGCTGAACACGAATTCAGTGTAGTTTTTTCATTATCATTGATGTCTAATATTTCGTGGGCGATCAAACCTGAAACTTATGTTTGGGGCTTATCCGCCAGTAAGCACCCGGGGCTGGTCCGCCAGTCTCGTCACTGTGGCGCGCCGGGCGCACGACTTCAGCTCACGGCGATTTCAGGTTAGGTTTCCCTCGAGCGTGATTCTGTCTTCCCTTGCACGTGCGTCAGTTTGTGTAGGAGGGAAATGGTACGCACGTATCGTCGCAAAACGGGTGTTTTGGCCGACCAAAAAGATGGCGGACCGTTGTTTTCGAGATCGCTCACGCTCACGGCACGTCGGCGAGGTATGGCGAGGCACGGCACGGCTCTGAGATCCCGCGATTTCCGCGCGAGAGTTGACATGCCGCGCGCGCTGTAGATCGTCCCGACTCCCGGCCGCGGTAAATCGTCGTTGTTGGTCGTTGTGTCAGTGACAGTCGCGCGTGCGACCGCATCGTCCAGCGTTCGCCGCATCGTCTCGGCGTCATTGTCGCCGCCGTTGTAGTGGTGGTGGTGTCGGTGGTGGTCATCGTCGTCGTCGTCGTGGTAGTCGTGGCCGTTGTCGTCGTGGTGGTCGTGGCCGTCGTCGTTGTGGTGGTCGTGGCCGTCGTCGTCGTGGTGGTCATGGCCGTCGTCGTCGTCGTCGTCGGCGCGTCGAGGAATCGGCGCGAGGACGCCGTCGAGTCGGTAAAATGGTCGCGCTCCACCGCGAGCTTTTCTAACCCCCCTGTCGCTATTTATCGCTCCTCCGCGAGAAACGCGGCTTGGTTAGGTTGCTCGAGGGTCCGCGCTGATCCTATGGCACCGGAACGCCGTCACGCGTATTCCCCGTGGTTGCCCGCGTTGACAATGTGACGTGCCGTTGGGGAGTTTACGATTTGGTTAACCTCTGTATTCACGTGCCTAAATTGTTTTATGGAATAGGTAAAACAAATATTTTTTAATAATGTTTTGCATAAAAATTTTAAATAAATTTTTATATTTTTCTCTTAAAAAACAATTATTAAAATGTATCCTATCATTTTTCAGGATTAGATGTACGTATATGTATTGAAAATGCAGTGTGGCGGATTAGCCCCGGGGGGGTGGCGGTTCAACCCCGGCATTTTTGAGATTTCAATTTTTCCACCGTTGTCGTTTTTGCTCTATACCGGTTAAACAAAGCAACATAGATAAAAATTTCCTATATAAATTTTGTAGCTAAAGGTTCACTCTTTACAGTGGTATACCACATTTAACTAAAATTATTTATTTTCTTGTTAAAAATCGGCACCGAAAAAAAACTGGCGGTTTAGCCCCGGTCTCCCCTATAGTATAGTATAGTATATAGTTTGCAGCCTTATGGCGAACCGAACTAATATATGAGAGACAAAACTTGGAATTATTTAAAATTTTAATTTTTTTAATTTTTATTTAGGCTTATGTTAAATTTGTTAGTAAATTCGACGTTATGGTCATTTTCAAAAGATTTCCAAGTTGTGTCAATTGGCCTCCACGTGGTGTCTCCTGGAAATGCTTTATAAAAGCAGCTAACAATTGACACGCTTATATATTTTTGAAATATATGTATAAAGAAATAATTGCAAAGGTATAATGATAATATGATATAATTATATCAATAATTATATGCAATAATTTCTTTATACATATGTTTCAAAAATATATGTACAATTTACATAAGTACATATCGGAAATTTATTGTAATAGTTTTTCATTAACTTTTGTTATTTATTTTTATTTCAAATTTTTTAAATATAATTTTACATTAATTTGAAAAAATAGCAATATATTTTTAATAAATAAGAATTCTGCACAATTTCTTTTTTTTTAAGTACTATGCAATAAGAATACTGACTATAATTTTGACTATAATTTTGACAAATTCTTAAATCTTTATTACTCTTTAAACGTAAAGTAATTACAGTTTAAAAATAGACAAAAATTTACTGAGAAAAAGTGACCCCCTAATTTTTTAAGCAGTGTAGAGGAGACCGGGGCTAAAACGTCTACGGGGTAAATCCGTCTAATCAAATATCTCGGAACCTGTATATTGTGCGATCTCGCTATTAACATTGTAAACGCTGCTTATGGTACCCATGTGACCAACGGAGTTTCGGCAGGTTACCTGCCGTGTTATGATTTTTACGAGGGCGAACTTGTTTTCGTGGTGAAAAGTAAAATTTTCTGCGCGTGGAAATTTTGTAATATCTGCAATAATATTTGCTCTCCAAATCTCGAGGTACGTGATTATAAATGCATGCTGATTATAAAGAGTAATGCATGCTGAACACGAATTCAGTGTAGATGTCTAATATTTCATGGGCGATCAAACCTGAAACTGATTTACCCCGGGGGGTAGACGGTTTAACCGCGGCATTTTTGAGATTTCAATTTTTCCACCGTTGTCGTTTTTGCTCTATACCGGTTAAACAAAGCGACGTAGACAAAAATTTCCTATATGAATTTTGTAGCTAAAAGTTCACTCTTTACAGTGGTATACCACATTTAACTACAATTATTTATTTTGTTGTTAAAAATCGGCACCGAAAAAAAAACAGACGGTTTAGCCCCGGTCTCCCCTATATGTTTTACATTAACATGTAACAGTTTCATTGTTTATTTATTATTAATTTACTTCTTTTCTTTTTTTGAATGCTATGTCTTCATATACCAATATAATTAAGTTAAATAGCCGGTTTTTATAGTCCGTTTTGCTTCCTCACAGAGGAAGCTTTGTTTTCGTAAAAAAATTTGTTTTTATTTGTTTTTCTGAATGTGTTCAGAATGTTCTAAAACGTCGAAAAATTGTAATTTTAAAAAATGTCTGTATGTATGTATGTGTGTGTGTATGTGTGTATGTGTGTATGTGCCAAATTTACCGAAATTTCTATAACTCCAGAATTAATCAACCAAATCTTAACGAATTGTATATGAAATATGGGTAGAATTTTCCGGGGAGTGCTATAGAATGTATAGTTTTTCGCTATCTATTTTCTGGAAACCGATTTTTTAAATTTTTTTACCCGTAAGAATTAGAAAAATTAAAAAATCGGTTTTCAGAACATCGGTAACGAAAAACTACACACTCTATAGCACTCGCCGGAAAATTCTACCCCTATTTTATATGGTTTTAATACAAATTCGGTCCAATAGTTTTTAAGTTAATAACGTTTTTTTTAATTTTTATAATTCTTACGGGTGATGCACTCCCTGGAAAATTCTACCCTTATTTCATATACTTGTGGTAAAAATTCGGTCCAATAGTTTTTAAGTTATTAATGTTCAAACATACATCACCCGTAAGAATTTCATTGTTTCATAGTTTTTAAGTGTGCAAGTAGAAACCTTCGCTCACAAAGCTTCCTCTATGAGGAAGCCAAAACAAATAAATAAATACTAATAATTATGCATCGAATAAAATAAAAGCTTAAGGGGATCCTGCAGCCGTATGATTTACCGACATTATCGTTTTCACATAAATCTTTTAAACAATTGCATGAGGAAGCAATGTGCAAGTTTCTACTTGCACCATTTCTCCATGTTTATATTCAAAACCGTTTTAAATATAACATTTTAAGATGTTATAAACCAATCATAGAGTCGTATTAGCATCTTAAAACATTATAAGATGATTTTGAAACAAGAAGGGACTATGAATACGGACCAATAAATTCGTTAAAATTTGCAAAATGTATATTAAAATAATAATTGCATGCTTATATAAGATTTGTTTTTAGTATAATGATTTTTAAAACTTAAAATAATATTAAAAGTTAATATCAAATTTAAATAATATTTAATAAAATTTGATATTAAATTTATTTTTGATTATAAAATTTATACTTTTGGTAAAAATTCGGTCCACTAACGAATGAGTAGTTCGCGGTCAGACATACATACATACATACATACATACAGACAGACGACAGTAGGTACTTATATATATAGATTTAAATTGCTTTTTAATCAGAAAAATTTTTGTAATTACGGAATTTTGTACTATCAAACTTCACTATTAAAATACTATACTTAAAAAATACATTTTTTAAGTACTTAATTTTTATTATATTCTTAAAATATTGTTATAACATTATTGGGATTATGTTGCATATTTTCGCAATGTCTGTGGAACATTGCAATATACAAAAATTCCAATGTTTTTGCAATATATGACGATGATGAAAACTGCAAGATTCTGTGCTGTATAAGTTCTATTTAATACAATTAATTTTATAATTAAAATATACAATTTATATAAGGAGTGGAAGTCCTTCCTGTACTCCGCATTGGCAGGAATAAATCGATCATTTACTACTATATAATTTATATAGACTATTTTTTCTTCCCTAAGAGCACAGTTGACGGAAAGTCGACGGCAAGTTGACTTTTATAAGTCGACTTCTAAGTCGACTTCTAAAAATGACGGAAAGTCGACTAAAAGTCGACTTCTAAATAGTCGACTTATAAAAAGACGGAAAACAGTCAAGCGACGCGTCATGCATCATCAATATGGCGGCGAATCTCAAGGAGGCTGGAGGAGCAGAGCTTACGCGAGTGCGAGGAATACGTGCCGCGAGACAGGACACGATAAGACGTCGTAAAGCGCCGCGCTATCAACCACCGCCACGAAACGTCGTCGTCGTTGTCATTCACAGTTCTCGTCATCATTGTCTTCCCGTTGACTTCCTCGATTAGATCAGAATACTGGAATTTGACTGTATGTACGTTGCAATATGTTTGAGACGGTTGTCTACAACAAGAATTGTTATAGAATGCCGTTACCAACCGACATGGAAGCGAAATTGCTGCGCCAGATAGTTCTTGCAGGTATGGCGGATCAAGTCGCGAGAAAGGTTTTGCCCGACGAGGTAAAAGAGGATCAGGATAAGGCCAAGTGGAAATATGCTTACAGGTTAGGTATGGTGTGTTATTAATTATCATCGATAATTAAGACCTATTGAATGCGACAGCTCTCCATTCTGAACCATCTTTCAGAACACCAGAAATGGAGGAACCTGTATTCATGCATTCTTCGTGCGTTCTATGGAAAATCAGTCCGGAATAGGTGGTTTATAAAGAGGTGTACGAAACGAATAAGATGTACATACATGCGAGATGTCACGGCGATAGAACCCGAATGATTGCCGAAATTCGCTCCCATGCTATGCCATCTTAGTGAACCATTGGTTGATCCACCGCCAAGGTATTTTTATCACAATTGTTGCTTTATAATGTTTTTCCTACTTATTTATAAAGATATTAATCTTCATTATGATCGAATATTATTCTCATTTATAGATATAATCAAGGAACCGGGAAGATCATTTGCCGCGTGTCTGGTACATTCGGAAAGGCCGGATGGGCACTACCATCGATGGATATAAAGCATCCGTGGACGGTGTCAAGTGGTTCGCGCATTTCTTCTTGAAGGGTCAAGTGTGCCCTAAGCTGAAACGATTTGTCCCGTCGCTGCTGACGACACCTGGGAGCATCACCAAGTCTTTCTTTCTGTTATTCTATTTTCTTTCAATTTCACGTTGATTCATCGAATAGATTACATCAATTCAATACGATTTTTTCAGATTGATACCACGCACTCAAGCAATAGTACAAACGCTGCAGTCGCAGGGAGTCGTGTCCAAATACAAACTGCTAGAAATCTGGGGTTCGGATAAAAAATGTGAGATTTTAATTTATAAAATAATATTTAGATATTATCATAGACTTCTATACAATACTAGACCGCTGACAGGCATCTCGGCCGTTATGCTTGCCGCCATGTTGATTTTAGTCAAGATATGCTATACTACAGATTCTATACAAGTGGTTTTATACAAGATTTCTATACAATAGTCTGGCATATACAGAATGCCCAAAAAAAGGGTTTAATACTACAGAAGTAGTGGTTCGATTCGGCATCCAAGTACGCTACACGTCGAAGGCATGACTTACAAACTTATTGATAACATGTACCAATATTTAACACAAAAACATTCGCCTGCTTCGTTATGTACTGTAATAACGAATGCAGATAAACGCACATCATGAGCAATTGAACACCTGATAGTGACTTAATTCAATATGGCCGCACCCTTCACTACCACTTGCACCTCGCACTCGCATCAGCTTTTCGGCAGTGCGTCTATAGATGTTAGTGGTCTAGTATAAAAGTCTGTGGATATTATATATTTATAATATATATATATATATAACAATATTATTATATATTTACAACATTATGATAATAATATGATATATATATATATATAATATATATTTATATAGCTAATTTTGCATATTGTTTCGCGATTAACGCTGGAATGTTTTAATTTTAGTTCTGTTGTCAGCTTACCAGAAGTGGCTGCCGGAATCCGCGCACGCAGAAGTGGCACAGATATGGCCGCCTTTGTAATTAAGAACAAAACATTAGGATTGTAATTATACAGTTTTTTAGATAATTAAATTATTTTATATATGAAAAAAAATCGAAATGCATCAGTTTTAGCCCTCTAGCAAAAGGGGTCGATTGTGTATCTTGAAATAATGAGGTAAAAATTACAAAAGTGAGAAAATTCATTAGCGTATCTACGATTTTATTGATCAAAATCTAGTAAAATCTGTTAACTTTTGTCATTTTCACCTCGTTTCAAGATGCACAACCGACCTCCAGACGTACGCGGCGGTTTATTTTATCGACTTTAAAAGTTGGCGGGAAGTCGACTTTTTATCATGACGGGAAGTCGACTTTTCATCATGACGGGAAGTCGACTTTAAGTCGGTGGTTTTTGCGACATTCGCCGACTTCAAGTCGACTTGAAGTTGACTTTTGTCCTTAAAAAAGTCGACTTCTCTGCCAAGTCAGTTTCAGTGAAAGTCGATTTCAAGTCGACTTAAAATCGACTTTTTGCTCTTAGGGTTCGTTACACCCAAATCTTTTTATTTTATAGTAGACTGTTATTATTTTATCAATTTTTACAGGTTTTTTGTTGCCATTCAAATAAAATTATAGTGAATTGCTAAGGTAAAACAGCCTTTTATATTAGAAGTCTGTAGGTAAAACGAAATATTATCTACGGGTGCGTCTGTAACAATAATTTATCGACACATCTCTTATTTCCTACTTTATTTCCTACGTTGGCCGCGAAGTTGCTAGGAGGGCGTTAGCGTACAGCGAGATTTTATGGTCACGACAATTTATCCGGGATTGTCGGTCTAAAGAATGTCATTTTCAAGAAGCAATTTGCTTTCGAGTTTATCAGATTCCATAACGCTCATATTCATAACATTTTCTATCCTTTTTGCAAGCGGACTTGATTCATTTATAAGAGTTTCAGTTTCCGGGCATTGAGTATTGCCTTTATCACTATTGTTTGAATGTATCCTGTGGAAAGTATATGTCTAATAGACAATCGGACCATTCTTGAGGTTGGATTTGGATTAAATCCTCCGCGTTGCCTTAGTTTCGAAAATAAATGCTCCACTGAGTCTTGGTTACATAATCCCGTCGCCAGTTCGAATCCATCATATTCTGCAGTTGAAAGTTTTTTTTATAAGTTTCAAGAATAACTTTTACCAGAGAGAAAGATGAGAGTGGTCATGCCCGCGTTTTGGCTGTACCCGAATCCTGTCGGTATGTGCACGTTTTTGTGGTTCTCTTCCGTGCTATGTCCACGATTTTTTGATTCTCTTTGGAAATAAAACCAAAAAATCGTGAATCTAACGGAAGAGAACCAAAAAATCGTGAACATAACATAAAAGAATACCCCAAAATCGTTGACATTGCCACAAAATAGTGGACATAGCACGGAAGAGAACCACAAAAACGTGCACATACCGACAGGATTCGGGTACAGCTAAAACGCGGGCAAGACCACTCTCATCTTTCTCTCTGCTTTTACAGTCAAGACAAAACCTCTAAAACAAGGAATTTGACTTATACTTTTTGCCGACTTAGACCATTTTGAGCACCATTTGACAAAATCTGTTTAAAGATAAAGTAGAATGTTCAAGGATAAAGTAGGACGCTGAAAGAGATTGTGTATTCGTCGGTAACATAGGTCGGGAGAATTAGTATGGATGGCGACAGTGGTAATATTTATCAATAACATATACCATATGTGAAATCAGTGAAATAGGGATTCATATATCGCATTGAAGATCGATGCGGATTAATGTAATATCTAATGTTTTACAGTTTACACATAAAATGTTTACTTTTTAGTTTTACCTTTGCACGTCCGTAATGTAATAAACGTGCCAAGTTGCAAATCGATACGTTGCGGAGTTTTTCCTGAAGAAAATCCTGAATAAAGGCTACTTTTTTACACGTTCGAAAGTAAAATGCTTCTTACAATTAGTATCATGCATTTAACAATTCTTAATTAAACTCCAAGATTTTCAAGATTACATGCTGCTGCTTCTATCGGATTGTTAAAAATGTATATGTCATCTAATCGCGCAGAAAATTTTCCTTATATACGGATATGTTGGTGGAAAGTAAAAAAGTTGTACGGGACTAGAGATTGTTTTCAACATCATTGTATATTTATCATACATTTACAACATATAGCAATAAAAATTATTGATATATTTGCGATCTATCGATTTCATGGAGCGCGCGCACGTGCGGCCGTGACGGCCCCCATGACCACGATGCCGACGACGGCCACGACGGCCCCCAGAGTCACGACATCAACGACGACACCGGCGGCCGTGACGGCGCCCATGCATGGCCACGATGCCGACGACAGCAACGGCTCCGACGGCGACTGAGCCGATCGTATTGAACGTAAGTATGAAAATGGAATAATTTCTTATTAATAATGTTAACACTTCGACGGTCGCACACATCACATGTGACGCATACGTGATAGCGTTCGACAAAGTGTTAATAATGAAATTTATTCACGTATATATGTATACGAAAATATGTCATTTTACTTAAAACATTTACTTTTTATTACAGCCTGAAACGTTGAGCTCCTTGGTGCGGGCCGTATATACCGCGATGCGAGGGAGAAGTAGAGGCAGAGGCAGAGGCAGAGGCTTGGTATAATCTTTTAAAGCTTTGTTTGGCACATATAATTAGAATGTATTTTAGTTTTACGGAAGAATTCGATTTAGCGTTAAATCTCCCGCTCTTCTTCCTCTATACCTCTCTTTCGTTTTTCCTAATCGCTAATTATTTTCACGTACTCCGCTAGCCGTCCCAGCCATCCCCCGTCAAACTCCCTTTTTCTATCTCCTTCCCCTCCCACCCCTCCCAGCATTATTACATTTAAACACATTCATTTACAGTTTTACAATTTGCTACTTCGTAAAATTTACATCGAGTGTTTGCATCGCCCGTCGCGGTTCTACGCGACCGCGACGCACAGAAGATTATCGTTATCCTTTCGATATATTTTTTTTTACTTAAATAGGTTCTTGTGCTTGTGACTTAGCTTTTCTCCCCTCATCTACTCTCCCCGATACTATTCGACATCGCCGCCGCTCCCTTCGTTCTCCATCCTTCGGCAGAAAAGCTCTCGGGACCAACCGGATGCTTCCGGTGTCACGGCGACGACGATGACGATCGTACCGGGAGGAAGGGAAGGTATACCGGTTCCCCTCGATCCCGAGGGGCACCGGACACGCAATATAATTCCGAATAACTCGCGTAGGTACGCGCGACATTCGGAGAGATATTAATACGTTATATTCATTGCAGTATCCACATCACGTTACTTCTCGGCGAAACTCGGAGACCGGAGCTGCATGCGTTTTGACTAGTGCGCTGACGGCCTGCACGCGCTTTCCGCGCGCGACGCGAACGAGCCCGCATTTCCTTTTCCCTCCTCTCGATTTTCTCCCTCGATTTTTCAATTCTCCGACGCAATACCGTCACCCCTGTCACCCACATCAATTTTTATTAGAGTGAAAAGATTCCAGCTGTCGAGGTTTCGAAATAATAATCAAACTGATGAGAACCCCGGTTTCCCCAAGAGTCCGCGACTCAAAAAAGCTTAAGAACCTCATTAAATATTCACGCGTCTTGATATAGACGATCAATATCAGTGCCGTAGGAAATTCGAGAAATTATTCGGGATTATTATGAACAAACAAAACCGTCCCTACGCTCTTACACGAGGAGGGAGGCTCGTTCACATCGCTCGGCGTCATATCGTTAACCCCCCGACAAGGATATATTAGTTTGTGATTAATTCTTTTTACGCATTCATGGATACCAATGTAATTATGGAGTTATACAATTACGTTCGAGAGAGAATAAACTCCGACGTCACGTCGGGGGATAACCGAGTTATCCATGTAATTACTGACAATTAATAGAATTTCCACTGAAAAATGCGCGCGATCGGTCGGCGCGCGGGAACAACGCGGTCGTCGAGGGGTTAATTTCTTGTTCCGTGGCGATTCAGTAGAGAATCGTTCGGAAGAAAATTCGCTAGCTTTTCTTCTCCTATATGACAACAGTATGAGCGGTCGATCGGATATTAGACGTCGCGTGCGGTCCTGCTGTGCCACTTACGCTTGAGAATTCTCACGTAGGTCTTGCGGAAAGGCGGGTTGCATAAAGCGTACAACACCGGATTTACAGTACTGTTGATGTAGCAAAGGTAATAACAAAAGTCCCATAGCCGCTGGGGTATGTGCAACGAGCAGATGGACTTGATGAGTACCAGGACGTTATACGGGGTCCACGTGAGGACGAACGCAGCAAGGATGGCCATCAGCATTTTCGTGGCCTTCGTATCGAACTGAACCTTTAGTAACTTCTTCTTCTTGTTGGGCTGCTTGTTCAGGATGCCCGGCATCTGCGACGACCTTCTCGTCACCGTCGAGGAGGCCGGACTCGACACGTTTCGCTGTATTCTGATCTCCTCCAGCTCTAAACCCTCGTCGCTAGAGGGAAAAATGACGATAAGCACGTTAGATCGCATCTGGGTCTTTCAACCTCGCGATATTCGCAAAGCACAATTGTTCGCGTTGTCGAAAGGAGCATCTCGTTACGTAGATTAACGAAAAAATATTTTTATCAGATTAAAATGAAACATTTTTTTTTTATTTATCGGTGATTTATAGTATAGGTTTTGGTAAATTTATTATTGCGTTTAAGGAGATTCATAAAAAATGTATTTTTGTAATTTTTTTCGATTTTTGTCTTGAAATCAACACTCGCGCGATGTGTTTTCGTGCATACTTCAATTGTGTAAAAAAAAATTAAGTTCTGTGCAGTCTACGCAAAGCTAGACCCTTCCCTGCAATTGTCGGTAATTTGGCTTTAGGATCACCTTAACGGAGCAACGAGATACGTACGGTTGTGACTTTGACTTATGTTGTCGTATCTCGTTGCTCTGTTAAATGCAATATTTATCTAGATTTATTATTTAGAATCTAAGATTTTTAATATTAAAAAAATATTACCGCAAAATATTTTATAACATTGTTAATTAATCAGATACATATAGAAATACATGTATCACAATTAATAATGTTATAAAATTTATTTATATAATAAATCTTTTTCTTATTAATCATCTGAAACACAACTTAAATAAAAACTCCACTGCAAGTCACCGATAATATACATGACATAGAGCATGTTAATATGATAATGTGGTAAATAGCATATAGGGTGGAGAGTCAGAAAAAATCTAAGAGATCGCACACGTTTGTTTCTAAGGTACCTACAAATAAAATTCCTTTTAATTTTGTTTTTACTATTTTTGATTAAATTAATAAATAGAGAGAACCGTTATTATAAACATTTATTATAAACGTTATTGTAAACGTTATTACACAGAAAAAAAATATTCTTGATTTGAAAATATATTTAGTTTCAAGTTCCAACAACATGGAAATCTTGAAATGAAATTATATTGCGTTAAACGAAGAAAATTTGCTTGAATAAAGTCATTATATAGTTCAACCAAGAAAAAAAATGTTGAAATAAAAAGTTGAAATTCTAATAAGAATAGATTGTTTCGTATATACGCAAGATTACTATAAGCTTCTTATAAGAATTTCAACTTTTTATTTCAACATTTTTTTTCTTGGTTGAACTATATAATGACTTCATTCAAGCAAATTTTCTTCGTTTAACGCAATATAATTTCATTTCAAGATTTCCATGTTGTTGGAACTTGAAACTAAATATATTTTCAAATCAAGAATATATTTTTTTCTGTGTATAAACGTTTAATAATCATATATAATATTTAATCGAAAATATAATAAACCTATAATAATAAAAATAAACTAAATAAAAATAACAGTTCTATATATAGGTTGACATCAAAACAGATTAAGAAAACGTTAGGAACATTAAAGTAGGAGCATGATTTCTTAATTCAAACAGAATTGTCAGATTCTAAATAGGACCCAGAGGTTGAAGAGGTTCAAAATAGGGTGATGTGACTGCTTAAAGTATCAAAGTAGGTGTTAGGTCGAACATTTTGGTCGAAAGTAGGTGTTAGATTGAACATTGAGGTCGAAAATAGGAGAAAAATTTCGACTCGGGCAAGTTCAAAGGGAGAAACAATTAAAAGCGTTAGTTACTACCTCGAATTGCTGCGCTTGCTCGCGGCTTGTTTGTCGGCCTGTAAGTTTGGCAGCTCCTTATTACGTTTCTTCGTCTCCCTCCAGATCCGGAAGCAATGAATACACATTATAAGGACAGGAACATAAAACGCGGCGATGGCCGTGCCGAAGGTGATGTAGTGGTTCGTCTCGATGAATTGGATGTAGCATGCATTATTCGGCACGGTCCTTGTACCCTCGATGTACGGCCACGCGTAGATCCATGGTGGCCAAAGAAGCAGCGATATACCCCAAGCGGACCCTGGAACGATTAATGTCGCCTCGATTATTTTTCAACGAATATTAATTTAAATTTATTATACTATATTGAAGTATATTAGAATACCGTAATTTATTATAAGCGCAATATAAATTATTTTATCAGGATATTTATTTGAACTTTGTAAGAGAGAATTGGAGCAGTTTTAAATCACAAATGAAAAACAAAATCTTCAAAGAGACAATTTCGACAAAAGTCAAAGTTTCTTGAGTCTCGACAAAGTTCTCCGAGAATTCCCTGATTTTTTATCACACAGATTTAATAGTTGATACTCACCGATCATGACGGCTGCTTTGGTTGTGGTCCTCTTGACCCGATAGATGAGCGGGCGCGTGACGGAGAAGTATCTATTGAAGCTGATGATGAGTAAATTAAGGACCGATGCGTTGCTCGTGAGATAATCGAGGGCAAGCCACGTGTCGCACACGTGCGGCCCGAGCAGCCAGTAACCAAGCACCTTGTACATTGTAAAGAAGGGCATGGAGATTAGGCCGATCGCGAAGTCGGACATCGCCAGGCTGAAGACGAAATAGTTGGAGATCGTCTGCAGTTGCTTGTCGATTATGATCGATATCATAATCATAATGTTGCCGATGATCGTGGTGAGACTGAGGAAGATGGAGATCACTACTATCAATGTACGCTCCCATACCGTATATTGAATGGGAGCGTACTCACCGCCACAGTCGAGACCGTTGGTAGAGACGTTGTAGCTGTCATTGCCGGGTAACTCCACCGTCGGAGTAACGTTCATGTTTGACGGACTATCTCTTGTCCTCTCCCTGTCTCTCTCTCTTTCTCTCTTTATTTCTCTCTCTCTCTCTCTCTCTCTCTCTCTCTTTCTCTCTCTCTCTCTAGTTTTACAATGGGCATATGAAACAATGAATGGAATATTTTTGGAGGTTTGCAATATGTCTCTAGCCAAGGGGGTCTTTCCGTCGGAATGGAAATGTTCTACTGTTGTACCGATACCTAAAGTAACAGGATCAAATGATGCGAAAAATTTACGACCGATTAATATGTTGCCAATGTATGAGAAAGTATTAGAAACCGTAGTGAAATCGCGATTAGATAAATTCTGTGAGGAGCACAATTTTATTACCGATTGCCAATCGGGCTTCAGAAATAGCTACTCGTGTGAAACTGCATTACAAAGTGTAATATCTGAGTGGAAGTTAGCAATAAGTAAAGGTAGTAAGATTGGAGTTGCTTTTCTGGACTTTCGTAGAGCCTTCGAGACAATAGATAGAAAGATATTAATTGGTAAATTGGAATTTCTTGGATTTGAAGGAACGGTTATCTCTTGGTTACAAGATTATGTGAATAATAGAGTACAAAAGGTAAAATATAAGAATGTAATGTCTGAAGCACGGAAAGTAAACAATGGAGTACCCCAGGGATCAGTCCTTGGGCCTCTATTGTTTATATTATATATAAATGATATTGTAAACTTAATGATTCTTGGATGCAAAATTAGAATGTTTGCAGATGATACTATTGTATACTTTAAAAACTTAAGGATAGATGCTATTGAATATGTTATTAATAAACAACTGGAGAAAATATATGGTTGGTTATGTGCAAATAAATTGAAATTGAACGTGGAAAAGAGCAAGTTCATGATACTAAGAAGTGGTAGATGCGAGGAAAATACGGAGTATGAGATAAGAATTGCGAACGAAAGATTGGAGCAAGTAAATGAATATAAATATTTGGGTGTAGTGGTGGATGAGGTATTGACATTTGAGAAGCATGTGCAATATATTATTAAAAAGATGAGTGCTAAGACACAATTTATTAGGAGAGTGGGTGTCGACCTATCATTATATGTAAGAAGCGTATTGTATAAGGCTATTGTGGCACCACATATGGAATATTGCTCAACGGTATTTATAGGATTGAGTAGAGTACAATTAGAGAAGTTGCAAGTATGTCAAAATAGGGCAATTAGGACAGCACTTAAATGTTCGATATATACCTCATGCGATGAATGAGGAGTGTCTTAGGAATTATGAGCGTAGAAAAGAGAATTAAGTATAATGTATGTATATTTGTGTATAAACTAGCTAATGGATTGTTACCAAGTGGGTTGTGTAATAAGATTGAGAAGGTAGGAGAGCGACATAAGTACAAAACGAGGCAAGTAAACCAATTACAAGTACAATTTAGAAAAACGCGAACAGGACAGAAAGATTTGTTTTATGACGGTATAAGGATTTATAATGAGTTGCCTGAGGAAATAAGAAACATTGATAATAATGTGAGCGAATTTAAAAGGAGATTGAAAGAAAAATTGATTTAAGTAAAGTGTATTGTGTATTGTATGATAGCTAAAAGCTAATAAATGTATTCATTCATTCATTCATTCTCTCTCTCTCTCTCTCTCTCTCTCTCTCTCTCTCTCTTTCTCTCTGGATTAAGAACTTATTGAAAAACTAATTTATCTCAAGGAGATATGAGATATCTCCTTGGGGAATTTATCTTCAAACTTTTTTCGTTGATAACTTTTAAATAAGCAATGATTAAATGAGCGACGATTAAGAAAAAGTTACTCAGGGTTATGTCCTTGACAACACGTGGCGAAATAGATATCCAAACCAACGCTGTTTTCGCGATAATTATTTGTTTAAATGTAATGTATAAACGATAACATTAATATCATCTTGTAACTTCGTTAAAAAATTAATATTTATTGTTATTAGAAAAACCTACTTGCAAGGCAGGTTGGGAGAGTTTCGTAGACTCGTGTATTTGTAATTCGGAAATCTATGAATCTAAGCTTTCTAACTGGGCGGGCAATTTATTTAATTTAGCAACATTCTGTCTGAGGTTAAGTACCGAGAATCAAGCTGAGGCTACGAATATATACACGTAAGCTAATCTTACGGCAACGCACAAAGAAAAACGTAACGTAACGTACGTAACGTAAGACTAGTGACCCTAATTCCATGAAAAAAAAATGTGTCGGCACGATATCCGAGTTCGGCCCATTGTTCGGACAAGATATACGCCCTCAAGAAATGCTCGCTCACGCAACACACATACGTGCCCGCCGGGGGTAACACATACTCACTAACACAAGCACCGCCGTCATTTTTTGAAGGGGCTGGCCGTCATAGTTTTTCCATAGTAGAGACATCTGTGATATTATAAGACAGCGACAATTAGAAGACTTATGCGAATTTACAGCTTGATACTGCATGTCCAGTTAGTTTGATTAAAGTTAAATTTGTTCCGCCGGATTTGATTTCACAATTAGAGAGTGAGTATGACGAAGGCATAAACGGTTCTGTACTAGAAGTTAAGGGCATTATAGTAGCAAAGGTCAGTCTCGAAGATGCGATAATACGCGTTGTGCCTGAACACACCATGAAATGTGACATATTACTAGGTAGGGAGATATTAAAGAAATTAGGTCTTACGATAACTAAACGGTCAGATGAAGAAGATATTGAAAGTACCGCGAGTAAATATTGAATATTGAAGCGAAAAAGGTAGTCAGCGATGAAATTGATACGTTAGATGTGAATCCATATTAGATTAAGTGGGAATCTCGTTAGATGTGCGTGCATATATGCGTGCGTATGTATGTGTAAATATGATGTGTAAATTCCAATTCTTATTCTAGTCAGCATTAGGGGGTCACGACCAACAGCAAACACGTTATTTAATCCCTAACCCCAAACATTCCGAATAATCAATACCGTACGTCCCCTTGCTTTCCACGTGTATGAAATTACCTGACCATTAATAAAATATTTAAGAATATTAATATTTAAAATTCACGATCACCGACTTTCTTTCGTAAATTTACGATAATTTACGGTGATAATGACAAGCAAAATATCTGCTAGCTTATTTTTAATAATTTATGTTGAAAGATTGTTTAACAAGCGATCGAATGAGCAATAATTAATTTTGTATTTTCATGTTTACGACACTACAAATAGTATCTATATATATATTTTTTGTTTAATACTTTCTATTATAATCATAACTCACGCAATTATTTACGCTTTCTCTATATTTCTTCTCCTAGTAGTAATAGGCCGAGAGAATGCTTTATTAAAAGCATTCGAAAATATCGATATCTAACAATGTAAAGTCGGGCGTCGCGTGACGTTGACAATTCTTTTGCAGTTGGATTCCAATGCACGTATTGTGATATTATCGTGCCACGCTTCCGAGCGCGCGGCATTTTCTCGGGAGTGTTTATAAACTAAACCTACGTGATCAGCATTAAATTTCGGAGTACTTCGTTTATTACGGCATTTTCTCGCCTTTTTAAAGAAAATGATTGCGTGTCAGGAATTAGGGAATAGCCGCATTTAATACAGTAAGAAATAATTTTCATGTATTTCTTACTTGTATACTTACATGTATACTTGCATACTTACTTGTATTCTTACATGTACTTCATGTATTTCATGTATTAAATGCGGCTATTCCCTAATTCCTGACACACAATCGTTTTCTTTAAAAAGGCGAGAAAATGCCGTAATAAACGAAGTACTCCGAAATTTAATGCTGATCACGTAGGTTTAGTTTATAAACATTCCCGAGAAAATGCCGAAAAAATACATACGCACGCATATATTTCCGCATATATAACGCGCATTACACTATAAATATCTTTTATTTATTATTACTTAGACTTAACCTCCTCGACTCCACAATCTCTGTGTTTGTACTGTGACCGGATGTGAAGACTGCCGCCGCCGGGCGCGGGGGCCGGGCGCGATTTCATGTAAATTATATAGATCATCTAAAGTGAATTTAAAATGAAAAATATCTAAAGAGATAGGATAAACATATGTATAAAATTATAGACAAAATCCTGAAATCTGACGCTAATTGTAGTTCGTTTGAAATAACTTTTATACAATATGTATACATACTGAAGAAATTGAAAGACAAAAGAATAAAGGTATATAAAATCGTCTTTCAAAATTAATTTTGAATATGTTTATACAAATATGTATATACATATAACTCCTTTTTTCATATGCTCGTTAAAAATAGTAATTTTTCGCAACGTTTATATATAATATTACAAACATCGCATCAGAATTTCAAATGTTGAGAGACGAGAAATTTAATCTGCATCGAGGAGTATCGTTCGATGAACGCGTAATTGTTCTGAATTGCAGCCTGTAAATTTAGCGCAGCGATGGTAGCATAAAATATCGCGCTCGTTAATATCAAAATGGTTATCGCGCTGCAAAAGCGATGATTCGCGCGAATCAGCGGCAACCTTTTAATCGTTTCCTTTATTTTTGTAATTTTAAATAAACTCTTTCCCGAAATAATTCCATCTTAAACGTCGGAAAATTATCTACTATCCTTTTGCAACATAGATGACACGCTGGGAACAAGAAAATTCAATCTGTCTCTTTTTCTTTTTTTTCTCTCTTGTTGCCGACGTCTTAATTTCTTGTTATAAAAATTGACAGCAGGAAAACGGAAGATTCTGCCTTAAAAGCAAAATGAGCACCAAAACGCGACGAGAGACACTTGCCGTGATATTTCGAATCTCTGTGAAGCGAAGGATTTTCAAGAGATCCGTCAAAGAAACGTAAAAAAGAGAAGAGAGTAACAAGAAGATACTAATCTTTCTATCACGCAATAATGTTGTAATAATGAAAAAAAGATTATTAATAAATGATTATAAAACTTTGTACATAATAATAAAATATAATGTCCAGAACGCATTTGCATCCATATGTTATTTTTGTAGAATATATTTACGTGGGTGGATAAACGTGGAGTTTCGTAGAAAAAATTTTAAAAATGATAAACACGTCTAAAGATTTTAATTTGCCATCGAATATTTGCCGTATAAACATGTTTACCTTGCGACATTATTACTAAGATTTCTTATAAAATAAAAATGCACGAACGCGCGAACGAGCAAACATCTCATATTTTCCAACCAGCAACCCTCGAAGCCCAACAAGTATATTGACTATCGATTGCAGCTTCCCTAGGATACGTGGCGGGTGCTAAACGCTCAACATGGAATTTACATGCTCGACTGGATTGTGAAAAGCAAGTCGCATAAGAAATAGACAGTAGTGCATATAAAACTCCACCCTCCCGCCTTTCCGTTATTCCAACTCAAACCTTTCATTTGCCAATTTAAATTTATCGTAGAAACTTGCCTTTCCTACTGTAAATGCGTCTTTATGTGACAGTCAACGGAATTTGATAATATTCTGAGTTATGGTGTAATTTCTAGCGCGACATAAGCGTTTTTGATGGTAAAAAGTAATTTGTCTGATCTCTCGAAAATTTCTACTCTTTCATCGAGCTTTACTCTTGCAAACCTACAGGTAAGTGATTTTGATAGGAAATTTGATGCTCTATACAAATCTAATAATCGTTTTTGCATGCATATTTTCAAAATTTTCATGTTTTTGGAGTGACAAAAGTGAAAAACGACGTCCGGGTTGACACCACACCACGCCGTTTCGTCGGCTGCCAATAACAAACGATGCTTGTCATGCAGTCGTATGGCTCATGACAAACGTGTATGCACGTCCGATCGATTTACCTGCATTAATTGTTTTTCAGACATGAGTTTAGATGAAGATAATTGTGAAAGTTCAACAATTTTTGTTCTCATTATTTCCAATGATTGACACTTTAGTCCGAATTTTTGTACTTTCTAAATACACGACATTGCATTTTTATTTTCAGACGGTAAAAAAATAAGTTTTATATCAAATTGTGTCGATCAGGCAAAGTGTCGAATTTGCACTGGAATTTTCCATTTGAAAATTTGTCTTTGCGTTACTTTTTCTTTCCTGGGGGCAAAACAAAGCGACGTACAGCAAAACTTCTTGAAGCAATTTTGTATACTCACCGGCACAGGAATGCCTGGACACATATACATACGGAACATGTATACATACATGTCAAATACATATCGAAATGTCCAGGCATTTCTGCTGGTCAGTGTACCTGAAGGAACACTCTTTAAATGTGTTAATATTAATAAAACCGTCGTGAGTTGAATCGATTTTTCAATGTAGTAAGTAGCAAGATCATGCGATCATTTTATATTACGATCTATATAAAATGATTACTGTAAAGAGTGTAAAGGTTTAATGGTTATTTCATGATACATAAGTGTAAAGGGATAGTAAAGGATGGAATATAGCAAAATACAAGTGTATAACTCTTGTATTCTTTGTTTAGCTTGATATCTTGTATATCCCACCTGTTTAAAATATATGGCATTTTTAGCGTGCGGGATTTATGCCATAGTACAAATACTCTGTAAAAATCGAAATCTCCTATGTGTTCTTTTTTCTTTTTTTTTATCATATAACAATAATCTTGAATCCATCCATAGGCAAAATCCGACCAATAACCTCCCCGAAGTGTTCATCGGGTAATACTAATGTTGGCGGTGATTAAATGCACAAAAATGCATAGGTAACTTTGATAAGCCATAACTCGGCGAAAAAAAATCGTACGGACTTAATTTTTTTTTTAATTTGCAGGGAAAAGTCCATATTTTACGATGGTTGCCATGATAGTTACGAAAAAAATTCATTCTACTCCGTAGAATGTGTCAAAGTATGCAATTTTTTGGAGACGTAACACGTCCTTACTTTTGGAAGAACGGCGGGAGGGCGGGAGGCTAAATTCAAAATCTAACAATGGTTCCTTAAAATACAGACTTCACCCTTTAAAATGAAAAAAAAATCTTTCAGATATGACAATTTTTCGCGGAGTTATGCTTATTTGAAGTTGGGCAAATTTTTTACGTAAATTTTTGTTGCGATAATTTTGTTGCCCAGTGTATTTTAGATGCAATTATATAAGAATGTATTATTATGTATTACAATATAGAATACAAATTAATCTCTTATGTTATCTTATCTATAATTTTAGTTTTTAAAAACAGTTTTTGATGGCATATACTGCTTGTTTTTCTTATTTCATTAACTTTCTTATTTATTTTTTATTATTTTATGCTATAAGTAGACAATAATAACGATTTAAATTATATAAATTTTATTAGATGTGTAGGAAATGGCCACGGATGGAATGTCAGTGTAATGTTCTTATCAAATGCCACTTTATTCAATAGAAATTATTACAACGCAGGAACACTGCTCTGCCTCGCGGGTGGACTTCTCGGTCGCTCGGTCGCTTCGGGCTCAGAATACTTCTCTCTCTAGCTCTCTCGGCTTTTATATATTCACAAATGTCTCGGTTCGTTCGATTTCGAATTTGTCAACAGTGACTACAAGCTCGTCGACACCGCGTCAACGGTCCGCGCGTCGCCCGTTACCGCGCGACGTCTACATGAAAATCGCTTACAAATGCATCAAACACTTATTAAACAAACAATAATAAATAATCAATATACAGTAGAAAAACAGTTTACAATAGGTTTGTTCTGATTATAAAATCTCTTTAATAAAATTGTTTTAAAAATGAGAAGTCGTGATATATACATATATTTTTAATACTTGCAATAGGGGAGACTGGTTGTTACAGGGGTAAAATAATACAGCTATAAAAAGTAGGTTCATGAAACTGTTTAAGAAACGCTAGATACCGATAAACGCGCATTTTGAAGCTAAATAATGATACATTTCACAATTGTTAACGTTTCTTAGACGGTTTTATGAACCAGCCCCAGTTTCCCCTATTACCGCGTATTGATTCGAAAAGATGGAAGATAGTGAGGGGAAAAATTTAAGAAGGGGAGAAATAAGGGAAAAATAAGAGAGTAAAAAGGGAAAAACAAGAAGAGAGAAAAGATAATTAAGTGTAGAAACGAGACAGTTAAGCAGAGGGAAACGACTTAATAAAGAAGAATGAACAAGAGAGAAAATTTGGAATGAAGATTCTACTCTCTAAACAATCACTGTATTATCACTGAAAAGCAGTGAGCAGTCACTGATGAGCATAGTTATAAATAATAGCATTGCAAACCAATAAAATACTGCGAATCAGTCTATTGTAGCCATCAGTTTATTGTTTTCATCAGTAATATCCAAGGTTCGGTAGTACCTAACTAGTTAATTAGTTCAAAGTTAAATAAAAAATCTAATTAGCAGTAAAGACTTAATCGACTATATTGACTAGCATTATAATCGTCGTGACAATACGGCCAATGCCTATATACGTGGTCGAATTGGTACGACATCCTTCATAGAATGAGAGAGGTTCCAGAGGTTTCAAACCTTAACTGAGGTAATAGTTTTCGCAATAAATTAAATTATTTAAATAGGGTGCGTATATATAAGCATCAAAATTACATCAATTATTTAGAAGGTCCAAAATCCATGGTCAGAAAAAGCGTCTTGACGATTAACTGACCAAAATCAATAGCCGTATTGTCGTGACGATTAAAAGTCTTTACTGCTAATTAGGTTAATTATTGACTGGCGAAGTAAACGTTTCTTATTCGATTTAATAAATAAAAAAGTTAAATAAAAGGTTAAATAAAAGGTTAATTAAAAGGTTAATTAAAAAAGTTAAAAAGTTAATAACTTTTAACTTAGCTCAGTTAATTTTAAATGAGTTAATTTTTGACCTCAACTAGTTATTTTTAAAACACGTACACTTGAACTTATTAGCCTTTTTCCTAAATTAAAAAATTTTTTTATCTCTAAACATCAAAAATTTTTTCTAAGTATCTTCAGCACATGTAGAGTGATTGTTTAACGTAGACGGTTTAGTACTATTTTTGACGAGGAAAATTAATCGATCGTCATTTTGAAGTAACGCTCTTATTCAAATTTAATAATTATTTTTAACATATATCTACGATGTATGTAATTCTGCACAACTAATAATTACAAAATCTAATGGTATTTTGTAATTATTAATCAGGACAAACCTATTGTAAACTGTTTTTCTACTGTATATTGATTATTTATTATTGTTTGTTTAATAAGTGTTTGATGCATTTGTAAGCAATTTTCATGTAGACGATTCCATCCGTGGCCATTTCCTACACATCTAATAAAATTTATATAATTTAAATCGTTATTATTGTCTACTTATAGCATAAAATAATAAAAAATAAATAAGAAAGTTAATAAAATAAGAAAAACAAGCAATATATGCCATCAAAAACTGTTTTTAAAAACTAAAATTATAGATAAGATAACATAATAGATTAATTTGTATTCTATATTGTAATACATAATAATACATTCTTATATAATTGCATCTAAAATATAATTAAATAGGATAAACGCGAATAACGTACGAAAAGTACATCGTCGCGCCGATATGTCATTTTTTATTGTGCTTTTATTTGTAACGCAACAATAGTTTTACGCAAAAACTAAAATGTAATTTTTAAATACACATTAATAATTAATTTAATATTGTATTGATACTAATAAATATAAATTCCGCTAATGTAAGAAATTTGTTGCAAAAAGCAATAAATTGGCATGTGCACAACGTAGAAAACAAATGATGCAAGCGCTTTGTAATGTTTTGTGATAATGTTAAAAAATAGGTATAAAAATTAAATTTTATCTTACAAAAATGAGATATCGTTATAAACATGTAAGAAAAATAAGATTTTATTGTTGGAAACTGAGCTCCGAAGTTATAATTAAACTATTAGAGAACTCATAAACGGCTGTTTCATAGGAAGAAATCGTCTCGAACTGCTTTCGCAGTTTTTTCTGACATTTTATCGCATAGTCATTACTAGCTGTTCTTTTTTGTCTCAAACACGTCGAACAGGAAAACGCTCGAGGCAAACAAACGAGATAAAACGAGAGCCGGTTGATCGATCGCTGTCGCGTTTTGACATCAGCTAATCGTGAGACAATGGATCAAAATAGCTGAGCTAATAAATTAATGTAATTTTAATTAATTTTAAATTAAATAAATAAATAATACAGTAAATAAATAATAAATAAGTAATAAAAGTAATTTAAATAATTATGTGCGGAAGAGTATCGACTCCTCCGGAGGCGAGAAATGTGTAAAAAGTTTATCAAGATGTAGGAATGAGATAAATAAATTATAAAACTGAAAAATTGTTTAAAGAAAATAGACGAACGACAGATGGATTCAAGATTATTGTTATATGATAAAAAAAAAAGAAAAAAGGACACATAGGAGATTTATCAACATTTTGCTAGAAAAACAAGAACTGATGAAATAAATAAAGCCGGGGGCTTGACTAAATACTCTCGAAGGGGGCTCCCCGGGAGGCATAATATGCGATCCCTTGCTTTGTCGGCCGCTCCCTGCTGAGTGTGTAACCCGTGTGACCGTGTGTATGACCTCAAGCTTCTCTTTGATTTGCCTCGGCGTGGACAATTGTAATCAATTTTAATCTTTTAACGGGGGGATGTCGGACCTATTCAACAGATCAAAATTTGCCTCGTGTGCCCATAATTTCCGTAACAAACATTCCCAACGTCCCACGCGCCTGCACGTGCACTCACCCCGAAGCTTCGACAAGATAGAAACCCGTCAGAGGGTCAACAGACTAAAATTTTTATTCTAATTTAAATTACGGGTAAAACTCCTGTTTGGGGGAGGTACTTCCAATGACCTTGTCCTTCACATATATTATTTGCGCTCGAGTTCGCGTCCGAGAAATCGACAGCCAGCAAGTGACATGTGCTGGTATCATTGGCAATTCAGACCGGATGCCTACAAATGCAGACCGGCCTGCTCGGCACAGCAAAAGGGAAACGCGTCAAACGATCGTTGATGGCGGCGAGTGATTCGGGGCACTGCACACTGCACGCATCGCCTTTTCATAACGGATACGACGCGACGACCAAAGTAAATTTTTTAGTGGACACGGGCGCGGATCTCTGCGTGTATTCCCGGCGGATAGTTCGGAGGCCACGACAGAGGTAGGCCTATGAACTCTTAACGGCGAATGGCACGACGATATACACATACGAGACAGCGTTAAAGATGTATGTCGCTATAGCTATATGTAGTATAATTTTGTTTTCTTGATTAAACAGTGTAGAGCTAATCTCAGAAATTATTCATAAACAACATGGTATCATTGGGACAGAAAAAGCATAAAAATTGCAATTTTGTCCCATTTTTGTACTTGATCTTGTTTAAATAAATCATTAAAAAATTGAAAAAAAATATATAAACAGAAAATCTTAAAAAACCGTAATTGCAATTCTCGATGTCATAGAAGTGTACCATAAAAATTTCATTCATTTTTACCGTACATGAGCAGCACAGATACATATTATGATATTTACATGGGAAGTATATCTATATACATACAATTTCTGTAACTTTTAAAGCAAATATCTTAGAAACTTCTCTCTCGCCAGACACGATACAGTGCGGACGCGTAGATGTATCTGCCGGTCTGCGAACTACGAGAATCCCGCGTACGGAGCGAATCCGGAGAAAAGCATGCAGCATGCACGTCCAAACTGCACGAGCAGATATGGAAGTCCTGGTCGGCCGATCACTTGCATGCGTTGCAGCAGTGACACAAGTGGCAAAATCCACGGCGCCTATTCAAATAAATAAACTCGTTCTCATTCGCAATAACTGCTTTTCACCGTCGACGTGGGACTTAACACGAATCGAGGCGGTATATACGGAGCGAATCCGGAGAAAAGTTAAACTACGTTATAACAACGCGAAACATTACAATATATTGCGAACGTATATACGTTATTGCGTTATTGCGAATGAGAACGAGTTTATTTATTTGAATAGGTGCCGTGGATTTTGCCACTGCTGCAACGCATGCAAGTGATCGGCCGACCAGGACTTCCAAATCTGCTCGTGTAGTTTTTGGACGTGCATGCTGCCAGCGTGAAAGCCGTCGTGTCACGAAGTCAAATTACACATTCCGCGTTCGTTTATTCACATTGGGAGCTATTGAAAATAAACAAACACAGGCACAATGATATTTCTACTGCAATGGTTAGCAGCGGAGCAATTGTATTATTTAAAACAAAAGTCGTTTTAGTTCGACCCAACTGGCTAAATTAATATATTATTCATAAATTGCACAACGTTTCGGCCGAATTCCGGCCCTTCTCAAGTGAGCTTCACGCAATCCATCCGCCAAAAACCGCATATAGAAATCAATTACGTCGCTGACGTCGTGCCCTGACTACACCGTGCCAACGCAAAGCTAAAAAAGTCAACGGTTTACAAAAATAATAATCTCGCGATAGTCAAAAAGATAAAATTCATTACGTTAAAATTAGATCAAAATAAAACTAATTAAAAAGGCTTGCATATCTTGTGCGTCTCAAGACAAAATATGAGAACAGTGTCGCGTGAAAATAGAAACGTCGCAAGCCATATCCACGAACACGTGCGAACCGTGTAAGGGCCAAATTGCATCCATTTTCCCAATTATTACACTCGGATGAAATTGATATTCGTAATTTGAATCATAACTAAATGCCTCTAATTTCAAATCGGACCGCATAATATTGTTTTCGTGGATTAAACATGTCGTAACCGGTCTTTTTCTACTCGAGTTTCACACTATTGAGTCATTTCCGCTTTTCCGATATTTCACTTACCGATCAGCGACATCATCCCTTGGTTTACCCAGGCGTTTTTTCGGGAATTTTGAGATTGCTCGCTCGCGATGTACACAGAACCTCGATATTTCACTTACCGATTACCAATTTTATTCCTTAATTGGTTTTTTAATTGAAAAATCGAGGTTCTGTGTACATCGCGAGCGAGTAATCTCAAAATTCCCGAAAAAACGCCTGGGTAAACCAAGGGATGATGTCGCTGATCAATAAGTGAAATATCGGAAAAGCGGAAATGACTCAATAGTGTGAAACTCGAGTAGAAAAAGACCGGTTACAACATGTTTAATCCACGAAAACAATATTATGCGGTCCGATTTGAAATTAGAGGCATTTAGTTATGATTTAAATTACGAATATCAATTTCATCCGAGTGTAATAATTGGGAAAATGGATGCAATATGTGATCATTGTCAAGTAAAAAAGTTTAAAACTTAAGCACCTAGAATGTGTTATTCATGCAGAAAAGTTAAACTACCGTTTTTAAATCAACCACCCGACACACTCCTTATGTTTGTCCACAATAAGGATATTGAAACACAAAAATGAAGTCATTTCAAGAAAAACGATTCCCGGGCGAAGTCCGGGTAACCAGCTAGTTAAATGATACACCTGCCCTTGAATCTTGAAAGTGGGCATGAAGTTACTCTCACATACTTGTTTTGCGCCAAAAGACGTCATCTGGAATACCATGTTATATTGTCTAATGTTATTTAAAAAGTCTTTTGATAATGGGTGTAACCCTAATAAAAGGTCTTTAATCGGTTGAGGTGGTTCAGAAATTTCTGGAAGCATTATCTTCCCACCGTCACAGACGTAGAGATTAATTTAAATCCATTTACGGAGAACAATATCCAATGTTAAACATTGGTAGTTTTTAATGATTTATCGACATTTTATTTTGTTTATTTTGACACTGATGATGATCTAGAGGGATAGAATGAAAAAGGACAACCGGGGACAACGAGACATAAAGGGTGCGTTCCACTTAACGCTCACAAGACTTTTAGAATTATTTCATCCTTTTTTTTCAAATGTTAACCAAGGACGAATGATCCTTATATAGGTATGAGCGTTTTGAGCGTTAAGTGCTAGATTTCGAAATAATAATAATAATTAAGTTTTTCTTAGAAGCAGCGAATATACCGGAGTTACCCTAAGTATTTTTTCTCTTTTCTGTCAGGTATTTTGGCACATGAGGATATGTCTTATTATCGAGTAAAAAAATATCGCGAGTTGAAGAGAAGACGAAGCGCGCCCGAAAATAAAAGCACTTTTGACGAAGACGCACCAGTAATTGAAAGCTCTAATATAACGAGGTAAGGACTAATACAGTCAATAATACGGCCGTAAACATTGAAGAAGAGATAAATGCGGAGGAATTTCGAATGGTTAGTGACGATGAACTTATGTCCGACGTATTATCCGAAGACACACTAAATTCTGAAAGAGCAGGAATTAACGATAAAATTCCACAATGGACTTTAAAAAATTTAGATACGTTGCGATTAAATGTAGTAACCGAGTTGTTATTATTATTAAGGGAAGAAGGGCATACGTCATTGCCTAAAACAGCTCAAACTTTGTTAGGCACGAGACATTATCGACATTTACAAGTAATGAATAGTCATCGGAAAACTGAAGGTACATACATGTATTTAGGTATACAGAAGGGATTGGAGAAAATAATTGCGCCAGATGTGTATCGTGAAAATGAGATCTCGGTATTTGTTCATGTCGATGGAATGCAAATTTATAATAATTTACAGATCCAAGTGTGGCCAATTGTTGTAAAAATTTTCCATGCCAATTACATCTGTAAGCTTTTTGTTGCCGGAATTTATTGTGGAGATTCCAAGCCCGAAAGCAGCAACAATTATCTTTATGATTTCGTGAAGGAAGCTAAAAGTTTAATAATTAATGGCGTAGAACTACACGGGAAAGAATATTTGTTCAAACTTGGTGCTATTATTGCTGATGCTCCCGCGAGAGCATTCATAAAATATTGCAAACCGCATAATTCATTTTATGCCTGTGAAAGATGAATTACGAAAGGCATATCGGTAGGAAAGAAACGTGCTGTTAAAAAAGTTTATCCAGAAATGAATTGTAAGAATCGAATTAAAGAATCATTCGAAAACCGAGAACAGCCAGAACATCATAAAGATAATGTACAATCTATATTATTACAATTACTACAATTTAATATAATAAATTCAGTTGTTATCGATTCCATGCATCTATTGTTTCTTGGTACAATGAAAAGTTTGTTAGAGAGATGGATAATGAAAAAAAGTATTGCAGGGCTGAAAAGGCATCAGGTACGGCACTTGAAAAACTTAATGAATGCTATCAGTTCTGACATTCCGTGTGAATTTCAACGGAAGAAGTTTGATATGAATGTAATAACTCGATGGAATGCGACACAATTTAGATTCTTTCTATTATATTGCAGTTCAACAGTGTTGCGTGATGTTCTTCCGAATGATTTTTACAGACATTTCTTACTCCTATTTGTAGCGTGTCGTATTCTACACAAACAGAACGTAACGTCATCACATTGTGACTATGCAAACGACTTATTGAGAAAATTTTTCTATTTATTGCCATCTCTATACGGAGAACAGTCACAAGTATTAAATATGCATAACTTAATACATTTAGCCGACGATGTTAAAAAAATCAAACAGGCACAGTAACAACTGTGCCGCAAACACGTAGAACTACGTCTACTGCACAGTATGGGCACAGCAACAACTGTGTCGCAAGCAACACGTAGAACTACGTCAACTGTCACTGATGATGATTGACGTGATCAAGGAAGGCCAAGGCCCACACCGGGCTGTAGCGCCGAGTTCATCATCAGTGACAGTTGACGTAGTTCTACGTGTTGCTTGCGACACAGTTGTTACTGTGCCCTTTTTTGTTTTTTGTTTTTGTTTTTGTTTGTTTTTTTGTTTGTTTTTGTTTGTTTTTTGTTTCTTTTGTTTGTTTGTTTTTTGTTTTTGTTTCTTTTTTAAGCAACAACGTAGAACTACGTCAACTGTCACTGATGATGAACTCGGCGCTACAGCCCGGTGTGGGCCTTGGCCTTCCTTGATCACGTCAATCATCATCAGTGACAGTTGACGTAGTTCTACGTGTTGCTTGCGGCACAGTTGTTGCTGTGCCCATACTGTGCAGTAGACGTAGTTCTACGTGTTTGCGGCACAGTTGTTACTGTGCCTGTTTGATTTTTTTAAACATAAATTTATTTTAAAGAAAAAAATAAATAAATGTTTTTCTATATTTACTTTTATGTCAGAAAGCATAAGATACTCATATAATTTAAGTTAGAATACCCACGCTACTCATCTTCAGTATTCTTATCGCTGATTTTTATTTTGCTTTTCTTAATTAAAAAAATTAAGTTATACGTACTGTTCTATCGCAAAATTCAATGCAGCGTTTACTAAAAGGAATTTAGCTAAACTTTCAAACGCTACTATATCGAAACGGTAACAAATAGAGAGTTTGGTCGAGATTTTTCATAAAAGGGACTCCTTAAGCTTTAAAATGAGATGTCATTTATTAGTCTACGATTAATAGTTTCGAAGATCTAAACGTTCAAAGTGAGACATGTTTTCGTTGAATCTACAAGAAATTTTGCGAAAACGCTACTATAACGAAACGGAAAGAAATAGAGAGTTCGGTCTGGATTTTTCATAAAGGGGACTTCTTAAGCTTTAAATTGAGATGTCAATGATTACTCTACGATTATTAGTTTCGAAGATATAAACGTTCAAAGTGTGACATGTTTTCGTTGCATCTACAAGAAATTTAGCTAACTTTCTAACGCTACTATATCTAAACGGAAAGAAATAGAGAGTTCGGGCTGGATTTATCATAAATGGGACTTCTTAAGCTTTAAAATGAGATGTCAATAATTACTCTACGATTATTAGTTGCAAAGATCTAAACGTTCAAAGTGTGACATATTTTCGTTACATCGTTGCATCCGTGGATACCCCCCATACCGCGGAGAAAGACGTAGTTCTACGTCAAAATTTCAAAATATCATTGAGCGAGTTGTCCGCATTTTGGGGTAAAAGTTATATAAGTATTTTTAAAAAACTTGTCAAATCTCCTAACAAACCCCTGACCCAAATCGTTAATAGACTATCAGAATTAGAATCGCGAAAAACTTTTAAAATACGAGAGAAACGATATTTGGACAATTGTATTTTACAAAATTCTAATATTTTTACTTATAATGATTTCTATTATTAATTATTTTAACAAATAGATATGAATAGGAAGAGAGAAAAGTAAAGAAAAAGAAAGTATTCAAATATAGACACAGTATTTTTTTAGAATAAAATTGTATAAAAAAGTCAGTCGAAACATTTACAGAGGTCGAAACATTTACACGATATATCGCGTAATTGTTGTTGAAATGATATGTCTAATGATACCTTCTTGCCTAATGACGCAAAAAGGGGACATATTCGTTTAAACTTTTATTATTTTTTACTCGTTTCTTTTAAATGCAAAATATATTTTAACTATTTACAAAAGACGTTTTTCTAAAGTGTTACACAAATATCTATATAAAAAAGTATTTTTTTTTAATATCCATTTAATATTAAATTAATACAAACGAAAGGACGCGCGGAATTTTTCAAATACAAATATCCGTTTTACAAGTAATGCTAAATACTTTAATAATAACTACCAAATAATTTGATAATCACCATAATATTTGTTAACTATAACTAAAGGCAATATTTGATAATATTTATCATATGTGGTAAATATTAATAAACAATATGATTTATTTTATGTAACAAATTGTTTGGTGATATGTACCACATAAATTGCTAATAATCACCAAGCCTTGCTATAAAACTTACATTAATAAAATTGATATTTTACATAAAAATTTATTAATAATTATTTAATCAATGAGCATCTTATAATTAATCATAATTTTTACATAAACCAAGAAATTGAAGATTGTAATGATGGTATATTCGATATCTTAAATTAAATTAAATAAAAAGATAATTGCAACGTTACTTGGATCACCGTTGATAGCTGCAATACTAATATTACACCGTATAGGTATTGTTGTCACAAACATTGCGTAAACATGAATCGTAGCTCCATCTAGGATTAGTATAGCTCTTATTTGTATACCTGCAAAAAATTAAAATTCGTAGACTAAAAGTGTGAGAAATTAAAATGTATAAGTACCCTAGAAGTGCGAAAAATTAAAGTTTATACCTTAAGTGTGGGAAAAATTAAAACTCGTAGGCTAGAAGTGTGAGAAACTAAAATATATACCCCCAAAATTTGATTAATATTTTATCCGGTAAAAACAGATCAACTTAATAGAGGCCCTCCACTACCCCCGCCGACTTTAACCGGCGGTCCTCTTTTCTTTGGATGTATGTCCTTTTTTCATTATTTATTATTTTTTTATCATAGAAATTACAATATATAAAATGTATAACATTACAATTTATTTATCACAATTTACAATTTATTTTACATTAAAAAAGAGAAAATATACAGAATTATTATACATTTATATAAAATACAATAAATTTAATACGTTACAAAGAAATTCGAGATATTTATATACTTAAATTTATATTACAAATACATACATTTGAGATATTTTACTAATGCCAGATTACACGAAGGCGTTCGAAATAAGTATAATAATATCAAAATTCACTACTTTTAAATCAGAAATTTGATTAGTGCAAAAACTGCAAAAAATCAACTTTTTATTACTAAATATTCTCATTATAGAAAAAAATCCGAGAAATTTCGTGGTTCAAGTCAACGATCAAATAAGAAATAACTAGACCACCGATTTTATCAGAGCAAAGTCCCCCCGCCGATGACACACCCGTCAGTTGCTGACGTAGAGAAGAACGACTCTTAAGATGGAAAGTGAGCTGAATATACCTTGATTTGTCGAGCCCCGTGAAATCAAAAGATCGAGAAAGAAAGTTTAATAATAATCCGTTGAACGTCAAGGGCCCCGCTGCAGGAAGGAATGAATCCCAGATCTTCCGGATTGCCCCCGATAGCGGTAATTTCAGCAACGAGTTAACGACAGTCGTTTTTCAATTCATTGCATCCTTCCCGTATAATTACACTTGAAATATTCTTCCATTATTAAGGTGTATTTCTTTCTTATAATTAAAATATATATCCATTATGATATATATTTCTCTTATTAAAAAAATATATGAATAGAATAACTGATATCGAGGAATAGTTACAAACGAGTATATTTAATAACAAAATGATGAAATTGTATATGCACTTTATAATTAATATTGATATTCTGGTAAAATCTTTAGAAATGGCTTTCTATGAGAAAAAATTAAAAAATAAAATATAGTCGTTGTAACTACATTATATCATAAAATGTAGCGTGATTGTATTCTGCTACATTTTTTATTTTTTTATTTTCTTTTTAATGTATTCTTTATTTCTTTTCGTCTCTCTCTTTTTTATTCTTTTTCCTTTTTTCTCTTTTTCTTTTTTTTCTTTTTTCTTTCTATTTTATAAACAGTTATTTTATCCATATCTACTTTAATGTCTTTTCATCAGCAAGACAGAAGCATGACTGATATTAGCGTTAATGGAAGAACATTTTATTGAGAAGAATAGAATCTTCTCTTATAATTCTAATTAATTTCGCGAATCGATGTCGCGTACTCATGCCGAAACCATTGCTTCCGAGGATCCGAGATATAAGAAAACCAGAGATTAATTCTGGTTCCGCAACAGAGGTCTTCGATTTTCAACGGGGCAACGAACTAATAACCTTCCATGCATGCGCCGGTACGAACGTATTTCTTAACGTTCACCTGACGCGAGGGATAGCGAAAAAGGCCGAAATAACGATCGTATCCAAGCACGGAAATGCGGTATATAACACCGTAAAGTATCGAATATTTAATAAAATCAGAGTTACGAACAAATTTTTCAGAATATATAATTTTCCGTCTTGCGTATTCCAATTAATAACGAATTACGATAATTCAAATTACAAAATTAAGATTACATTTTTCAAAATTATTACGAATTTTGTATCTCATAATTTTGAAAAATATAATCGTAATTTTATTATTTTAATTTTCAGGTAGATGTCAAATTTTGCAAGCAAGAAGCTATTATTTGAGCGTTTATTCGAACCTTCACATTTATGTGAAATTTATAATAATTAACGATAATTTTTAAAATGCGAAATTCTATAGATAAAGAATAAACACCGTATTATTATCTTAATCGTCTTCTGTCAATTTCGTATAATATATCCGGCATTAGTATTACAGATTCAAATTTATTACAATTTTCCTTATAATTCCTTATTACAATAATTTTCTTATAAATCTATATATATAAAATAGAATGTCTGTATGTATGTATGTATGTATGTATGTTCTTTATACACTCTTAAACTATTCGACCGAATTTTTACCAAAAGTATATAAAATAGGGGTAGAATTTTCCGGGGAGTCTTATAGAGTGTATAGTTTTTCGCTACCGATCTTTTTGGGAACCGGTATCCGAAATTTTTCCAATTTTTCGGGAAATAATTGACCGAATCTTAAAGAATCTATCTATATATATAAAATAGAATGTCTGTATGTATGTATGTATGTATGTATGTATGTATGTATGTATGTATGTTCTTTATACACTCTTAAACTATTCGACCGAATTTTTACCAAAAGTATATAAAATAGGGGTAGAATTATCCGGGGAGTGTTATAGAGTGTATAGTTTTTCGCTACCGATCTTTTTGGGAACCGGTATCCGAAATTTTTCCAATTTTTCGGGAAATAATTGACCAAATCTTAAAGAATTGTATATAAAACAGGGGTAGAATTTCCCGGGGAGTGCCATAAAGTGTATAATTTTTTATTACCGATTTTTTGGGAAACCGGTATCAGAAATTTTTTCAATTTTTCGGGAAATAATTGACCGAATCTTAAAGAATTGTATATAAAACAGGGGTAGAATTTTCCGGGGAGTGCTATAAACTGTATAGTTTTTCGTTACCGATCTTTTTGGGAATCGGTATCCGAACTGATAAAGGAATTTTTTTCGATTATGGATATTGAAACACAAATAAAGTCGTTTGAAGAAAAACGACTCCCGGGCGAAGCCCGGGTAACCAGCTAGTATTACATATAATTAAGTAATATGATATAATATTACATACTTTTAATATACTCTTTATAGAATTACATATTATGTAATAAATTTAAGATTTATTACATAATATCTATGAATGGTAATATAACAATTAAATAATATTATATAATATTACTTTGCTATAACATATTTGAAATTTACTAAAATTTAATTTATTACATTTTATCCTATATAATTAACAGTACGAGTTACAATCCCTCCGTGTTCCTACCTACCCGAAGTAATATCTCTATACATGTATTCCCTGCCTATCCATATTTCTATATGTTCATATTCCTACCTAATATTTCATATTCCTACCATATTTCTATTTGCCTAACGCGTTATTCCTGCCTACCCGAATTTATTAGTTTATTTAGTTTTATTATTATTAGTTTATTTAAATTATCAATATTAATTAGTCGCGACCGCGATTACCCGAAATTAAAGAAGTAAAGATTTTAAAAGGGAGTTTAAAAGATTTTAAGTTTGCGATTAATTGAGATTAAGTTGAAGACGTCACTTTCCCGTCTCCAATTACGCGTACACATGTGCAAAAAATATTACCCTATAATACCTGTATGCACATTATACACTAAATTGGTGGTGTTCAACACCAACCTACCTTGTGTAGATCTTCTCTCCTTTGACTAGTTTGACCATTTCATGGCCAAATCCATTCTGGCAAAGCCAGAGACAAGAAGAAAGAATACTCCTTCTGTTGCTGCCTGATCATAGATGGCAGATGATCGTAATGATTTTACGCTTTTTCCCACGATGCGCGAAACACGACCGCGTCGCGAAGGGCCATTTGTAACAAAATCTACTTATTATCGTATATACTATAATTTACGCAAGTGATTATTTTCTCGATTAAGAACAAAAAAGATTTTAATTAGTTAGAAGCTGTTAATTTGGAAAAAAAACCTTTTAATCAACCGCGTATAATCCGAATAAATTCGACTACATTTTACGAATAATAGAAACTTGAATTTAAATCTGATATAAGCATGCAGGACTTAAGGGGATCCTATATACCGACAATTACAGTCAAAGCTCGTTCTTTGAAACGGCTTTATAGATCGCAAAATCCTTTTACAGGAGTAAAGTATAGGTACTAATGAAGAGTGGGATTATAAAAAATTAGTAATAATTGAAAAAAATGTAAAAATGCTGTCACCTCATTTTCTAATATAAACAGTTGTATAAGTAATATGTACGAAATGAAATGTTCCCACTCTTCAGAAGACGTGCACAAACAATAACGTACCTTTGAAATTGAGATTGAAAGCCTGGAATAAAAATGAGAGCTTCGAAGAAATTATAACCTATAACCATGTCTATCCTTGTCTATCATCATTGTCTATACAAGGACAGATATAGAATTTGGTCGGTAATACAGACGGCTTTAGGATCCCCTTAAATAATAAAAATGCAAAATGTAAATGAATAACAATATTGACTAACGCGAACTGAAAAAATGTAAGGCCCATTTTCTTTCGATATCGTTTCGCATATCGAGTCTCACCTCAAAAGGGTGAAAAATAAAAGAATTAATGATGCACTGAGAAAAAAAAATTGTTAAACTGACTAAACGCGTTTAGTTCATTATCATTTGTTTACTTGAAATATTTAGATGTTTAAGTGAAATATACGTCAGTAGTATTAACTAATTCACCTAATTTAAAAGAACAATATGATTTTGTTGACACATTTAATTTAGTGAACTAAATAACTTATTATCTTAACCAATTTATAGTTAATTCAAATATGCGATATGGCTGAAGAAAATACGTACTAAAATAAATAAATTGGATCAAATAAAAAATATTTCTATTTATTTAAAATACTCATCTGTATTAGGTGGAATAATTATTGCCATACCCGAATGAAATATTTAGCTACTGTACAAAAACAATTAATTACATATAAGCACAAATTATGTTATGAGGAAAAATAATTTAGTCACTTTGATGAACATTTTGCTGCATAAACACAATATTTAGTTAATAGACCTGATTCAATAAAATGTATTTATTGTCAATTCCATTACACCATACTTTCCGCGGAAATAAATAACTTATTATGTTAAACAAATAACATAGTTAAACAGATCAAGTGAAATGTTCATGTTATTGTCCATCGTATGTACACTAAGAAAAAAAAGTTAAATAAAAAAAAAATTGGTTTTATCCAACTATATGCGGCGGTCACGGGCTGTCAAGCAAATATTTGTTACTCTGCAAAAATATGGTGTGTCAGTAAATACAATATTTAATTTATATTAAAAGAAATATTTAATTGGTTTAACAAGATTAAATTATATTTAAATACATATAAAATCAATTGTACAACTTTGTTTATTTAATTAAATGACAGTTAATTTAATATATTTTAATTATATACATAATTACACAAAACAGATATTAATTTCATTCAAATAAATAAATTATTTATTAAACAATATTTAATGTAATATAAACTATAAAATAATTATTGTATTGACTGTCGCGAATATAAAATTAAAGAAAATCAAGATTTGTTTTCTTTATATCAATATAATATCTTATTTCAAATATATATTGAGTTTCAGAAACAACATATATTTTAAAATTAGTCAAATATAAGATTGGATCAAGTAAATATTTTCTTTGTATTATTATACATATTTTTTATTTAATAGGTATAATATTAACTTAATCTTACAAAGTATTTTGTTAGTTATTACGAATGTTTAACTGAATAAATTAAGGAATTATTGCTACACTGAGAAAAAAAATTGTTAATTTAAAAAAATATTTAATCTGATACGTTCAACTAAACATTTTAGTTAATTGACTAAACATTAGTTGTTTCAACAATTTATTTAGTTTCTTTAATCAAGAATTAATTAATTCAACTAATGTTTAGTTAACTAACTAAAATGTTTAGTTGAACGTATTGGACTAAATATTCTTTGGGATTAACAAATTTTTTTCTTAGTGTATTAATCTAAAATTTAACTTCAATTATCAATATTATGTCTATATAATTTTATACTTTTTTGAGGAAAATAACTGTTTCTTCTAATTAAATCAATATATTTTTTTATTTAGTACATATTTATTATTTCTTACATTGTTATTCTCGAATTTGGAGACACTCTGTATACAAATATACATAAAATAAAAACCTTTACATTATATGTTTAAAACTAAATTTCATATTTTAATATTATTTTAATAATTTTTATGCCGAACAAAAAAAAATTACGTACAAGAAATGTAATTATTTCCATCTGCCATAACATGTATATTATTAGGAACCAAAGAAATTAATTTTGTATGAGCAATGCAACCCCATACTTCTGTTCGTGTGACTTCAAATGCATGTATGTGTTGCGAAAATCTTAAGGTTTTTACATTTTGATAAATATAATAAACATAATGATCATTATTTATTATTATGTATTGAATGTGACCAAAGAAAGGAAATATGCCATCAGTGTCTACTTGTACGATCATACCAGGTTTATACACGATTCCATTAATATTTAGCCACGATACAGGAAAATATTTTTCATTGATATCCCCAGATAGTGCATTTTTAAAATTGTTATAATTGTCTAATTGTGTCAGTGTATTCTTTAGAACAATACCAACAGAGAAACGATTTTCGAAACCTTTAATTTTAATTAATCGATAGCTGGTTGAAGTTTGGAACGTTCCTGGAGCGATATTTTAAAACCGACTTGTTCCATTTCCCCTTTCGCACAGAGTTAGTTCTAAGCGTCAGACAAACAACAAAAAATAGTAGGAGCGAATACACGCGTCGGAAGGCACCCTTACACACGATAAACTACCCTTCAGACCACTAAAAAAATTCTTGCGTCTCTAAAACCGATTTGTTCCATTTCCCCTTTCGCATAGAGTTAGTTCTAAGCGTCAGACAAACAACAAAAAATAGTAGGAGCGAATACACGCGTCGGAAGGCACCCTTACGCACGATAAACTACCCTTCAGATCACTAAAAAAATTCTTGCGTCTCTAAAACCGATTTGTTCCATTTCCCCTTTCGCACAGAGTTAGTTCTAAGCGTCAGACAAACAACAAAAAATAGTAGGAGCGAATACACGCGTCGGAAGGCACCCTTACGCACGATAAACGGAATGCATCATTCACCCCTTTTGCGGCGTTCAAGAAGGTGCCTTAGAATGGACTTTCGAGCAAGCTGCCGGTAATTCTTGAATATTTCTCGTGGTTCAAGACAGACAGAGAGAGAGAGAGAGAGAGAGAGATGTATCGAATATACTGTCTAATTATAATAGGGGAGACCGGGGCAAAGTCGGACCCGGGGCAGAGTCGTTTTTGCAATTATCTCGAAATCTATATGTTGTGTGAACTCGCCATTAATACTGTAAGCGCGGTTTATGGTGCCAACGTGACCAACGGAGTTTAGTGAGCTTACGTGCCATGTTGTGATTCTTATCGAAGCAAACGTGTTTTCGCAGGTCGAAAGTAAAATTTCTTCCGCGTCGAAAGTTTGTAATATCTTAAGTATTATTGTCTCTCCGAATTTCAAAGTAAGTGATTCTAAAGAGTAATGCATGCTGAACACGAATCCAGTGCAGTTTTTTTATTTTCATTGATTTCTATTATTTTATAAGCGACCAAACCTAAAACTTGTGTTCGGGGCGAAGTCGTTTCCAAGCCAAAACGAAGTCAAGAAAGCTAAATAATATGTGCTGCGTATGCTCGGAGATAATAGAAAACAGAGCCGATGAAAAACAGTGCATTTCGTGCAGGCGTAAGGCACACAACGCGTGCGTGCGCTCGTCAGACTCTGTTTTTACATGCTTTAACTGTTAGCGAAAAAAATCGATTTTCTTGAAATTATTTTCCGCTTTCCATTTTTCTACTAAAAAACAATGAATAAAGTGTATTCTATTATTTTTTATGATCAATTATGTGTCTTTATTTAAAATCCAATCCGAGAATGAAGACACGACTCCGCCCCGGGAATTTTGACTTTTCGATTTTTGCACCTTTGTTGTTTTTACTCTATACCGGTTGAACAAAGCGACGTAGACCAAAAGTGCCTATATAAATTTTGTAGTCAAGGGTTCACTCTTTACACACAATGGTATACTATATTTCACTAAAATGATTTATTTTGTTGTTAAAAATCGGCACCGAAAAAAAAGTCGACTTCGCCCCGGTCTCCCCTACATAAAATGTTCATTTTTGCTTAATTTATTCTATTGCATTTATTATTCTATTCAAATCAATGTGTCATAAGAAATACAAATAGAATATTTTTCTATTTTTTTACAGATTTATTTCACATATTTCATCCCACGGCCGAAAACCTTTACTCCATAGCATACATTTGTATTTTGCATCTGGGTTCTTCCAATTTGTCGTATCATTATATTTCTTTGTAAGACATAATTGATGCACCCAACGTCGATATGTATTGCACATAACTAGAGGTATTTTGCGGTTACTAAAACAATACTGACAAATATCTTCCATATATTCCATATATACAATTGGATGATTTAAATAAGGATTCAGCTACTACGTTCCTATACTCGACTGGTTTAAAGTTTGTATCGAATCCTTGATTGCGTATTATACTCATCATATAGTACATTACATATATGCCACAGTTATATGTATCATTTTGAACAGGTCTATCATTTAATATTATTTCGCGCCATGATTTATCACATACTATGTGTTTACTATTTATGTCTAACAAGGAGCTTTCCTTCATGTAACTTTTGAATGCTGTAACTGCTCGTTCTTTATCAGGACTGTCCAAAAATTTAGGATCTAAATGTAGAATAGTATGTTTGTTAAAATCAATTATTAAAAGGCACCAATGTGAATTATACATATAAGGAAGTAACATTGTTCCGCTAATAGGATTTATATTATACATACGCCATTGTGCGTTCTTAGACCTTTTATAGAAATCTCCTATCATGTAGTATATAATTCGTAGGAACATATACAAAATTATCAGAAGTATTATTTAATAACGATATTGTAAAGCAATCAATAATTTTGCCATCAATCCAATTTTTATCCTTTAAGGTATAAAATTCTTCTCCGCTAAGATTATATAGATCAAATCCTATTACTGGTGCATTTGTTAGCGATCCGTATTGCCCAATTGTTAATGTAGGATCAGATGACTGCATATAATAGTTGACATCGAGAAATAACCCCTTGGCAAGTGCATTTGCGTGAGTCGAACTTTCGCTTAAATTTAATTCTGATAGATCTAATGTTTCTGAATTTTTGTTTGCTATGGGCGTACTTGTATCTGGTTTGTACTTTTTACTTATGCGCCCTAATAAGCGGCCTTCGAAATGGCTATACAAAGGCTTTCACTTTCTTTGCCACGTTTCTTCTATTAATATATTATTTATATTCTGTATATTGTGACATTGAATATTACGCTTTCTGCGTTTTAAAGGAATATTTAATTTTAGTTCTGCACACATTTGTTTATTATACTCTTTCATTTTTTTAACGAAACGTCCAACTTTCTTTAAAACATATTTTTTCACAATATTAAAATAACCCTCAATATTTTGTCTTGTTGAACCACAAGAAATATTCAAGAATTACCGGCAGCTTGCTCGAAAGTCCATTCTAAGGCACCTTCTTGAACGCCGCAAAAGGGGTGAATGGTGCATTCTGTTTATCGTGCGTAAGGGTGCCTTCCGACGCGTGTATTCGCTACTATTTTTTGTTGTTTGTCTGACGCTTAGAACTAACTCTGTGCGAAAGGGGAAATGGAACAAATCGGTTTTAAAAAATCGCTCCAGGAACGTTCCAAACTTCAACCAGCTTTAATCGATATGTTAATTTTAGTTGATGTTTCAATGTTAAAGTATATAAGTATATAAGTATGAAGGATTTCGCCGTGATGTTACTACTTTAGCGTTTTGCTTTATTTCTTTGTGTTTAGCTTCAAAACGCATGCAAGATAGATATTTTAAAGGACCCATTTTCATTATTATTCGTGGATAATGTATCAAATAATGGTGTTTAGGCTTTAATTTTTCTTCAAAAAGATGTAAATATAATTGATGGTGTTCTGAAATTAGTGTCTTGAGCAGTTCACAAGTTTCTCTCGTTATTATTGGTGCCTCTATTATACATATAATTTCTTTTAAAATTATATACAGTTCCCAGAATTTATTTTTGACAGGTATCAAATCACCTATAATTAAACCCAGAAATTTAACTAAAGTAGACATTTCTGATGCTGAAGTCAAAAGATGTTTATTGTTTAACGATGCTTTACTTACAATAGGCGGAATGTTTTCATTATTGCTAACAGGATAATCAAAGAACCGTATTCTATCGTACAGAATGTCTAAAGAAAATAACTTTTCCGTATATACAAAGTTACGTAAAATTTGAATAATTTTATATCGACAGATCCCTTCGTAAATATCATGCATAACGTCAAAACATATATTTTCAATGACATGAAAATTCGAAATTGTATTTAAAATACATTCCTCTTGGATACCATGATCGTTTGTAGCACAATCAGTGGCATAATTTAAACAAGTTCTTAATATTTCAGACTCTTCTGATACCTGATTTTGTAAAGTGGTTTTATCAGCCAAACAGGCTCTGCATGAATATTGCGAATTAAAACTTTTTGAAAACCCAAAAATTGTATGGAGTCCTAAATTATCTCCTACAATTGCTGTTAACGCAAAATATACTTTTTGATGTTTATTATTTATGTTAATAATTAAACCATTTGTTTCTAAGTCTTTGATTTGATTCATTAGATTACAAAATATAATTTTGTTTCCAAACTGTAAATGATCCTTCGTATCATGCAATTGAAGCAAAAAGATATTTTCTAAAATGCTTGAATATTCGTTTGGAATACCTGGAATAGTACAATAAATGGCACCAATTTTATGTATTCCACTATGTGATCCAAGAGGATTATTAATTTCGAAGTCATCGAAATATAATAAAAGAGGCAAAACTAATTTTTCTGCAAATTGTGTGTGTTTCGATATGTTTCCATACTTCACCATGAATAATAGAAGTGAATACGTTGCTACATTTATTTTCGGACATATGTGTCATTATCATCTGAAAGACATGTGGCAACTGTAAAAATTTTGTTAGAAGAGATTTTATGGGAACAATTTGTAAAACTCGATTAACTAAACCTATGCTTCGATGCATTTGTATACGTTTCGGATTTAACATTACGGCAATATCAATAGATTGTGGCATAATAAGATATCCATGTCGTATAAAATACTGCAATGTTTTATATTCGGTTTTAAATTCAGCAAAAGCGTTTTGTAGAATTATGCACATATCTTTGAAGTCTGATGGTACATTCCGTTCCTTCTCTTGACATTCATATTTATGTTTAATAATGTCTATAGTTGATTTATAAAGATTATCTGCATATTGTATTATTTCATGTGCAAGTGATCGTGATAACGTAATATCAGAATATAATTTCGAAACAAATAAAGCAGCCCTCTTTGTAACTATATCATCAAATTGTTCTAATGTCATTAATGAATCAACAATTAATTGTTCACAAGTTTTCGCTGTTAAGAATTCCTCAGAATCAGTGTATGTTTTAACCTAATCTGTTTTAACGTTATCTGATTTAAAAATGTCGTGACATAAAATATTATCATAACATAAATCAGATTTAGGTTCAATAGAACAATTATTATTTTCATTATGCTTTTTTAAATGTCGTTTAAATGAATATGTATTGGTAAAGTTACGAGTGCAATTTTTCTGCTTACATATAAAAGTAGACGATGATGAACTATGTGCCAATTTTATATGTGCTATAACAAAATTGATTGTTGCTGAATTAGCAGCACAAAATGGACACTCATACATGTTATGATAGAAATTTTACAATAAGATTATATCAGATTATAAGAAATAATAATTATATATTTTTTTATATAGTGTTGAGTTTGATGTGGAACTGCATTCTGTTAAATTATATTCTGTTAGTTTTTTGTAGTCCCGTATTTTATTTATGTATTTGTCAACAGGTTTGCCATGAGATATTATGATTTCTTGTGTGTTATTTCTTGAATACTATTTAGCTGAAGGTGGAACGTAGCAAGTGCTTTCTACATGTTTCGGTTGGAAATAGTTCTTCAATCTCCTTAGACAACGAAGAATCTTCATTTGTCAAAGGCCTAAAAAAATCACGTGTTTTACATATGTTAATAGTATACCTACATATCAATAAGTACATCACACATTTACAATTATATTACACATTTATAGTAATATAAATATTACTTTTTTTTAGTATTATTATATTATATTATTTTTATAAAGAAACATACCCATAAATTTTATTTAAAATTTCAGATAAGATGAGATCTACAATAGTACTTCGGCACCTTCTGTTTAATGTTTTTTTCCTTTCGTATGATTTTAAAATAGCATGACCTTGTGTAGTCAACTTTAAAATATTTTTAACGGATGGTCGCTGTAATTTTCTGAATACTGATGATCCAACGGAACAATTATTTTTATCAACTAAATTTTCATCATTATCTCTTTCATTATTGATCTCTTCATCAGATGAAGTATATGTAATATTATGCTTAGTATTTGACTTATTGTAAGTCAAGAAGGTGCCGAAGTACTATTGTAGATCTTATCTCATCTGAAATTTTAAATAAAATTCGTGGGTACGTTTCTTTTATAAACATAATATATTATAATAATGTTTTTGAAAAAAGTACTATTTATATTACTATAAATATGTAATATAATTGTAAATGTGTAACATACTAATTAATATGATTATTAATATATGTAAAAATCGTAATTTTTTTAGCCCTTTGAAAAATGAAGATTTTTATTCGTTATCTAAAGAGATTGAAGAACTGTTTCCAACCGAAACATGGAGCACTTACTATATTCCACCTATACCTAAAAAGTATTCAAGAAATAACAAATCAATAACATCTCGCGGCAAACTTGTTGACAAATACAGAAATAAGATACGGGACTATAGGAAACTAACAGGATACAATTTAACTGATTTAACAGAATATACTTCTACATCGACTTCAACATATAACAGTGAAATAGAAGGTACATATCTGATATGTTTTTCAAATATTAAAATATCCAAATATTTACTTGTTCATATTTATATTATGTAAGATTACCACATATTAATAACAAAGATAACGCTCTCAATAACGATAAATAAACAAAACCATGCAAATGAGAGCTCGTTCGCGACGATGGTCGGGCGACAGTAATAAAAAATTACAAATTGAATAAAATATATATAATAATAACGTAAACGTTTCGGTCCCTGCTTTGGACCCTCTTCAGTACAAGTAGATGGTCGCGTGAGATGCAGTGGTTACAGGTAGTAAAAAATGCAGTTAAATTCCGCTACAATTATGCGAGAGTGGATATCGCATCCTCAACGTGACTGCTACCTAATTCCATACAAAGAAACAAATTAAACAAATATATATAGTCATACCTTAAAAAGAGAATCGCGGCAATTACCAGTCAAGTTGATAAGATATACGACACCATGTCGCCGTGTAATTCCTATAAACGTCAAAACGTCCTTATCCGGACGGGCGCAAGAGTCTTTGATGGTGTTATTTATAAGCTAATAAGCAGACCTTTGGCTCTCCTATGAGTTCCCCATTGTCCCCTGCGATTGCAGATTTGGTGCTGGTAGATCTCGAAATCAGAGCGCTTGAGCGCCTACCTATCGTTGTGCCGATCTATTTTAGATATATTGATGATGTCTTGATGTCTATTCCGAGGTCCTTGGTTAAAACTGTCCTGGAAGTGTTTAATTCCTTCCACCACAGACTACAATTTACTGTGGAGGTGGGACTGAATAGAATCAATTTTTTAGATACCACCGTTATTATTAATAACGGGATTATTGAGTTTGATTGGTATCACAAACTCACGTTCTCGGGACGTTATTTAAGTTTTTTCTCTCACCACCCTGATTGTCAGAAGATCGGCACGATCATAGGTATGGTGGACAGAGCGTTTATATTATCCCACCCGAGATATCAACAAAAAAACATTAAAATGCTTATTGATATTTTGCTGGCCAACGGATATCCGTTGGAACTCGTTTTTAAGATTGTTAATAAAATAATTACTAAATTGATTAACGAGCAACAGAGGGATATCGTGATGGATGCTCACATTTCTGATGGCACGGTTAAAGATCGTTTCTTCGTCATCCCTTATATGAAGAAAATCACTAACAACTTAGTTAACACAGTAAAAAAATTTAATCTCCGGACTGCAATTGTTGGCTTGAATAAATTAAATTGGATTATCAGACCTTTGAAAGACAAGCTACAGAACAACTTTTTGAGCGGAGTTGTCTATAAAATATGCTGTCAGCTCAGTAGAAATCCGAGGGACCTTTCTGTTGTGTCACAACATCGGTTGGAGGGACATGAGTTTGATTGGGACAATATTTTAATTTTAGATCGCGAGAGATCTTACTTAAGGAGAAGCATTTCGGAGATGTTTTATATCAAGCGCCAAAGTAACGGCATTAACTTACAGGAGGACACGGCGGGACTTATTGTTAGTAATGATTACATGCCTGTTATTGAGGGACTTCCACACTGTTGATTTCTTTTCTTATTTTGTTTTATTTATGCCATCCCGATGCCTCATGATATTTCGTCATTGTAACTCTTGCGCCCGTCCGGATAAGGACGTTTTAACGTTCATAGGAATTACACGGCGACATGGTGTCGTATATCTTATCAACTTGACTGTCTGGTAATTGCCGCGATTCTCTTTTTAAGGTATGACTATATATATTTGTTTAATTTGTTTCTTTGTATGGAATTAGGTAGCAGTCACGTTGAGGATGCGATATCCACTCTCGCATAATTGTAGCGGAATTTAACTGCATTTTTTACTACCTGTAACCACTGCATCTCACGCGACCATCTACTTGTACTGAAGAGGGTCCAAAGCAGAGACCGAAACGTTTACGTTATTATTATATATATTTTATTCAATTTGTAATTTTTTATTACTGTCGTCCGACCATCGTCGCGAACGAGCTCTCATTTGCCTGGTTTTGTTTATTTACCACATATTAACATATTCTCTCTTTCTTTCTTACATGCATGCACACACATATGCACATATACATGCATACGTACATACACACGCGGGCACACATCCATAGATAGACAAACAGAAAGACAGAGAGAGAAAGAGAGAGAGAGAGAGAGAGAGAGAGAGAGAGGAGAGAGAGAGAGAGAGAGAGGGAGAGGGAGAGGGAGAGGGAGAGGGAGAGGGAGAGGGGAGAGAGTGGAGAGAGGAGAGAGGAGAGAGGGAGAGAGGGAGAGAGGGGAGAGAGGGAGAGAGGGAGAGAGGGAGAGGAGGGAGAGAGAGGGGAGACCCCGAGAGGGGAGAGAGGGAGCGAGAGGGAGAGATGGAGGGAAGGGGAGAAGGGGGAGAAGAGAGGGAGAGAGAGGGAGAGAGAGGGAGAGGAGAGGGAGAGAGAGGGAGCGAGAGGGAGAGAGAGGGAGAGAGGAGGGAGAGAGAGGGAGAGATAGGAGAGGAGAGGGAGGAGAGGGAGAGAGAGGGAGATGAGAGGGAGACGGGTGGTTGAGAGGCGAGAGAGAGGAGAGAGAGAGGAGAGAGAGGAGAGAGAGAGAGAGAGAGAGAGGAGAGAGAGAGAGAGAAGAGAGAGAGAGAGAGAGAGAGAGAGAGAGAGAGAGAGAGAGAGAGAGAGAGAGAGAGAGAGAGAGAGAGAGAGAGAGAGAGAGAGAGAGAGAGAGAGAGAGAGAGAGAGAGAGAATCAAAAGCATAAATATGGTTTATTTATTTGTATAGATGATGATACAATTCGTGACAGCGTATCTTGGCTTCAAGATAATTCATCACCATGGTCATTAGTAGAAAATCATTGGAAAGTTACTTCAGCATATAGACAGAATAAAATTCAATCTTCTGAAAATAAGAACATAGCTGAAATTTTCTCTCAGTGGCCAGTTTTAAACCATCCTTCAGCATACACTTTGATTGATGAAGATTTTAAATTTCTGAATTTAACATCAGAAGATTGCATAAATAATTGGTTTCAATTTTTTTCCAACATTTAAGAAGTTTGTTTTCTTAAAGACGATAAAGTAATAAATGAGTTACGTTCTGTGATGGAAACGGATAATTTGAAAGATGGTAAGTTTACAAAAATAATATCTTATATGTATGTCAGTATGTATGCCTTTCTCTGCATATATGTGTATATAGTTTGCATTAAATTATTTTTATATTTTTATTTTTACATAGATGCTAAAGTTGGTTGTAGTACAAATTCTGTTATTGTCTCATATGGTACCTCCCAAAGGAAGATTTCGTTTAAAAAATGACCATTACAAATCATCTATAAGTGAATGCAAAAACAGCATTATATTGCATGCAAAGGTATTGAATGTTATATATTTATATGTGAATTATTATATTATATATTACATGTTATATATTATATATTAATTAATATATATTGTACCTATATTATATTAATATATAATGTATATTAATTATTTAGATATTATTTTAATTTATACTAATATAAGAAATAAATAACAATTAATATATAGAATATATATTAATAAATAGAAATAATTAACAATTAATTTTTAGGTACCTGGAGATATAAGTCGCATTCAAGAAGAAAAAGTAAAAAAAGCACGTCGTTTAGGATTGACAATACAGCCATACATAATAGTTGTTGGTCCTACTCTTGAAGAAGTTAATGGATTTTACGTTTCTGTTGATAAGGTATTATATTAAGTTTTAACGGCATTAGCGGCGCTTGATTTATGTTTTAAAATCTTCCATGTATTTGATTTAATGTATCCGCCTGAAAGTGAACACATCTGGTATATCATTCAGGTTTGCCTATATAAGTTTTCAACAAAGTATGACAAACAAATTTCGTATGTAATGCCAATTGTCAAGGCTTTGGAAACACTTAATACTACGAAAGATTAATTACATTATTTTAAACGTACGAAAATTGTTACACTATGAATATCTTATTATGCCACAATCTATTGATATTGCTGTAATGTTAAATTCGAAATACGTATAAAATGCATAGAAGTATAGGTTTAGTTAACCGAGTTTTACAACTTATTCCCATAAATTTTCGTTTAATAAAATTTTTACAGTTGCCAAATGTCTTTCAGATAATAATGACATATATGCGAAAATAAATGTACCAACGTATTAACTTCTATTATTCATAGTGATAAGTATGGAAACATATAAAAAAACAGTTTGCCTCTTTTATTTTATTTCGATGACTTTGAAATTAATTATTCTTTTGTATCCTCGGATAATTATCAACACAAAATGGACATTTATACATGTTATAAAACTAATGTTTCTACTTTCTACTGTACGGTATTACTATTATAATAATATTAATAGATTGCTCATACAAAATTAATTTCTTCGGCTCTTAATAATATACATGTTATGGCAGATGGAAACAATTACATTTCTTGTACGTAATTTTTTTTATTTTTGTTCGGTATAAAAATAATATTAAAATATGGAATTTAGTTTTAAACATATAATGTAAAGGTTTTTATTTTATGTATATTTGTATACAGAGTGTCTCCAAATTCGAGAATAACAAGACTACAGTATAAAAATTCGTGAAAAATTGAGTAATAAAAATGAATGCCATTCTTTATTCCAAATAATTTTCGAAATGTAAAGATTTTAAGTTGGCCAGGGTATGTTTAAAAAGTCACCTGTTTATGAGTCGAGTTTATGTGCACTAATGTCATGCTTATTTTCACCAACGTCGTTCAACTTGAACCTTAGTTCAATTCACTCTTTATTTATTTCTACACTGAGAAAAAAAAATCGTTGATTCAAAGAAATATTATTTGATTCAACTAAATGCAGCGGTCACGGGCTGTCAAGCTAACATTTGTTAATTCAAAAAATATTATATAAAATAAAATAAAATATTTCTTGATATTACTCACGTATATTTGATTTAAATATATTAATATTTACATTAAACAAATCACTACAACTAAACGAGTTTAGTCAAATTAACAACATTTTTTTCTCAGTGTAAGGGAGACTGTTAGAAAGAGACAAGAGTGAATTGAACTAAGATTCAAGTTAAACGACGTTGGTGAAAAAGGGCATTAATGATGGACGTCATGATCTACGAACGGGCAATTGTCTAAAATGTAGTCTGTGATTGACCAGCTTTTTCTTATATCTCAAAACTATTGCTTGGAATAAAAAATAGCAAATATTTCTATTATTTAATTTCTTGCTTATTTACGGCAATTTTATTGTTGAATTTCTCGAATTTAGAGACACCTTATATGTATATGTAACCATAAGATTATTATAAGATTATTTTTGATACAGATTATTTTTAATTGGAATATAAGATTTGATAGAAATTTTTTTAAATTAGATTATAAGATTATTGATATAGATTATTTTATTAAATTATAAGATTATTAATATTAATTAACATATAAAACTATTATAATATAAATAATATATAAGACAGATAAAATATATGATAGACAACGTTTTATTTTGTTTGTAACAAGAAAAGATATATATAAATAATAAATATAAGTGATTAATATAGGTATATATGAGTATGTAATAAATAAGAAATATGTATTAAATATAAATAAATATTGATTTAAATTACAAGAAATAGTTATTTTCCTAAAGAATATGTATAATTATATAGACATAATATTAATACATTCAAATTAAGTATCTGATTAATGCCAATAATTTAATAATTGCTTCAATTAAACATTCGCGATAAGTAAGAAAATATTTTGTAAGAAGAAGAAGTTAATATTGTGTTACAAGTAAAATATATATTAAATAATACAAAGGAAATATTTGCTCGAACCAATCTTGTATTTAATCTATTTGAAAATATATGTTGTTTCTGGAACTCTGTAATTGGAATAAGATATTATATATATAATTGTTTCAATTAAACATTTGCGATAAGTAAGAAAATATTTTGTAAGAAGAAGTTAATATTGTTAAGAGTGAATTATATATAAAATAATACAAAACAAATATTTACTTCATCCAATCTGACATTTAATCAATTTCAAAATATATGTTGTTCCTGAAACTCAATATATAATTAAATGTTAAATCCTAATCTGACCCAGTCACTCTATTTTAAGGCAACAAATCTATGAAACGTAATATATGTAATAATTTATTGTAATAACACTAATAACTTGACATAGCGTCTCTGCAATATATTTGACGTAATTGTCATAAATCCGTTACCTTAATCATAAAATTTTAATCATCACTCACCGACCGATGCGCAACAGCGGAGTTATTCTGCAACGTCGCTACGATGATTCTGTAACAAACAAATATAAAATCCGAATTAAAGCAGGGCACAAAAGAGAGAGACGGTCAATATTTCAAAAAATGATTACAGTATTGGGCCGATTGTAAAACCCTATATGGGAAAAAAGCATCACGATTAAAAATTTTGAACGCATTTTAGTTTATCACATATTCTACTATAGAAGAAACTGCTCATTTTAAAAGTGATTACAACTTTAAATTTCAAAGTATAGACTGATGTATATATAGATATCGATTTTAGATTACACTGTGAGGATAAAGATTAAAAAAACATTCGGTAATAATAACCAATGGTTGCTGTGATGACAACGGGAGTTAACAATAGCTAATGATGACAGAAACGAGGAAATCCGCTGGATGGTAACGTCGGTCAGATTTTACGCCCATACGTGCTTTCCACGAATGCCACCGACTAATGAGTCATCATCATCGGGTATCAGCTAGCATGATACTCGATGCGTGTCATGCATCCTTCGCGAGTCAGAGAACCAGACGGCATTAATTGAGAATAAAGAACAAAAAGAAAAGTCGGTCGAATAATTTCCGCGTTCTCTCTCTCTCTCGTTATTTTACCATTGTTGCTTACTGCATACGATGTAAACCAACGAATAAAACTGTTGGCTTAAAACATTCTACCGTTTCTTTAGGAATAATAATATTATATGTACTATATTGTGGACACAAATTTGTCCAGGGATACAACTGAAAGTCTTATAAGATAAATTACAATGATGATGAGAATATTCAATTTCGTTTTCCATTATTTGACAATATTTCAAATGACCCGACGACACGAGTGACACGACAAACTAAAAAATTCGACGAGAACAACTCTCTCAAGGTCTTCGAGTCAAGATATCGCAACATTTTACGTCACTGTCCATTTCCGTTCATTCATCAGTGATGTTAATAACGTTTCGCGAATATCTTTGTCCGATATCGGGCAGTCATATTTTGATTCAATCGATACGTTTCCTGCTTTCAGGAAGAACACGGAGGAGTAACAGGAGTGCTTCGCGTATATTCGGTGTCGTCAACGATATACCATTGACAGGTCGTGGCTCGGCACAACGATAGAGCGTTACCGTTATCAATTAAAGCGTGAATCTTGCGCGAATTTCGAAGCCGGCCTCCGGGGCACAATGCCACAGTTGTACCGTGACAATGCGCCCGAATATTCGCGACAAGTGCAATCTGCAATCGCGGCGCATTTATGTGACGAATTTCGTTGCATTGTACCAACGGCACCGTGGCCACGATTAATCTTTTCATACGGACGCGATGTTCGTTTCAGCTCGGAACGATGCCCGCCGCGTTAATCCATTGAAGCCGTTGACTGACGAAATAATGGAACGCGCGAATTTTTCGCCCCGTACGCTTTCGACATTCTTCTTCCACGAAATATATTGTAAAATAATCACCGTCGAAGGTGCCGTCGCGAATATTTCGACACGAGGCTCGTCATTTCGAAACACGCTGCAGCGAGTCGAGATAACGCGGTTTTCATTGAAACATCATGGGAAAGCTCTTCAATAGACGCGCAATTGCCAGCCGGGGATTTAAACCGACCGTGTGGATGTGTGGATTCAATGAATTCGACTTTCGAATGCACTGCAAACGTACGAGCCTCTTGAAAATCAAACCGACGATCAATTCCACGAAATACGAGAAAAAGAAAAGATCGACGCGGTTACGAAGCAATCGCGTGCTCTGGTAAAATCACGAAAATTACAAAAAAATCGTCGGTCGCGGTCCAGTTGGCTCCCGGGAGGATGCCACGCTCGTGTACGCCACGCCGATCGTAACGCGGCGGCCGTGAATGAACGTAGACGTCATCCTCGCGCGTCTACAACACCCGGGGCGACCTACGGCGAGGCAGACGCCGATTCCGGTCCCGATCCCGGTCACCGACGGCACGGCCGGTGAGAATACGTTCTCCATTCAACGGCGCGTCGCCAATAAGTGACAAGGTCGGCCATAGTCGCCATGGACCCGGGCGCGACGCACCGGCTCGACGACGACGACGACGAAAACGGCCACCGTGTATATTCAGTACCGCGGGATACAACCGACGGCGACGACGAGATCGGGGGGTTCTTTCGGCGAGAGTGCGTGCCTCGCGAACACCTGTCAGCTCGGACGCCGAGGCGGACGGACCGCCTGTCATCCGCCGGCTTTCCGTATCCCGGTTACGCCTTCTAGCCGACGGAGCCGTGTTCCTCTACTCTCTTGGCCGCGCGACCGTGACGGGAGACCGGAGCACCGTGCCCGGTGCCGCCGCCGAGTGACACGCACCGTAAAAGTCACACGCGCTAGGGCGTGAGTTACGCGTGTATCGACGGCGTCGATAACGGCGACGACGAGGACGACACGCGTGACGCGTATGTCGACGGTGCAGCTCCGGTTATCTGGTGCACCAAAGGCATCGTGTACATGTACGCGGAGAGAGGGGAGAGAGGGGAGAGAGGGGGAGAGAGGGGAGAGAGGGGAGAGAGGGGAGAGAGAGGGGAGAGAGGGGAGAGAGGGGAGAGGGAGAGAGAGAGAGAGAGAGAGAGAGAGAGAGAGAGAGAGAGAGAGAGAGAGAGAGAGAGAGAGAGAGAGAGAGAGAGAGAGAGAGAGAGAGAGAGAGAGAGAGAGAGAGAGAGAGAGAGAGAGAGAGAGAGAGAGAGAGAGAGAGAGAGAGAGAGAGAGAGAGAGAGAGAGAGAGAGAGAGAGAGAGAGAGAGAGAGAGAAGAGACAGAGACAGAGACAGAGACAGAGACAGAGACAGAGACAGAGACAGAGACAGAGAGACAGAGACAGAGACAGAGACAGAGACAGAGACAGAGACAGAGACAGAGACAGAGACAGAGACAGAGACAGAGACAGAGACAGAGACAGAGACAGAGACAGAGACAGAGACAGAGACAGAGACAGAGACAGAGACAGAGACAGAGACAGAGACAGAGACAGAGACAGAGACAGAGACAGAGACAGAGACAGAGACAGAGACAGAGACAGAGACAGAGACAGAGACAGAGACAGAGACAGAGACAGAGACAGAGACAGAGACAGAGACAGAGACAGAGACAGAGACAGAGACAGAGACAGAGACAGAGACAGAGACAGAGACAGAGACAGAGACAGAGACAGAGACAGAGACAGAGACAGAGACAGAGACAGAGACAGAGACAGAGACAGAGACAGAGACAGAGACAGAGACAGAGACAGAGACAGAGACAGAGACAGAGACAGAGAGACGAGACAGAGACAGAGACAGAGACAGAGACAGAGACAGAGACAGAGACAGAGACAGAGACAGAGACAGAGACAGAGACAGAGACAGAGACAGAGACAGAGACAGAGACAGAGACAGAGACAGAGACAGAGACAGAGACAGAGACAGAGACAGAGACAGAGACAGAGACAGAGACAGAGACAGAGACAGAGACAGAGAGACAGAGACAGAGACAGAGACAGAGACAGAGACAGAGACAGAGACAGAGACAGAGACAGAGACAGAGACAGAGACAGAGACAGAGACAGAGACAGAGACAGAGACAGAGACAGAGACAGAGACAGAGACAGAGACAGAGACAGAGACAGAGACAGAGACAGAGACAGAGACAGAGACAGAGACAGAGACAGAGACGAGACAGAGACAGAGACAGAGAGAGAGAGAGAGAGAGAGAGAGAGAGAGAGAGAGAGAGAGAGAGAGAGAGAGAGAGAGAGAGAGAGAGAGAGAGAGAGAGAGAGAGAGAGAGAGAGAGAGAGAGTAGTTTCGACCGGATTCACTCACTGCGACAAGGGCCGCTAATCTATCCTTGGTCTTGGTCATGATGAAGGGCGACGAGGAGTTGCGAGTCAGCAAGCGGTGTACGGAGCGGCGTGTCTAGCGGGTAATCCCATTCACGGTTTTATCCATGTACGACGTGCACGTCCACTAAAAAACTAAAGGAAACGACGAACGCACTGGCACCGCGAGAGAGGCACGATCGTAAAATCGATACACTCGCGAACTCGCCTGCTTCTGCAGTGCAGCAATGCCATCCCGACGCGGCGCGCACGCGCCGAGACGTCAACTTCGTTTCGCGGGTGCGGACGCCGCGCGACGCGGCGCCCCGCGAACCGTCATCGCCCGTGTGGTGTGTGGCGAGGAACACGAGAGGACAGGGACACGACTAGAATTTCTGGGCCCTTATGTCATATTTATACTCGTTACGTTCGGCGATAAGCGCCAATCCTTTTTGCATTCTATAATATAATATGTTGCTATCTTATTTAAATTATATAGTTCGTTATTATCTAAAATAAGTATTAATGAACTTTATAACATTCCGGGAAAAAATTTTTCATATATAATTATACATAAAGGATGATGTGTATAATCTCTGTTCATATACCTATAAAAAAATGTTGAGAAGAATAATTGAAAAATAATTAGGAAAATAACTTTTACATTGTTTTTTTTTATAAAATTGCGATTAGATTATACAGTATTCCGTATATAATCATATATTTATATTTTATGTACAAATATTACATTTTATACATATATATAATTATATAGACAATTATATAGACAATTTTTTCTCATTTCCTCAAACTTTATTTTTTTGTAAAATAACAATGTAAAAAATATTCTTTACATTTTTTAAAATTTTTGTTTTGATTAATTTTCTTGTATATATGAACAAAAATTATACATAAGGAAAAGGAAACATACACAGTAGGCACGCGTATAACAGGTACGTTCCGTATTATATGAATCTATGTTATACGAGTCACATATATAGATAGATTATACATATTTGGATTATGTATAAATATAGAAATAAATATTTATAAAAGATGTAAAAGTTTATTGTGAAAAGTATAAAATAAATATTAAAGATATAAACGTAAAATATTTTTTATTTCACTTTAAAACAAACAGTTATTAAAATTTTTCCGTTGTGTTATACGAATCTGTCCCATGGAGAACAGAAAAGTCAAAATGATGTCAAAATGATATCAAAATATGATCAAATTTTAGTTAGTCAAAATGACGTCAAATTGCATAAACTTTTGATGTTTTCTTGACGTCATATCTATGTCATGATGACATAATTTTGACGTTCCTTTGACTATTCAGAATTATTGATATAATAGAGAAATCAAGACAGTAATTAATAAACGTCATATTTGACTGTTTATGATACATTTATTGTCAATACATAGGTACAGATCACAGATAATATAGGTCACTTGTAAACGTTATTGCACAGTAATCTAGTTTACAAATCATAAAACGAAGTAACTAAAAATAATCTTTTATCAATATTGAACTGTAAAACTCCTATTAGTTGGAGCAAACATAGCAAAAACAGAAAATATATAATGTCAAGTAATAATTTTTTAAATATGAAAAACATATATAACTTTAAAGAACCAAAAGGAATAAATTCAAAATAAAATGTGGAAATATGTGCGGTAACATTAAACTGGAAACAAAATGTCTGAAAGATGACGTTAATCTCTCATTTACGTTGACCAGAAGTATTTAACCAGCGCTTCATGGATTCTTCAGCATTCTTCAACGATTGATCTTTAAAACGGCTCATTATGGCACCTAAACAGCAACGGAAAAGAAATGAATAGAAGTGACAGTATAAACACACTATAGAAACACTTACAAAACAAAGCCTCCTTAATCCTTGTTCCATAAAAAGAGATTTTCACTCCTCTAGTTCCTTTCCAGCTAACTTGTCTTGCAAGCTCATTGTGCAATATGATGGACATGAGACAAGTAGCAGCATTCCACTGATCAGAATCATCAAGAATATGTCCATTAAGATAGCTGACCTTCAAAACACACAAAGAAATAAATGCTAACTATGTAAGAAGAGTTGATATATTGTGGAAGATATGAGTAAATATCCAAAAAAGTGAGCTGCACTTACAAACTGAGAAAATGCAATTTTAATCTTCAAAAATTCATTGAATGCTTCAAATGACTTCCATCTCGCAATGGAAGGGGGGGGACAATTTTCGGGTCTCTCAACGATAGCTTCACCAGGAAATATTTTATTTATAATGCGGCGTTGGTTCATTAGTACTATATCAAGTTTACTTGACACATCTCGAAGCAAATCTCTATCAAGATTAGATACAACTGGCCCTACAGAAATATAAATTAATGATCAGAAAGTGTAAATATGTAAATACTGCAGTTATATAAATTAGAACAAAAAAAGTCATTACCATGAAGCTTCTTCAAACTGCTTAATGTCGTCGTCAGCAAAATGCTAAATGCACTATTATGATTGTAAATGCCCTTGACAAATTGTCTAGCTGGGACATCTAAAATATAATATACCTATGCTGAATGCAATATTTGTACCATAGAAATAATAACCATTAGTAGTTAAATTTTTAACTTCTTTAATAAAATCAGATAAATATCCTTCTAAATCATCGGGCTTTGAATTCCCATACCATACACCAATTATAAAAGGAAATCTGTCACCATTAAGGCAACCTAAAATTGGCCAAAATTGATCATCTGCACTCTTATATAATTGGACACCATCGATATTAATGTCCACTACAATTTGATTATTATTTTGCAAATAGTTATCAGTTAATATTTCATCAAGGTTAATCTTGATACTCTTATACCACATTAGGCCTTGACCAATTTCTTTAATATTCACAGTACGAGGAGTACGAAGAATTGTTTTATATGATTTTGGCAAACCAGGGAAAATAACTCGCAGCCCTGCTAAAAGCTTGTCCATTTTTTTGAATGAAACATCTCGAATACCCCATTCTGTTAAGAAGTTCAATAAATATGTCTCCATGTCATGAACAGGACGATCTCTCAAATATTCAATATCAATTTTAACTTCATCTTCTAATTCATCACTGTTGCTGTGTTCCCTATATTCAGCATCTTCAGTTTGATGATTTGGTGGATTATGTACTAATACATCTTCAACAATTAAGTCATTATCCTGAACGTTATTGCTTTCATCAATGGGCACAGCAGGTGAAACATGGGAGAGGTTACAGCGTGCTCCATATAATACATCTTACGACGACGACGACGATGTCCCTTCGGTCTCGCCGGCCGAAAAGGAGCGCGCCGTCGCTTTAACTTAACTCCAGCTTAATCTTAAGTTTCCTGAAATCTCTATAGCAAGATGGTAGCTCGACCAGACAATTTTCTCCAATACGATAATGGGCGCCAGGTGCGATTACGCGCACCACGTTACTCTAAAATCTAAATCCCACGCGAAGCCTAACGTATCTCAGGCGTGCAGTCCATAAGCGAGACCGCTGGTGGATCTCGGATGAAGGGAGGAGAGGGAGCGCAGCGCAATCGACACACAAAGAAATAAAGTAAATTAAATAACAAGGTTAACGAGTATATTTAACGAGAAAAGAGAAGAAGACAGGATAGAGTATGATCTTCCGCAAAGGACCGACGACGGTCACAGCGCGTCCCGCCACGCTTCGCGAGATCGGCGAAGTATCTCGTTACAACTCAATAATGACTGAGCGCGAATCAACTCTAGCGCGGAACAATATTCTAACGCGGGACGATACATTAACGCGGGATGTACCTTACGCACAACGATACTCTAACACGACACGATACTCTACGCAAAATGATATATTAACGCGACACGATACTTTACGCGAGACGACACACTGACACGAGGATGATACGCTCCCGCGAGCGATACATTTTACGCAAACGATATCTTAACATTACGCGGACCGAGACATTAACGCGAGCGATACCTTACGCCTAACGATACATGAACATTACGCAGGTCGCGGCATCGACGCACACTTACGACGAACGCCACGACACACGACCCGATAATCTCCCAAAAATGACCGCGAATCCCTTCGGATTACGCGAGTCCCGCCCAGTGAGAAACGATACATCGGATCGACGTCGATTCGATATCGATCCTATCAATATCTCATCGATGCGGTTCTGCAGGTTGTTGAACATCGATAGTTTCAAATATTTCGAGGTTATTTCGATGTTATGATAACTTTGCAAACAATCTGTTTTGGTAGCATGTAGCAATATAATATAATATTTTCTTTCAAGATTTTCAATGTTTTTCATGTTTGTCCATTATCAACGATTCGATATCGGTTCGATATCGATTCGACTTATGAGATAAAAAGAACTAAATTGTTTCCTGAATCGAAGAAAACTGAAAATTATTGTGTTTTAAATTATACATTAACCAAGTATGCGGTCTAATATATATATTTATATATATTTATATATAATTTATATATAAATTTATATAAATTATATATATATATATATATATATATATATCATATAATGTCCATTTTAGAAAAGGATTATATACATTTATATATATATGTTGTTATATGAAAAATTTGTTGCCGGGGATTACGTTTTTCAATGAGAAAAACGAGTTATGGTATAACGATAAGTTACTTTTTTTTAGTGAGAATAATGAGTTATTATTATATTATTAATTAATTATAAATTTATTTAAAAAATATTATAAACATTTAAAATATATTATTATAACATATTCTTAAAATATATTGGGACAACTTCGCCGAATAATTAAGAATCATGCATGATGTACGCAATCAAATCGATGTTGAAACGATGTCGAATCGATGTCGATTTGAACTTTTTGACATCAATTTGACATAGTTTCGACATCGATTCGATTACTATTTCCCACTAATTAGAGACGGAGCACGCGCTCTGAATATGTTTCGAGTGCAATTTCATGTGAGAAGGCATTTTCATGTCGTGAGTATGGTTAATACACACATCAAGACTGTCATTATTCTATTATTCTGTCAATAGGCCTATTTGTAATGAGCCAGCACTGGTTTCTGACATTCACCCGACATTAAGGAAAAATTATATTCGTATATCCGATTTGAAATTTTATTACTTTTTTTAAACTGAATTTGTTTCTTAAAAATTTTTGAAAAATTATATATTTGTGCTGGTTATGACACATGTAGACTATATATAACACTTACATCAAATTAAGAAGTAGTCTACCACGTAAGACGGTTGGCTCACGATCCAGAGGTCCCGAGTTCGAATCCCATTAAGGTAAGTGTGTTTTTCAAGTACGAGAAAATATTTATAATTATAGGTTGCATCTTAAGAAACAAATTTAGTTAAAAAGTAGTAATACAATTTCAAAATAAATATAATTTTTTTTTATGTCGGGTGAATTTCCTCATTAGAGTTCAAATTGACATCGATTCGACATTGTTTCGACATTGATTCGATTGCTATATTTTTCATAAATATCAAATAATTCTTCAAACAAAGAGGTTGGAATCCCTCCGTTTGCAGACTATTATGACAGCAAAAAACGTTATAAAAGCGCTCTAGTTATCATACGAAATATATCGATTTTTCAAAGATTTCGATATCGATGAATGTCAAAGCTGTGACCACCTGAATACCGAAATTGATGTGAAGATCGATTTTATATTGATATCGAGATTTCGATATCTAATCGACGTCGATCCGATGTATCATTTCTCACTGGGCGGATTGACCCCGCGATTGACCTCGGCCTTCACGCACGAAGCCTCGCGAGGTCCGCAATACGACACAACGATGCCCCGCACGCCGCGACGCGATCACGCGGAGGCCACGCTACGGCCCCGCGATGATACGGTGACCGATCGTGCGAAGAGCACCCCGTCCGAAACGGCTCGATTACGCGAGGCGCATCTCCCCGTTCACGACACTCCACCGAATTCTCCCAAACGATACACGGAAATCACACGACAATTAAACGCCTCAAACGGAAATCAGACGGATCACGAAAATTACACGGAAACCATACAAATTACGAAACGCTGACTGTCGGCGGCCGCGCATCCGAATCCCCGAGACGGGCAGCACAACTCTCGTTTTCTCGGTCGGGCCCTCCCGCGGTATTCCTCTCGATTCTCTAATAACACATTCTCGCGGCACAACGCGACTCGCGGGAGGGCCTCGGTATCGCGACGATCTTACTTTTCGATGCGTGAGCAGTGGCCTTACAATTGTCCTCCTTCCTTCGCCGGCAGCCTTATCCCGGAAAACGCTCGCAAGGGCAGGATGGTACCGTTCGCTATGGCGGCTTACACGACAGTAATTCTCTCCGGTCCGGCGGGACCACGCTGGGCCCGCGCGCCTGCGCGCCGGGGTTGCACCACTGCCGCGCCTCGTGCGATCGCCGCGCCCGACTTCCGGTGCCTCGCATCCGCCTCCACCTATCGGCGGGTGTTTCAAATCCGCATCGAGTCCGGCTGTCCAGGCCGCGACTCGAGGACCGGTCCGTCGACGACCAGGCTGGACGGGCCGTGGCCTGTCGACCGGTGGCGGAACTCCGGTAGAGGTTTCATCTCGGGACGGGGACCTTCGTCGGGGCGTCCCCCTTCTCGGTTCCTCCGTGTCCCGGGCCGTTATTTGTCGGTGCGGCTACGCGTTCTCCGTGCTAGGTGCTCGTCTGTTCCGGCTATGGGCCCCAGCGTGACCCGACCGTCGGCCGTCTTTTCTCGGTAAGCTTCCGGCTGTCCACCTGCAATAATCCCGCGGTGCGACCTTATGCCGTTACAAGGATCCCTGGGCAGCTGCTCCGCACCCTCGCTCATAACCCTTGTAAGTCTTACTAAATGGTATAATTTGGCCTAACGGTAACGCTAACGCCTCGCCCGCTCGGGTGGAGGCACCACCCTTGACGCCCACCTCGGCCGAGCTACCATCCGGGCCGGGGACGTGACTAATGTCACGTCACAATCTAACATATTCTCTATCTGAGTCAACTGATCTTGAATTTCAGCTTCACAGAAACGTTCGGCATTTCTCCACGTTAAAAAAAAAAAAAGGTGTGGCACTTCGAAGGGCTGTAACTTTTGAAATATTGGTCGGATTGTTTCGGACCCTGATAGTTTTCGATAGAACTCTTCGGGGGGCGACCAGAACTCCCGTCAGAACTCCGGTAAAATAATTTTTTAATTTTAGGGGTGGCACTTTGAAGGGCTGTAACTTTTGAAATATTGGTCGGATTGTTTCGGACCCTGATAGTTTTCGATAGAACTCTTCGGGGAGCGACCAGAACTCCCGTCAGAACTCCGGTAAAATAATTTTTTAATTTTAGGGGTGGCACTTTGAAGGGCTGTAACTTTTGAAATATTGGTCGGATCGCTTCGGACCCTAATAGTTTTCGATAGAACTCTTCGGGGGCGACCAAAACTCCCGTCAAAACTCCGGAAAAAACATTTTTTAATTTTAGGGGTGGCACTTTGAAGGGCTGTAACTTTTGAAATATTGGTCGGATCGTTTCGGACCCTGATAGTTTTCGATAGAACTTTTCGGGGGGCGACAGAACTCCCGTCAGAACTCCGGTAAAATAATTTTTTAATTTTTGGGGTGGCACTTTGAAGGGCTGTAACTTTTGAAATGTTGGTCGGATCGCTTCGGACCCCAATAGTTTTCGATAGAACTTTTCGGGGGGCGACCAGAACTCCCGCCAGAACTCCGGTAAAATAACTTTTTAATTTTAGGGGTGGCACTTTGAAGGGCTGTAACTTTTGAAATATTGGTCTGATCGCTTCGGACCCTAATAGTTTTCGATAGAACTCTTCGGCGGGGCGACCAGAACTCCCGTCAGAACTCGCGAAAAAAATTCTTTTAATTTTAGGGGTGGCACTTTGAAGGGCTGTAACTTTTGAAATATTAGTCGGATCGTTTTGGAACCTGATAGTTTTCGATAGAACTCTTCGGGGGGCGACCAGAACTCTCGCGAGAACTGCCGATTTCCGAAAAAAAGAATTACCCCTCGGGACTTAAAAAATTTTCGAGGTGTGGCACTTCGAAGGGCTGTAACTTTTGAAATATTGGTCTGATCGTTTCGGACCCTGATAGTTTTCGATAGAACTCTTCGGGGGGCGACCAGAACTCCCGTCAGAACTCCGGTAAAATAATTTTTTAATTTTTGGGGTGGCACTTTGAAGGGCTGTAACTCTTGAAATATTGGTCGGATTGTTTCGGACTCTGATAGTTTTCGATAGAACTCTTCGGGGGGCGACCAGAACTCCCGCGAGAACTGCCGTTTTCCGAAAAAAAGAATTACCCCTCGGGACTTAAAAAATTTTCGAGGTGTGGCACTTCGAAGGGCTGTAACTTTTGAAATATTGGTCTGATCGTTTCGGACCCTGATAGTTTTCGATAGAACTCTTCGAGGGGCGACCAGAACTCCCGTCAGAATTCGGGTAAAATAATTTTTTAATTTTTGGGGTGGCACTTTGAAGGGCTGTAACTCTTGAAATATTGGTCGGATCGTTTCGGACTCTGATAGTTTTCGATAGAACTCTTCGGGGGGCGACCAGAACTTCCGTCAGAACTCCGGAAAAAATATTTTTTAATTTTAGGGGTGGCACTTTGAAGAGCTGTAACTTTTGAAATATTGGTCGGATTGTTTCGGACCCTAATAGTTTTCGATAGAACTTTTCGGGGGGCGACCAGAGCGGCCCTGTCTCAGGAGAAGAAGGGAGGAAATGCGGAAGTGCCGGACAAACCGGCAGAGACAGTTGCCGCAAAGAACCAGAAGGGAAAGCAAGGAAAAGGAAGAGGCCCGCAAACAAGTCGACGACGCTCGTTACCACGGCGACGGCGACCGCAAACAACGCGCGGCCACGGACACAGGGACAAAGAACCGCCCCTGTTCCCGTTCCCACATCGGCCGCCGCTGTGAAACAACAGCAGCCGCAGGTACTAAGGAAGAACACTGCTTCCACCCCGGTTCCCACAGGGGCCGCAAGTACGCTGCGATCCCAGGTACTGGGGGATGGAAAGACGGCGACCAGGGATGGGTCTACAGAGGAAACGTGGACTCAAGTGGTCGGGAGGAAGGGCAAGGGGAAGACGAAGACGGACGGCCCGAAGAGAGAGGGGAAACCCGAGCCCGCGAAAGGCGGGAAGGAAAATCCCCAGTCAGCCCGGCCGGCGCAGCAGAAATGGGGCCCTCAGTCGTCTCAAAAAGCGAAGGGGACGACGAGAAGGAGGGTTCCCAGGACGGCTGCGGTGGTCCTTACGTGCCCGGAAGGAACGTACAGCGAGTACATGGGCATGGTGAGGAGCAGGGTGAAGCTGGAGGAAGCAGGTATAGCCGGGACCCTGAGTGTGAGGCGGACCGCCACGGGCGCTCTGAGCCTAGAAGTCTCGGGTCAGGGGCACGCACAGAAGGCGGATGTCCTCGCGGCAAGAATATCAGAGGTCCTGGCTAACAAGGAGGGAGTGAAGGTGAGTCGCCCGGTATTGACGGCGGACGTCCGTCTAAGCGGGTTTGAGGACTCGGTACAGGAAGGAGAGATAAAGGAGGCCCTCGCGGTCGGGGGCGGAACGTACCCGGGGACCGTGACGGTCGGCCCTATAAGGAGAATGGGCAACGGGCTGTGTTCAGTCGTTGCCAAATGCCCGCTAGCGGCGGCAAATGCCCTGGTGAGAGACGGGAAACTACGTTTGGGGTGGACGAGCGCGAGAGTAGTTATGCTCGATAAGCGTCCGCTCCAATGTTTCAGGTGTCTCGAGCTGGGGCATACGAGAGCTACGTGCTGCAATGAAGCGGACAGGAGCGGCGCCTGTTACAGGTGTGGAGGTACTGGCCACGAGGCGAAAAGCTGCGATGCGCCCGCAAATTGTGTGGTTTGCGAGAACAAGGGGTTGTCTCACGACCACAGAATCGGAGGGCCGCAATGCAAGGGGTGCAGAAATGGCAAGGGCAAGGACAAGGGCTCGGCGACCGTGAAGGGACCCGTGACCACGCCAGGGACGAAAGCTAAAACAGCACCCAAGCAGAAGCCGAAGGTAACCGAGAGACTGAAGGTGAGCGGGTTTAAGGTTACGCACGAGGAGAAAATTGTGGCTGGAGTAGTGAATCCGCCTTCTCCTCCGAAAGAGAAGAGGACGCGACCGGCCCGAAAGTCACAGGGCGGGAAGTCGTTAGAGACTCAACGGGGGGCGGACGTCACGGAGGAGATGGAGGTGGAGGTGACGAACACGCTACCCGAGCCCGAGCCGATAGCGGGGACAAGCACGTATCCCGAACCGACAGGGCCAAGCACGGAGGGTAGGGTCTTCTACTTCGATAGTAACGAAGGTATGGAGATAGGGGAAGTGGAGGACTCTAAATCGACGGAGAAAATGTGCAAGGAGAAAGAGAAGGAGACAACTCCGCCGAAGACGGACAAGGAAGATGAGCCGGCCGACACCGACACAGAAAAGAGGGACGAGACGGAGGACTCGATGGTGGGGTATATGTAAATGGCCCTACCAGTCCTTCAGGCAAACCTCAACCACGCCCGCGCAGCGCAGGAACTGTTCTGCCATACAATGGCGGAGCGCGGGTGTGGATTGGGGATCGCGGCCGAGCCTTACCGCGTCCCGAGAAATTACCCCTGTTGGGCGGGGGATCGTGGGGGCTCGGTCGCGATAACGTGGAGGACACTGCCTACGTCTTCTCCGTGCGTCCCTAAAGGAGCCGGAAAAGGTTACGTATGCGTGGAATGGAGGCCCATCTCGGTGATCGGGATATATGCCCCTCCGAGTTGGAGCCTGGCCGAGTACGAGCGACTCTTGACGGATGTCGAGGGTTACTTCCGGGGAAGCTCGTGCGGCCGGGCAATGGTCGCGGGGGACTTCAATGCGAAGTCAAGAATGTGGGGTTCCCCGCGGACCAACAGGAGGGGCGAGATCACCGAGGCCTGGGCGGCGGGCTTCGGCCTGACGTTGCTGAATACGGGCCGAGAGAGCACGTGCGTGCGGCGGCGGGGGCAGTCGGTGGTGGACTTAACTTGGGCCACCCCCCCTGTCGCCCGCACAGTGCACGAATGGAGGGTGGTTGCGGACCAGGAGACACTCTCCGATCATCAGTACATCATGATGACGGTCCGCACCACCCCCCGGGAGGTGCTCGCCCGCCGCCTGACAAACAGCAAGAAAGGGCGGAGATGGGCCCTCAGGAAAATGGACGTCGATCGTTTCCACGCATCGATAGGCGCTCTGATGTGGGGCGCCGGGACGGAAGCGCCTGCGGATGGGGACGTGGACGTAGATAGGCTGGCCGGGGATCTGACGGGGCTTATGGCGAAGGCCTGCGACGTCGCGATGCCCCGCGTCGGCCCGAGTCCCCTCCGCAGATGCGCATATTGGTGGACGGAGGAGTTAGCCGAGCTAAGGCGCTCCTCCGTCCGCGCGAAGAGAAGATGGCAGAGGGTCCGCGCGGGAAGGCGCGGCCCTCTCGAGGAGGAGGAAGCTGGAGAGGCTTGGCGTACCGCCCGCCAGGCCCTCTCCACAGCTATATTTGCGGCCAAGAAGCTCGCCTGGAGAGATCTCCTCGACAGCGTAGAAGAGGATCCGTGGGGGCGTCCATACAGGTTTGTGCTGGACAAGCTTAAGGCTCGGACGCCCCCGGTAGCGGAAACGCTGGCTCCCCGTTTCGTCGAAGAGGTGGTGGAGAAACTATTCCCCAGAAAAGATGGGGGAGAGGTACGATTTCCACCCACGGCGATACCGGAATGGAGGGAGGAGTGGGGGGTCAGCGAGGAGGAGCTGTCGAGGGCTCTCAAGAGGGTCAGGAGAGGAAAGGCTCCTGGCCCCGACGGTATTCCGGGGAGAGCGTGGACCTTGGCCGCGGGAGAACTGGCCGGCAAGATGCGTAGAACATTCACGGAATGTTTGAAAGCCGGCCGGTTTCCCACCAAGTGGAAGAGAGCCAGCCTGGTGCTCCTGCCGAAGGCGGGCAAACCACCGGGTTTGCCGTCAGCCTACCGGCCCGTGTGCCTGTTGGACGAGGTAGGCAAAATCTTTGAAAGGGTGATTGCCGAACGCCTCGTCCAACATCTGTCCAATAGGGCAGAGGGAGGGATCTCGGATGACCAGTTCGGCTTCCGTGCCGGGAGATCGACGATCGACGCGATCAAGCGCGTCCTCGCCCGGACGGAGGCCGAGATAGAGGGGGGGAGAGTTGTGTTGGGCGTCTCGTATGACGTGTGCAACGCTTTCAACTCTCTCCCCTGGCCGGTGATCGGTGAGGCCCTGGCTTTGTTCGGGGTCCCCGATTACCTGATCATGGTCATCCGAGACTATTGCGTGGACAGAGGGCTCGTGTACACGGACCGGGACGGGGTCTTGTGGTTTAGACTGGTCGAGTGCGGTGTCCCGCAGGGGTCTGTGTTAGGACCCCTGTTGTGGATAATCGGCTACGACCGGGTCTTCGGGACCCCCCTCCCCGAGGGATGCTGGCTCTCGGGATACGCGGACGATATATTCCTGGGAGTCAGCGGGGAGGACTGACGGGAGTTCTTCGGGCTGGCCAACGTGGCAGCGGAGTGCGTGGTGCGCTCGATACGGAGGCTGGGACTGGAGGTGGCCCCACAGAAAACTCAGGCGACGGTTTTCTATAACCGCCGGAGGTGGGGTCCGCCTCCGGAGGGTCTCAGTCTTCGAGTGGAGGGAACGGTAGTCCCGATCACTCCGTCATTCAAGTACCTAGGCGTATGGCTGGATGAAAAACGGAGCTTCGGCGAGCACGTGAACCGCGTCGCCCCAAAGGCCAAAATAATGGCCAACAGTTTGGCGCGTATTCTGCCAAACATCGGCGGGGCGAGCGGGCACGTGCGTCGCCTCTATGTGGCGACGGTCCAATCGGTGCTGCTATACGCAGCACCGATCTGGTGGAAAAAGGTGGGCAGTAGCGTCCACCTTAACGGCAAAATGGCGGCCGCGCAACGCATCATAGCGCTAAGGGCCGCCAGAGCCTATAGGACCGTCTTTCACATGGGGGCGACAACTCTGGCGGGAATTCCCTTAATCAAGCTCCTGGCCAAATCGTACGCAGAGACGTACGAGGCGGCCAGCGAGATAAGGAGGGAACGGGGAACGATCCCGCCCAGAGCGAAGAGGGCGCTGAAGCTCCGGGCCAGGGAGACCCTCCTCCAGGAATGGAAGGGATACCTTGCCGACCCACGGCACGTGTTTGGGAGGAGGGTCATAGAGGCGATCCAGCCGGTACTGGAGGAGTGGGTGGAGGGCAGTAGAAGGAGGTTTACTGCCTTCCACGCGGTGCAGGTGATCAGCGGCCACGGCTGCTTTGGCGATTACCTGCACCGCATCGGGAAGGAGCGCACCACGCGCTGCCACCACTGCCCTGAGGCGGTGGACACAGCGCAGCATACTTTGGAGCGGTGTCCAATGTGGGAGGACGAGCGCTGTGTCCTCAGGGCAGCGATAGGAGGGGACCTCTCCCTCCCGGCCATCATCCGCAAGGTAGTACAGCCGGGAGACGAGAGTCGCGAGGCATGGAAGAAGTTCGCCTCCTTCTGCGAAAATGTGATGAAACGGAAGGAGGCGGACGAAAGGGTGAGAAGAGGAGAGGTTTCTCCTCCCGCGTCGTCATCGTCCGCCGGAGAGAGCGAGAGCGGCGTGGACGAGAGTGAGTGGAGTGAGAGCAGTGGCGGCGACGACGACGGCGACAGCGACGAGGATTGGACGCGACTGGGCGCGGGGAGGAGGTCGTCCTCTCCGACGAGGGGCGATGCCTCCCCCAATCGCGCTTGGGCAGCCCCGGTTTTCTAGGGACTGTGCGGGGCGAAAGCTGAGGAGGAGGCGGCACGAGGGTGGACCGTAAGAGGTCTGCCCTCCTGCCGTCGTTGAGTTCGCGCGGGGCCCCTCTGGGATATGGTGGGGGACAAGTTCCTCCTGTGCCCTGTCCCGGGGGGGTCCCCGTGCGATGGAGGGCGGGATGCTCCGGGGGGCGTGTCTCTCGCGTTCTCCGGTTTTCTGGCCCGTGGGGGGGAATGGTGGGGGGCTACCCGCCCTTTCCCGAGCCCTGCCCCCCTGCGGGCGGCTGTGGCCGGGGGCCGGGAGGCCTGCCCTCGGAGCATGCCCGCCGACATCGAAATGATTTGGGGGCGTAGTGCGACTCGGGGGGGCTTGGGAGGATTCCCCACGGGGTTTCCTCCACGAGCGCTCCCCTGGGTCGTGCGGAGGGTGGGAGCTGGGACACGGGGTGGCGAGTGACGCCCTTGGTCCTGGCCCCCGCCTGCCCTCTAAGGGAGGGCGCGAGGGGAGGAGGAGATGCCTCCAAGGGGGGGGGCCGCATGATCGCCTGCGGTCTTTCCTCCTCCTCTCGCCTGGGGGGCGGGCGAGCGGTCGGGGTATACCGCTCGTCCGTTGCGCAAGCAACTCCGGAAGGGGGGGTGGCGGATGAGGGTGGTGGCACTCATCCGTCACAAATTAGAAGTTTCTCGCTATCGGCGAGCGCGCGGGGGGCTCACGGAAGGATCAGCGCGTTTCCCGGAGTCCCCCCAGTATAGCGCAGCGTTAGGGTCACTCGCGGTGGTTTTAGCCGGTAGGCTGCGGAGGTGCAGGGTTTATTGCCCGGCCCCGTAGAATCCGGCACTCCCCCGTCCCACCCCGGGGGCGGGGGGTCTTCCCCTCTTCGGAGGGGCTACCGGTTTTGAAACCCGCGGGACGCTCTCCGATCGAGGTCTACGGACTTCGTGACTGGTTAGTCCTGCGGGGATTCCAGTAGTTGAAGATTTCCACCGCGTAAAAAAAAAAAAAAAAAAAAAAAAAAACGGGGGGCGACCAGAACTCCCACGAGAACTGGTGTTTTCCGGAAAAAAATTTACCGTCGGGACTTAGAAAATTTTCGAGATGTGGCACTTTAAAGGGCTGTAACTTTCTAAATATTGGTCGTAGCGCTATAAAATCTATAGGAAACTCTAGAACTTATCGAAATCTTTCTGAATCTACCATAAAAAATTGTTTTTTAAAAAAATGTGGAAATTTTTTGTTTAACTTTGACATCGATTTTTGGGCTTATTTGAACGGAACTTTTTCTAAAACCTATAGGGAACTCTAGAACTCATCGAAATTTATCTGGAACTACCATAAAAAATTCATTTTTTCAAAAATGGGGGGCGCCGTGAAGTTAGCCCCCCCATTTTTAAAATGGTGTTTTCATCACTTTAAATGACGGAACTCTTTTTAAAAACTATAGAGAACTCTAGAACTCTTGCTGGGGAATCCAGAACTCTAATAAAAATTTCGGAATTTTGAAGAAAGGGGGCCAACTTCACAGACATCACGAGTTCATAAGGGGGAGGGGGGAAGAATCGTTGAACTCCCGTATAGACCGTTCCTTCTAAAACAGCCTTCTGCCTTGGACTTGCAGTACGCCGATCGAAACTTGTTGCTTGCAGGGGGGGGGGGGGGTGAAAAGACGCGCGTTGGCGACGCGGCGGGCGATGAGCAGGAGCAGTTTGCTAATTCAGGCGTTACCGTTTTTTTTGTTACAAGACACTTGAGAAGGACCCAAACCCCCAGGTCGAAACGTCGTGATTAAGCGTTATTGTTACTCGCCATTTGCGTCGATTTAATAAAGATTCCTGTTTTAAATTATTATTGTGGCAGAATTCGTAACGCAAGTGAAATTCGTGGTTAATTGAATCTAGCAAAAATGACTCGTGCTTGCACGCATGCGAAGCCGAACGTAAACTAAAAAAACGGTAGGCGAGGCGCGACTCGCGACGAGCGACGAGACAAAAGACAACCGCTGTTCCCGGGCCGCTACCATCTGGCGACGATTGTCTATAGCGTAGGTCAGGAGCGCAACATACATCAAAAATCCCGACACTCCCACTCGCGAGTGACCTCTACTCTATTCTGAGTGCATTCCGATTAGCGACAAACCGCTTACGAGGCAGCGTCTTCGTGAAGATGTCCGCGAGTTGGTCTTTGCTCGCGACATGACGAATATCGATCTGACCGTTCTCGAACGCGTGCCGAACATAATGGAACTTAATTTCTATATGTTTCGTTCGACGATGAAACACGCGGTTTGTAATCAATCTTTCAGCCGCCGAATTATCACAGAAGAGCGTCGTCGGTGACTCTTGCTTAACACCGATCGTCTCGAGTAATCCGCGTATCCAAACGATCTCCTTCGTTGCATCATGAGCAGCCACGTACTCAGCCTCTGCAGTCGACGTAGCCACAATACTCTGCTTCCGCGCCATCCAGATCACAGGTCCACCATTCAGGATCAACACGACACCGCTAATTGATTTGCGCGTGTCGACACATGTTGCCAAATCAGCATCTGAGTATGCTATCAGCTGATTCGCATTTGAACCTCCGCCGGCGAACTCAATTCCGAGTTCAACCGTTCCTCGCAGATAGCGAAGCACGCGCTTTGCTGTTTTCCAGTGCTCCTCCGATGGGTTCGACAGGAACTGTGAGAGGTTGCTCACAGCAAAGGCGATATCGGGGCACGTTCCAACAGCCAAGTACATAAGAGAGCCAATTATCTCACGGTATGGTACATCTGCCGGTTCGAGCAAATTTCCATCTTCATCTTCATTTTGCTGCAAGACGGTGTGAATGTCCGATGGAGTCGAGATTGGATTTGACTCGTCCAATCCGAACTTCCGTAACACGCTGCGCGCGTATGCTGACTGATAAATGCGGATTGTTTTAAATTTTAGATCGCGCTCAATCTCCAATCCTAGATAACACTTCGCCTCACTATCCGTTATCTCGAACTCGCTTTTTAATTTTGCGAGCAATTCCATCACGTCATTCTCGGACTGACCGGCCGCCAGGCCATCATCCACGTACAGAGCGAGCAGCAGCGAACCATCTTCGTTGGTGTACACACAAGGGTCGTAGTCCGTTGGTGTCAAACCGAAAGATTTTAGCCTGTCGTCGAGCTTCTCATGCCACTGCCTCGGCGCTTGCTTCAGGCCATACAGGCTCTTACATAGAAGACACACGCGACCACTTCCGTCATCAAAGTCCTCTGGCTGCGTCATGTAAATAACTTCGTCTAGGTCGCCATAAAGGAAAGCCGTCTTGACGTCGAACTGACGGATGACAAAATTCTTCACCGCTGACACCGAGAACAGAACCCGAATTGACTCGAATCGTGCGACAGGCGCGAATGTTTCCTCATAGTCGATGCCCGGTTTCTGCGAACAGCCCTTTACGACTAAGCGCGCCTTGAATCTGTCAGCGCTCCCATCCGGCTTCGTCTTCACTCGGAAAATCCATTTGTTCCTGATCGCACGTCGATCTCTCGGAAGCTCGACCAGCTCCCATGTTTTATTCTTCTTGAGTGACGCGATCTCTTCGGCCATTGGCATCTTCCACTGCTCCGCATTAGGCGACTTTTTTGCCTCGTCGACTGTCTCAGGTATCTTCTCGACCATCATTGTCTGAGCCGATGCGATCATTGCGCACAACGATAGCTTGCTTCTTGTCCGACTTGCAACTAAATCTTGCGTCATTTGTCGAGTTTGAACGCGCTCGTGCGCTCCCACTGGTCGTGAACTGCGTTTGTCCGCGGGCTTGCTGCAGGTTTCCTGCGACTCACTGCCGTCGCTGCTATCGTCGACCTTGGTTGGCGTCTCCTCGATGTCCTCGTCCAATTCCTCTATATCACTCGAAATTGCTTCAATAAGTTTAGGCTTCGACTCGGCGATAATGACATCTCTTGATACGTGAACTCTGTTCGTGCCGCGTTCCCAAACGCGGTAGGCCTTCTGCTCAATTGCGTAACCTACCAAGACAACCTCACGGCTCTTGTTGTCGAGCTTCTGTCGCTGTGACTTGTCGATGTGCATGAACGCTTGACTCCCGAAAATTCGCAGATGTGACACGTCTGGCTTCCTACCGGTAAAGGCCTCATAAGGCGTTTTGCCGTTTAGACGCTCGAGCGGTACTCGATTCCAAATATGCGCGGCTGTGCGTACAGCTTCCGGCCACAGAGAACGCGGCACTTCCGCCGCTGCAAGCATTGATCGAGCCATCTCGATTATGGTTCGATTTTGTCGTTCCACACGACCGTTCTGTTCCGGGCAATACGCTGTCGAGTGCTCGTGGTGAATCCGGTCCTTCTGGCACACCTTCTTCATTTCCGCTGACAGGAACTCTTTTGCGTTGTCGGACCGTAGGCGTTTTACCACGTGACCATGCGACTTCGCATACGCGATGACTTCTTCGACCTTTTCTACGATTTCCGACTTGTGTCGAATCGGGAACACGATGACAGCACCACTATAGTCGTCGACGAAGACCGCCATAATCCTCGACTTGTCGATTCCTTCAACCGATATTGGGCCGCAGATGTCATAATGAATGAGCTCGGCAGGTTCCTTCGCTCGGTTAGTCGACTCCTTGAATGGCTTCCGCGACATCTTGCCCAACACGCAACCTTCGCACACTGAGTCGCTTCCACTCTTTGAATTCGACGGAATTCCCATACCGGTGACAGCGTCACCTCGAATCAATTTGTTTATCATTCGGTAATTAGTGTGCCCGAACCGCTCGTGCCATACGTTGGCCGGAACCGTTTTCGAGCTTGCGATGTTGGCTTCCGCACTTCAGAGCGCTCGCATTCTCATTCGATAAAGGCCATTTCCCGGTCGATGACCCGTCGCGAGAACCCGATGTCCTTTCTTGAGCGTCATTTCGAATTTGCCGAATGTCGCGACCGCCCCGCGATCCGTCGACGAGCCGATACCGAACAAGTTCTTCCCCAGGTCAGGGACGTACAACACGTTAGCGAGTGTGTGTGTTATCGTCTCGTTACCGACATCGAAATCAGCGACGATCACTCCGCGTCCGCGCGCGTACACTACCTCTTTGTTACCGACCGTGATTGGTACTGAGTCATCGTTAATCGCCACGAAATCTTTGATCAACTCACGCCGAGGCGTCATGTGATGCGACGCGCCGGTATCCGCGAACCACACATTAGCCAAATTTTTGTCGTCTTGCGACACCATCAACAGGTCGCCACTCGTGGAAGCCATCGACGATGCTTCTGCACTCGCGCCATCCGACTTGAGCGTTGGACACTCGGCCTTGCGATGGCCGGTCTTGCCACAATTGAAGCACTCGCCATTAAACGGCTTCTTCTCGTTCTTCAATTTTGGTTTCTTCGACTTCTGCTTCCCGTCGCCCTTCTTTGCTGTCGTCTTCGCTTGCTGACTTCCGGTCTTCTTATGATACAGCGCCGCCGGCGCCGCATTGTCGTCGATCGACAATCCTGACATTGAAGCCGACAATGCCTCGAACTTGAGCAAACGCGGGATGAGGTTTGCCATCGTCTGGCTTTCGGCAGCCATCGAGTCCCAGGTCGCTATGACGTGCAAGTACTGCGGCGGCAGACTGTGCAACGTCTTCGTAACTAACGACGCGTCGCTCTGTTTTTCACCGAGATCTTCGAGCTGCCTTGCCATTTCTTCGATTCGCGCGACGTGCTGACCGATGGTCGAACCCTCCGGCATTCTGTAGTCGAAAAATCGCTGTAACGCTAACTGCCTCGTGGTGGCGTCCTTGAGCTCGTATAGCGCCGACAACCGAGACCACACCTCGTGTGAGGTCTTAAAACTCATGACTTGACGAACAATATTCGTTTCGAGAGCACTGATGATGAAGAGCCGAGCCTTGCGATCCAATTTCGTCCAATCGGCGATCTTCTTCGCGTCTTCCTCGGGACACTTCAACGTTCCGTCTACGATCTCCACCAGATCGTGATACGCTAGATACGCTTCGATCTGACATCGCCACACGGCGAAATCATCACCACCGAACTTCGGTAGCACAGTCTTTTCCATTATTTCGATCTATTCGCGACACAACGACGAAAAATAGTCACGTACTATTTCGTAATGCGAACACCGCGTGATCACACTTCGCGAACGCCACACGATATTAAGACTTGCTCGACACAATCACGCACGAACGGGCTGGGCCCATAACCTGTGGCAGAATTCGTAACGCAAGTGAAATTCGTGGTTAATTGAATTTAGCAAAAATGACTCGTGCTTGCACGCATGCGAAGCCGAACGTAAACTAAAAAAACGGTAGGCGAGGCGCGACTCGCGACGAGCGACGAGACAAAAGACAACCGCTGTTCCCGGGCCGCTACCATCTGGCGACGATTGTCTATAGCGTAGGTCAGGAGCGCAACATACATCAAAAATCCCGACAATTATTGGCGGATTAATCTTCATTTTTGATTTAAATCAATACAGCTGAATAGTTTCGCCAATGGAAAGGGGAGAGTTTATTTTATTCACGTAGCCTCACGTAGAATCTCTCTAATTTCGTATAAGTTCCAATAAGGGTCTCTTGAAAGAACTTCAGGATCCCGAATGGATTTATTCACGTTCCATTCAAACATATCATGGGTCAGCTCGTAAATATAACAATGAGTGCATCGTTCCAAAATAATATGCTTTATGTAATGCTTTGATTTGACGATTGTTTGACAAATGAACATATCCTTCCTGATTCATCGGTATGCAACATCGGTATCCACATAATACGGCATTTGTACGCTCATCAAATATTTGTTATTGGGACAAGTCTACTAATCTACCCATGATTGCATTAATACGCGTCCTATCGTTTTATCCGCACGATGACAATGCTGCATTTGTTTACATTTGGCCAATATTTGACGAGTGAACGCATCGTTTGAAACCGGCTTCGGCTTCAGCTATGGGTTAACATCTATAAAGGACGCTATGACGTTTACCGGTACAATCGTTGGTCCTGGTTTAAGTCAAGGAATTTAATCTCTATTACTTAAGATCGGACTATATGCGATTTTTAAGGTCAAGGAACTGAGGACGAGGTCTTAGCTTAAAATAAAAAAAGAGAATTTTTATTGTTAATTATTATAAAATTTATTATCTAACAAAAAATAATTTTAATAATTGCAATTACAATTAAAAATAAGGATGGGATTGAATTATTTGAGTCATTAAGTCGGCGTTAAAGATGTGTAAATGTAATAGAGAAGTATATAAATGTATCTATGCAAAAACTTAATAATATATTGCAGCATGAATTAAACAAAAAATTAATAATTTTCATAAACTTTATAATATAATTCTCATAAACTTTGTAATACTTATATATATATATATATATATATATATATATATAGCTGAAGTAAACACTCGAGATAAAGCGGGAGCGGGTCGAGGTCAACAGTCGGCGCGTATCGATCGGCCTGCATTCGGATGTCGGAACGCAACAGATTGTCCCATGAGAGAATTTCTTTTTCGAAAACGAATTTTCCTCATTGGACCATCAGTTTTCCGACGGAGGAAATAGAGTCGCGAGGATGGAAGACAGTCCAGTCTGAAACCTTCGATCGTAAATCTAAGTCGAATAAATAAAGATCTTGTCGAGAACGTAATTAAATTCTTCTTTTACCTTATATCCGTTTGAGACAGAGGATGGTTCACTTTATGATCCCGGAATCAATAATTTAGGGGTCTATTCTGTAAACGGTTAACGACATCGTTATGTGCTTCGCGCAGATATATAATATACCACAGAAATGTTGCGCAAAGTACATAATGATATCGCTAACGTTTACAGAATAGGCCCCTAAGTGTAAGTTATAAAATTCCATCATTATCTATATAAAAATTTCAACGCAAACTTTAAAAGCGATTTTCTTGAAACGCACTTTTCAGACTAAGAAAAAACTACTGGGCTGATTCTTTCCAAATTTTACAGGCTTATAAAATAAACATCCCTTTATCGTCTGAACTAGAGAAGTATTCTCGTGCTAAGCGTACGCTCGAGGCGGAATTAGATTCGCTATTGCAAAATGATCGATATATTGTACAAAAAGTAGGTGAGCACGAAGGGCCATTGAAAACATCTATAACGTCCGCTGATCACATGAAGCCATGGATAGATTTTGCGAGCGATGATTCAGAGGATAAGTGCGAAGACGAAGACATTCGAGGGCGAATGTCTTTGCAGGATGGCCGAATGTAGGGTTGTCAACGAGGTTGTCAAGGAAACGATAGAGAGTGAGAGAGCGAAGGAGAGTTTATGAAAACTTCGGACAAATATACCGTAAGGACGAGTATGGTGCTCATCAACGTGCCGAACATTGCGGTAACGAGCATATTGTGGCTGTGTTCCACTTATCGCTCACAACGCTCGCGAGCATCATTTCGTCCTTGTTTAACATTTGAACAAACAACAAGGATGAAATGATTCCACGAGCGTTGCGAGCGATAAGTGGAACGCACCCTAAGTCTGTCGGTCGGCATTTTCGTGTACAGTTATAATTGGATCATATCAGATGCTGTGTCAGTAATGATCCCTATCAGTAATGATCCCCAAAGTTATCCCCATCCCTCCGTCTCCACCCTCCAGCTACTCGATCCGCCAGATTGCGGGGTGGAACGGGGAGAGACGTAGCGAGCGAAGGGAGAGCGTTCGGTGCCTAAAAAGCGCGATTTTCGCACCAAACATTTCGAAATAGATAATTTTATTTGAATTTATTAATACTAGTTTCTTTTTGTAATGTATACTTTTCCATTTGTTATACATATAGATAGAATATGCAATAAATTTAATTATTTAAATGAGATGCTTAAATATATAAGTATCAAAGATTACATCAGTTTATATTGGTTAAAAGAGTGTCTTGATGATAATCGAACCAAATCGTGGTCGTATTGTCTTGGCGATTATAATGACCAGTAGAGTCGATTAATATTCCCATTGTTGTTTATTATTTGACTGGCGAAGTAAAAGTGATTTATTCGATTTAAAATATGTTTGTTTAGACTAAAATCATCGAATTTCAATAGTTCTTACAAAAATAGAACGTTTCTAATATTTTGGAATAAAATTATTCAGAGGCGGCCGAAAACCAGCTTTAGAGGCCCTCTTCCTTTGATTAAATTTTCAGTTTGATCACCACCGATGGATTTCCACATTGTCGAAGCTCCGAGGTGGGTGTACGCCGCGCGTGGGCCGTTGGGAACGCTTTTGGTCTCACGGTAATCATAGTTGAAAGCTTGATCCCGAGGTAACGCATTTGGCAAACTCAACATCCTCCCTCCCCCGGGGATTACGAGCGTCCGCACCGAGAAGGAAGGATTAAAAAAGGAGATTACAGTGCTCAACAGTGCAGCTGGCGATGCGACCGACAAAGAGGAACACCCCAAGATGCAGATCTTGCCCCGGGCTCTGCCTGGGTGAGATTTATCGCAACATTCGTGGGACCAAAAATAAATAGACCAGAAAACAATAACAATAAGTTTTTACAGAGAACCTGAACTTATGTAACATCCGCTTACCAAAAACTGGCACTAATCTTTAATAAAATATTAAAACAGGAACTATTTGTCGTATGTTTTCTCTACATGAAAGCTATGTGACAATCAATCCAGAGTCATGTGACAACCAACCCTGGATATAGGGTAAATTGTCACATTTGCGCGGTTTTGCTTAGAATTAAATAACTTTTTTGTGTATAAATATATACAAGTCTAATTTTTTTTTCTTACACCTAAAGGATGTAGCTACATTATAAAGTAGTATACGATATTATAAAATATTGCTAACATTTTTTTAAAAATTAGTATTTGAAAAGTGTGACAACTAGCCCGGTCTCCCCTTATACCGTCCCTAAAAAAGCGACACTACGTTATGTTATTATTCGAAACCGATTATGAGAGATGAGGAACGCGCATTATTAAATGCATTCACTTTACTCTTTACACCCACCATATTATTTTAGCTTAATTAAAAAATAGAAACTGAAAAATGTTGATTGATTTTCTCTTCTTCTTCTTCGAAAAAGAATCATGACAGTGTTCTTTGGCCGTAGTAGGTTCCTAAAACTTCCAGGTTATAAACCTTTTTTTAAGGGCGGATTAGATGGCTATTAAAAGTTTCATAACAGTCGAACTGGCTTTCGAAATGTATAAACTTAATACTGCAACATGTGTTACAGTATAAATATGTGATATTATAAATAACCTAAGTTTAGTTATTAGTTACTCTTTTCCAACAATCTACATATAAGAAATCCGATGTCTATTAATTATATATTTTTTACTCGATTTTTCTTCTGCGAGCGACGGAAAGCGTGCGGCGCGGCACGAACGAGGAATCTCGAACGGCGATCGATAGACAATTATCTGTGAGCGGCGATAATTCTCAGAGTACTCCCTATCGTAACTTCGCGATTCGAAATTGAGAAAACGGAAGAAGGCAATTAAGCCACCTCCTCTGTCGTAAAATGTTTGCCGTAGTAATCTAACTTTCACATACTGTTTCGGGATTATATATTCGCAAAGTTCGCGAATATTCCCGAATCTTCGCGCCCTGGTAATAATAAGTGAAACAAAAGGCAAAGATCAGCTAACGGTCGATCGAGCAATTAACTGTTTTGGCCCCTTTGTCTAAGGAAGGAGACTCATTGTCAGTTGATTTCGCGTCGACGTATATAGTACGGACTGCGCGATCCCTATTTCATTCGTAGGTATACGAAACACGATCTTAATTCAAATATATGCTAGGTAGCAGATAGCTGCACACCACAGACATCTACCTATATTATTATCTAGACTGCTAATACAGGCTTTGCGAATAAAGCCACAAAAGGGAAGGCAAGTGAAGGTAAGGGGAAGCGTAGAGGAAGGGTCGTCATCTTTGAAAGGATTAGTTAATATCACACGTATTACCAAAAATTTATATGTGTGGTCCTTTCAAAGATGACGGATGATATTTTCTGACTTCAGTGCAATCTGTTCTAAACTATAGCAATCTAGCAGTCTAAGTAATATATGTATGTCTGTGCTGCACACTATCTCTGTCTTTATCTATGAATCTGTTGATCGAATCTGTTGGGATTTTTATGTTTATCTTTTCTTCGAGTCGTTTTTTTTTATTTTTTAACAATGTATTTCATATAAAACTTTAATTTATATATTTGCAGAGGAAAGAAATATTTTATCATATTTGTATCGATCTGATGAAATACGCGATTACGAAACTTCCTTTCCGTCCTTCTCCTCTTCTTTCTACTTTTCCTCCTTTTCTCTTCTCTCGTCTCTCTCTCTCTCTCTCTCTCTCTCTCTCTCTCTCTCTCTCTCTCTCTCTCTCTCTCTCTCTCTCTCTCTCTCTCTCTCTCTCTCTCTCTCTTTCTCACTGGATTAAGAACTTACTGAAAAACTAATTTATCTCAAGGAGATATGAGATATCGAGATATTTTCGGGGTAAATATACCGAATAGGGGAATTTATCTTCAAACTTTTTTCGTTGATAACTTTTAAATAAGCAATGATTAAATGAGCGACGATTAAGAAAAAGTTACTCAGGGTTATGTCCTTGACAACATATTTCAAGATCAAGTTTATCGGAAGTGGGTCCCCTATTCGGTATATTTACCGCGTAGCCTCTATAGTTTTTCTTTCTCTCACGAGAAACGAGAAATCCAAAGAAATTATATTATCCCGCGGTTTCCGAGCATGCAGCAAAAAATTTATTATGCCAGCTAATACACAGCATATCTCGAATTTATGAGGAATCTTAGATCATAAATCACAAGGTCTATCGCGCATCTACCGTTTGTGGAATTTTTCATTATAAGTAAATTACAAGGGATATGTTCGGCTGGCAAATATCGAAATTCGAAAGCTTCTCGTCGACGACTTCTATCAGCGAAGATATCAACGTTGCATTATTTATGACGATAAATGACTAACCATTCTTAAGGCAAATAAATATATAAATAAATAAATATTTGAACAAATGGTGAAAGAAGTATTTCAATAATTTGCATAATTAGAGTTCAATAAATTTGTTTTAAATCTCTCGTTTGAATCAAAATTGTTTCAAAATTACTTTCTATACTACTACATGAAAATTACGTCCGAAAATATGAGCGGTGAATCGTGTAATTATATTATTTATACAATATGATCGAAACTCAGAATTGCTTATCAGCACAAAAGTGTATGTGTGTGTAATATTACTGTTTTATATAGTTTATTTTGAATTATCTATTATTTTTTATTTACACGTGGCGAAATAGATATCCAAACCAACGCTGTTTTCGCGATAATTATTTGTTTAAATGTAATGTATAAACGATAATATTAATATCATCTTGTAACTTCGTTAAAAAATTAATATTTAATGTTATTAGAAAAACCTACTTGCAAGGCAGGTTGGGAGAGTTTCGTAGACTCGTGTATTTGTAATTCGGAAATCTATGAATCTAAGCTTTCTAACTGGGCGGGCAATTTATTTAATTTAGCAACATTCTGTCTGAAGTTAAGTACAATTAGAGAGTGAGCATTACGAAGGCATAAACGGTTCTGTACTAGAAGTTAAGGGCATTATAGTAGCAAAGGTCAGTCTCGAAGATGCGATAATACGCGTTGTGCCTGAACACACCATGAAATGTGACATATTACTAGGTAGGGAGATATTAAAGAAATTAGGTCTTACGATAACTAAACGGTCAGATGAAGAAGATATTGAAAGTACCGCGAGTAAATATTGAATATTGAAGCGAAAGAGGTAGTCAGCGATGAAATTGATACGTTAGATGTGAATCCATATTAGATTAAGTGGGAATCTCGTTAGATGTGCGTGCATATATGCGTGCGTATGTATGTGTAAATATGATGTGTAAATTCCAATTCTTATTCTAGTCAGTATTAGGGGGTCACGACCAACAGCAAACACGTTATTTAATCCCTAACCCCAAACATTCCGAATAATCAATACCGTACGTCCCCTTGCTTTCCACGTGTATGAAATTACCTGACCATTAATAAAATATTTAAGAATATTAATATTTAAAATTCACGATCACCGACTTTCTTTCGTAAATTTACGATAATTTACGGTGATAATGACAAGCAAAATATCTGCTAGCTTATTTTTAATAATTTATGTTGAAAGATTGTTTAACAAGCGATCGAATGAGCAATAATTAATTTTGTATTTTCATGTTTACGACACTACAAATAGTATCTATATGTATATATTTTGTTTAATACTTTCTATTATAATCATAACTCACGCAATTATTTACGCTTTTTTTATATTTCTTCTCCTAGTAGTAATAGGCCGAAAGAATGGTTTATTAAAAGCATTCGAAAATATCGATATCTAACAATGTAAAGTCGGGCGTCGCGTGACGTTGACAATTCTTTTGCAGTTGGATTCCAATGCACGTATTGTGATATTATCGTGCCACGCTTCCGAGCGCGCGGCATTTTCTCGGGAGTGTTTATAAACTAAACCTACGTGATCAGCATTAAATTTCGGAGTACTTCGTTTATTACGGTATTTTCTCGCCTTTTTAAAGAAAATGATTGCGTGTCAGGAATTAGGAAATAGCCGCATTTAATACAGTAAGAAAACGGACAAACAATAATAATTTATGTACATACATATATGTCCATTTAGTTATAAGCAAATGACCGAAAAATGAGGCGTTTGCCCCACCGTGCGCCGCCAGGCGCGGGGGCCGGGCGCGGGTCACGGCCGCGGCCGCCAAGTTGCCGTCTTGCGAGGGAGGAGGGACGAGACAACTCGCGCGCGTCACCGCGAGAAGATCTTCGAGGGAGCTTGGGGCTTGGGGTAGCCGCCAACACGGTCCAGAGTGTCCAGACGGTAGAGGGCGGGGAGAAGGAGAGGCGGAGAGGCGGGCTGCCCACCGGGACGAGAATTTCCTATCTCTTATCTTATCCTATCTATCCCTCTATCTCTCTTTCTCTTTTCACCTAATACTTCTCGCCGCTTGACCTACCGCTCGCTCTCCTTTCTCCGCGTCTTTCTTCTTTATGCTCTCTCTCGCATTTCCTCGCTGCAAACGCCTTCACCTATTCTAAATTTTTCTTTTTTACAATTTAGATACAGTTTACAGTTTACAATTCTTTACAATTCACTTTTTCCGCTTTTACTCTTTAGGCAATTTAGGGTAGACCGGGGCACGTTGTCACACATTTTTTTCAATATTTTTTGTATTTTTTACATTCAATATTTGAGAGTACTGTGAAATGCCAAAATTTCGAGTAAACCCTCAGCTTCAATTGGACAGTATCGAATTTTGTGTGATTGTTACTCTACAGTTGTTACATAACAATAAATAACGACAGGTCGCTTGTGACAACGTGCCCCGTGACCGGGGCACGTTGTCACATCAAATGTAATTGCATGCAAAATGTTATCCAAACTGTATTCAACGTAATAAATATCAATATATTATAGTGCGCTGCAATGTAAAAAAGTAAAATCCTTCACAGAAACATTTATTTTATTTCAAAAAAGTACAAAAAGCACGAAGTTTTCGTCTTAATCTAAATACAAGAATTCCACTCGAATGCGCAACTTATTGATCGTTAACATCAAGACGAATTACTTCTAGATCGACTACTGCGGCTCTCGCAGTTTTCCGTTTGTAGGAGCGCACCATATCCCAATTGCACCTATGACATTAAAATTCGTGACAACGTGCCCCGAGGGCATTTTTTTTACTCTAAACAGCCTCATGGCCGCCACGTTTGAGATATTCATAAGGTTAGGTATTGCACGCGGTAGGTAAAAGTACATACTTTAAGATAATATAAAGGTCTATTCTGAAAAAACATAAGCTTCATGTCCAGTACGTTGAATATTAGACAATAAAATTTTACTTACGGTCGCAAAAAACTTTCAAGTTGATTTAACGTCAACACGGCTGGAGCAATCTCAACACTGTAAACACACCAAAGATGGGCATACACTAACACGTTTTGGGAATGACGGGTGCTGCCCTCTGGTTATTAGTTTTTTAAATAAAGCCGATGTGACAACGTGCCCCGTGTGACAACGTGCCCCGGTCTACCTTACTCTTTTCGTTTTTCTCACTCTTCACTCTGTCCACACTTCCTTCCATCCTCTCCCCCCCCCCTCACACACACACACACACACACACACACACACACACACACACACACACACACACACACACACACACACACACACACACACACACACACACACACGCACGCGCGCGCGCGCGCGCGCAGGCATGCTTTTTACTTCTATAAATGTGTTCTGTTATTTCGTACTCTTAAAAGTCCCGGTTTGACTTGAACTACCTCGTAAATTCCGATCTGTTGATTCTTGATTTTCTATCTGAGTGCTATTCATGAGAAAAACACATTTTAAAATGTTCTGTAAATCAATGTATTATTGTTTATATTATAAATCAGTCACTATTTTTTTAAGTAGTTTGGTGCATGAAAACAATATTTAGAGGTTGGTTTATTTTATAAAAATAAATGTTTGTAACTAATTCTGGCAAAAATATAAGTCGGGGTGACAGTAACAGTCTGTTACTTTTGTCCCGCAAATAATAATTATTATTGGTGTTGATTTCTATTTATTTATATATATTTTTTATTAAAATATTCTTATTATCATTTTAGAATGCCGAATATACGAAAGAGAAAAACGAACAGAAGTAGCAACGTCCGAAATATTGAAAAATTTCTTTGTCTTGAAGCAATTATCAAGACTGAAATAAAATTTATTGCTACATTGATTATATGTTTGCATTTATTTTATTTTACCTTGTTGCAATTAGCCCTGAGTCCTGTTATAACTAGCCCTAGGGGTTGAGACAATCGTAACAAATCTTGAGCTTTATAAAATTTTTATTTTTTTACTTAATTATAAAATGTGAATAGATTTTATCCATATTATAATGTAAGCAAAGAATGTATTTACCTTATGAAAGAGGAAAAGTTTATATATAAACGAGCAAATCGAAGACATCGACTCAAATAAGCAAAATGTTACGCTTGTTTCTGGTATAATTATTTCTCTCCTACACTGAGAGAAATAATTATTTATTTCAAAAAAAATTTTGTTGGTTTAATAAAACCGGAAGATTGTATGTTGCCAAGCAGATGATTTGATTAGCTTAACAAAATATTTGTACAAAATATTTTGTTCTTTTTGTTTTTTTGACTATTTTGTTTGTTGACTATATTTATTTGTTCTTTTTAACTAAATATTTTATACTTATATCAGTTATACATAATATAACATTAACTAAATATTTCTTTGAATAAATTTACTATTTTTAAAAACGTTAATGTTCTTGGTTCAACAAAATTATTTTATTAAGTTAACAAAATTTATCATTAACTTAAAAAAAATAATTTTGTATGATACCATTTTCAGAATTCAATTATTTCATTTTGTTCAAATAATAGACGTGTACTTAATTCAATAAAATAAATAATTGGATCAATAAATTGAAAAATCAACAAAATTGTTTTGTTGATTCTACAATATTTTTCCCTCAGTTTACGCTATGGTCTTCGTCGCAAGACAGATAAATACCGCGCGGCGCTCAACGTAACATTTCTTTGATCTGACAACCTGCGGACGGAATAATTATCGGCCCCCTGTAATCAACTATGGCAATCCCCTAACTCACTCCAGATGACATATATAGAGGGGAGATTCCCCATCAGCTGTCACGACGTATCAATTCGATCGTTTACTGAAGCAAGGGAGGAACATAACAGTATGTATAACAATGACTTTTTTATGTGTTCCTCTTACTTTAGAAAACAAACCATTGTCCGCCATAGGACGGTGTTTACGACGTGTCTGTCCGCTGTTGAATTCAACGAAACTTCTTTATTCTGGCTTCGATACGTACATCAAAATTATTTCCCGTCTCCGAGTGTTAGATAAGAATGATTCAATCTTGAAATTCAACTTTTGCTATCACCTTGATGTATTACACTGATTTAGAATTATACTCTCATTCAAGAGTTATCTTAATTCAAGCACAAGAATATATGAAAATTATCATATTAAATTTCAAAATAATTAAATTTAAGCTTACTCTCTTTAATCGGTCTATAATTTGTCAGAATTCAGAATTCAGAATAAAATTCCATTTATAATTTTATAAACCATATAAGTATATGATATATTTAACACACACATATTTAATTCTTCCAATATTTTCTTGTATTACACATAATACAGCATATTAGAATTCTATTCTACAATTTCATGTAAATTATAGATCGTCTAAAGTGAATTTAAAATGAAAAATATCTAAAGAGATAGGATAAACATACGTATAAAATTATAGACAAAATCCTGAAATCTGACGCTAATTGTAGTTTGTTTGAAATAACTTTTATACAATATACATACTGAAGAAATTGAAAGACAAAAGAATAAAGGTATATAAAATTTATTGATCCTCTTGGTAATTACTCCGCCGTACGTTTCGGCTCTGAATCGAGCCATCTTCACCAGAAGCGAAAGTTTGTCACGCGTTTTTCGTGCCAAAGGCGAGTTAACTGATTAAAATGTCAGAACCCTGGACAATTTGATCCCTATCAACGGCCCGAAAAACGTGGAACAAGACGTCATGTATAACAAGGATAATATGCGGGGAGACTAAACGTTCTCGTCGACACGCCACATAACGATGAAAAAAAAAATAGCCGCGCGAAACGTACGGATATTGTTCGGAATAATGTACCAAGAAGATCTTTTAAAATTAATTTTGAATATGTTTATACAAATATGTATATACATATAACTCCTTTTTTCATATGCTCGTTAAAAATAGTAATTTTTCGCAACGTTTATATATAATATTACAAACATCGCATCAGAATTCCAAATGTCGAGACGAGAAATTTAATCTGCATCGAGGAGTATCGTTCGATGAACGTTCTGAATTGCAGCCTGTAAATTTAGCGCAGCGATAATAGCGTAAAATATCGCGCTCGTTAATATCAAAATGGTTATCGCGCTGCAAAAGCGATAATTCGCGCGAATCAGCGGCAACCTTTTAATCGTTTCCTCTATTTTTGTAATTTTAAATAAACTCTTTCCCGAAATAATTCCATCTTAAACCTCGGAAAATTATCTACTATCCTTTTGCAACATAGATGACACGCTGGGAACAAGAAAATTCAATCTGTCTCTTTTTCTTTTTTTTCTCCCTTGTTGCCGACGTCTTAATTTCTTGTTATAAAGATTGACAGCAGGAAAACGGAAGATTCTGCCTTAAAAGCAAAATGAGCACCAAAACGCGACGAGAGACACTTGCCGTGATATTTCGAATCTCTGTGAAGCGAAGGATTTTCAAGAGATCCGTCAAAGAAACGTAAAAAAGAGAAGAGAGTAACAAGAAGATACTAATCTTTCTATCACGCAATAATGTTGTAATAATGAAAAAAAGACTATTAATAATGATTATAAAACTTTGTACATAATAATAAAATATAATGTCCAGAACGCATTTGCATCCATATGTTATTTTTGTAGAATATATTTACGTGGGTGGATAAACGTGGAGTTTCGTAGAAAAAATTTTAAAAATGATAAACACGTCTAAAGATTTTAATTTGCCATCGAATATTTGCCGTATAAACATGTTTACCTTGCGACATTATTACTAAGATTTCTTATAAAATAAAAATGCACGAACGCGCGGACGAGCAAACATCTCATATTTTCCAACCAGCAAACCTCGAAGCGCAACAAGTATATTGACTATCGATTGCAGCTTCCTTAGGGTGCGCGGCGGGTGCTAAACGCCCAACATGAAAAGCAAGTCGCATAAGAAATAGACAGGAGTGCAAATAAAACTCCACCCTCCCGCCTTTCCGCTATTTCAACTCAAACATTTCATTTGCCAATTTAAATCTATCGTAGAAACTTGCCTTTCCTACTGTAAATGCGTCTTTATGTGACAGTCAACGGAATTTGATAATATTCTAAGTTATGGTGTAATTTCTAGCGCGACATAAGCGTTTTTGATGGCAAAAAGTAATTTTTCTGACCTGTCGAAAATTTCTACTCTTTCATCGAGCTTTACTCTTGCGAACCTACAGGTAAGTGATTTTGATAGGAAATTGCATGCATATTTTCAAAATTTTCATGTTTTTGGAGTGACAAAAATGAAAAACGACGTCCGGGTTGACACCACGCCCGCGCCGTTTCGTCGGCTCCCAATAACAAACGATGCTTGTCATACAGTCGTATGACAAACGTGTATGCACGTCCGATCGCGAATTTACCTGCATTAATTGTTTTTCAGACATGAGTTTAGATGAAGATAATTGTGAAAGAATTGTCAACAATTTTTGTTCTCATTATTTCCAATGATTGACACTTTAATCCGAATTTTTGTACTTTCTAAATACACGACATTGCATTTTTATTTTCAGACGGTAAAAAAATAAGTTTTATATCAAATTGTGTCGATCAGGCAAAGTGTCGAATTTGCCTGATCGACACAATTTGATATAAGAAATATATCATTAGGCTACTTAGATCCTAGATCTAGCCCGCATTGGTAATTTTCACTTTAAGTTTAATTGTAAATCATATTGGCCCTAGATCACTTCATTGGTAATTATTAAAAATTAATCTTTTATTAAAATTCGCCTATTAATTTTAACTTTTATAGTGAACCAGATGTGCGTGTATCCTATTGCATTTTCCACTATTAAATTATTAAAATAAAAAAATTATAATATAATTATAATATAATTATTGAAATAATTGTAAAAATCCCAATAATAATATCTAATAATAATAGAATATTATTATATTATTTTAAAAAAATTGAGTATTATATCAAGAAAAAAAAATTTTAACAGGCAAATATAAATAATCCCTATAAGGACCCGATTATATTATATTAGTAGGTATACGTACTGTTTACCCGCTTGAGTTATCAAAATGACCGTCTGACGACGTTTACCTGGATATAAGGCTGAATAGCTAATGAAGGACTTAATTGATGATGTATTAGCTTCACGAAACTTTTATATACATTATAGGTACAACTTTTATTCGATTAAGCATGCTTTTTCGCGCCATAAACAAGATTGTCATCTTTAAACGAATCGAAAATATAATTCGGCTAATTCCGACAGAAATGCCGTCCGAAAACGTGATTAACCGTTTACATGCGCGTGAATTTCGCGTACGAGAATCTTCATCGCACGACGCGACGGTTCGGTTTCTGAGTCGAAAGGATCTCGAATACATTTTGACTCAGGGAGAAGAGTGTGTCGTATTCAAAAGCATTACTTGCGAGCTTTAGACTGAGCAGCCGAATGCTTGCGAGCTGCCGCGATCATTACTGACCATTTCCTTTTCGCCAGGTCGATTATCGCAAATCTCCGAGTCGTAGGACTGATCTTCGTAGAGTTTCTCATTTCAGCGTTTCAGTGATCGAGCAGCTTCGCTCAAAATATTTAGACTTTTCAATATTCAAATAATTCAAATAATTCGAATTTAAATTCAAATTCGTACCGAAGACTTTTCGGCAATCCGCTTTCAATTTTTCACACAGAAAGAGCAATTAGAATACGAGAATGGAGAAAACTCGATACTTGGACGCGCTTTATCTTGTCAAATGAATCCCCGCAGAAATTTCTAATCGTTTGTACAAGTCGGCCGCATATGTACATTTGGAAAGCTTGTCTCTGGATCGTCAACGCCGGGTGTGATTTGTACCGCTCCGAATGGAGGCAGTTCAGCTATCATCGCAGATGCGATCTGCGCACAATTTAGAAAACTCTCCACGAAATAAATTGCATATCACACTCACCGATCGTATCTCAGGAGAAGCAGATTAGCATTACGGAAGTGTCGTGTATCGCGCCGCGATCCTAGACCGATTAGCGTCTCATCCTGCTGTTGTCCACCCCAATACTGTTTACCTAAGGGATAATATTCCAAATAATTGTTGACAGATGATCAATCGTATGTATAATGGTAAAGTGAGAGAGAGAGAGAACAAAAAAAAGAAGACGTGCCACTCGTCGCTGAGCACAACGTACACGCGCGAAGGCAACCTACCGTTATTGTTCCAAGTTCAGAGGACCTTTTCTCGTTTGCGTAATCGCACCTTGGCGTTCCTCGAGATTTTGCCTCGTCTTTGCAGATCCCAGCACATGTTCGGCTGCAAGCACAATTTGAATCGTTTAATCGTTTAATCGCGACAAGAAGAACGCGATTTTGCCGCAAAATCAGGCATTTTTGAACAACTTTACTTATATTTTCGTCAAATAATTATTATGGTTCAAATTACATTTTACATTAGCGTTAAAATTGTAATAGACTCGATTAACTAATTGTAAGTCCTTTTAGAGAAAAGGGATAAAAACAACTGCAATTGCTTGGTCGACCGTCAGCCTTGACTTTGTCTTATAGTGTTTTTCATTGGCAGAACTAATGCGCACTCAGTGCACATTAAAGCCATTGTACACTGATTTAATCTCTAATATAGTAAAATGCAAATTTCGACTGATAAAATACCAATATATATTTTTTACCAAATAGTACAACAAAGAATATTGAGGATTTCGTGACTCAACTTGTTTATATTAAACATACACTTTACGTTGATTTCTTGTACGACGGCTTTAATGTGCACTGAGTGCGCACCAGTTTTGCCAAAGAAAAACGCTATTAATTATTATTACTGAGACGCAAAGGTTCGTGAAACAATGCGAAATTTAAGATCCTTTGCGCTCGTAAATCTTACAATTAAATAAGCGGTGACAGTGTGTGTCTCATTCAGCGTAAAGAAAGATAGCTCCTCTTTTCTTTCGCTCGGCGTTTAAACCAAAAGAGATCATGGCTCGCGATAAGTCTCGCGGTTTAAGTCCCGTCGCTCGCGAACCAAGAATTGTTCTGTCGCTCGCGGAATAAAGATACTTGTAGATAACTGTGTAAATAGCTTGTTTATTGTTATATCGGACAATTTTAAATACACACCAAGATAGAGTTTGACCGCGTTGAAAAGCTGGCGCCGAAGGCGAACTTGAAGCAGCGCTGGGTCACGCGCCGCATGGCGCGCTGAAATTCTGCGGATATATATTTGACCGGTCAGGGAGATGCGTGTACAGGATGAGGTAGAGACGTGAACACGAGCACCTTTTAATTCGTGATGCGGAGCACAGCCGCTAATTTATTTCGATTGTTAATCGTCGCAACACAGGAACGAGCTTTCGCGACTTCGCAATTATGCACACGTGCGTAGAGTTCAAAACCGCTATGATTTGCTCGATGAAGGCCGTTTTGTTTAATATATAAAGCGGAGTAAAAACGGTCGCGACAATTTTGCGTGAGGGAGCTTTGCGTAGCTAGCCTCGTCATTCGGCCGATAGTGGAGAGACGTGTGATTTCGTACACGTGCTTCTCAGCTTTTAAGCCGCTTACACAATAGGCGATAGCGATAGCGGTAGCGACAGCGACAAAATTGCCGACAAAGCTTATTATAAGGGACTTTACTTAACTCGACTGCCGAAGCTTTCCTTGTGTTGTGCGACCGATATCGACGGTCAATTGTTGAAAAATTTATGGAGTCATGCTGACCCCTAGTGACCACAAAAGGTTAAATAATACAATATTGCTCCGCCGCTAACCATTGCAGTAGAAATATCATTGTGCCTGTGTTTATTTATTTTCAATAGCTCCCAATGTGAATAAACGAACGCGGAATGTGTAATTTGACTTCGTGACACGACGGCTTTCACGCTGGCAGCATGCACGTCCAAAAACTACACGAGCAGATTTGGAAGTCCTGGTCGGCCGATCACTTGCATGCGTTGCAGCAGTGACACAAGTGGCAAAATCCACGGCGCCTATTCAAATAAATAAACTCGTTCTCATTCGCAATAACTGCTTTCCACCGTCGAAGTGGGACTTAACACGAATCGAGGCGGTACATCCTGGCGCGGACGGACTCGTGCAAGTCGTTACGGTGCGCACAGCGAAAATGACCGATATCGCAAATCTGTCGTTTATCGATCTCTATATATATAGATTCCTCTATAGATTCCGGCGACAACGTTACTGCTGCGGCTGAGCCGCTTGACGACCACCCGAAAAGCGTGTAAATAATGTAAATAGCTGTAGCTGTAAATACTATAACTGTAAATACTTATGTAATCATGTAGTAAAAAAGAAACTTCCCGTGGCGAGCATACTTATAGCGCCATCCCTTCGTATCGAGCGTTGCGTTTCTTTAGTTCCCTCAATGTTTGCTAGCGTTTGCGGCGACGTCAAAGTCCATATATCCAATTCGAGCGAATGCGACTTGAAAAAGTCTCTGCGTCATTGTAATTGCCTGCATCGAGAAGACAGATAAGTTCGATCGCGCCCGTAGTTAGGGACGCGAGACGGGCGGAATGTTCACGTTTCTTAAGGCTCCTGGATGGTCAGCCGAGAACTCTGCGTTGACGGTGGCGACGTACCGTCGCGGCAGAAATCAGAACCCTCTCCAATGGAGAATTCTGTCCTTTGTGACATGTTGACAACCTATTTTGTTGTGCATGCTATTTCTTTATTATTCGCTCTGTGCTTGTGCTCTAATGTTTAACGTATTCGTGAAAGTCGTAAAATTGACCGAAAAGTAAGATTTGCATGCGGAAGGGACGTTTTCACCTCCTTTCGATAGTCGTTAAACGGCTGTTTTTCCCGTATGTTTAGGCTTTGTTTTATGGCTGTTTGTTTATTGTCGAGGGAAAAGGGTAGTTTTCGGCCAATTTCGGAAGTGTTCTGAAACGATCTATAGTGATGTTTTATTGAAATGTCTTTTTATTTGAAAATGGCATGCACAACAAAATTGGGTGTTTTCCTCGCCTCGATAGTAAGAATCCAATATGGCCGCGGTGACCATCCAGGAGCCTTAACGCGAGGGCAGAGCTTCGATAGTGTGTGTCTCAATCAATATACGACCGCCGTATAGGAGTGATTCGGGGCACTGCACACTGCATGCATCGCTTTTTCATAACGGATACGACGCGACGACCAAAGTAAATTTTTTAGTGAACACGGGCGCGGATCTCTGCATATATCCCCGGCGGATAGTTCGGAGGCCACGACAGAGGTAGGCCTATGAACTCTTAACGGCGAATGGCACGATGATATACACATACGAGACAGCGTTAAAGATGTATGTCGCTATAGCTATATGTAGTATAATTTTGTTTTCTTGATTAAACAGTGTAGAGCTAATCTCAGAAATTATTCATAAACAACATGGTATCATTGGGACAGAAAAAGCATAAAAATCGCAATTTTGTCCCATTTTTGTACTTGATATTGTTTAAATAAATCATTAAAAAATGTGAAAAATAAATATATACAGAAAATCTTAAAAAACCGTAATTGCAATTCTCGATGTCATAAAAGTGTACCATAAAAATTTCATTCATTTTTACCGTACATGAACAGAGATACATATTATAATATTTACATGGAAAGTATATCTATATGTATACAATTTCTGTAGCTTTTAAAGCAAATATCTGAGAAACTTCTCTCTCGCCAGACACGATACAGTGCGGACACGTAGATGTATCTGCCGGTCTGCGAACTACGAGAATCCCGCGTACGGAGCGAATCCGGAGAAAAGTTAAACTACGTTATAACAACGTGAAACATTACAATATATTGCGAACATAGAATCGATAATTATTCGCATAGTGTGGTTACGCATGCGGAAAATTTTGTACTTAAAATAAAAGGGAGAATAAATTAAATTTTACCCGAAATCGACACGAGTGACAAGTTATTAACATTTCCTGCAAGACGATCCTGATTTCGATATATCTACCTATATAGTTAACTCCCCTTGGGAAAAGCGGGCTTTGCTAACTCCGAGGTCGCCGACAGCCAATTAGCTGTTATCGATCGGCTTTTACTTTCGTCTGTTCCACTCTCTCTTGGGTTTTTGACCCATTGACATATATTCTCAGTGTTTATACACACTGAGAAACCCATTTTGTTGAATCAACTAAATCTTTTGGTTAGATATGAGCAAAAAAATGCTTCAGTTAATATAACAAAAAAATTTGGTTTACATAACACAAAATTTAGTTATGTTAAAAAATTTTTGTTATGTTAATCAAATTTTTTGTTATATTAACTAAAGAATTTGTTTGCTCATATCCAATCAAAAGATTTAGCTGATTCAACAAAAAATCGGGTTTCTCAGTGTATATATACATATATACACTGGGCAACAAAATTATCGCAACAAAAATTTACGTCAAAAATTTGCCCAACTTCAAATAAGCATAACTCCGCGAAAAATTGTCATATCTGAAAGATTTTTTTTTCATTTTAAAGGGTGAAGTCTGTACTTTAAGGAACCATTGTTAGATTTTGAATTTAGCCTCCCCCCCTCCCACCGTTCTTCCAAAAGTAAGGACGTGTTACGTCTCCAAAAAATTGCATACTTTTACACATTCTACGGAGTAGAATGAATTTTTTTCGTAACTATCATGGCAACCATCGTAAAATATGGACTTTTCCCTGCAAATTAAAAAAAAAATTAAGTCTGTACGATTTTTTTTCGCCGAGTTATGGCTTATCAAAGTTACCTATGCATTTTTGTGCATTCAATCACCGCCAACATTAGTATTACCCGATGAACACTACGGGGAGGTTATTGGTCGGATTTTGCCTATCGTGTATGTGTGTGTGTTAGCAGAGATTTGCGCAAACTAATTTTTATTCAAACGAGGCATTGTTACGATTTTGTCTTTTGTTTTCCGAATGAGCAATACAATACAGTGATTGCAATACTGTGAAGTTTTGTAATACTTCTGTAAGTAACTTCACAGTACATTACTTCTGTAAGTAACTTCACAGTATTGCAATCACTGTATTGTATCGTTCATTCGAAAACAAAAGACAAAATCGTAACTTTCTTCCCTAGGGAGAAAAGTGGTTACTTTCCGCCCGCTATGCCGCCCTGGCGTGAAATTGGCCGCTTTCGCCCCTCTCTACAGGCATGGAAAGTCGAACTTTCCGTGGAGGTGTTGTGAAATAGTTATTTGTGTAACAAGTGCGGGAAGGTGAAAATTGGACACGGGTGCGGAGTGGACGCACGAGCCGAAGGCGAGAAAGACAAGAAAAGAAGAGAGGGAGGGCGAGAGGGGATGCGAGACTCAACGAGTAAGTCGTTCAACCCTCTCGCGGGCTGGAGACTGCGGCGTGGCAGGGAGGTCGACACCCCACGCGTCTCTGCGGGCTCCGACCTCCACTTTCTTTCGTTCATACCAATAACTCGACAAAATTGTATATCCTTTGTTTTGGAAACATATAGTAGTAATCTTCTTATTTGTCGCTATAAAAATCTCGTCACCGTATTTTTCTTTTAGTTTTCTTAAGAACGGAAGAAAGTCGATAAACGGAAAGAACGACTTAGAGTAGTCACTACAGCTGCAGCCATAATTCGGAAAGATATTCGCTCACAAAACAACGACACGTCTGCATATCCTTCAAGCGATGATTTTTTGACAGATGTAAAAGACTACATACCGAAATCCCTCAATATTTTTCTGGAAAACGTTATAGCTAAAGGAAAAGAATGCCCATCGCAGCAGCTCGAACAAAAATGCATTTCAATAACGCACGCTATTATGTTGGCGACCAGGCTAAGATTTTTCGGTAATTATTTAGTAATACGAACCACTCTCCGATGACCTTGACCTTGACATATGTTGTCAAGGTCACCCTCCTGAGTGACCTTCAGAAGTTTTTAGCCGGCGGTCGTTATTCGTTAAAAAGTTATTAACAAAAAAGGTTCAAAAATATAGCAGCTATTTTGAGTATTGAGAGGCATAAACGACTAATATTACGTTTTTTTTTTTAAAGCAGAGAATACTTTATTTTGCGAGAAAGTCGCTGCTTTACAAAAACACAACATTTAAAGCAGTAAATTGTTGATAAATTGAAGTCTTTGTTAAAGCAGAGAATACTTTATTTCGCGAGAAATCGCTGCTTTACCAAAAAAAGAAATTACAGGACGAAATAATAGTATACATATATTATAATAATTATTACTATTCAATAGAACAAATGAATAATAACCCTTGGCTTGCGGTACAAGATGTCGTTGGAAATGCGAATACTTGGCCTAAATTTATTCGAAAAATGTTTTGGGATAAAAATTTTAAAGATCATAATCGAATGATCATAGTAAATTTTGCGTATTTAAACGCAATTTCTGAAGAATTTTTACATGACATTTTGACATTTACTTTAAAAGAAGCGTACACAAGTGAGCGAAAACGAAATGTCAAAGATAGGTTTCGTTATTTAAATCACGAGGTAATACTTTTATTTTTTGATCACTATATTAAATATGTATATTTATTAAATATTTTTTATAAATTTGTAGGAATTTGGGCGAAATCGACGTAGTCGAGTTTACAGCTACAGTGTCTATTTCAAAGAAATGTTGGATTTAAATTTTGAACCGCATTCTTCGACCGCAAGGAGAATAATGGACTGTGATTGGTCAATTCTTACGACTTACGACTTACAACACCCATTGTAGATCGGGTCTAAGTTTCACGGCATCTAGCACACCGTACGAACCCAGATATTTTACAGACGCAAGGTTTTTTTAAAATTTCTATTGGAAAACATACTTCATTGACGTTCATAAAAATGTCTCTGTCATCACAAAGGTTTGAAGCGAACCACGCGTATCGAATCATGTTCTTAAAGATTGGAGAGAACAGCTGGCGATGTACAATAGATTTAATTTTAATGCAATCTTCATGATTCGATACGCGTTTGTACCATCGAAACCAAAATACGTTGAAATGTGACAATATGCTGTTTTATTTTTATAATTTCTTGGTAACTATATGTAGACAAATCATTTCAGTCTTTGTAAAAATCCTTCCTAAATATGTAAAGAATTATTTGCATTCTATTTTCATTAATTTCTTATCATTTTTAATATGTTTTCGAAAGTTACATTACAGATGTCGAAACATTTTTGCTATATCGCCCGTGTATGAGTGAGAGAGAGAGAGAGAGAGAGAGAGAGAGAGAGAGAGAGAGAGAGAGAGAGAGAGAGAGAGAGAGAGAGAATGTGTAATTTCAATAATTAATTACTCGACATGCAGACAATTGTCTTCAACTTTGGCATGGACGATAGATTCAGTCCAAAATAAAAGAATATTATAACGCGCAACGGAAAAAACGACGTCGTCGAAGAATTCAGCGTCCGAAAAAAAACATGAGAGCGCGACTTGTTCGTTTTCGCCGTACTTCAGAACTAGTGCAATAAGTTAGAATAAAAGAAAATATATTTGTTTTATTCTAACTTATTTCACTAGTTCAAAAGTGCAGCGAAAACGAACAGGCCTATTATTTTCGGTGAGCGTGCATGCGTGTAGAGAGGACAGAGGTGTGCGCCCGGTGAGTCGGACCGACATCGACAGTCGGCGGCAGTAGCGGAGAACCGGAGAGTGGCGAGAGTGTGTCAGAGCTAGTCGAGCAGTCGCGAGTCGTACACGGAGAGAATTTTTTGTTATATTTATTATTTTACCCTTAAATTCACTACAAACATGGACAATAATTTTATAGACATTGTTTTTCCCGGCGGGGTATGTATACGGTGTGCGAGTATAAAGTGTAATGCGCAAATATAAAATGTAGTGCATTTTTTTAAAAAATTCTTTTTTTAATTTTTAGTGGTTATGGGCCATAAATCCACTCCAGGTGGACATACAATACGAGGGGGAGATTGTGAGGATTCGGATTCCTCGCACTCATGTATGTATCATTTACATTCATATTCATATATACACAGAGAGAAATATTTCTTTACATTCGTTATTTCTATTTGTTTGGCTTATATTTATTTCAGGAAAACGATATTACTTAATTTATTTAAGTAAAACATTAGTTTGTTGAATACAAATTTTGTAGTTTTATTGCATTAAACCATATTGTTTAACAGAAAAAACACGATTTGCCGAAACGTTTGCTATATTTTTGTATTAATTTTCGATTTTTATAACCATCGCCTGGCTAACATTGCGTACAAGCTCTTATTTGCTTTGTTTTTTATATTTTATTTTTCTTTGAGAGCTTTAAGAAAAACACGATTGTTTGAAACAATATGTTTCGATAAAATAACATTTTTTTATTACACTAAATATTACTCAATCAAATAAAACATTTCTTTGCATAAAAATGATATAAAATATGTTTGATTGAAATAAGAGTGTTACTATTTACAATTAATTTTTTGCTTGGAATAACCATTGTTAATGGCTGCATCTGTAACTAAAAACAAATCACGATCAATCGCTCGGCGAGCAGTTATTAGCTGTTTCGTCCGGCGAAACTGAAACGCGACCAACATGGCTGTGCGTCAAGAGCTACGTGATAACGATAAACTGATCATCTTACTGCTTTTTCAAAGAAGCCAAATTGGTTGCTTGCCGAGTGCGAACGTGAAAGCCGTTAAACAAAGAAGAACAAGTGCGAACGTGAAAAGTGTTTGAGAGTTTCTGACAGGGATGGCCGACGTTTGTGGTGCAATCGCACATTCACGGAATATTTTCTTGTCGCGCATCGTTTCCGTATTTCGTTTAATCTGACTATCGACACTGACTGTGTGGGTCCCAGACAAGGGGATCAAGTGTCATAAGCTTTCCGCGCTTTGCTTCAGTTCTACCATTAGTAATGTGTAAGCACGCACATCGTACTTAAATCATCTTTAATTTTTTTCGAACGCTAACATCGGAAAAGTAGTTTGGTTTGTTCATTTCCAAAAAAAGATGTTATTAAAGTGTGATTAAAAATAAGTGCGATATTGCTTTATTTTTAGAAGCGTGTGGCTTACCGCATACTAATAGTACAATACTTTGACTGAAATAATAAAATTGTTTGATATAACAAAAATATAATTTCAGTGAAATAGTACAATACTTTGACCGAAATAATAAAATTGTTTAAATTAAGTAAATAATGGGTTATGAGAGCCGACGCAAGATCTAATATGTGGAAAAATTATATTTAACAATTGTTATAGTCAATACATTAAAAAATATCAAACATTTCAGCCTTAAATCGGGCCCTCTTCAGTGATAGTAAGTCGAGAAAAAAACAAACGCATATATATAATGTACAAAATTAAAATTAAAATTAAAATTAATAAAATTGTTTAAGTTAAAAAAACATTCAATTCTTTTTGAGAAAATATTTACTTTAATATTTAAGTACTTTAGTGTAATAAAAAAAATGTTATTTTATCGAAACATATTGTTTCAAACAATCGTGTTTTTCTCAATGTAAAGATACATTTTATTTATTTGAAAAGTCAAACAATTGCATTTTGTAGTTTAAACATTGGTTTGGTTGAACTATTCCAATGCATAATATTCTTTAGATTTAAGAAAATTTGTTAAATCTAAGGAAACATTTCTCTCTGTGTACAGGATGTCTATATATATATATATATTATTAACACAAAATAATGTTAAACTCTCACTCTTTTTCCAGCCGCGGTGGCAATACAGGATTCGCGGTTACATAAATATCGACCATCAGCAGATAGTTCAACATGAACGCGAATCTAGACGCGAACAGAACGATACTTTTTGGCAAGAAAGTATCTTTAACCTCCGAAGACTCTTTGAGTCACAATCTGAGGATGTCGTGAAGGAAATATTAATTTGAGCGGTATTGATCTTGGGCGCGCCATGTGGCTCAGCATTCTTTTGTATTTCCACTTCTTTCTAATACCTATTTGTATTTCAATTTCTTTCTCATGTTCTATGGAAAAATATATATGTATAAATGTATAAATGTATAATGTCTAAATGTATTAATGTATTAATGTATTAATGTATAAATGTATTTAAAAATATATGTAATATATTACCAACATTTTAAAATGTATGTGTTTTATAAATATGTATTTGTGTAATATAATAAATATATATCTATATATTAAAAAATATACACTGAAAAAAAAATTTGTTTATATTAAGTGAATATATTTATTTTAGTATTATTTCCTTGATTTAAAGAAATATTTTGTAACTTTATAAAGAATTTATTTTATACTTGCAAATATTTATTTAAATATTGGAAATATTTGTTTAACATTTTATTTTTTTGTTTTTAAGTACACAAATTTTTTATTTAAATATTATTTTCTTAAAAACAGCAATTTATTTTTTAACATGAAAAGCATTGCCTTTTTTAATATTAATAAAACAAGTTAAATAAATATTTTATTAAATTTACGAACTAAATTTCTAAATTTAAAAAAATTAGATACTTTGCTTTACTAAACATGCAATTATATTAAAATAAATAAATGAAAGCTTAATGGAAAGAATAAGTTATTTCAAATAAAATAATGACTTATCTGAATATATTTAATAATTTTTTTCAAATAAGTAAATAAATTACTTGCACGTGAAATAAATATATTTTTAATGCAGACAAATAATTATAAAAATTTGTAATAATAAAAAATATAAAAATATATTTTCTTCAATGAAAGAAATAAAAGTATTTTGATTTTAGTAACTAATTTTCTTCAAATAAAATTTTTAATTTAAATAATATTTTCTCAAAAACAGCAATTTATTTTTTAACATGAAAAAGATTGCCTTTTTAAATATTAATATCATAAATTAAATAAATATTTTATTAAATTTACGAACTGAATTTCTTTATTTGAAAAAATAGATACTTTGGTTTACTAAACATGCAATTATATTAAAATAAATAAATCAAAGCTTAATGGAAAGAATAAGTTATTTCAAATAAAATAATGACTTATCTGAATATATTAAATTATTTTTTCAAGTAAGTAAATTAATTACTTGGATATAAAATAAATATATTTTTAATGTAGACAAATAATTATAAAAATCTGTAATAATAAAAAATATAAAAATATATTTTCTTCAATGAAAGAAATAAAAATATTATGATTTAGTAATCTACGGCCGAGAGTCGGCTCAGTACTGGGCATGTATTGGGTCGACTTAGAAAATTTTCGCTCGAGCGGCGCCGGAGGTAACAACCGCGCGAAAGCAACACGCCGCGAGGGGACTTAGAAAGCTTTTTGCTCAAGCGGCGCCGGAGGTAACGACCGCGGCACAAAAGCAATACGTCGCGAGGGGACTTAGAAAGCTTTTTGCTCGAGCGGCGCCGGAGGTAACGACCGCGGCACAAAAGCAACACGTCGCGAGGGGACTTAGAAAGCTTTTTGCTCGAGTGGCGCCGGAGGTAACGACCGCGGCGCGGAAGCAACACGCCGCGAGAGACTTTTCGCTAGAGCCCACGCCGGAGGTAACAACCGCGTTTGTGCCTCTCGGTTACAAGTACCCCGAATTATGGTGTCATTCGTCTCGCTTTACGTCAACGTGGCGTATCGTCGACCCCCGAGACCAGCTGCCGGATATCCCGTACGATAATCGAATTCGCGTCGTCGTCGCTCTCAGCGGTCAAGCCCCGATGGTCTCGATATTTCGCCTCCGGCGCCCGTAAGCGACCGTGCGTAAGACCGTGCGTCGCCGATCGCTCGGCCGGCTGGTTGGGTACTATAAGAGGTGCGGTGCGCTCGGCGAGCCGAGCGACACGAGCGATACGTACGGACGTGCAAACGCGTTTCGCTTGGTCTGTACGAATGTGTAAAACGTTTGTGGAATACGTACACGAAAGGGGCACGTACGACGAAGTCGATGCGGGGAGCATCGTTTCCCGTTCGCTCGCGCTCGTAGTCGATCGCCACCGTCGTGTAACTTATACGAACACAACACTGCCACGAGTCGGTGTCGAAAGACCGAATTGGACTTGGAGAAATTCTCGCTCGAGCGGCGCCGGAGGTAACGACCGCGGCACGAAAGCAACACGTCGCGAGTATGATATGGCAATCAGTGTTGTCCCCGTACTAGTACTCTGTGTCGATGATATTGTTTTTCAAATTTAATAAACATGGTTTTTATTTAAAAATGTATTTTTTTATTTTGAAAATATATTTTGTTACTTTGAAAAATGAGTTTCTTTATTTAAAAATATATTTTGTTACTGTAGATTTATAAATTAATTTTCTTATTATACAGAAAAAAATAATTTACTTAAAAAATGATATCGTTTTTCAAATTTAGTAATTATGGTTTCCATTTAAAAATGAATTTTTTTTATTTTTAAAATATATTTTCTTTTTTTGAAAAATGAGTTTTTTTATTTGAAAATATATTTTGTTATTGAAGGTTTATAAAATGTATTGCTTATTTAATTCAATTAACAATTTACTTAAAACAAAAAATGATTTTTTTTGTTCAAAATAGCAGTTTTTTGGTTTAAAAATATATTTTCTTATTACTACTGCAGAAATCAAACCTTTTGATTCATTAAAAAAAAGATTTACTTATTTTAAAAATTTGCATATTTATTTGAAAAACAAAATTTCTTTTATTTTGTAATGCGTTTTATAGTTTAAAATATTAGTTATTCAATTGAAGTATATACTTTTTGTTTAATAAATAACATTTACTTACTTTAAAGAAATAATTTTTCTACATTAATAAATGTTTTTTTTCTTTCTAAAAATACAAATGTTTCAAATTATGAAAATAATTTTCTTGCAAATAGTCAAAACAATGGTTTTCTTAATTCAAATTAAATTTTCTTGAATCTAGCAATTTTTTTTTCAGTGTATGTAAATAAAAGTATAGTTTTATTATATTGAATACTTCTTTATATACTTTAAGGACGTTCTCCGGTCCTTATACTAGAGAAAATCGATTTTCTTTAGATTTTCTTGAAACTGTGAATATACGTTAATTTAGGTGTGCTTTATGCGTGGTATAAATTTCAGTACCTCTTCCGGTATAAAAAATCAAGATACTGAGCCTTAAAGTTTCAATTTTTACCAAAAAAAATTTTTTAATTTAATTTTTTTAATTTTGGCATTTTTTCCTTATAGAACTCGACGAGAGGAGCAACTTTGGCCCTTTTGACCAACCTCGTATCTCTTACCGTTTGGCCTGGAAAACCTTTTTATTAGTAAAAGTTGAAACTTTGAGGCTCAGTATCTTTATTTTTTATACCGGAAGAGGTACTGAAATTTATACCACGCATAAAGCACACCTAAATTAACGTATATTCACAGTTTCAAGAAAATCTAAAGAAAATCGATTTTCTCTAGTATAAGAACCGGAGAACGTCCTTAAGTGTATACCACACTTATATGAAAAAATCCAATTATAATAATATATACAAACTATATTTTGAAATATATAACATATATAATATTTATTTGTTATAGATTATATTCAAATTTAATATAATAAAACTATATTTTTACTTACATATATTTCTTTTAATATGTACATATTATATTACGCAAATATATACATATAGGGGAAAGTACTGTACCTCGGAACACTATTAAATTTTTGATTTTTCTGAGCCATAATTTTAATTAAAAAATTTTGAAAAAAATATTATTAAAGTACATATATATATATTTTTTTAGTATAAAAAAACCCAAACTTTTTTATTACCATCTAGTAAGAGAACACAGCAATTTTTTATAATTGTAAATTTTGTTTCAAGGTACAGCAGCTTAATCTCAGCCCTTGTACGAAGGTTGTCATTTCACGATGTGGATATCTCTTTGTCCCCTTCCACTGCAAGGAACCCGTAGGAGGGTCCACATTATCGAGCCAAACCGCGAACCGAACCGCGAACCGAGTCCCGAACCGAATCTCGAGCAGAACTTGCAGACAAACCTCAAACTGAACTCCGTCGCAAACACGAGTTAAAATTTTGAAGTCGAATCTCGCATCGAGCATTTTTGATACACATTTAGTTTGCACCAGTCGTGTAACTCATGTGGATGAATCAACATCACGCAATGAACAACCAAAAATTAAAATTAGCTGCTGCAGCGTACATTTATATTCATCACATGCTGAAAAGAAAAAGACGAAATAGACGATGGTGGCAAGTTCGTTTATTGTCAAGAAGAACGGTGTTAATCATAACGCTAATAATCTGCTCAGTGATTTAAAATGTCAAGAAATCAACGGAAGATATAAAAACTTTATACGAATGTCAGCAAGTGATTTCGAATATCTCATTAATTTAATTGGGCCTAAAGTACAAAGACAGAATACACAGTTTAGAGAAGCCATAAGTGTGAAAGACTTGCAGTAACACTGCGATTTTTATCAACTGGCGAGTGTTATACAAGTCTATAATATTTATTTAGAATTTCAAAACAATCCATTAGCCTCATTATACCAGAAGTTTGTGAAGCTTTAGTTGATTCGCTAAAGGAATTCGTACAGGTATGTAAAAGCTCTTATATTTAACTAAAAAATATGATTATTTTTATTTATTTGACCTTAAAATAAGAATTATAAAAAATGAGTAAATAGATAATTTATTCTATTTGTATAATATTAAAATTAGTATTGTATTTGTATCCAAAAAAATTATAAACACAAAATTACATTATTGAAATAATTTTTATCAATTATAATATAAAAAAATTTTTTAAAGTACTATTTAGAAGTCATTTTTTTTTTAAATTTGTAAATTAATATTAGTAAATTAATTAATAATAATTATAATTAATTTTAACAAAACTTAAACGACAAATCTTTCGCATTATCGCAATAAAAATATACGTGAAACTAAATTATATAGTATATTATAGTACGTTAAGTAAATAAACGATATGTAATGCGTAATAAATTATATGTAAGTTGTGTGTGTGTGTGTGTAACAAAAATTATACAATGTGTAGATGAAAGTAAATAATAATCACACACAGAATATAAACAGTATAAAATTTTCTTAAATACTGTGTAAAGTATAATCATCATCGGAAGTAACACCTGTGGGACTGATAGTAATATTAGGAGAAGATTGTCTTGTTGTTGAAGTAGATGGCTGTGGAGATACGTAATATGAAGATTCTTGTCTTGTAGTTGAAGTAAATGGCTGTGGAGATACGTTATATGAAGATTCTGCAACTAAATTTGGCGAATGATATGTATTGGGAGATTGGTATTGATAAAAATTTGTTTCCTGTGGTTGAGCTGTATAGTTTGAATTGTAATGTGGCCGATACAAAGAAGACTGACAATGAGTCTGTTTATGAAAGCCTCTATCAGCATTTAAAAAAATATTCATGATTTCATTTTGAACAATGCTTTGTGTTAATTTATCATATTTTCTTAATTTTGTAGCAACTAAATTTCCGAAATCTTGTGATTCATCGTTCGTAGAATTTGAAGCACAAATTTGTAAAATTTTATACGCTTCATTTAGCGTCTGATCTTCGATTTTTCTCTTTCTTGGTGGTATTATTTTTGAATGCGGTGGTGAAATTTTGTTTGCGTTCTGAGAAATATCTTCGTCATGTGGATTATTCTCTTCAATTTCTTCTTGATTCGTTATTTCTTCTTCTCCTTCTGTTGGTACTGTGTCTGTTCTTTCAAGCGTAACCTATATGCCAATCGATATTGCTTTATATTAATAATTTTGATTAATATTTATTTAAAAATGTATTGTTTATGTTACAAAATACAAGAATAACTTTTTTAGTCCGATGTACATATATTGAATTGACACAAATATAAGACACTAATATATTTTAAATAACTTATTTATCTTCAGAAAAGTTTAATTGTTTATATTACTTATAATCTTTTATTACATATAATCTTTGACATAAAAAAAATTGAAATAAAAGAGATTAATTTTTTCTTTTTTACATTATTTTTGTTAAGCTCTTAATAAAATATACTGAAACAATATGTACAATCAGAATTTGAGTAAATAAATTGTTTATATTGAAATATCATTATTATGAGTATCCACGCAGATTGATAAAAAGAATAGATTTAGGTGTTATTTTAAAAAGGAGAGAAATACATTTTACTATCTATAATTTACTGTCTATCTAATACAAAAGTTAACTATCTATAAATCCAAATACTTCTAGAAAAATCTCGAGAGAAATCAGGGATCACTACATTTTCTATAATAATTAATCTAATAATTATCTAAAATAAATCTCAAAATTTCATGTACATTTGTTTAAAATACAGACTTTAAGAAAAATTTATACAAACAATAATCAATAGTTACTTTATTGCATAACACAAAATAATGTCAACATTTATATAATTTTTTCATATTATAGGTTCCGAAAACTATAGAAGACTGGCTAAATATTGCAAACGATAATGAAAAACTATGGAATTTTCCTCATTGCTTAGGGGCAATCGATGGGAAACACATAGTTCTACAAGCTCCTTTTAATAGTGGCAGTGAATATTTTAATTATAAAGGACAATTTAGTATTGTACTTCTTGCAATTGTAGATGCCAATTACAATTTTATATACGTTGATATTGGATGTCAGGGCAGAATTTCGGATAGTGTGGAGTTTTTAAAAATAGCTCTTTATATAAAATGCTGGAAAAAAGAATGTTAAATATTCCACCATCTCAATGTTTAAATAACTGCAGAGATAAAGAAATCCCGTATTTTTTCCTTGGTGACGAGGCATTTGCAATTAGTCCAAATTTAATGAAAGTTTTTTCGGGAATACACTCGAAAGGTTCAAGAGAAAAGATTTATAATTATAGATTATGTAGAGCTCGAAGAGTTGTTGAAAACGTGTTTGAAATTCTTTCAACAGCATTCCGAGTACTAAGAAAACCAATACTACTACAACCAGAAAAAGCTACTAGCGTTGTCATGGCTACGGTACACCTTCATAATTTCCTACGTAGAAACAAAGAATCGCAAAATATTTATTCACCACCAGGAAGTATGGATTATGAAAGAGATACCCAATTAATACCAAGATCCTGGAGAAACGTCGATTTTGAAAATAGAAGTTCATTCATTGAAATTAGAAGAGTTCTGAGAAAGTCTTGTACAGAAGCAACAGAAATAAGAAATAAACTGGCAGATTATTTTGTAAATGAAGGACAAGTTTATTGGCAAAATAATTACGCATGAGAAATTACGCCTATTTAACATTTTATAATTTTTGTTTTTTGTCAAAAGAATTTAAATAAATATATATATATTTTTTAAAGTAAATTATATATTTTCGAGTATAAATATATAATATTTGATATATAAATTTAATATTTAGTAATTTTATTATATATTCTTTTCTTTAATGTAGATGTCTTTATATTTTCTTTTGTTATAAATTATAATTCTTTATATCTGAGATATAAATTATTATAAAGTTTATAGAATTAGCTGAAATACTATTAATGCTATGCATGGAAAAAGAGAAGAGAGAGAAAAGAAAGAAAAATAAATCTTAGTGATTTAAAAAAATCTGTACACACACTTAACAATTAAAAATATTATATGTTGCTTTGATATATGTACATTACATATTTTTAAATTTTTATTTTAATTTAAAAATTTTCAATATATTAATGAATAAAACTATATTTTGTTTATACTTACAGTACTTCTAGTTTCTCTTGGTTTGTCCTTATTATATAAAAACTGCATACGTTGAAAGGCAAACCATGAGCTACTATAAACTTCGTTGGAATCTATAATTAATAAATAATACCAAAGATCGTTTTGTTTTTTATAATAAAAGTATATTAATCAAGAGACACGGTAGTGTCTCGCGTCAAGTACGCGCGGAGCGAGACGCACCGTGACTCTTTTACGCGAACGCACGAGTTATGAGTATTCTCAATACGTGTATGCAAAATGCACGTATTGAGCATAAATTTAAATATTTATATTTAAAATCCCATTTTTTAACAAAAATTTTCAATATATGTTATAAATTTATTGCGTATTTATAGGTTTATGAATTTATATTCATAGGTTTAGAGTATGCAATATTAATTAAATATAGTTATAAGTAACACTACTCTAAATATTGTTTTATAAAAAGAACTTATGTTTTGAATACAAGTGAAAATAATGAAAGCACACATACATATACACATATTAACTTACCTTTTCCTGTTCCCATACTTTTTTTTATTTTAACTTTTTCTCTTCGCAAACATGCCAATAATGTCGTCATTTTCTTTTTGCACATATCACTGCCACATTCGAGTTCTTTACTTATTTCTTCCCAAGCATCATTTCTTTTTATCTTATTATAATGTTGGGGATTTTTAGCGTCCCACAATAATCTTTTTTCCTCATAAGTACTAATTAATTTCAAACATTTTTCGTCAGACCATTCCATTTGGATCATATCAGATGTTGTGCAGAGGTAGCGCGATATTCTTTGTTTAATAGAAAAACGACATACGAAAAGTGACATCGTTTATACGGCATTCGGGCGTATATGAATATCGATTTGCTGAGATGAAATCCCACGACTCGTCACTTTCACTGGACTTCAAATGCATTTATGACTGTGTGCGTGTGTAATTGTGTGTGTGAACATGGAGTGAGTGGGTGAGTGGGCGTGGGGAGTAGTGTCCAATCAAATTAGCAAAAATAGAAAAAATAACCGGAAAAAGCTATAAATTGGTGGAGACCTTTATCTTGGCATACTATTGAACATACTGAAAGTCCGGACCTCTATCTGCAGGGCTCGATCCGCCATCTTGAAAAAAAGGTGCTCCAATTCAGTTTTTTCCTCATATCTCGGTAATCGTTGATCCTATCGCAATGAAGGTTATTATAAAAAATAAAGCTAATTAAATTATCTATAAAAAAGGTTCAATACATTTTTTTCGCAACTTTAATAGTTTCTCTGTAATACATAGTTGAATAATGGATATTTGTATTTTATGTCTCAGGCTGTCGTAAAATCACACTCTCAGTGTAGAATTTGTAAGAAAAAATATAAATAGACAAAAAATATCAAATGTATGCGTGATATTTCTCGTACATATGAGAATTTGGCAACTCTTACCATTTAAAATTGTTGTACACGACTAGTACTGGGGGTAGAGTCGTCTACAAGATTCTTCTAAGCCGTTTCCTGAGGTTAGCGAATATCTTTAGCGAATATCTTTCCGAATTATGGCTGCAGCTGTAGTGACTACTCGAAGGCGTTCACCGACTTTCTCTTCCGTTCTTAAGAAAACTAAAAGAAAAATACGGTGACGAAATTGTAATAGCGACAAATAAGAAGATTACTACTATATGTTTCCAAAACAAAGGATATACAATTTTGTCGAGTTATTGGTATGCACGAAAGAAAGTCGATGGACGGGAAGAACGCCTTCGAGTAGTCACTGCAGGTACAGCCATAATTCGGGAAGATATTCGCTCACAAATCAACGACACGTCTGCATATTCTTCAAGCGATGATTTTTTGACAGATGTAAAAGACTACATACCGAAATCCCTCAATATTTTTCTGGAAAACGTTATAGCTAAAGGAAGAAAATTGCCCATTGCAGCAGCTCGAACAAAAATGCATTTCAATAGCGCACGCTATTATGTTGGCGACCAGGACAAGATCTTTCTTGTCACTACTTTTAATCAGCGTTGCTGCTTTTTTATACCGGAAATTTGGCTCTAAAAATCTAGTGACGTTACTATCTAGCTTGGGCTTCAGCGCATCATATAATGAGGTACAATTATTGGAAGCTTCAGCTGTCAAGCATTGGAAGCTTGACGAGAACGATTTCTTCGTAATCGATGTTGAAGATCGAGATGATGATCATAGCCCTGCAGATTCACAACCTCAGGAAACGGCTCAGAAGAATCTTGTAGACGACGCTACCCCCAGTATAACAATTTTAAATGGTAAGAGTTGCCAAATTTTCATATGTACGAGAAATATCACGCACACATTTGATATTTTTTGTCTATTTATATTTTTTCTTACAAATTCTACACCGAGAGTCTGATTTTTATGACAGCGTGAGACAAAATACAAATATCCATATATTCAACTGTGTATTACAAAAAAACTATTAAAGTTACGAAAAAAATGTATTGAACCTTTTTTATAGAGAATTTAATTAGCTTTATTTTTTATAATAACCTTTATTGCGATAGGATCAACGATTACCGAGATATGAGAAAAAAACTGAATTGGAGCACCTTTGTTTCAAGATGGCGGATCGAGCCCTGCAGATAGAGGTCCGGACTTTCAGTATGTTAAATAGTATGCCAAGATAAAGGTCTCCACCAATTTATAGCTTTTTTCCGGTTATTTTTTCTATTCGCTATATTTTGATCTAATTTGACTGGACTATAGAGAATGGATATCGATTCACTGAAACGAGACGCCGCAACTCGTCACTTCCACTGTACTTTATGACTGTGTGCGTGTGTATATGTGTTTGTGTGTGTGCATATGGAGTGGGTGGGTCACCCTGAAGACATCATTATAAGACAATTGGTATATATCTCTTTTCCTTCTAAATTAATAGCATAATTACGAAGGTAATGTTACTTCTTAGTATTTGCGCGTACAGCTAAACTCATACATACAAATTAATGCCTTCAACTTTCTTTTCTACCTGAAACACACACACACACACACACACACACACACACACACACACACACACACACACACACACTAGCAACCCGTGTGGGGTTGGTAATCCGCCAAGGACGCCTCTCTTATCTTACAATTAGTACAGACATCTTTTAAGTATTAATACAACATATCACGGGATCGCGTTGAATATGTATTCCATACAATATGTATTAAATACGATTTCTATTTCTTCTTATCCATGCATACTGTTACGCCTATTATGCTCAGTATAATAATAATTGTAATACTAGAGCCTATACGGGATTATTTTAAAAAACTTATTTGTATACGTATCATTATAGTTACTTTCTAAGTAACTTCTTTATTTACTTTAACTAGACTTATTGTCAGAAGATCTTTTACTGACATGAGACATATTTAACAATGGAAACAGCTCTTTGGAGAGCTGAAGCCCGATAAAAGTTATATTTAATTTCGAAATACAATGAACCAGATGTAACAAGGAAAGTTATTTCCATATTGACGTATCACGTTTATTTAGTGCAAAAAGTAATACTAATAAAAGCAAGCGACACGTAATACGATCTTGAAATAAAATACTTTCGCTGTAACATCCGAGACGCTACGGTACATTTCAAAAGCCAGTTCGAGTTTTATGAAACTTTTAATGGCTATCCAATCCACCCCTAAAAAAGGTTTGTAACTTCGCGAGATAACTGCGAGCGCGAGAGTGAGAAGCAAAGTTCAGAGAGGAGAAGGTCAATAAACGTTAATTAATCTAGAGAGTCAGATTTATTTACAGCTATTTATAAATACACGTAGCGATGACACGGTCGAATCGCAAGAGCAGAAAATACAATTAAATTGCGAAGTCATCGCGGAACTTCCATCGCGTTAATTAAGCGCGGATCTATATGCGTCGGTCGCGCGCTACGAGAACGAAAAATTCGCTTCGAAATTGTCTTGAATAATATTCGATACGCCGCGGCGCCGTTAGACTGCAAACGAGTGGCTTCCTCGGAGGTGCGGAGGCTCGGAATTGTATTCCCTCGATTTTCGAGAAGATTTCCGAGTCTACGCATCCCCGTTACAGATTTTTTAACAATAGGATAATTAGCAGCCAGGGAAACAGTCGCCCAGCTGTTAGAGAGTTCATGGTCCTTTAACTCTCACGTGAACAGCGAGCGACAATTAGCGCGTCAGCGGTCGTTTATTGTCAGGCCCTTTAGCCGTCTTCGGCAACGCGGATGAAAAACACGCGAGACAAGCACCCGAAATGGAGATGACAGAAAAAGCGTGCCGAAAATAGAGTTGTACAAAATGCCGAATCGAAATAGATTATAATTCTATGCTTTTACGAGATCTCCAACCCTATGCGTTCACTTAATTCTCAACATTCCGCTCGCCTCGTCAGGCTGACGAAACACCGACGCGTTGAAAGATTACCGTTGACGCATTTCTCAAAGTGTCGCAATTCTTATTGTTGCCGAAAAATAGAAGACGTTACCTGCTAGCGGAACGTTACTCGAGTCTGATACTGATAGTAAAAACGCGTGTCGACCTTGGGTGTTCAAGAAAGCGCGATATGCCTTGCGGGAGAGGCATATGATCTATATCTACAAGGAAATATATTTCTCTACAAAAAATTTTATTATTATTTTATTACGCTTATTCGACATCGAGGTCCGCGTTTCCCGTACTGTTGCTCTGAAACTTGTTATTGTATTCCACCATATTTAGGGACGCGAGACGGGCGGAATGTTCACGTTTCTTAACGCGAGGCAGAAGACTTCGATAATCTCGAACTCCGCGGATCATTCTCGAAAGTCTTTCTTTGTTACTTAACTTTTGCTTATATTTGGGCATTTTTCTAATCCTCATTAGCGATTGGCTGAAAAGTGTTTTGTAGCTTAAAGACAATCTGCGGAACGTTATTGGATGAAAAAAAAAAATACGTCGTCGCGTTCGCCCTCTTTTAGCGTTTTCCGACCCGACGGAGGGAATAGGGGAGAAGTGCACGACGACGAACGCCGGACGTCGAACGCACGGCAGCGTGCCCGCGCGCGAGCCGCGAGGACCCGCGCGGGACATCGTCCACCGACGCGAAGCCAGCGTCGTTGACGATGAATCTCCCCGTTCGATCTTTTGGGTTTCTTAGGTTTACCCCTGAACGGTTTCACGTATTCTTGAACTCTCCCTTCAAAGTTCTTTTCAATTTTCCCTCACGGTACTTGTTCGCTATCGGTCTCGTGGTCGTATTTAGCCTTAAATGGAGTTTCGCGAGGATTGAAGACGGTCAGTCTGAGACTTGCGATCGAAAATCTAATTGTAAGTCGAATAAATAAAGATCTTGCCGAGAACGTAATTATAAACTCTTTTTTTACCTACCCGTTCCGATACAGATAATAAATAAAAACTAAGAATTCGTGTTGGAACCGAAGTCCATTAAGAACCGGGAATCTCGTGAACAGAAGAGCATAGAAAATTTGATGATTAAATAAAATCCGTAGAAATTTTTTTTCTCTTGTTTGTCTAATTTTCCTTTGTTTTTATAATTTAGTTATAATGTGGCAAATATTTTTATTATTTCAGATTTCTAGGAATCTATTATGGCCAAAGAACGCTGTCATGATTCTTTTTCGAAGAGGAAGAGAAAAGCAACTGTCACTATTATTCAGCGAAAGACAGTTGACGTAGTCTTACGTCTACTTTCCTTCGCTGAATACTTTAACATGAAATAGTGACAGTTGACGTAGTTCTACGTTGTTGTTCGCGGCACAGTTGTTACTGTGCTCGTTTTTTTTTCTTTCAAAAAATCTATTTTTTTTTAAGTAATTTTCATTTCTCTCAATGTTTATTTCTCTTAATGTCTATTCTAACACAGAGAAGATACTTTGTAACGATGCGCCCCGGAATACGCATCGTTCCGGCTGACCGACAAGCCGATGCCGCCCGGCCGACCATCCGCCGGGCGAGGAATGGGCACGACGTGCCCACCTTATTTTTTTTAAATTAGAACTGACTTTTTTTAATTAGACTGACTTCCACAACATCTCCATAGCCACCCAGCCAGGGTAGAGAGACCGTACTTCTCTGTCTCCGTCGAGTACCGTGCGTCTCGACAGATCCCTCATTGCCGATCGATCCATTTTGTAAGATCTCTTTTGTCAAACCTTACTTATACATACGAAATAGATGACTCGATTCCCTGGAAGGGACGTGTATTCATTGAACGAGGTATTTAGTCAAGTATATATCCGCAGTTTTATTTTACTTAAAGACGGCTACAAATATCTCTCCGGCAATCGCCTCTATACGCACGCCTGTCATACATACACACATTCGCTCAATAAATACTCGTACGCACAATTATCGCTCATTACGCCTCACGCCGAAGATGGTTGTCATATTAAAATGTACGCGTCTCGATTGGAATTAAGAAAGATAATGTAATTGTCAATAGGACAGCGTATGGGACAGATGGATACAGTTGTATAGCGCTCAAATTCTTGTAATCTCAGAGGCCGAGTGCCGGCTACGATTCAAGTTCATATTAGAGACAAGTACTCATCTGCGTGCTCGGGAGATCGCTTCTTCCGCTTCCCACGTTGGCTCTCTCGCCTGTTCCGGGGACCCTTGCCTCAAGTAGCTGAGAGAATGCTGGGCGGGCCGTATTGCTCCGCAGTAGTTTGATCGCCTTATCCAGACTCGTGTTTCAATCCGCGGTCAGTCCGGTCGTGTAAGGCCCGTATTCAGAGTTATGTGTGGTCGGCTCGGAGTCCCCAGAACGAAAGAGGCCGAGCTTCGCTCGGTCTCGTCGATCACCGCGGATCGCCGATCGATTGTCATGCGCAGATCATTCGCCTCTTATTTCGGGAGAAGCATGGAGTGGTGGAAAAGCGCGCACATTCCGATTATTACCTCACAATTTAACAAGCCTACCGCCGGGGTAGAGGATCCGTACTCTGCCTCTATCGAGTGCTTCTCGATGGCCGGCTCGATCTAAATCGATCCTTTCGTTCCAGCCTACAAGCCGGGGTAGAGACTCTACCTCCGCGCCGCCGTTCTCTACCTCCGCCGAGTGTGTCTCGGTGGATTCTGTCCTCCGTCCATCCGAACGGACTCTCCCGCGGTTTCATCTCCGCGTCCGCATTATTGTTACGCGCTCCGATCCGCGACTTCGGAAAATCCGGTTCCGCCAGAGCCAATCAATTGTCACGCGATTCGACCCGCTAATCCCGAAAACCGTCGCCGCCCCATACGTCTCGCGCTCACCAGCCAATCGCGACAATTACCGCACGTCGCACGCGACGTATCGACCACCCTGCCTGGATCACTTGTAAGCGTACTCGATCGCTAATCTTTAACAAAAATTAAACCCATCGTCGCCATCATCGCCAAATTAGAAAAAATTTGAAACCTGACGGGAGCATTTAGCTCACATCGAGAACTTTAAAAAACTGTAAGAAAATCGGTTAATAAAATAAATAAGTAGTTCAAACCCATCGTCGCCATTTTCGAAAAATTAGAAAAGTTTTGAAACCAGATTCCAGAAAATCGGTCCATTAATGTGTCCTTTTGAATCATCCTCAGCAAATGGAATACATACACACATACCAACATTACACACATACATACACACATACACACATACCAACATTTTTTAAAATTTGGATTTTTCGACGTTTTAGAACATTCTGAACACATTGGCATATCAAGAAAATCGGTAATAAAAAACCACCAAAATAAATTGCAGGAACATTTAACTCACATCGAGAGTTTTCAAAAACACTATAATAAATTAAGTATATTTTCCTTTAATACTTTTCGAGAAATATTCGACGTGTTAGAATATTCTGAACACATTACCATATCAAGAAAATCGGTTATAAAAAACCACCAAAATAAATTGCAGGAACATTTAGCTCACATCGAGAGCTTTCAAGAACACTATAATAAAGTATATTTTCCTTTAATATGCCCGGGACTTTTCGAGAAATATTAATGTTGCATGTTTTCGTTGCAAGAAAACGTTGCAGTCGTGCACCCGAAGTTACCCCACCCCCCTCGGGAAAGACGTAGTTCTACGTCAAAACCAAAATATTATAATATAAATAAAGATATATTGTATTACACATATTGCATTAGAATTATTAGATATATGCATGTTGTATTTAATTTCTTAAAAGTGTTTCTATTTAACATGGAATATACTAATTATTTAGGCAAATATAAAAAGATACAAAAATAATTAAAAATTAGTTATTAAAAAAAGATACAGAATTAACCCTAGGTTAATACCCTTGGATCCGGGGGAGATTCGAGAAACTTTCATCAGTTGGTACCTAGGTAATAATAATGATTTCATTGGCTTGTGGTGGGGAGGGAACAGAGTTTTGATTCTCCCGAAGTGGCAGCTATAACGATAATGCCAAATCGACCTCAGCAGCGAAAACGAAAACATCTCACAAACACGAAGTAACCGTGTCGCATATTTTCTCGAGTAAGTATATATTAAAAGAGCAATATTTTGTCAACGTAACTTTATATTTTTGTTATATTATGTATGTTTCTACTTTTTAATAATATTTTATACTTGTAATATGAACTAGTATCTTCAATCACTTTTAGTCAATAATGGAAACGCCCAGCGGCGAACAGAAGAAAGATATGCCAAAGCAGTTGCGAACTCAACCTAAAAAACCTATTGATAATGAAAGTTCTTCAGATAGTGATCATATCGAAGAGTTAAGTGATGTCGAAACGGAAGAAGATGCATATGATATCGTAGAGGGCGAAGAACAATCGACGGAAAGTGAAGAAGAAGAGGCAGCGCATTCGTCGACGCGAAAAACGAAATCCTTGGCGAGTCGTTATATGTACGGCACCAACTTTTTTAAGTGGTCCGATAAACCGCTGACGGAAAAAAAAAACAGAAGCAGAATCGTCACAATCGTCTGATTGTGAAAAGGAGGAAGAAGAGGCAGCGTCCTCTAGTAAAAAGAGAAAGATCGTATAAATGGAGCATCATTCGTGAAGCAAGCACAGTGTTGCAAATAACCAAATAAAAAATATTAGATCAGGGAAAATAAAGATAAAGTCCTGCCTTTAGTGATAGGAAAACTCGATTTATTTGTCCTCAATGCAAGAGACCACGATGCGAGAAGCATCGCTCGATGTTATGCGAATAGTGTGCACCTATAATTAATATTTAAGATGATTTTTTAAATTGTATGTTTCAATGATTTGTCTGCAAAATATATTGTTATAGCATGAATGAATAAGTGTATTATATGTATTTTCATGTAACCGCTCCTTTATCCAAGAAGCTACAAAACTTCTAAGAAAACTTAAAAATGTACTTGATTCCTTGCAGCTTTATATTAAAATTGTTTAAATTCTAGCAAAACATTTATTTTCAATAATACTTTAATTTTATGTTTTATGATGCAGTTAGCCGCTTTAAAGCTTTTCTAAACGTTTCAGTTTTATATCTTTTGCGAAAAGATGATTTTACTGGCTATACATAAATTTTCCTTCGCTTTAAGCCTTTAGAACTTCTGTTCTCTTTATGGTTTTCCAAAATAAAGCTTATATAGTTCGCTTAAGCTTTGGTATTTCGATTTTAAAAAAGGGAGGTAAAAAATATTAATGTTTGCTAGAGATATGGACCGTGTGGGGATAAAGGTATTTCTAAATTCATAGTAGTAATTGACGTAGACAAGAAATAGGAATAGTAACCTAGGGTTAATAAAAAGATATAGAATTTTTTAATGTGTCTGCACAATATTCTTCTTCGGAAAAAGGTTTCTGATTAAATACAGGAGTGTTAAATTTGATGTAAAACTGTGTGTCGCGTCATAATGCGCTGTTATCCCCATCGTCATAAAATCACGACGCGTCTTTATGTACAGAGTGATTCACAGAAACACTTGTACTTTGGTGGTGAGTTCTCCACACTTAAATAAGAAAAAAACTTACTTGTAATAAACGGTTCACTTTAGTGCTTCTAGTGCAAAACATGAAAAATAACTTCATACTTAGTATGATAGGGACAATTCAAGCAAAAGAAAGAGAGATACCAAAGAATATTAAAAGATTCACTGCAATTAATGATTCACGTTGTTTAAAAAATACTGCGAGAGTCGAGTATTCGAGATGTATATCGAGAAGTCGAATGTAATGCATACGAAGTTTTCATGAGATTGGTACGATCGCGCAAGTCTCGATCTTCTTCGGTTTCCTTCACGAGTTGCTATATATGGCAGCAAAAATCATTGATTCAACCCACTTTTATCTGTCTGGTGCGTGTGCTAAGTGCGAGTGCTCGGTCCTTCGGACGTTCTTTTCCTTTGCTGAGAATTAATCAACTTTCCTGTGAGGAATAGTGGAATTACTGCATCGCGTTGGGACGGATCGGTGCCGCTGAGGTATACCCATCAGAAGCGGAACTCCGACCCTTTCCTGCGCGACAAGGGAACGATCCTTCGGATCTTCCTTTTCATAGCGATCCTTCGGATCTTCCTTTACCTATCGATCCTTCGGATCTTCTTTCACATATTCAGATGCGTAGAGGTTGGGGTATTTCCGGCCGAGTACGTATTCGTCCTGCTATCAGTGAGTGATTCTCATCTTTGGCCTTTCCTATTCAGGTTCAGGCCGATTAAATAGTAAAGATTAAATAGTATGGACATGCCGGAAATACATAATTCACGCGGTATACTACCGTTGCTCTACAAACCTTATTAGCGGGATCGCTTACAACGATCGCCGTCTGGATATCTCTGTTAAGAACGTTAAAAACGTTAAAGATCGATGGGATCTGCTCTCATTTATTTCCAGGAGACAGTCTTACATTTTCAAGGTATGTTTTTCTGTCTTTTCTACCATGATCTGTCATGATAACTCCGGAATTAGTCATACTCTGTGAAGATACGTAATATTGCTCCTTCGACCGTCATTACAAGAGATTGACTCGACGTTATCTACATCGAGTTGTGAATATATATATTTAATGTCTCGTAAATTATCTCTGGATAGAGTTTTCACGATAACGTTATATATTTAAAGTTCTAATTGAATAATCAGTTTACGATTTCATATTATTTGTTACTTCCTTCCTTCCTTCTTCATCTCGATATACTATCGCACGTCGCAACATTAGTAAAATTAAAACGTTGATTAACCATGATAAAGTCACAGTAAAAGATCGTTCTCTTTCCTTAAATATTTACTACTAATTTATTAAATAATATTTGCAATCATTCATTCAGATGGTTTTATTATATTTTTGATATTATTCGGAACTTTTAACAGAGACAAAACTTACTAATGTATAATTGTGTCTTAGTTTAAGGATATTTCTTTATATTTTAAGGTCATTATCTGATTCTCGAGTTCTATCCTTAGGAATACAGATTATTAATACCGATTACTTGGAATAAGATTTTATTCATCCAATGGATTCTTAATATACTAATGCAATTTAATTAATTCTCACGTCCTTCGAAATAAAGATCAGTTAAATAACTATTTACCAAAATATTCTACAAACTTAAGATATCAGTTTGCTTTTTATGAATTTTTGCGATTAAATAATACCTTTCTTTTTCATATAAAATATAAAGATTACAAAATAGATTCTATCATGAATGTTAAAAGAAATAGCTAACATTCTTAATTGAGAAGATGCTTTCGAATATTGAGTTTATATATTATTTTAAGATAATGACCTTCTTTGTTTCTAAAATTGTTTGATCTTGTAAATAAGATTTTGTATCACATGTGCGCGGAAAAGTGCCCTTTATTTCACGGATTTCTGTGCGAGAAATAGCCTATTTCTCACGGTAAGCCAATTACTTCACGGAAATGTCGTTTCCACGGGCCGTGACGTCATCAATGCAGTAAAGGAAGCAAAACGGTACGGTAATGGAAATACGGGCATGTGATTGGTTGCTCGACCGTGGACAATGTATTGCCCACGGGCATGAGCGCCACCCGCAAGCAATGAAACATGCCCGATGTCCGGTATTAGTTATCCGGACTGCACTCTAACGTAACGCCATCTCCCAGCAGACGAAGCTAATTCGTAACCAAAGCTAACCTTACAACAATCTGTCAAATGCTAGTCATCAGTCGTGTCCAGTCGTGTCATATACGCATTCTTTTGGTGTTGCACGATATTATTTAGACGTAAATTATTACAACATGAATCATCAGCAAGAAATCACATCTGAGAATGATACTAATAGCCCACTCACACCGGCAGAAATAAAACTATTGTTTATTTGTATTATTCTTCTGCGTTATTCTTTGACAGATGTACCGCCCCAGTCAAACTCCCCGCCTGGCAGTGTCCTCGAATCGGATCACGCGGGAGTATTAACGGCGATCGGCCGCGAGGCCTCACGCCACTCTGACACGCTTGGCTCTAGAACACCGTGACCGCCGGGGCATCCCCCATACATATCACTCGTGCGTTACGCGCACTCGTGTATAAGGTTTATGTCTGCTCGTGCGCTTCGCGCACTCGCGTAAGTTAACAGAGATATCGTCCACGTAAATTTCGCTCCACGCACTTTTAAGCGCACTTGTAATACAAAATAGTATGTGATACACGTGCGTGCGTAGTTGGCTATTGTTCACTCGTGCGCTCCGCGCACTCGTGAGCAATAGCCAACTTCGCGCACTTGTATCACAATATACTATTGTCTAACATATTTATATTTCAAACTGCATATTAATCTGATTTACGTCATGTACTTCTCTGAATCATTATATATTGCTTACTTTTCAAACTGAAAGTTAAAGACTTATTCGGCTATGTGTTGTCAATTATTCTTAACATTCAACGAGATCAGGCTTGGCTAAAGCTTGTGCAAACATACGTTTTCTTTATGCTAATAATATGACATTACTCTCATATTAATTGTCCGAAAAGAAATAAAATGATTATCATATTGTCTTCTTTACGAAGAGATGTAGATGTTAGAAAAGAATCAGATATCATACAATTTTATAATTCTGCTAAAAAAGGCACCAACACATTTGACCAAGCATGTCGTGAATGCAGTACCTACTTCACAAATGTCTAATCGCTAGTCTATAAGATTTTTTTGTGTTATGTTAGATCAAAGCGTTATTAATAGTTATATTTTATATACTTTAAGCGGAGAGAACGAACTAATGATAAAATATGTGTTTTTCGAAACATTAGCTAAAATTTGGTTCACGCACTCGGTCGAGCGGCCGGTGGTGCGAAGCTACCATCCGTGGGATTATGCCTGAACGCCTCTAAGGCCGTATCCTCTCTAGTCAAAGGTGGCAATGATATCTCTAGGAGTCTCGTGAGTCGATAGACTCAAAACAATGTGACACACTACTAGGCGGCCGGTCCTCGCGGGCCGGTCGTCGCACGAGCCCGGTTTGCCGTACGGCGCCTCTGCCCGACGTCGGGATCTCACCGCTTACGACGGCACGGCGTCTGACGGTCGAACATGAGTTTCGCGAGTTCGATGTCGAGACTCGGAATCGTCTGTAGACGACTTAGGTTTACGTCCTAATATTTCCCAGGAATTACGAATTCAAATGATAAGCGTCACTGAGAGATCAGATAGCTAATCACATATGATTCCGTTACTTACGAATTAAATAAACGCGTAAGGTGCAGATATTGCCTTCCCTTTAGTGATATATGTATATGTCAGGCTCAAAGACCGAAAACGCTCACTGACAGTGAGCGAAAAAATCGATCATAACGCCTTCTGGCATATCCAAGCTCTGACATTTATTTGAGATCAATGCAACAGTTCAAAATTCCTTGTAATTTGGACTTAGAAATAACGTTGGTAGTATATTAATTTTTTGTTCTTATAATGTTATTGTTTTATATTGTGTGCAACGCTCATCGCCATGATGTACATGATTATCCTACATACGATGCGTGAGTGCGTATACACGTGTGTCGATCGAGCAGTGCGGAGTGCTTTTTATTTACAGCATATTTATATATAAGTAACCCAAGGAGCGCCAATGCGCGTATAACGTGCTTTTAATGCGCGTACAATTGCATTGACTTTAAAACTACATTACACGGAGAAAATTGCTACGGTTGTTACAACAACATTCTCTATGATTGAAAAAGAAATGTATATGAATTCAAGTTAAATTGATATTACATTGAATGTAGCTGTTAAGATATGCTCATTTATACAGTTTTCATAACCGTAGTCCTTACGATACGTGACATTCGGTTACAATACCCTCGTATATGGTTGCCTCAACCAAAGAATTATTGCTATCTTTCTTATGTGGTCTGCAGCACAAATATTATGGTTGAGAGATCCATAAGATATAGCTGCACGGTACAGCACTAAATCACTGCATGATTGAGAGGTTAGTTCCATTGCGCGCGCAAAAGAATTTCTGCATAGAATAAAGTGGATTTGATAAGGATGTTTTAACTTTATAAATATACTTTTTTCATAAATATATTTACGAACACAAAATTTCGTAATGAGCCGACACTGGTTTCTGACATTCACCCGACATTAAGAAATATTATATTATATATCCAATTCAAAATTTTATTACTCTTTTTAAACTAAATTTGTTTCTTAAGATGATTTTTGAAAAATTATATATTTGCGCTGGTTATGCCATATGTAGACTATATATAACACTTACATTAAATTAAGAAGTAGTCTACCACGTAAGGCAGTTGGCTCACGATCCAGAGGTCCCGAGTTCGAATCCCACCAAGGTAAGTGTTTTTTTCAAATACGAGAAAATATTTATAATCATAGACTGCATCTTAAGAAACAAATTTAGTTAAAAAATAGTAATAAAATTTTGAAATAAATAATTTTTTTTGTCGGGTGAATATTTGTTCATTATGGTTGTAACATTCATATATTATGGTTGCAACATCCATATAGTAGCTACCCTCACTAAGGTTAGGACAACCATATAGGTCACTTCTAGAGTACTATGGTTTCCATAACCCTTTTGTATGGATGGGCGAAAATTAACATTATTATTCTGTTGTAGCAACCGTAACTTTTTCTCCGTGTAATTGTGTGTTCAAAATGCGGCCATTTAAATGCGTAATTAATGCAAATTGAGCATTTGATTTATAAATAACAGGTTTTATATTATATTTACATAAATAAGTAGCTTCTTACTCATTATGAAACATTTTATTTAAGTTTTTAAATTTTATATAAATTGAATTTTAAATAAATAGTTCCACTGACTATCTTTGTTCTTATTTCTGCGTTTAAAGCATCAATGTGTAAATGCACGTGTAGACTCTTAGATCCCCTATAGGGTAAGCAAGTTGGTGGAGCTTCGGTTGTCCATAGTGAACTCTACACAGATAAAAGAACATTCTTATTTAGAGAATATCTTTATCTTTGACATGTAATTCTTAAAACGAGATTATACGCTATATAATCTCATTTCAAGATTTACATGTCAAAAATAAAGATATTCTCTAAATAAAAATGTTCTTTTCTTCTGTGATAGCTGTACTGGAATATGCTTACAGTAATGCTTAGAATAATTAAATTATTGGTTTAATAATCCAGATATTGGGTCTAATAATAATACAATTGAATAAACTACTTATGTTTTTGTGGCACCCCGTGATAGCACTTTAATTGAAGCAAAAGCTTTTTTTCTCAGTGTAGGTTGCACTCAACGTCCATTTCTTTCTCTGTCTGGACACAGTGGACACTGAGCAACCTATCCCTTTTTTCTTCGTGTCCGGCCTCTAAACATTGTAGTGAGCATTCCAATATAGTACAGAGTTCACTAGTTGTCCGATTGGGCTTCTCGATCAATGAGCGTAGGTGCACTTTTTGGTATGCGCTGCCATAATATGCATTAAATGCGCATATAATGCGGGACAAATATGCGCTTTAAATGTGCATTTACGACCCGCATTTAATGCAAAGTTTAATGTATGTACATTCAAAGCGCATTATACGCGCATTGGCGCTCCTTGGGAAGTAACTATTATATATTCTAAAAGTTGTATATTAATGATAAGAATTCAATTAACCATACGTGCTATGAATAGTAGCTGTTCCGATTTACAAGAGAAATTGACAAAAGAGAGGAAATAAAAATTAATTTATCTACGTTCTATAATAAACTTGTCCTTAAACATCAAAAATATCATCAAGGTTCGTCAATGCTATTATTTCGATGGTACCAAACAGTGTAACTTTATATAAAATAACCTCAAAATTTGGCGAAATATGTAAATGATAACGTATAAAGCTGGTACAATATGCATGAAGACGATTTATTGAAGAAGTATTGTACGGCTTTAATACATCATCGTTTGCATGTATCACTAAAAGAGTAATTTAGTATGAAATTAGTATAAAGTTGATAGATGTAACTAACGATCAGTACAAACAAGACCAAAACTGACTTTTTATTTATTTTTATATTTTTCTTACATATATGTGCTATCACACTCTAAAGTAGGGGAGACCGGGGCAAATCGTGACATTTTTTGGTTTTGAATTTTTTCTGAGATAAGTATTTGAGATAAAAATACGTTTTAGCCGGTTTTTTCATCGTGCAACCTTCTAGTTTTCAAAAAATATTTATTTGTGTCTTTTCATCACATTACTTTTAAAGTAGAACACGAAATGCCTCACTCTGTCTCGTGTCACGAATTGCCCCAATACCGGGGTAAATCGTGACAAGGCACGGGGCAATTCGTGACAATTCTTCTTTCAACGGGTTTCAATATCCGAATTCGTCCTATTTTCATGATTTATATCAAAACGTACACTTACTCACTCAAAAAAGGTTCTTATTAATCAAATTGTACATTAAATGGAATAGGAAGGGCAAAAAATCGTTAGGCTTCGCTTTCGTCGTCTTCCGAACTGTGAGTAACGACCTTTCTCGGGCGTCCACGTCCTCTGCAAGCTGGCTGTTTCTTGGAGGGCTTGATCCTTATATTCTTTTTTTTATTTTGTACTCTTTCGTCATTTTCGTCAACAAGTGCATCGAGTTCATTAGCGTCAGTAAAAATTGCACTTCTCTTTCGTTTTCGTCCTCTTGTCGTGACTTTCCTTTCGCCCGCTTTTGGGAACGATCGAAGGGATTGAAGGACCTGAGCGAGGGGGATGTCATCGTCGCTTTCATTTGTGTTTGAGGCCCTTGACACATCATTTTCAGTTGAGGTACCTGGCCGTGGTTGGTCATCTCCATTCCATGCTCGATCAGTGACTTGACCAGGTAAAAAATCGATTTTACCAAAAACGTCAGGATTGAAAGGAAAGATTCCTGCTGCTTTAAATCCGACCCTGATGTTTGTACTTGTTGTGGCTAAAGGCAAAGAATCGGTGACGATCGAAAGGATGTCATATATCGTCATCGTTTTCCCAGGATTGTTCACGCAATGTGTCACGAATTACCCCAGGCGGTCATGTCACGAAATGCCCCAGCGTCACTTTTTATCTTTCGTGGTCCGAAAAACCCAGACAAGAAATAAATGCATGCAACCTGCGTTACACATGTGTATGTAAATGCCAGGTGAACAAGTAAAACTTACCGTTTCAAATCTGGAAGCAATTGCTTCGTATTGAATACAAATATCCGTGGATTCAAAAATTTACTTTTACACGAGGTAAACACTTTTTCCGCCACTGATAACGAAACATAGTAGATACGCACACCGAATTTTGTTCTAATATAGAGGACCATTAGACCCATTTATGGTCTGTAATACAGGTTTCTACCAGAAAATGCATAGAAGTTATCCGCGCGGGAAATTTTTCGTATTGTCACGAATTGCCCCGGTCTCCCCTATATAAATATATTATTGTAAGCATATTTTATATTTACAGAACAATGAATATATGTCTTAACTCTTAACATATGGGATCAATTGTTGCATCAAATTCAAGAAACCACCATTTGAAAAATTTGACTTTGGCTAAGATAAACATCAGTGAACAATATATCATAAGGAAAACTCTGTACAAGATACTAAGATTGGAGAACATCTTCCCTTAATTTCTATTAACAGTTTTCTTACTTTTGAGGAAATGCTAAAAGATGACTAAGAAGCTTTTACGCAAGTCGTAAGTAAAGCTGCTTATTATAATTAAATTATGTATCAAGAGACACGGTAGTGTCTCGCGCCAAGTATACGCGGAGCGAGACCGACCGTGACTCTTTTACGCGACGCGACGGGTTGCGAGTACTCGAGATGTTGAGATCTCGGTAACGAGTGAACGGATCAAGTTCTAAGTAGGCTTGATCGATAGCTTGGGGTCGATTTGGGGGGGGGGGGGTTCGTTCTTTTCATTTTTCCGCTACGTGCCCTACGAGCGGAGATATTGCGACGCAAAGTCGAAATGTGAAAATTTTATATTAAGATACTTCTCCTCCTCCTAACGCCGACGTCTCTCAATATAACATACATATAACAGAGTAATGTCACTTTCACTTTTTCGACACTGGCGGCGCTTTCGTCAGCGCGCTGTCACAGTCAGTTCAGTTATAATACGTGTGTGTACTGCGCGCAGTGCAGATAGTGCGTTCAGAGCGCTATCAGTCAGTTCAATTAACCTAACCTATCGAGAGACACACGGTAGTGTCGGAGCGAGACCGACTGTGACTCTTTACGCGACGCGACGATTAATTCATGGTAATTGTTTTATTTTATAATGTAATTATCCTATATCTATTTTCTATTCTATATATTACTGTTACTTACTATACTATATATACTTATACTTACTACGTTTACGCGAGTGTTTACACAGGTTAACCTAGATTGTGCATAACATGGATAATATTGCGATCTCCCGCCTCTCCCCTATTTTCTCAATGTGCATTTCTGACTTTTGGAGGTACGCTGTCAGCCGCAATCTGAAGCGATCTGTATCTCCCAATATATATCAAGATATATTGACGGCAGGGAGCTAATGCCGAAAAGATATTTTCCCGTTTACGCGAAGGAATTATCGTAAGTTATCGTATCGTTTTCGTAAGTAGGTTAGATTACCAGTTTCTTACAAAATTTTACATAAAACGCGAGATTCACTTATGGGAGCTTTCCAGCAAGCGACACAAGTCGACACAGGTATCGTTTTGTCTTTGTTACTCATTGCCAAAAAAGAAAGATAGAACGACGTTTGTGTCGGCTTGTGTCACTTGCTGGAAAGCTCCCTATGTATGCAAGTTTAACGCCTATTGAGTTAATATAAAATAATTTTCCTAAATTCTGGCTATCGTCGGAGTGTTATAATGAAGAACGGTGAATGTCTCAGTGATTTAGAGAATTTTTACCCACTCGGCATGTAATATTTCAGAAACATTTCTGCAAAATTCCATTTGAAATATTACACCTTTCATCAATATTTCAGAAATATTTCACGACCGTTTCTGCAACATTTCTGCAATGTTTCAATCGGCACAATTATTTCAAATGCAACTTTGCTGAAAGATTTCGGCAATATTTCGGTAATATTATTGAAATATTTCTGAAATATATCTACGAAATATTGCAGAAACACTTCAGAGATATTTCAAATACATTTTACACTGAGAAAAATGTTTTGTATTAGCAAACAAAATTTTGTTACTGACGCAAAAACTATTTGTTGATATGTGAAAAATGAAATATTTTGTTACCGGAACAAAAAAAATATATTAAGCCATGTGCGTATAGCCGCCGCGCGTTTGTCCGAAGTCCGGTCTCTCAGCCGGTCACCCATCCAAGTAGTATACCGGCACCTTGTTGCTTGACATCGATGATTGAACAGGGTAGTGGTGATCCTTTGATCCTTTGACGCTTCTTTCTTTCTTATACTTGCTTATTTTGATGAGTATAAAGCTATCGCATAACAATATTAACAATACAGATATACGAATAAATCTTTTTTGCCAGTCAACGTCGAATATTATTTTATATTAAATATTATTAAATATTTTATATTAAAAATGCCATATGACAAAATTTGGAATATCAGAAAATTCTTAATAAAAGAGAAAAAATGCAATAAAATGCAATAATTATATAATAATAAATTTAATTTTATATAAGTTCTAAAGTCTGTCAGCAACTTTTCGGAAATATTACAGTTGCAATGTTGTATGTAAAACATTCAAAAATATAACACGTGCAATGTAAATGTAAATAATAATTTTATCATGTATCAGAAATGTTTCTAAACCATTACATCTGCAATATTTCTTCTGCAATATTGTAGAAATTCACTGCCTGCAATTCAATTTTTCATTACCTACGCAATCTTTCAGAAAATTTTCAGAAATATTTTAAATGCAATGTTGCGTTTGATATGTTATAGAAATATTATTCGTGCAATGCAAACGTAATATTACTTTTATAATGTTTCAGAAATATTTCTGAAATATTGCATCTGCTACATTTTTTTGCAATATTACAGAAACTTACAAATATTGTAAACAACTTTCTGAAAGATTTCAGAAATATTGTTAATGCAATATTATAAAAAACATGATGCAGGTACATTTCTGAAATATTTCCGATGCATAGTTACAAATGAAATGTTAACGAAATATTTCTGCACCATTTCCGAATATTTCAATATTTCAGCAACATAACATGCCGAGTGGGTAAGTTATTAAAATACTCCAGTGTCACTTTTGGAGTAACATTGGCGTGACATAAATGTTCTACTGCATAAATTAAATTTTCACAGGTAATTCTATCTATCAGCTTCTTCAGAGATGTTTAGAAGTTCTGAAGCGTGAATTCAGCGAGCTTAAAACAGTAATGGCAGATCAGTTAATGTATGTCAAGGGAGATCTTTCTTATATTACCGCACCATTATACGTTTTACAATTTTATTGTAACTAAGGTAAAGATACTAAATGATAAAACTTATGAAGCAATATCACAATGTTGGCATGTTATTTTAATGTATGTAATATTGTGATTAGGCACGAGGAAAAAGCGAACCTCTGTTCACATTTGACGTTCACGATGATATTCGTGTTATACACGATGCTTCTGTCGAAACCGAGGAATCACATGCCGGAAAAAAATTTTACTTAGGTATTTATCATTAAAAGAATACTTTGTATAATTCTCTTTTATGTTATTTCTCATTAGATCATGGTACGAGAGGAACAAACACATTTTTCCAGCAAGTAGATGGGAACCTTTTAATCCAACGAAAAGTTGACAAGTATACACTGTCGGATAAAAATAGGAAGAAAGATAAAATCTGATAAACTTAGATTCAACGAATTGTCCAATTTTGTTTAAAGGATTCAGATTCAAAAGACTAATTGAGTAGAGCTACATAATCGAGTAAATGAATTAAATATTATTATATAACTGAATGAATTAAAATCACAGTCCTTAAAAATACAATGTAGCTACAATATATATACATATATATATTTGTATATATATTGTAATATATATATATATATATATTACAATCTGTTGCATAACGAATCAATTGTACGATGAAACAAAGTTATTTATCTGGTTATAATATTTACAGTCCTTTGAATCTGAATCCTTTAAACGAAATTGGACAATTCGTTGAATCTAAGTTTATCAGATTTTATCTTTCTTCCTATTTTTATCCGACACTGTATACTTGTCGTAACTTTTCGTTGGATCAAAAGGTTCCCATCTACTCGCTGGAAAAATGTGTTTGTTCCTCTTGTACCATGATCTAATAAGAAAAAATAAAAAAATAACATAAAAGAGAATTATACAAAGTATTCTTTTAATGATAAATACCTAAGTAAAACTTTTCCGCATGTGATTCCTCGATTTCGACAGAAGCATCGTGCATAACACGAATATCGTCGTGAACGTCAAATGTGAACAGAGGCCCGCTCTTTCCTCGTGGTTATAGATATCCATTAACAGGTGGTACACTTATGGTCGGCAGTCCAGACTCCGGAAAATCACATTTTGCAAAGAATTATCTAAAGGAATACGGATACGTCAACAGAGACACTTTAGGGAGCTGGCAGAAGTGCATTGCAGCAGTCCAACAATACTTGAATCAAGGAAAAAGTATAGTTATAGACAATACCAATCCCGATCCAGCTTCGAGAAAGAGATACATTGAGGTAGCCAAGAAGCGCAATGTCTCGGTCAGATGTTTCGTCATGACGACAAGTATAGAACACGCGAAACATAATAATAAGGTAATCGGAAATTAACATTAACCGTCATCGTGTGAAAGAATCGTATGAAGTGATGTTTCCGAAAATTCTAATCGATTTATTATTATATTACAGTTTCGCGAGTTGACTGATCCAAGCCACATTCCAATCAACGAGATTATTATCAACTCCTACGTGTAAGTAGATTTTAGATATATACATCTCTACTCAAAATTATTTATCTTTGGATATGTAATTATACTTTGATGTTACTCCTTTGCAGGTAAATGGCCGACAGAAGCTTACAATGTGGTACATATTTTTAACAATATTTCTATATGTAAGTATATTTGATGAACCAATAAATAGTAAACATAAATTCAAAATCTTGCTAATAGTTATATGAAATGACTGTTTTATGATAGTTCAAACATATATACATATATACATATTAGATATTATAATATATTATTAAAAATTACAAAGTGCAGTTTTCTTTATTTTAATTATGTTTAATATAGAATATTCATAAATAAATCCGCGATTTATCTTTTATGTCCTTTTCCGATCGTTTCCAATAATCTCCATTCCGTTGTCATACTTACGTGATATACATACGTGTAGCATGTTGATTCAAGCAAATAAGACTTTACCTTTGTCGATATACTTGTCACTTAACTGTTTGGATCTGTTAATTGCATATTCGTAGATAAAATAACAAGTCCTATCAAGCTTATCCATACATTTTCTAAGAGTAGCAATTTTGAACGATATCATAATGATAAAGATACAAGACATAACGAGAGACATTTTTGTAAAACTCACAAGTGCTTCAAATAAAAGAATTTGAATTTTTTTCTAATTGAATTGACAAATGGATAATAAAAATATAGCATCGTATATTATATAGATAATAGATGATACGTTATGTCGATACGTTATGTCGAGGCGGAAATTCCAAAATCCGTGGAAGAACAATTAGCCGAGTTAATGGCGAAATCGATAAGAAACAGGAACGGTTAATAAAACCTGTTCTAACCACGCAACTATCAATTTTAGTACTTAATAACTTTTTTCCTAATTGAGAGCGACAATTTTAACTTATAGATTCATGTTTTACACACCAAAATACACAAAATTAAAATTTTAGCCAATTCGGTGAGGAAACCCCTCTCCTTCATAATTACCTTTTTTAAACCACATTTAACTGCTTATAAATATAAATAATATAAATAATATAAATAATTAATATAAATAATATAAATAATTAAATTATTTATATTCAACCAATTAATAATTTTTAAAATATAAGTAATTTATCTGAGACTATTTATTTATTATTGAAAAAATTAATAATTATTTTCCACTAATTATTAATTTTCAAATAGATAGTAATTTATTTTTGATAAACCATCTATTAATTATTTTAATAATAAAGAATTTATTTTTACTAATTACCAGTTTACAAAAGAAATTAATTCATTTTTACCTAATTACTAACTTTCACAAACTAGAAATTTTTCTCTGACAAATTACCAATTTTTTAAGTAATCTACACTTTTCACAAAAATTAAAGGAACACTATATAAATTTATCTTTAACAATAGGCAAAATTCAAACAGCTGTAACTTTGTTAAAAATGAACAAAATTTAAATTTAAAAAAAGGATTTTAAAGCTCAAACTTTCTACTTTCGAAAGGTTACTATTATTTTTTAGTTTCTGTGAGTTTGGTAATTTTTACATATAGAAAACTACGAGCTAGACAAAATAGAAAATTTTCTTCTCACTTTGTGGGCCTGTCAAGTGCACAAAAAAAATCTGCGAAAATTTTCGACTTTCTAACGTAAAAGCTTGAAGTTTTCCTTGCAAAATCTTTTTTTTTAAATGTTTCTACGATTTTTTGTTACTGATTTATCGCGGATTGAATAAGAAATGAGGATTTTGACTTTGATTGCTCATAATTCCCTTAGAAATCATCGTATCGCAATTCAAAAAATAGATTCTTAAAGCTGAAACTTTGTTCTATTGAACGGTATAATTGCCAAATTTTTATAAATAACATGTAGATATGATACAAATGGATGAAAATAATGTAAAAATTCAGGTTTTAAGCTTTAAATTTAAATTTTGTTCATTTATAACAAAGTTACAGCTGCTTGAATTTTGCCTATTTTTAAAGATTTTAGTGTTTCTTTAATTTTTGTGAGAAATATATAATTTACTTTTACTCTTAAATATTATTAATTTTTATGTAAATAGTAATTTTTTGTAACTAATTATTAATTTGCTAATTTAATAAAAATTTAATTTGTTGTTATTGCTAATTTCGTGAATAATTAAAAAATAAAAAATAAAAATTTTTTGCAGATCTTTGCTTAACACTACAAAATGGGTGATATCAGTACAAAATTTCCTTTTTCAAAAAAGGTAAAAAAAGGCGCCAAGTACACGCAATGTATTTTGTAAATTCAAAAATCCAACCTAAGTGGTAGCTTTATTTCTTTTTCACAAAATTATATTACTTAACTTAACTCAAGTGACATATATTTTAAAAAAACTTGGCGCTGCTAGACTTTGAAATTTAAACATTAAAATTTAAACAGTAGTACTAGATTTTTGATTGAATAAAAAACAATAAACATAATTTAGGGAAGAATGCGACAGGAGTAAAAAAGCAGCGCCAAGTTTTTTTACAAGAAAAATTTATTTATTTTGTTATAATTAAATATTTTTATTTTGTACTGTTACTTCTTTAATTCTTTGTAATTAAAATAATTCTTTGTAATATTAAAAATTTGTTAAAGAGAATTAAGAAGCTATTACCACTTGGGTTGGAATAGGAAGACCCTTGAATAGGAACACAAAGATACCACTTGGGTTTTATTTTTTTTAAGTAGTTGCACAACAATTATCTTTCAAAGCAATATACATATTCTCTTTGCAATTGGCGTAATTTAATTTAAAGATTTTATATCTTTTTTTAAAATACATGTCACTTGAGTTAAGTTAGGTAATATATAATTTTGTGAAGAAGAAATTAAAGATTTTATATCTTTTTTTGAAATACATGTCACTTGAGTTGAGTTAGGTAATATAATTTTGTGAAGAAGAAATTAAAGATTTTATATCTTTTTTTGAAATATATGTCACTTGAGTTAAGTTAAGTAATATAATTTTGTGAAAAAGAAATAAAGCTACCACTTAGGTTGGATTTTTGAATTTACAAAATACATTGCGTGTACTTGGCGCCTTTTTTTACCTTTTTTGATTCTATTATACATCAGAAAACAAATATATCCTTCAAGTATTAGTCGCGCAATTGTAGTGTGAACTGCACTATTATTCGTGTAATATTGTCATGAAAAACAATACACAAGAGATTCTATATAAATACAAATTAAAGTTTACTAAAGAGTAACTAATTTTGAAAATTACATTTTGTTTCTATTATTAGAAAGAGAATGTTAAAAATTAGTTAAACATATGTTTATTTATATGTATTTATATATTGTTCAGAATCTCAGTAAAAAATTCTCCATAATATTTAGCAACTTTGCAATACTTACTCATAACTCATATTAAATAACTTTAAAAATATATACAAACACATATATTTAATTTTATAAATATTAATATAATTATATTACTATACAAAATTATATTTTACTTGTATACCTCAATTCTTCCTATCTATTCCTGCATGTACTTCTTCCATCCACTTTCTATCAAATATTTGATACTGATAACTATCCTATGTTTTGCTAACAATTTTACATATAACAATATTTATGTAAGAAATACTAATTTTAAAAAATTGTCTGAAGTCTTATTAAACAATTTAATCAATACATTAACCAAAACAATTTCAACTAATTTAATTTTGTAAACTATTGTTTCTGTCTTTATAGCAAAATCAACATCAAATTAGGATTAATCTTACATTTATTGTATGTATAGGAATAACCAGATTAGAAAAAATTATAAAATAAAAATTACAAAATAAAATAATATAATAAGTTAGGACTCTCGAAATTAAAAATCGATAATAGGATGGCTATGAGAGTCAGACGCAGTTATCGGTGCGTAAATGATCAAAATCACTAATTTATTCCAAATAAATTACAATCGAACGTTTTGGCTCAACACTTTGAGCCATCTTCAGCGATGTCAAATGACGAAAATTAAAATGTTACAAAGTTCTCCATTCCAACGTGGTAAGTTTCCTTGTTTGGAGATTTCTCAGATTTCAAGAAACGAAATTGAAAAAGACTACAAGATCCATATCTGTAAAGATAGTTACCCTGTTACATCAATATCATACATATTAAGCTACAAAAGAATAGTCTCAACTTGCAAACCGATACAGAGTTTATGCACCATGCATACGTGTCTATTCTAAACAAATTGTAAACCATGTCCATAAACATTTTGCGTCGTATCACCTGTCATTGTTTATACATAGAATATTTAGTTTTATTTTTTACTTGCTTGACCTACACGTTTATAATTTTTATTGTTTGTACACGGAATATTTATTAGTTTTATTTTTTACTTGCTTGACCTACACGTTTATATTTTTGACTTAAGACATTTTTCCTGTTAATATATATATATATATATATATATATATACCGTTTCGTGCGTTGTGCCGTCGGGATCTCAGAATCCCTGAGTACAGATTATTTTTCTTTGTGATGTTCACTCCGCATTTATATTCTCGCCTCGTTCGGCTTGTTCTGATGCATTTGTTCTCCAGACTACTTGGTGAGTTACCATGGATTTTTTAATGAATATACTTGATGTAACAGGGTAACTATCTTTACAGATATGGATCTTGTAGTCTTTTTCAATTTCGTTTCTTGAAATCTGAGAAATCTCCAAACAAGGAAACTTACCACGTTGGAATGGAGAACTTTGTAACATTTTAATTTTCGTCATTTGACATCGCTGAAGATGGCTCGAAGTGTTGAGCCGAAACGTTCGATTGTAATTTATTTGGAATAAATTAGTGATTTTGATCATTTACGCACCGATAACTGCGTCTGACTCTCATAGCCATCCTATTATCGATTTTACAAAATAAAATTATAAAATAATAATGTTTTAACATTTTCGTCAAAAAATTAATGTTATTTAGGTTTTTTCATAATTTTTTTCATAAAAAAAGAGTCAGCAGTAAAATTTTATTGTATATATTCCACAAGCTCATAAAAGCTTATAATCAATAGGCTGGAAACGAATTGTTATATTAGTAAGAACTTTACTCTTGTAAGTATACTGGTGCTCACTTTCAGGAAGGTTTGTCAGCTGAAGGGGATGAGCATAAAAATCTTATTCTGTATCCCAAGCAGCATGCTAATGTTCGCTGAATGTTAGTTTTGTGTTATATATGTTTACTGTTTGATTCCGAACAGTTAGCTAACATTCTGAAAATAAATTTTTTCAAAGAGTTTGATCTAAACGTTGAACGAACGTTGCAGGTATATTACTACTTTGCCTTTTAGTCGCGTTATTTTTGTGTTCAGATGCAAATGTTTTCGGAACATTTTGCTCCAACACTTGTAGCAAAATATACACGAAATCCGAATTTTTCTAAAAACGGATCGAATCATCAAATAAAGGATACTGGGAATTGGGAATGGAGCAAGGGGGGATGAACAGAATAAAAGGCAAAAAGGGAATGAGTGAGAAGAAGGTTATGAAGAGAGAGAGAAGAAAGGGGTATTAACCTTCGTCCGCAATACGCAGACGCGAATCGCATCGTAACAGCGCGGTGAGCGTGACGTCATCTCTGCGCCTGTCCATTGTGAGCAAAGGTTATCAATCTACCTTTCTCTCTCTCACCTAACTTGGACTGCTTGGACACAGATCTTTTCTACGGGTTTTAATTAAATATTATTGCACAGTGAACATCATTTCATTATGCCAGGTAAGTTTATAATGTTTCTTCTTATGCAGGAATTATAAGGCTGATGGCAGAGAACGAAATGTAGACACTTAACGTTCTTTGCTATCAACCTAACGTTAAGTTGTAGGCTAGTCGTGCATAGAGGTTAGATAACCAGTTATTAGTCTCTATGACAATCATGATTGCTTTTGTTACGATAATTATTAAAAATTGATTTTTTACAGTGTTTTCGTGTATTTCAGATTAGGAAGGTGGAAATTCAAAAGACTACTTGGTTAATCTCTTAAAATATAGACGTCAGATATTTTACAAACATTAGTAGGGAAAAATGTCGGAAAAAAAATTTGTCAGTCAACGTCAAATTCAGAAAATGGCACAGATATTAGTGAATTCAACACAAAACATATCGGATGATGATTTACAACAGTAAGATCATGCGATGTCCCCTCTTCCTACTGTTATTCTCTGCTCCCCAAACACAAGTTCTTCTCATGTTAGTGCTTTTTTGAGTGATAAACCCATAATCTCTTCACTTAATAATAACTAATATGCTATGGATTTTACCCAAACTGATTGTGATGCTGAAGATTCTGTTTCGCAAATGCTTTCAACAAATGTAGTATTAACTCCGACAAGAATGGCTGAAATTTTCAATAATTGTATTGATAGTAATTTGTCAGAATCAAATCAAGAACCAGATATTGAGCCATTAGTTGTACGCCTTCGAAGATGGTATTGTTCTTCACGTGTTAATTTGACTCAGCTAAAAATGTTGCTAACTGAACTTAAGCTTGATCATCCTGACTTGTCTTTAGATCCCTACGGTGTATAGTACAAACACCAGTCTATGTGAATATTAAGCCTTTAAATAATGGTGGTTACGTTCATATTGGTATTAAGCACGGACTCGTAAAACGTATGGAGAGTGGAATTAAACTGATCTTTGTAGTACAAATTATTTAATAATATTTCTTTATAGTAGATACTTTTCTTTATAGTACAAATTATAGAACTTATTAACGTATGTCAATCAATGTATATTTCTTCCAGACTAATATGTGATAGATATGTATCTTTATTTTGTATTGAGTCAGTGAAAATCAATTTTTTATTATTATAAGATGCTCAGGTTAGGTTCTTAGAAATGTGAAATGAATATGAGTAGGGGGAGTCTGGGAGACTTGACCATAGAGGAGAGTTGAACCACTTCAAATATCTCGTTCAAATTTTGAACAAAGAGCTCAATCCGAGCACGTTAAAACACGTTTGTCTCACTCACAGTCGAAACGTACTACCAAGCGTCATGTTGTCACGTGCTCGGATTAAGCTCTTTGTTCAAAATTTGAACGAGATATTTGAAGTGGTTCAACTCTCCTCTATGGTAAAGTCTCCCGGACTCCCCCTACATGTTAATTTTGTTTTAAAATAGTTCATTGCACTTACAGTAGAACCCACTTATAACTTATAATGTATCCCACATATGTTTTCCCGCTATTACGTATCACCAAGCATGATACCTACGAAATGAGATATATCTCGCATTTAACGTCGTCTAGCGTATAAAGTTGCAGTTTCCCGATCTAGAGCATGTACATTATAAACGGGTTCCACTGTATTTAAAAATTCTTGCTTTATGTTTGAAAAGTTTTCTCTTAAATAGTTTTAGTTTATAGTCAATTTATTTAGTCTGGTAAAATACAACTTCAAAGCAGAAAATTTACTTGTTTTATTTGCTTTGCATTTGTCTCTTAGCGCTACGGCAATGACGGTAGTGAGAGAGTGTGTTTGATCCCTCATTCACCTTCTCCTCCTTTTACAGATTCCGCAAAAAAATTAAGGAAAGATAAATTATATTTTTGGCCTGCTGGCCTATCTGTTACGCGCATTCAATGGTGAATTTAGGATTAAAGAAATGGGTAATATTATCCCCCTTCGTCCTCCTGTTCCCAAGAATTCGGGAAGTCAAGCACTAGCCCTTGGTTCAGGGATCCCTATCTTTGAAGCATTTATCTTGAATACGCCATTGGAAATGGATAATTTGCAAAAGTTGCTTTCCCGAAAATTGCCCCCTGTATACAGGGAATATCCCCCCGTGTTATCCGAATGTTTGACGAAAGCTCGTCAAACGTTATATCATAATATTCCACGAACATTCTCTGAACATTCTTCGAACATTAGTTAGGTGCGAACTCCTAACACACAGATACAGTTATTTCGTAACGGTTATAACATTCAGCGAACACTCGGAGAATATTAACATGCTGCCTGGGTCTGTATATTTTGAAAGCACATAAATTGAGGAACATTTTAACACTAAAATCAGTTTGCTATCAGTATTTTAACTGGTACTTTACTCTTGTACATATGGGATGCTCACGTTTGGGTCGGCTGAAGAGGATGAACACGGAAATCTCATTGTGCATATTTCGAGAACACATTAATCGAGAAACATTTTAAGACAAGAATTATTTTGCTTTCTGTATTTTAACTGATACTTTACTCTTATCAGTAGTATATAGATTTTCTTTTGCGTATATCTTTTGAACTATTACAGATAGACTAATTTTGTTTGAGGCATTTGAAAGCACATAAAAAGCACATAATTCTACTAAACAGTTTTTTATTCTATATGTAATTTTAATGAGTGGAGGTGCTAGCTTACGTTAAGCCAGGATCCCCACTTTCAATTGCAATTTTTCGCGAAACCTCTCGAGCACAAAAATCGTGAATAGAGCACATAATTAGCACATAAAGAGCACTATTTCTACATATGTGTTATTCCGGTTTTTTGTTTGTCCGGTTTTTGAAAGAATAAGAGTTTGGAAAAAAATAGTAATAGAGTTATATTGAACTGGAGCACCTGTATCGCATTGCCTAAAGAAGAATTAGAAGGCACCTTAATTTCCCTTATCCGAAGGCTGACTTCAAAAACCCCTTCCTAGAATCCCTTCCTAGGATCAATACTTTCTGAGATAATTGGCAGAGATAATTGGCACACGAAATAAATCTCATAATAAAACCTATATATGTATATGTATATATATTTGTTCATATAAATAAAACTACTTTTTTATAGTAATTAGTGTAGTGCATTTTATTGAAAATAAATACATATTGCCTGAAATGAAAACAAAATATCAATAACAACTTTAAATAAATGTTAGAATTAATATTACGGTAATCTTAATATAATATTGTAATAAAGTTGATAGTAGGTACGTTTAAATTTTTATCTCAAAACATTACAGGAATGATAGAAAAACCTTAGCGCAATGTTATTTGCAACGTTATGGCACTCCTATTTCAACATTACTGAAATTTCGGAATCGTGGTCAAAGTATGTTTATAATGATGTTCTATACAACATTAAGAACTACATATTTAACAACATTACAAGTTCTAGAATATCGTTGCAATAACATTGTAATAATGATTTTTTGCTTACTGGGTCATATTTTTGAAAGTTGTTCCAGATTGTTCTGAACTTGTACTACATTGTTCCAAAACGATATTCCTTAATTCCAAACAGTTTTTTAATAAAATAAAAAAAATGATTTTTTTTGCTGGTTCCCCGGCCTTTTTTCGAAAATCGAAAATTTTTTTATCGCTACAGATTGTTCTAGCTGTTTCAAACATTGTTCCAAAGTATTAGTTCGATTGGTTAAAAACTTTAAGAGATATTGAAAAAAAAAATTTTTAAACATAACAGTTTTTGGCCATTTATTCGTAAACAAAATGACTTACAAAACTGTCGATCTAGAACATATTTCTAACCGCGTAGAACAACTCAGAACAAAATTTTTAAGACCAGAACAAGAGCCTAAAGGGCACTTTACTCTTCATCAAAAATATTATTTTTCGATTTTCTTAGTTAAAAATCTTGTTCCAGACTTCTCGCGTTAAAACTATCGTGTTCTCCACTGGAACAACTCAGAACAAAATTGTTAAGACCAGAACAGAAGCCTAAAGAGCACTTTACTCTTCATCGGAAATATTATTTTTCGATTTTCTTGGTTAAAAATCTTGTTTCAGGCTTCCCGCGTTAAAACCAGAACAACCAGAACAATGACCACCGCGAAAGTAGAGTCCTAAATAATCAGAGAGGCGCATTCTCTACCCCCTCCATGGTTCCCATTGAGCCCGCACCTGATCTTGCGAGCAACGTAACCTTTGTAGGTATATTTGACACATACTACGTTTACGCGAGTGTTACTTCTGTAGTAACTTACGATAATTCACTCGTTTACGCGGAGTAAATTATCGTAAGTTACTACAGAAGTAACGCTCGCGTAAACGTAGTATTACATAAAGATGCCTTTTCACGTAGACGCTCGACGCTCATTTTCAGCAAGCAAAAATCTTCAGAAATAATATCTTTTATTTATATATATATCCATAAAATATTATTACTTAAAGATATTACTTGAAAATAATTAATATTTTACGTATTTCGAAGTCTATGTTTGATTGTACTGGGACGATTATCGACCCCTACCCAGTGAGAAATACCTCATCAAAACGATATCAAATTGACGTCAAATAGATGAAAATCATCTATTTGACGTCAATTTGATATCGTTTTGATGAGGTATTTCTCACTGGGTAAGAGCAAAAAGTCGACTTTAAGTCGACTTGAAGTCGACTTCTACCGAAACTGACTTGGCAGAGAAGTCGACTTTTTTAAGGACGAAAGTCGACTTGAAGTCGGCGAATATCTCAAAAACCGCCGATTAAAAGTCGACTTTCCGTCATGACAGGAAATCGACTTTCCCGCCAACTTTTAACGTCGATAAAATAAACCCACGTACGTCTGAAGGTCGCTTAGGGTGCCGTCCCATGCAGGACGGAATTTCGGAAAACGGAATCTCGGAATCATTCTGATTGGTTAGCCCCATGGGGCTTGTACTGTGCCCCATGGGGCTAACCAATCAGAATGATTCCGAGATACCGTTTTCCGAAATTCCGTCCTGCATGGGACGGCACCCTTATGTATCTTGAAACGAGGTGAAAATTACAAAAGTCAACGGGAAGACAATGATGACGAGGACTGTGAATGACGACGACGATGACGACGTTTCGTGGCGGTGGTCGATAGCGCGGCGCTTTACGACGTCTTATCGTGTCCTGTCTCGCGGCACGTATTCCTCGCACTCGCGTAAGCTCTGCTCCTCCTCGAGATTCGCCGCCATATTGATGATGCATGACACGCCGCTTAATATAAAATACAAATGACTGCTGGACTGTTTTCCGTCTTTTTATAAGTCGACTATTTAGAAGTAGACTTTCCGTCGACTTCTATAAGTCGACTATTTAGAAGTCGACTTTCCGTCGACTTTTATAAGTCAACTATTTAGAAGTCGACTTATATATATATATATATATATATAGTCGACTTTCCGTCATTTTTAGAAGTCGACTAGAAGTCGACTTATAAAAGTCGACTTGCCGTCGACTTTCCGTCAACTGTGCTCTAAGGACGATTCAGCGACGACGCTGAATATTAAACAAATTCAACTTCATTTCTTTGACGCTAGCGTCAAAGCGAAATCACTATACGTTAACCTTGTTGACGCTCATTTTCAGCGTCTCATGAACGGGCACCTTAAGGGTCGACAGGAGTAAGAGTGGAGACCTCTGTCGGGTTGGCTTAGCTGCGAGTCCGTATTTTATTTATTATACATTTTTTAAGAGCCAAAATGGAAAATCCGGCTATGTACCGGGTTGCGGCTGATCTTACTGATTAAAACGAGCATAATTTTAATGAGATTCGTTAATTAATTTGGCTAAAATTTGGGAAAAACCGTTTTAAAGCAGCTTTTCAGGCTTGCAAAGCTGCTTTGAAACGGGTTTTCCCAAATTTTAGCCAAATTAATTAACGAATCTCATTAAAATTATGCTCGTTTTAATCAGTAAGATCAGCCGCAACCCGGTACATAGCCGGATTTTCCATTTTGGCTCTTAAAAAATGTATAATAAATAAAATACGGACTCGCAGCTAAGCCAACCCGACAGAGGTCTCTACTCTTAAGCCCCTTGCACAATGCCAGGCAACAGGCAATAGGAACAGGGAATAGAAATCAGAAATCATGTATAAATGCAGAATAAACAGTGACACAGGCAATAGGCACAGAGTTTCCGTCACGTTGGAAATTCTGTGCCTATTGCCTGTTGCCAACCAATCATAGCATTCGAATTTTTTAGGTTGTAATTAACGATTTTTTGGTTATTTCCTGTTCCTATTGCCTGTTGCCTGGCATTGTGCAAGGGGCTTTACTCCTGTCGACCCTTAATATATATACGTTACTTTGTAGTTCGCAAACGGAATCAGCTGCGGCCGCTGCGGGCCCAACACTCTTGGTTGTGATTGGTGGCACGGTCAGCCAATCAGCAAGCGAGCCGCAGAATGCGCCTCTCTGATTATTTGGACTCTACTTCTTGCCGCGCGGCCGGCGCGGCACATGTTATTTCACGTCCTGTGCCCTGTGCACACAGTCTCCTCCATTTGCTTTTCGCCGGGACGAGACCGCGTATTAATTGTATAATAACATTATTGCTGTGACCGCTGTGACCATTCTGTCGGGAACTTCTTCTTTGGTGAATAGAAGAATATTAAAGAGAAGAGAAATCCGTATCGAAGCATTATATATTTTATTGGTACAAATATTTTATGTTTTTTTTTAGTACAAATACTATTTTTCATTTAGTTATATAATTTAATAGTTTGATTAAAAATATGTTTATTCGTACACAGGAATCACTTATTTGGCCAGAGCTAACTAAATAATAGACAGTTGATGAAGACCGTTGTCGGGACCGTAAAATTTATCAAGTTTTCTTCTCAAGGAAGAAGTGACATAATTTGTAGACGTATTGTCTAACTACGTGTAGATGACTGCAGTGTAGACACTTCCTAAAAAATTCGTAGCTACGTGCTTAACAGGTATGATATTTTTTATATGTGACACTTCCTGCATAAGAGCAATGTTAATTGCTGCCAGAAATACTCCTCAATGTGTGCAATACATATATATACAGGGTGAGGAAAAAGTCTGAAACCGGTGGAATATCTCGAAAACAAGACATTTTAGGAAAAAAATGCTTTATACATAAGTTGTAGAGCTTCAACAAATGTATCAAACGGTGGTACTTATTTGACCT